>NC_139644.1:20537486-20984986 GCF_964638095.1 Poromitra crassiceps | reverse complement strand
CTGGACTTTGTTCTCAGGAGATTCAGAAATAGGCCCCCCCCCCTCCTAGAAAAGTGGAAGAGACGGACAAACTGGACAATGGACTGGACACAGAGAATCTCTCCTATTGGAATTACAATGCATTGCAAACATCCCATTATCTAAACAAACACTGAGAAATTAAGATACCCTGTAGAATGAGGTGCATTTTTTATTGTCACCTATATGATGATTTAAGGCCTGATTGTAAAATAACTCATCTCCTAAAACAAGATTGATAAAAGACCCTGCGTGATCCTATTCATAAAGCCAGGATAGAAATCTCTTTGTTTATGATAGTTCAATATTAATGTGGTGAGTGTGTTGCAGTAAGTATGCTGGATTAAATGGATGTGGGACTGGTTTACATCACCCTGTTGGACTCTCTTTGCACCTGCATGTTACGGCGTCTGGGAGGGTTGTTACCAGGCGATAAAGCTGTTTCATAAAAGCAGCTCTCCATTTAGGTTCCAGCTCTTCTCAGACATGTAACAATGTCCCTTCTACATCACCGATACAGTTGCTCATGTACTTTTATGTACGTATAAAACGTACAAAAATGTCAAAGGCAAACATATACAGCTATCTGTAAAATATGTATGCATTGCAAGTATATACAGTATGGATAATGCATACTATCACCTTTTACATACAGTATTACACAATTTAAAAGCTCTTGTAAGCCCATGTTTGCTGGGCTTAATAGGGTGCATCACATTCGTCAAGGGCACATCCAAAAGACCTTCAAGGCAGGTGCTGGACCAAAAAGAAGACAGACAATTTATTTATCCCATGGGATGAATAAATGAGCTAAATGTGAGCTACAGTCTGCGGACTCTTTTCCTTCTTACACTGATATTGGTATCGGACGATAGAGGCTTTAAAAAGAAATTTTGGCATCGGCCCAAAACAAACATTTCTGCCGATATGACAGGCTGATAACACGCCGCTTAAATATTGCTAACGCTAACCCAGAGAGAGCCTCATCCAAGCCTGTTTAAGTACGATGAATCTTACAGTTTTGTTGTTTGAAAGAAAATGTCACACAAATAAAAAATATTGCATGTTTTACATAGTTCAGTGAAGTAGTTGTGTGCACATCCAACCTGCTTTTAGGCCAGGTGCCAGATACAAATACATATAAAGGTAAAAAAGAGTTTTACAGAGTTTTTTTCCCCCTAAACCCTCCCCCCCCCCATTTTCTCCCCAAATGTACCTGGCCAATTTCCCCCCCTGCTGCCCCAGTCGCTGCTCCACCCTGTGCCGATATAGGGAGAGCCGTAGACTAGCACCATGCTTCCTCGACACATGCGCATTTGCCAGCTGCTTCTTTTCACCTGGCAGCGGGGAGCTTCACCGGCAGGTCGTAGCATGTGGGAGGATCACGCTATTCCCACCACCCTTCCACCCCAAACAGGCGCCCCGACCGCACAGAGCAGGCGCAAGTGCAGCGACCAGGAGGACACATACCCTCAATCCGGCTTCCCACCCGCAGACACAGCCAATCGTGCCTATCTGGGCGCTCGACCAAGCCGGAGGTAACACGGGGGCGTGAACCTGCGACCCTCGTGTTGGTAGGCAGGGAATCTACCGCTACACTACCTGGATGCACGTGTACATTTTGAAAATCATTGTATTTATGTCTGCAGTGGGCCATCACGATAAGAGTAGGCATAATAATGTGTTAATTCCACTACAGGAAAGACTTGGATGTTCTGTGAGATTGCGGGGGGACAGCGCATAATCGGTATCGGCAATCGGCCAAAAGAATTGGAAAATATCAGATATCGAGGGGGGAATTCATTCAATACTGCTTCTTCATCTAAGAATGTGTGTTTCAAACTCCACTCCCCTCAGCACACATGCTGCCCTCCACACATACTCACAGACAGGCAGCCATCTATCTGAAGCTTGCTGGCTATAAGTGGAAGGTATGAGCCGGTGTGTCAGATATGAACTGGTGATGAGCTTATGATTGCGGCCAAATAACTTCTATATGCCTGAAGGAGGAGCAGTCAATGAAACAAAATGGCTCCCTTTGCTCAGTCATTGCCGGCAATTTGGCCAAGGTTTCCTTGGCAACCCAAACTTGGTTTCTCTCAGGCGAGGACAAGGAGAGATAGTGCTATTATAAAGCCTGCGCATCAACAATCACATCCAACAGACACAGCCTTGATCTTGTCTTCTCATCAGTTCTCCTCTCAGTGTCAGCAGGCATGGTTATAGTAACACGTCTGTTCGTCTCACGGACTCACGTTCTCAGATGACAGCTTGAAATCAGAAATGCTTTTCAAGTCCTCACACTAAAAAGTAAAAAAAATAAAATAAAAAAGGGGGTTTCTTGGAACCTTTTTCATCTGGATTCTGGAGAACCATTTTTGTAACAAAGAGCTGAGTTTTTTTTTTTTTTTTTTTTTTAATACAATGCTTTTTTCCATTCTCACCCTGAAATATTCCTGGTCAGAGAGCTTAATAAAGAGGTTAATTTGAATTGAACTGAATCTGTTCATTGGACCTTGGTTCATTTCTCATCCTATTTCAGTGATGCTAAATTAGTCTGACATGTGATAGCACGGCATCTGAGATTAATTGCCAGAATCTCTTGTAGGAAATTGTGCCACTCCTTGGGTTCACTGGTTCAGAAGGTGATGGGACCAGAGGTGCAAACTTCACTGCAGAGATCTTGCAGTGACATGATCGGTGCGGAATACTCACCATTGAAATATGATTTACCATAATCAAATCTGTCATGTAAATATCTAAATATTGATCATCCAAAAATAAATTATCTTATCAAATCCAAATTATGGAATTAGCATTACGATACTAATTCCACCTCTCTTGTTGCACTAACGAAAAATTGCGGCTGTAAGATTTGGCAAATACATCACCAAGATGATATACAGTAACTGCTAAAAATCAGAGTAGTACAATAGTTAAAAGAATCGGAATGCAACTTGCAACTTGTATTTTCCATCATTCCTCGTGTACAAAGGTTCTGAGGTTGGACCAAGGCAGCACCTGGTGAGGTTATCCCACAAGTTAAAGAAACCATCAGGGAGCTAATTTGAGCTTGTGGATTCACAGTTCTCAGTTTATAAGTGTGAAGGGAGACAGACAGCCGCTTTTACTTGGTAACCAGAAATGCACTAGATTGAAAAATATCTCCTCCTTGGTTACTTTTGTGCAAGTCTACTCAACTGTGCATGTATAGTCAAGCGTGTGCATGAGTGTGTGTTTGTCTGTAAGTGTGTGTGTGCCTGACTGCCTGCCTGCCTGAATGATTATCTGACTGACTGACTGACTGACTGGCTGTGTATTTGCAGGCCTGAATGTGCGGGAGTAGGAGCTTGTGTGTGTGTGTGTTTCCACTACCGAGCCAGCAGATTTCACCCAGACCTGTAGCTGCAGTCCGGCAGCTCGAATATGCCATCGAGAATGGATGTTATTTAAGTGCACATGCTGTGATTTGTGTTGCTTTATTCGCTCTGGCATCAGATAAGATCTGCTCTTTACTTGGTCGGGCATGAATGACCTTTATGGATGCCAAGTCCTCAAGTCAGCCTCCATTTCAAACAAGACCCTGCTTATCAGTAACCTATTACTACTTGCTCTACTTGCCTTAGCAAACATTGGCGGAGACATTTGCCACAACTATGTACACACGTGTCCGAATACAGTGGATACAAACGCGGACAAACCACACACTAGTGAGACACACAAGTCTCACTGCACTCTGTCTTCAAAGGATATCTTGGACATGCAGCACACGTCAGTTCAGCTGGCACAGCTATAAGGAGCTGTGTTTATGTCATTTAAACATGTCACCCATCTCTCATTTCCTCACAAAACAGATTAGCTACATAAAAATGTTCATGTGGAATTCTAGGCAGGTTGTCTTGAATAAGCGCGGAGGAAATTAGCAGTGTCATCTGAGGTACAATGGCTACGTTCTCCAGAGTTGGATGTCTGTGTGTGCATCTGTGTGTGGGCGTCTATTCTCCCCAGGCCAGCTGAAGTAATGTGATTGTATTTAATGCTCTCCTTACTCACCCCTGAGCCAAACACAGCCGCGCTGTTATTGAGTGGCCTGTTCGGGACGATAAATAATGCAAATCACATTTGGCTGCCGTAGAAAAGACGTGTGGAATGGGATTTTCAGGTGCCTTCAGCGACTGCTTCTTTCAGCTGAGATTCATTTAGGCCCGGGTGTCTCCCTGAATGACCATCTCTGTGATGAACAATTCTCAAGCTGGAATCCTTCCTAGACTTTTGGGGGCGGCTGCCGCATTTCAACAGTGTGCAGCCAGCCACCCACCCACCAGGCTTTTTTTTCTGAAATCCATCTCTTTTCCACATAATTATGCCTATACGTTAACCGTGCCTCTCTTCCTCCAGGTGCCGTCTATACATTAACCGTGCCTCTCTTCCTCCAGGTGCCGCCTATACATTAACCGTGCCTCTCTTCCTCCAGGTGGCGTGGGCATCGCAGCCACTCAGCTGTGCCAGACAGTGAAGGACGTGACCGTGTTCGGCACGGCGTCGGCCAGCAAGCACGAGGCCATCAGCCAGGGCGGAGTCACGCATCCCATCGACTACCGCACCAAGGACTATGTCGAAGAGGTCCGCAAGATCAGTCCTAAAGGTGAGGAGCTTTGGTCCATCTGCACCGGGAGAAGTACTGGATGTTGAGTTTGTGCGTGCCGGGATGAAGGCATGTTTAGTGCTTCATAAGAGGCGCAACTGTAAAAGAAATCACCCAATATAAACGTGGTCTATAAATTCAGGGCTTACTATGCACAGACCACTGCACTCTTACCCCCTTTCCCACTGTTTCATAATGAGAATAGTCCAGATCAATATGCAGTATTCTCACTGGCACAAAGCAATACTGTGTGACTGCAGTATTTGTGGAGCGGTGTTGCACAAACAAATCTCAGGCGGCGAGCTGATGTAGCATTAGATTTTCATACGCTTTCAACTTTCCTCTGACGCAGTTGTCAGCATACAGTAGCTAGCTGGCATGTATTCCAGACTGACAGCGTGCTGAGAGACAGGCATTTTCCCTGCCAAGCAAACTCATCTTTCTAAGTAGTGATTCTGTTTGGATTCAGTCTTCATGTAGATGCAGCCCTGGCCTTGCTAAGAAGGGCACAAAACATGCTGCTTTTCACCTAAATAAAACAACTTTCAGTTCCTGTCTTCTCTCACTGCTGTGCTCCTAGCAGGACGGAGAGTGTTATTATGCTGGAGGCTCATTTTCGTAGCCCCCTTCCCTCCCAGCCCCTCCCTGCACTTTGTAGCAGAGGGGGAGAGAGAGAGAGAGATAGAGATGGACAGACAGAAAGAGAGAGAGAATTGACACTTTGGACAGAACCTATCTAATTAGAAGTCTGGGTCAATGCACAGCCCTGCTCACTATCTTTGCCTGTCTCTGTCTGTCTGTCTGTTTGTCTGCCTCTCTGTCTGTCTGTCTGTCTGTCTGTCTGTCTGTCTGTCTGTCTGTCTGTCTGTCTGCCTGCCTGTCTGTCTGTCTGTCTGTCTGTCTGTCTGTCTGTCTGTCTGTCTGTCTGCCTCTCTGTCTGTCTGCCTGTCTGTCTGTCTGTCTGTCTGTCTGTCTGTCTGTCTGTCTGTCTGTCTGTATGCCTGCCTGTCTGTCTGTCTGTCTGTCTGTCTGTCTGTCTGTCTGTCTGTCTGCCTCTCTGTCTGTCTGCCTCTCTGTCTGTCTGCCTGTCTGTCTGTCTGTCTGTCTGTATGCCTGTCTGTCTACCTGCCTGTCTATCTACCTGTCTGCCTCTCTGTCTGTCTGCCTGTCTGTCTGTCTGCCTGCCTGCCTGTCTGTCTGCCTGTCTGTCTGTCTGTCTGTCTGCCTGTCTGTCTGCCTATCTACCTGTCTGCCTGTCTGTTTGTCTGCCTCTCTGTCTGTCTGCCTGTCTGTCTGCCTCTCTGTCTGTCTGTCTGTCTGTCTGTCTCTCTGCCTGCCTGCCTGTCTGTCTGTCTGCCTGCCTGTCTGTCTGCCTGCCTGTCTGTCTACCTGTCTGTCTGTCTGTCTGTCTGCCTGTCTGTCTGTCTGCCTGTCTGTCTGTCTGTCTGTCTGTCTGTCTGTCTGCCTGTCTATCTACCTGTCTGCCTCTCTGTCTGTCTGTCTGTCTGTCTGTCTGTCTGTCTGTCTGTCTGCCTGTCTATCTACCTGTCTGCCTCTCTGTCTGTCTGTCTGTCTGTCTGTCTGCCTGTCTATCTACCTGTCTGCCTCTCTGTCTGTCTGTCTGCCTGTCTGTCTGTCTGCCTGCCTGCCTGTCTGTCTCTCTGTCTGCCTGTCTGTCTGTCTGCCTGTCTGCCTGTCTGCCTGCCTGCCTGCCTGTCTGTCTGTCTGTCTCTCTGTCTGCCTGCCTGTCTGTCTGTCTGTCTGCCTGTCTGCCTGTCTGTCTGCCTGTCTGTCTGCCTGTCTGCCTGTCTGTCTGCCTGTCTGTCTGTCAATTCATCTTCACTGTGGTCAAGGCAGATTCCTGCTGTGAGCCTGCAGAATCAATAGAAGCAGAGGTTAACGGAGCAGGGAGGGGTAGCCCACTTTAAGGAGTCCCCTCGGGCACAAAGGAACATCATTAAGACTGAGTCTACATGGCCAGACATTAATGAGCCACAGAGTAGCCCTCAGAGTTAGCTTGCCACGGCTTAGCATCTGTTCAGGGATCTGTTTGTTATCTTCTCTCTAAAAACTTTCGTTATCTAGGATGGAATGGACGATGACGGGGAAAGATTTTGTATCCCTCTTTGTCTTATCAGTGACGAGGACGGAAAAAATGAAGCGAGTAGAATCGCAAACCCACTCCCCTCCTCTCCTTGTTTGACGTGCGTACAGCATGGCCTCCTCCACGTAAACATGGCACAACATGGCCCACTCCCTGGCCTCCTAGTGAACTCCAGGACGGGGAGGGGGACTTGGCAGGCTGCACTCACTGAATTAACATCAACCCTAACTCTTGTCTCTCTCTCCTGCTGCAGGGCTGGACATCGTGCTGGACCCTCTCGGAGGATCAGACACTCATAAGGCCTACAACCTGCTGAAGCCTATGGGCAAGCTTATCACCTATGGTAAGAAGGAGAAGGCTTTGGTCTCCTTTCCCTGGGCGGTCACAGGCAGATTCACATTCACTTTAATAGCCACATTAAGTAATCAGATTACATACAAGGAATTTGACTTAGTGCAAGTATGGAGTGTAGCAGTCACATCAATAGTAGGAGACAAAAACAATATAGGAAGACAATCACAAATTTAAAGCGCAGACATTTAAAGTAACGTATGATGGGGGTAGGATCATGTCAGCGGGGGGGGAGGGGGGGACCCCGGCCTGTTACCACGAACCGGTCAGTTCGGGAAGAAGCTGTCCTTGTCACAGGCAGTGTCAGCGCTTTGTCAGTATCTAGTTTGCATCAAAACTGTTTTTGAAACCCAAAACAGCCGTATTGTGAGATACTAAAAAGCAAATCGATGCACTACATGGATTTGCACACTGGCTACAGAGCGAGCTGCTTCCCGGTGGGCAGTGTGGCCTTTCTGCAGATGTCCATCTCCTCAGTGTGCTGTGTGTCGTCCGTGGGAAGACCTTTACGCTCTCTCTCTCTCTCTCTCTCTCTCTCTCTCTCTCTCTCTCTCTCTCTCTCTCTCTCTCTCTCTCTGCTCTCTCTCTCTCTCTCTCTCTCTCTCTCTCTCTCTCTCTCTCTCTCTTGCTCTCTCTCTCTCTCTCTCTCTCTCTCTGTGGTCGATGCCAATCTGGAGCCAGCATGCATGCAACAGTGGGCGGGGTCGGCATCCATGGAGAACAGGGCCTTGCCTTTGCATGTTGCACAAAAACCCCACTACCCAGCATGGTGCCCCCCGCCCTCGCCCATTCACCCCTCTCACCCATACAGTACCTCCCCTCGCCCATTCACCCTCTCACCCCTACAGTACCTCCCCTCGCCCATTCACCCTCTCACCCCTACAGTACCTCGTCCTCCTCCTGCACCCCCCCCCCCCCCCCCCCCCCCCCTCTTTCTCCTCTCCCCTTGTCCCTCCATGCCGGCTGCTTCTCTTCCAGCTTATCAGAAGTATGCAATGACGGAACAATGGGCGTCCTATCCACACGAAAACCTGGAATGTGTCTGAATGTAGCAGACTGGGTCCCTCTCCAGCTCCCTCTCCTCTGTCAGAGCATGCTTTGTGTTTCCCTGTCCCTCTGCACGACGAGAGAGAGAGAGAGAGAGGAGAGAGAGAGCTTAGGGGGCTATGAGAACATAGAGAGAGGGGTGAGAGTTGAAGTGCAGTGTTTTTCGGGGGTAGAGGGGCGTGGGCGAGGGTGCAGCTGTGAAGGGAATGCGAGGCAGTGTGAAGGTGTAAAACCCAGCGCGGAGACATACCTGATAGGACCTATTGTTGTTTGGACTTGTGTAGCTGCTAGCCAAAGACGGAAGAGATCGGTTATAGAGAGACAAGATGCAGCAGGAGAGGCAGTGGAAAAAGGATCAGCTGAAGGCGGAGTGGGCAAGACCAGAGCAGAAGATGAGAAGGGAGAAGAAGAAAGTTGGGACAGATATTGTGACAGGAAATGAATCAGACTTCTAAACAATGCCTCATCAGTGAATCGGTTATACACAGAGACACATACTGACCCAGGCAGCAGAGAAGGTGTTGAACATTTTAGATGAGAATATTTCCTCACACCATTTAACGCCTTCTGTCGCTCTCCCTCTCTGTCAGGTACAGCTAACATGCTGGCGGGGCAGAAGAAGAACCTGCTAGCCGTGGCCAAGACCTGGTACCACCAGTTCTCCATCCACACGCTCAGCCTGATCCAGGGCAACAAGTCGGTGTGTGGCTTCCACCTGGGCTACCTGGACGGGGAGACGGAGCTCATCAACCAGGCCATGGACACCATCCTGGATCTGTACAGGCAGGGCAAGATCAAGCCCCACATCGACTCCACTTGGCACCTTGAGCAGGTGCGTGTCTGCCTATGGCTCCGTTTATGCCTGGAGTTAACATGCGTGTTGTATCCGGATTGTGTCGAGGTCCGATGCAGCTGGATTATTCTGTATTCTCTGTTGTACACATTGAAATCATTCATGTCACTTCCTCTTGTAATATTTCCATCCTAGATTATTTTTCTGGGCTTTTTGCCATTATTATGATAGTTTTACTAAAAGAGATAGACAGGAAAGACTAGAAGAGAGAGAGAGAGACAGAGAGAGAGAGCGCAATGACATGTGACAACGGTCCTGGGCTTGATTCAAACCCAGACGCGGTTATGTGGTACACACCTTAAGCCACCAGAACGCCACTATTTCCCTCCTTCAAAATTGACAGTAAACACCTCGTCTTGCTTGTTCTCATCCACAAATAGCACCGGCAGTCCATTTTTGTCTGTTTGAGGTGTTTGTATGTTACTATCCAAGCTGTCTGCCACCTGTTTGCTTGGCATGACATGTGTGTCTTGGTTGGATATTTTTTTTCCCCTTTTCACATCCTTCCTTCCTATGAGTGTAGATGCGTTGCATTTGCACTGGGTTGTTAATGTAGTCAGCTGTGTCCCTGAACACCATGGCTTCCACCATTCAGTTTATCAGGATTCCATGCGTTTTTCGTGCCATCCACTTACAATCCGTTCACCTAAATGGCATGTGTAAAGGATATGTGTGTGTGTGTGTGTGTGTGTGTGCGTGTGTGTGTGTGTGTGCGTGTGCGTGTGCGTGTGCGTGTGCGTGTGCGTGTGCGTGTGCGTGTGCGTGTGCGTGTGCGTGTGTGTGTGTGTGCAGGAGCTGGGTGTGGCCAACCCAATACAAGACTCAGATTCAACAGGCAACGTTTGCCCAAAAGAAGGACCGTGTCTCTTCACCATAACTCTCTTATAGCCAGACACACAGAGTCAGATTGTTAGGGGGCAAAATTAACACTACTGACAGATATGAATGGAGAGAGTGAAAAACAGCGAGAGAAAGAGGGAGTCACAGAGCCGGTGGGAAGAGGCTGACATCTTCCGTTGTCCGAGCTGGAGAGCTGGTCAGTATTTTGGCCGGTGATACTGGCTGCAAAGAGAAACACCCGCTGTCTTTCTCCGCCATCTGACACTCTTTCTCTGCCTCTCTCCATCTGTCTGGTCCTTATATCAGACTCTCTGTCTTTAGGTTATTGACTCTCCCTATTCTCTATTCTCTCTCCTCCCTCCCCACACTGTATCTTTTTTGCTTTCTCTCTCGTGTTGCTATGGCGACATGCTGTAGTCGGCATGTGCGTGTGTCTTAGGGAGGGGCCCTGATGTATGAGCGAGAGAGAGAGAGAGAGAGAGAGAGCGAGATGGAGGGCGTGTGGAAAAAGCAGGGAGATTAGGAGACAGTATATCTGTACTAGTGTCGCTTGGAGCGATTTATTGTGTAAAGTTTTGGAGGAAATATATAGAGAGTAAAAATGTTGATGTCTATTTCGGCTGCAGTCACTGATGTTGCTGCTTGTAGAAAGGCGGATCGTTATTAAGGTATTCTCACAGACAAATAAGCCTTTATATCATCAGATAGTTGATTATTGAGAGCTGGATGCAAGCGCCACACCCTGACACAGCTGCCCCCCCCCCCCCCCCCCCCCCCCGATGTCAGTCTTGCCACGTCTGCTCCAGTAATCAATAAACATGCTTTTAGAAAGCAGGACTGTGATCACTCAGTCTGTGCTATCTCTCAGCTCACAGTGTAGAGAGCATCTGTATGGGCACCAGGGCTGAACCACTTTGAGAGAGGAAATACCTAATTGCGATTATTTTGACTGATGGTTCAATTGCGATATGATTTGCGATGTTAGAGGGAATGATCATTTTTACAGAATTATTCTAATATTCATTGAAAAGCGTATTAGTCGTTACGGTGTCGTGACATCTAGTGGACATAAACCACAAGTACAGGTTGGGCTGAGTCGCTCAGTCACGTGACCAGCGAAGGATTATGGGAGACTGGAGTGGGACTATTTGCCACGTTCAAGCTAGTCTCACGTGGTCAGACCCACCGTCGACGTCACCGAGCTTCCAGCGACGGTAGATATCTTCGGCTGGGCTGGCACTGCGAGACGACGCTCAGGCTTGCTTGAGGCATTCAGTCTGTCTTGTGACCTGAGAGCAATGTAAACATGACAGAACTAGGAAATAAAGAGAAGCAAAAAAAGAAGAGAAGCGGCTTATCTCTCCGTTCCTGCGTCTCTTCAATGGTGTGATATTTGCAGGGATCTGTACCAAACAAAGATATTTTCTTAAATCTGTAGAATATATGTCAGCCAGACATCTCTGCAGCACGACGATATTTACTTTAAAATGGTATTTTGACACACCTTTCGCCTTTAACAAATATTATAGCGCCTACTTGCGCCATATTGCGATTTTGATCAAATTTGTAATAGTTCAGCCCTAATGTGCACTAATACCCAAGAGGAGAGAGCGGCTGGGCCGGAGTAGATGTCTGTAACCGCAGGGAGGCGGAGAGAGCGAATAAGGGTGGAAGTGGGCGGAGCGATAGAAAGAGCCTCAAATCGCCCTCACTGTGACTTTCATTCACATTATCAAGATATGTTTAATCATTCCCGGATTCTCCCCTCCCTCTCGCTCTTCGCTCAGATGCTCTCCTCATCCGAAGGACACCGGTTGCTCCCTCCTCCCCCTCGAACCCCCCCCCCCCTCTCTCTCTTCCTGTGTGTCCGCGTGTGGCTCAGTCGTCATGGGCCAGGCTTCAGCCAGGCTGTACGTTGCTAGGAGATGGCCCTCTGTTGCCGTGGCATTGGTCGTCACTTAGGTGGTCTGCCCGCCTCACACGGATAGGGGCGAGGAGGAAGGAGGGGAGGGGAGGGGAGGGGAGGGGAGGAAGTGATTGAGGCAGAAACAGACACTGACAGGAGGTGAGGCTGGGATCCTACTTTCTGTTGGTGTGATGGACAGGGGGTCAATCTGTTATTGACCAAAAGAGGGGGTGACTCTACCTACAATTGTAGGTCCCTCTCTCCCACCGAAAGAGCTAAAGGCCATTTTGAGGGCATTTCCAGCAGCCAGAAAGAGCCCTGCTCTGATTGGCTGGCAGTACAACAGGGTCCGCCCCCAAAGGTAAGATGATTGGTCGCCTCCAGTAAAGTCAGCTTTCTACATAACACAACCCAACCGTGTTTTAGTGGCGGCGATACTTTCTCTGCAGCTTTGGCAAAATGACAAATAGTAAAATTTTCATCAAAGCGTGTAAACCCCATTTCTAAAGACACGAGTGGACCCCTTTAAACATGAAGGCCTGTCTGTCTCTGTCCTGGGAACTCACCTGTAACAGAACAAGCACCTTGGGGCCAGTCAATATTGTAACAGTAATGTGACATGATACTATAATAAAAACCAACAGTGTTTGCTTTGGATTATTTAGCTGCAGTAGCCTCTCCCCCGCTGGGAAAATGTTAATATGATAAAAATTCATCATCTGGCCTTATTGCTCAGCCTAACCAAAGAAAACATTAAAAACCGATTAAGATTGCAATTATAGCTACAGTCCATAAATACAGATATGAATATCCAAATAATAAACTGCACCTTCTGGAATTGACCCCTCTACTAGGAGCGAACCGAGGTCCCAGAACCAAAATTCTCCCCCACATCTCCAGGATCCTCCACAGGAAACACGGAGGTGGCCAGTCTGCCTCATGACCATGCTCCTCCATATTGTCCTCATCTTATAGAATACACAATGATGAGCTCTGTTTACAAACGAGATGAGCTATTTTCAAAGGGAAACGGATTCATGATTTAGCAGCACTTCAATATTTGATGATATCACTATGTAAGAATGATGAGGATTTGTTTTGCATTTCCCCGTTTTCTTGAGGTGCTCTCAGGTCTGCTTCAGTCTCTTTCTTGCCCATAATAAACATATATTTTTATATTCCACTATTGAAATTATCTGTTTGCGTTTCCTTAAATCCTGTCTTTTTTGTCTTTGCTGTACGTCCATGTTCGCCGTCAGGGATCATTAAAGTTTAATCTAAACAAATCTAATCTGTTATATATGCTAGATCAAAGTAATATCTTGGGAGTGGAAGCATGAACAATTTATGTTTCTGGTGCCTGGTATTATCTTCAGGGAAGGAATGCAAGAGTGTATTTCCTGCTGTGGATATGTGTTGGTGCCTACAACAGTGCTGCCTGAATAGATATTTTATTCTGGCGGATGTATTTAAAGGGACAGTTCACCCCAAAATCAAAAATACATATTTTCCTTTTACTCTAGTGCTATTTATCCATGTAGATCGTTTTGGTGTGAGTTGCCGAGTTTTGGAGATATCGGCCGTGGATGTCTGCCTTCTCTCGAATACAATGGAACTGGATGGCAGTTGGCTTGCGCTGCTCAAAGCACCAAAGAAATATATTTGGAAAAACTCAACAGCGATATTGTCTCTTTCCAGAAATCATGACCTGGTTGCTCAAGATAATCCACAAACTTAGTTTTGGGCAGTTTAATTTAGGAACTATTTTCTTTTGACCGAACTACACCTGCCAACCATATCACCGCGCAGAAGGAAGCATGCATCTAACATTAGCTTAGCTTATCTGTAACTGGGCGTTCACACCAGGGCGATTTTCGCAAATTCACGCAAAGGGTTTACATACAAAGTCAATGCAAAACGTACGAGTGGCGGTGTGAATGAGGTGAGTGACGCGAATTCGCCCATTTGACTTGACATTAAATTTGGCAAATAATTTGCGTGAGTGAAGCTTTTTTCATATCTGGCAGCGTCAGGTTAGCTTTTTTTCCCCTTGGTGTGAACGCACAGTAATGTTAGCATGCTTCTTTCGGCGTGAATGACAAGTAAGAGGAAATATATATCTTTCCAATGTCCACCGTTTCATCTCGCCTTATGTAACGTGACCTTTCTCCCTCCCTTGTCTCCGTTGCAGGTGGGCGACGCCATGAGGAAGATGCAGGAGAGGAACAACATCGGCAAGATAGTCCTCACCACGGAGCCCATGCCCGAGGAGGAGAAGAAAGAGGAGCCCAAGAAGGAGGACAAGAAAGAGGAGAAGAAGAAGGAGGACAAGAAGAAGGATGACAAGAAGAAAGATGACAAGAAGAAGGAGGAGCCCAAGAAGGAGGAGGAGCCCAAGAAGGAGGAGAAGAAAGAGGAGGAGCCCAAGAAGGAGGAGAAGTGAGAGAGGGATGCGGATCGTCAAGCAGACCAGCAGGGAGTTTATGTCCTGGGAGCAGGGGGGTAGTGGTGTGGGGGGAGGGGGGGTGAATGGCTGGAGGTGGATGGAGATGGATGAGGTGGGGGGTGCAGACAGGAGGAGGGGGGAGCGGGGTTAGGAAGGAGTTAGTGGGGGGGTAGGATACAGAATTATCACACAGCAGTCAATCTTTCATCTCTTCCACCTTCACCACCACCACCAACCCTCTCCGTCCACTATTTGCAGTCATTACTCAGGCCTGGCTCCGCCCACTACTCCCCCTCTCCTGCCCGTTTCGTCCCCCCACCCCGTCTTTATTTCCTAAAAAGCAAAATAAATTCCAAGTCACACTCTGATTCCCCCGGTAAGCCCCAAACTCGGCTCCCGGCTTCGCCTTCGCCGCGTAGCCGAAGCTCCCAAGGTTTTTTGCTCATTGAGAATCGCACAGAGACACAGGGAGCCGTGGAGGATCATGGGTAAGGTTCCAGGCCCGGGGCAGATTGCCGTTTCCTTAACAACCGTAACCCCCCAACTCCCACTCCCACTCTGGCTCCACCCTCGACCCCCATGCCCTCTTTATCTATCTATCTATCTATCTGTCTCAACTCCCACTGTGCTCAATTGTTCTGCTATGACTTCCACCTGCCAACGCCCCCCCACCCTACCCCCCCCTTCACTGTACTGAGTCCCCCTCCCCCCCAACACGGTCCAGACCCACAGACAGGCAGAAAGACGGGCAGATAGATGGAGAACCACACCCACACATTGCTCTCTGTGTCCGATGCTTAGTTATGTCACTG
Organism: Poromitra crassiceps; assembly: GCF_964638095.1. Taxonomy (NCBI): domain Eukaryota; kingdom Metazoa; phylum Chordata; class Actinopteri; order Beryciformes; family Melamphaidae; genus Poromitra; species Poromitra crassiceps. The sequence continues at coordinate 20,969,964 of NC_139644.1, read as the reverse complement.
AGGATGAGTCAGAGTTGCCTGCGATTGGCTGTTGCCCCCCATCCACACACACACTAGAACCCCCACCAACCCCTCGAGATATTTGCATCATGACTGCGAAGATGTTTGGCTGTTCAGACAAATCGCATTCAACTATTTTATCGTATGGCCTTGGATTGGACAGTGATTTCAAACATATCTCTGAATAAAAAGCAAAAAAATAAAAAATTCCAGAGCTTGATCTGTGCCAGGGAAACGACTCCGTAATGCAAGTGTTTCCACCAGATTTTCAATGAAGTTACTATAGCACATGGTCGCCGGGCCTTTTGCACTAGCATGAATATAAAACCACCTCATAATGGGCCTTTCAGTCCAGCATTGAATAGGGAGTCAGAAATCATCGCGCAACTTCCTCCTCCTTAGTTACAGATTTTTCTAGCTGACCAACTGTTGGCAAGAAGTATGCAGTGCCAATTAAGGGCGAATTTGTTTCTGTTCAAACAAGCCACACACACACACACACACACACACACACAAACACACACACACTACACACACATACGCGTACGCGCACACTGAATGTGATGAAAGGGGCACTGTCACACTGAGACACTAAAGCTAAGAAGGTATCAGGCTCTCTTCCTTCCCGATCCTTCTCAAGGCATTCCATGGCACTCTGCTCCTTTCACAGCGGCCGCCGTTCACCCTGACCCAGGAGAGCAGAATTCAATTCAAGCTGGCGTCCATACTCAGCCTCCCTTCCTTCTCTCTGCTCTAACCTCTCTCTCTCTCTCCCACTCTCTCTCTCTCTCTCTCTCTGGTCGGCATAGCAACAGGCGTCAGGCTCGTCAGAGATGGCACTGTGGTCTGTTTCTCCCACTCTCTCTCTCTCTCTCTCGTCTGCCTCCCTAACTCGCCAACAGTTGGTGCTGTCGACCAGCTGCAAAATGTATTATGAATTTCGGATATCGGCGATATACGCATAGGTGGAGCAGTTTTCGAGGATAAGATAGTAGTGTTAGTGTTGCCCTGCCCAAAACATTTCTCTTCATATCATCCTGAAATTTGAATCCGATACCAACTATTGCTAATTGTGTGTGGCACTCAGCGGGTACGGTTGACATTTACACCGGCTAAAAGAGTGCACCGCTCCCCCTAATGGCCAATAACATGAATTCTGTCTGACTGCTGTCAAGTCAGACATCTATTATGTATAATCCTCCAGTTTACGTCACGCGTCTTCCCACAAATCCCCCTGAGCTGACTGCAAATCTCTCACGTAGGAGGATGCAGACTTTTAACACTTCTGCCGCTTCGTCTACCTGCCTGCCTGCCTGTCTGTCTGTCTGTCTGGGAGTCCGGCCCCTTCCGTACCAAGACTCAGATGGTGGTGACTAGTGACTTTGTAAAAAAGAAAATACACAAAAAAAAGTTGTTGTGTTAGCATGAGTGGCCTCCCTCATGTGTTGTGTGTGGTGTGTCGTTGTGTGTGAAGACGTGTGTGTCCTCAGGTCGTTTGTCAGGTAAAAGAAAAGCACCCACTACTCTCTCTCTCTCTCTCTCTCTCTGTCTCTCTCTGTCTCTCTCTCTCTCTCTCTCTCTCTCTCTGTCTCTCTCTCTGTCTCTCTCTCTCTCTCTCTGTCTCTCTCTCTCTCTCCCTCACCTTCCTTTGTCTGATAAGAGGCCTGTGTTATGAGGACAGTTGGTATTGGTATTTTGCACTCTGCTCGCTGATTTAATGCACTTACAAGCGTGGCAGTCCCACTCTGGTCCCAGGCACCACTGCTGCTCCATGTTTTTCCCATCACACAGACACACACACACACACCCACACACATTCCCACCATGTATCTGCTGAAGCTCACTGAAAGCACAGGTGACACATACACACACAAGTGCAAAGGTCCCCTCAGTTTTTGCTCGCCAACTTCTCCTGGGTGGCAGCTAAAAAAAATCAAAGCCTCCATCCATCCTGGAAGTGTGAGAGGTAAAACGTGGAGCGGGGCGGTGTGAACCGGGCCGGGGTGCAGCTGCCATGCTGGTGTGGGGGAGTGACTGTGTCCTGTCAGCCTCTGGTTAGTGTCCTGTTCTAATCTGCTGGGCTCCCTTTGTGAACCTGTGGACGGTGCTTCTGTTCTGAGTGCCATGTGAGAAACAAATGCTTCAGTAAAAGGATGTTTTACTTAAATATGTTATATCTTATTTTATTTTACCTTTATATATATTTTTGTTTTTGTTTGTTTGTTTCGTTATCCAAGGGTTTAAAGTTCAAAGTTCATACTCTTATGTGGGGACCTGCTAAACGGCATTCCTTTTTTTAATTTTTGGTTTAAATGTGTCTTTTCGGTTGGTCCGGACCATTTGTGCCAAATTGTATGTATTCCTCTGTCAATGCTTTGAATATTAACAGTGCATAAAAAAAGAAAAATGTGAAGAAAATGAAGACAATTGTGTTTCTGGATACGTTTTCCTCGACCTTGTAGAAAAACAAAAATACAAAAAAGTTGTCGCAGTGTGTAAGATTTGTATCCCAAATGCTCACGGGTGCTGACAGAATTTTTGCTGCAGTTTACAAAAGGTTTGACCATTAGTAGTTGTGGGTGGGCTTCAGTCTGGCTCAAGCGAAGGCCTGCACTGTGCCTCGGTCCGTGCACACAGCTTACCTCATCCCGAGGCACCTCCCTCCACATCCATGTCCTCTTCACTGTGCTTTACTCTCCCTCAGCTGTAGGCTACGTCACGTCAACCACAGCAGACTGATTTGTCCTACGTGTTTACAACCACAACGTCAGTATCACAGTGAAAAGGAAGTGGACAAGGTGCACGAAAGGTTTCAAAAACATCACCAAAAGACACATACAGTAGATGCATAAGATTCTGAAATATTCCTCCACATTTCCCCTCCGACATACCTTTTCCTCATACTCTGGGTTTCACTTTCTTTCAGCCTGTTTCCAAATGGTTTGTATAGCAAGTGAGGGAGCAGATGTTTTCTCACAGCTGTATAGGGATGTCATTGCTGTGAGACAGCTGCACAGAAACCCAGCCTATCGGCTGATCGTAGCTCAGTGCCGGGCTGACCCAGACACAACATTTCCTCTTTACAGCTGATCTCAGTTCACTCAAGGCATACTCCAGTGAGTCCTAGTTTTACTGCATTGCATCCCGGAGCCTCTTGGCTGCTGCAGCGGTCGCAGTCCATTATCGGCCTGCCAAAACCTCTCCCCATATCTCCTCGTCTTTCTCCATACACGTTCATTACTGGCTAAAACGTGACTTTGACATCTGGAATTTAAAATTGCATGCATTCATCGGCATGTGGAAAACAGATCCCAACCCCCAACATTTTCCCCTCAGTGCTTTTGAACTAAGATGCCTTTGAGATGAACTCAGTCAGCGTTGGGCGTTTCATGTCCAGGGTCGGGGTACAAGTGAGTAGCTGGAGTGGAGAAGATGTCATCTTGAAATGCTTTCCCAGTCATTCCAGATCTTTTTATGCAAGAGCTCTTATCAACTCGGAGATGCACAGGGAATAAAAGCAGTGTTATTTCAAAGTAGGAAGTTAGCAAATTGGTAACTTGCATTTATAGATTATTTGATATTACCAATACCAAGTCGAGTTCTTGCTCTGAACAATGTGATAAGACAATGAGCTTAGTAGTATTTCTAATAGCTAGTTTTCTGTCTGTCTGTATCCCTCACAGACAGACAAACAACCACCATCCAGCTTTGCAATGAATTTATTTCACTTTATATGGTCTCTCACAGGTCATTCCAAACAGTAGTTTCTCTGTTATGTAAGAAACCACTTAATTTTGCACTCATTAACAAACACAAGATCATCCTGTGCTTCACTCAAATTCACCGCAGAAACTGTCGCACCCATTTTCCTCCTTCACACTATCAGTGTTTGATGTAAGCTATAGAGTATTTTCAAGTCCAAATGAGAGGGCTCTCTGTCACATCCAGACAGAGCCACTGTCCTCACTCATCCACTGCAAGAAGACAAACACACACGCCCCTCCCTCAAAGAAAACAGCCACGTCTAGCCCCTCCCTCAAAGAAAACAACCACATCTAGCCCCTCCCTCAAAGAAAACAACCACATCTAGCCCCTCCCTCAAAGAAAACAACCACATCTAGCTGCTTGTTCCTCAGCAATCACTTTCAAACTTTATGCAATGCAGCGACATCGCCGCAACATTGCAGAGATGCTTTAGAGGGCCACTGGCCTGGGCTTGTTCATGTACAGTACGAGGATCCGTGTTTAGAAAAGAAGGCATGTGTAGTAGTATGTATAGCTCCGGGACAATTCCACGTTAGTTTAGCGGTCGTGTAGTGGTGTGGTGCCAGGTCCTTCCAGTCGTATCAAGTTGACAACTGCAGCCAAACCACTGTCCCCCTCCCCATATATATCCTCACCCTCAACACCGGCAGGCTCAGCTGGTTCACTACATACATGATGCATATGAACTTATCTCTGGGGATGCTTCAGAAAATACAACTTTTCACATCCATCCTGCTATACACCTGCTGTTAGAGTTCAGTCACCACTGGTCATTTTCTACAAGGCACCCCCGCCCCCATCCTCCCAATAGGTTGATTTGTAAGATAGTTTTCCTCGACTCTCTCCTTCACCGTGTTGTTTCCCCCCCAGTTGCAAACACTTCTTGTCTCCACTTTGTTTTTTAAACCCTTTGAATTGATGCTGCTTCTGTGCTTGACTCTGGGTTTACTGCGTGGTGCCATGTTGTCCACATGGCCTCTAGAGCTTGTAACGCTTCAGTGTGTAATGTTACCATATGCCTTACATGTTTTCCAGGACTAATAAAAAAGCATAACAAAAAAAAAGTCAAGAGGAGATGTGCTGTTTTATTGCTGTAGCCATTCTGACCTCAGAGAAAAGTGGCAAATGAATACAACAGAATATAATAGAACAGAATAGAATGTTTCTTACAAAAATAATACATTTTAACCCGCATACCCTACAAATATTTCCCCATTTGTATCTATAAAATACGGTACCATATAAACAACACTTTTACACAGCGGAGCTCACATAAAGTGGAACACTGTAATTACCTTCAGGAATGTAATGAGCAATAATGTCTGCTGGTTGATCAAACGACGTTAGCTTCAGTTTAAATTGGTCACAGATACATTTGTCACTTCTAGGCAAACTTGAAAATCTGAACTCAAACAGTGCCCATCATTTTACAGGACACAAGTGCAAGGAAAGCTATAAAATAAAATACAAAATGCTGCAAAGGCACTCTAACTCCAATAAAAGTAAGCTTGGTAAGGGGGAAAAAACGATCTTTTCAGAACTGTACATTTCAGTGTTTTACATACATCATCAACCATCATGAACCTGCTACAATAGAGCAAAACACTGGGCCTTTACATCAACATACAAAGACAGTGCAAACGACATCGCCATATCGCTGCTGTTGTGAGAAACCCTCATAACTCAAATTGTCATGTTTTAACTTCAGCTGAAGGATCACATGGCCCATGGTCAATGTATTGAAGAAATTCAAAGCCATTGGATAAACTCAAAAATGCATGGTGGTCATTCTGAAAACAAGGTGTTTTTTCCTAGTTCCTGAAAATTTTACATTTGGGAGATACAACATTTTCACCTCACAATAACGATATATACAGATGAGGGGGAAAAATAAATAAAACCAGATAAAAAAAAACTCGTGCTCATCTGTTTTTTTGATCTTGAGACTTGGCTGGTGTCTCCTCAATGCCCAGGGAGGCCAGGACCTCAGACAAGCGAGTCAAGTAGCCGGAATCTGGGTAACCGTTCCTGAGAGAGACAAAAAGAGAGACTGTTCAGCACAAGCTACACGGACTAGTGTCTCTGACCTTTCATTCTGCAGCTCCATTAGACACACATGCCCTCGCTCACCCTGATCTGCCTCCCAGTAGGCTGGTCTTGTGTGGGATGCAGTCCCAGGTGACCCTTGCATCTTTACCCATCACAGTGAAGGTGAGTCCCAGCCTGAAGGCTTTCTTCAGCCTGGGCAGCAGCTTCTTCGTCTTCTCACAGAGGGGAAGGAAGGCATCAAACACTCTTCCTCGAAATGGCAACCCAGGAGAAGGGTGACCCTCCTGGTAACGATAGAAAGCAAAGAACACGGTCTTTAATGTTGTCTCTCTCTAGGTAATGCCATGCAATTAAAAGATCATCTTACATGAGCTGGCTTTAATAGCACAGCCCGTCATCAATCTACATGATTGTGGTGTAATTGAATACATTGCTTATCAGTGAGATTGAATGCTCCTCACCCCTTGGATGCCATCAGGGATACAGTAAGTGATCTTTACGGTGGAGTCCTTGCCGTGACCCTCTAGGCTGATGGGCAGCTCAGAATAGCTCATCTTGCCCCGGATGCCCTGCGGCATGGGCTCGGTCCTAGGACAAATCCTGCAGTGGGCGTGCACCGAGTCCAGGCACTTTGGGCACAAGATCACCCCACACTCCATCCTCTTCAACGACGCCGCGCTCTCCCCACACACACAGATGCCTCCCAGGTCTCTTTGAATTGACCTGGACCCCCATGGGTTGTCCTCGACCTCCGGATCCTGCTGCCTATCGGCCCTCTGGGTCACCCTGGAATGTATGTTGTGCTCTTTTTGGAGAGTGGCCATGTCTTGATCGGTACGTAGTACTGCTGCCGACCCGATACCATTCACATGTCTCACACTTCTGTCGCTTCCTTTAGCAGAGAGGCTGATAGATGTGTCAGTCTTCTGGCCATCCACCTGCATTGTGCCTGGCCACCTCACTTTCTCCTTCGTGACGGGGTCTTTCCTCGCTAATGGGAGGCTGGCAGATCCACTCACAAGCTCTGTCTCACTGTTCCTCTGTTCCTCACTACTAAAGTCATCTCTTTGGATTGATTTCCTTTCCTGGACCCTACCAGTCCCATCATCTCCGCCTGATTGCTCCTCTAGCTCCCACGGAGGGTTCCTCTTGTGGTGCAGCGTGGTATTTTGGCCCTTGTCCCCCTGTAAAGGCACAGACTGAATCCGGGTGGAAGTAGAGGGACCGGAGAAGTCCTGCTGTCCAGGAATCTGGATCGCCACTCCAGAAAACACTTCTGTCAGTGCAGCACCCACCTGAGAACACGACTCCTTTGGGCCAAAAATAAATAGGCTCTCCTTGTCCATCTGGATGGAAACCTTCTTGTACCGGCTCCGCACCTCAGCACAGCACACCTCTAACGTTTCATCTGCCGGGTCAGCCACACCCAGCTCTGACAAACGCAGCTCCTGCACACAGAAATCTGTGGCAACCATGTCAATCAGCTTCTGTAAACCTAGCTGACAAGAAGTGACTGTGGGCAAGTCCAGCCCTGTTAAGCTGACAGTCAGATCCTGACTAGCTTCTAAATGGTTCTCTTTCATCTGCAGATCAGAGGTTAAGTCGTCCAGCCGAGTGTTATAGACCTGTTTTATGTGCTGCCACATCACCTCTCTCACTTTAATCTCTGCACTATAGACTTCCCGCTTTTCCCTCCCTGTTCGGAAGCTCGATGACCTGCTCCTGACTCTGGATGTTGACGGCTCACAGTCCTCTTGTACCTTTTGTCCCAAATGCTGAGCCTTAGGCCGGGACGCACCTGAGAAACTACTGGATCGCTTCAATCTGGACCCAGATGCAGCAGGTGGGAATGCAGCGCTCCCTGACACATCGGTCTGAGTTGTGATGAGGGAGGCCAATACTTCTGTGCACACAGCGGATTTAAACAAAATGTCATCTATCTCACAGTCATCTTGTACCTTTTGTCCCAAACCCTGAGCCTTAGGCCGGGACGCATCTACAGTGTTTTGAGCTACTGCTCTGGAGAGTCTCCCACCGGCAAACCCTGCTGTTTCTGACAGTACATCATGCCCCAACATGGGGCCCAGGCCTGTTCTTCTAATGGGAGATGAGACCCCTGGTAAGGCGAAGTCGCCTGATCGAGTCCCTAACCCGCCCAAGCCTGTGTCTTTAAACCGAGCAGCTAGTTTATACCTTGTGGCTGCGTCAGTTCTCCTCTCCTCCTCATCTAATGTCAGCATCCTATCTGTCCCTGCTGTGGAGGACCTGGTGAGGGTGACTCTCTTCTCCTCAGTTGGATTTGATAAATCTGAGTCAAGGGAAAGGGATCTAAGAAGATTGGCCACATCATCCTCTCCATTACCACGTCCCAGGAGAAGAAACTGCTTGGCCTCAGCGACGTCACTACTGCTCCCAATAATGTAGACGTTTTGGTCATCTTCACTCAGAAGGAGCTTGGGAAGTCTGACACACAAGTTCTCCATGGCCCTTGCCAGGCCTCCGCTGGGGGTGGGGATACTCCTCTTGGATAGCTGATCTTGGCAGATCTTGGCCTCATTCTCCTGGTAAAGTCTACTTATTTCCCCGCTTGCCGAGCTCAGGCGCTCCTGCTCACGGCCGAGCTCCCCCACCCCAGCTGCACTCCGCAGAAACAGCGTGGTAACCCCCTCGGCTGTCACATCCACCACCTCAACACCATACTGCTTGAGGATATGCTGGTACTTCTCTCCAACGTGTTTCTGCAAATACTGGAACATGTCTGCATCCATAATGAGCGAGACTTCCTCCTCGGCCGTGGTGGGATCCCCAGGTAGCTGCAGAGCCACAGCCCCACCCATCGTCTGACCTGTGTCTTCCCAAATGTGACCCTGGGGTGTCAGGTCTCCATGCGGGCTCGAGCTGCAGTCACCAGAAGGCCTGGAAGTGTGACCTTGCCCTGTATGTTCTCTCTGCCCATTAGGTCTCCTGCCCTGATCTACTGAGCCCTGGGTGTGAGGCGTATGGGCGGCGCTGGAGGCAGGCTGAGTTGGGTCTTTGTGTTCTGCTGATCCCAGACCTCCGGGACGCCCAAGCAGCTGTGCCAAGGCAGCCTGGACGTGGGAGTAGGTGCCCCTCAGTGTGCACAGTTCCTCAGGAGTATTATAGTTTATCTGAACATAAGGGTGGCTCTTATGAAGGCTTGTCACTGCCACTCGTCCCAGAGGATGCTGGCTGTAGTCGACAGTTACTGACATGCTCAAGATAACCTATGATGAGTGAAGAGGAGAGAAACAAAACATTCAGTGATTTGATATTCAGTGCTCCAGGAAAATGTCTGTCAAACCCCCCCCCCCCCCCCCCCCCCCCCCCCACACACACACACACACAATATTTTGATTATCTATACCTTATCTGGCTCCAGACATTTGCGATGCTCAGTTAAGGCTAGGTCATACTTCTTCCCATCCACTCTCAGGGTGTGTTGGCCATGTTGAATAACTCTCTGTGCCACTGTGTGAGTGTGATCACCATAGGGAAATCAATCTCAGTCTGTGAAGCATCCTGACTAAGCGCTTTTACAACTAGCCTCTCCATTGACATGCACGACAATTTTCCAGCTCAGTGCAAATCAATGATGACAGGCAATATACAGTAGCACAATACCTTACACATACTACTTTGCAAATGATTGCAAATACATTTTGGGGTCTTGGAAATAAATCAGGATGTGTTCTGGGCCACATTATAAGAGAATGTTACTAATTGCACGGGCATTTTACAAAAAGTATTTGAATCACAAGTGTGTCTCCTGAACAAGATCATGTCTCATGTATAAAATCAATTGAGTATTCGGAAGAAGAAAAAAACTCCCTGTATAAGTAATGCATAGACACGTGCACACCCTGATCTTACTGACCTCCACTGTCCTCAAAGGTGATGAGGGCAGAGCCGGGCGTTGTCTTGACGATGGTGACAGAGGCTATCTCCCCTCCCCCATGCCGGGCCCTGAGGAAGTGGATATATAGCTTGTCTGTCAGCCTGTCATCCTCAATGTCTGTGGGCAGGCCGCTCACCCTCAATGTCCGGCCCTGCTCTGCCATCTGCTGGGAGGAACACACTCACCACTGTAAAGGAGTGCTGGAGAAAATCACAATGGCTGCATCTGCATGACTTTCAGCATGGAAATGTCTGGATTCTGCGGTGATGGTGCGAACAGCAACAGTAGTAGCATGATGACTACAAGCCAAAACACAGAGAGCTTATGCGACCGTTTGTTTACACACACATACTGTACATTCAATTCGATCAAATATGAAGGGTTATGCATATATTTTAACAAAACACCCTCTATTGGGGGTTGCTAGGACACTACATCAACATACTAGAAAAAAATTCCATGTCAGCTGCCATTTTGTTTTTCTTCCGTTTTTAGCCTTTATTTATTAATCAATAAAGTTGCCCCCTGAGTGCAGATCACCCCAGTGTTGATATAAATATGTACGTCACTGTTACAGAAACGCCCCTTCCTCGTCGCCTGTCTGGCGACCTGCTGAAACTGAAAAAGCCACGTTTTAACTGAAAATACTGAATGTGTTTCTGGTGCATATTTGGCATTTGTAATTATACAAGTCTTAATTCATCCTAGATGTACATAAAATGTTAAAAGTTTACTCGTGCAGCATGTCAATAATAACAGCGAACATGAAAACAATCTCGCAGAGTTTAACTTCAAGGAAGTAAAAAAAAATCAGACCCATAACGTTAAACCAACTGCCAATCTGGCTAAGCGCGAAAGGAATTTAACTGATTATAATGTTATCTCAACGGTATCAGTATCATCTTTTATAGACATTTCTTTCTTTTCTGATCTTACCGTACAAATATTTCGCTGTCCTTTCTTTCAAAGAACGTTGCACAAGGCAGGCATGGAAGAAAAGTGAAACTACAAAATGAGTGTGTGGTAACTGTGGTTTGTAGTTACCACGCCAGGGGGCGACCAAGTGCTGTTTTTCTTGCCCCAACAAGACGGTAAACCTATGCTGTAAACACGCCACGGCACCAAAATACCAAAAGTTAAACTACCCTGCCACCCGTTCTATTCAAATTAAGTACTTGATTAGAAATGCCTGCTTGTGAACAGAGTTTCCCTGACTCAGAGTAGGTTAGATTCTTGACTTTGAGGGAAAATGTATCTTTGAACCACAAGTTCGTGCATTTCCTCAGCAGAGCAGAGTTAACTACAATGACCAGAATGCTCTCTGATGTTTTTCGGGCACCAATGAATGCCAGGCATAATCCCGAGCGCACCACCCGCTGTCCAATCGGAAAGGACGTCATTGTTACAAGCGATACGCATGCGCTCTAGACGACGAGATATTTCATGTGTTTCTGGTTGGTGGAGGTCACATACGTCTGAGTGAGGTGAGTTCTGATAAAAGGTCTGCTTGTAGTATCATTGAATAATCATGACTTGGTCAAATAAATTGCAATACTCAGAAAATGAGAAAGATTAACATAATGCGTGTTATTCATTCCGTAACGTTACAAACTGTTGGATAACGCTAACACGAGCGACCTGACATGACGCATTTGCGAGACTCGAGAGCAGCGTCTAGTTACATGCTGGCACCAACCAGCTAGTTGAAACCTAGATGACATGAGGCTCCTAAGGCTAGGCTTTAGTATACGATATTGTTTAAATACCGTTTACATAAACACAAATGCATGTTATTAATCCTAGCCAGAACCTGGTTTGGCCAGCTCAGCTAACCTTAGCTTACACCTAACGTTAGCCCGGCGAGCTAAACGTTAGGTAGCATCCTTCAGCCTTGGCATAACGTTACTCAGCCCAAGGCCAAAGCCAAACTACACAGATAAACTATAACCTCATTCACAACTAACCACACACGCTCTGTAAGCAGTTATAACCAACTCTGGATTATTTTAAGAGATTCGTGATCTATACCAAACTGTCAACCTCTTGCATCATTTTCAGTGTCACTGGATTGCTATCATGGCCAAGCTGTTTGAGTCCATTGGGAAGTTGGGTCTGGCCCTAGCCATTGGTGGAGGTGTTGTGAACTCTGCCCTTTTCAATGGTGAGTGCTGGTCAGTTGATCCCTGCTGAAATGTACATTACCCCCTTAAAGGATACATCTTGTTAGTTTGCTAGATTTTACCAACTGACTGATCAATTAGAACAACAGTTTCTGCATTTGCAGGGAGTGCTTCTCTCCATTACACTCTTAACAGGGTAAGGGGGCACAAACAGTTGAGCTCAAAAGCACCCACACCATGTCATGTCCACACTGCAGTGAGACGTGCTTAGTGTTAAATGGGATAATTCACATCAATCTCCAAGTGGGATTTTTTTTTTTTTTTTTGCGGCCTCTATCTCCAACTTGGTATTATGAATTGCACAAGTGTGGCAACATAGACAGCACTTGCACTGATGTCAGCAGTCCAAGCCAAGGTAATACAAATCTAAATGAGCAGCTACATTCACACTAAGGCCTTGGCCACACTGATCCGTGGTGTCTGTCTGTGTGCCGTGTGCGTTCATTCCTCTGTTCACAATGACAGCTGTCCGACTGTCCGTGGAGCACTCAGAAGCGTACGTATCCAGAAAATTTGCATACGTTTTGATGGACAGAAAGTTGAAGAGGGATGAACTTTTTCTGGATGGATGGTCGGATAGTCACTGTCCGTTTAGCCAATCAGAGTCGAGGTCTCGAGAGGAGGCGTTCCGAGATTTGTTTCAACTTTTCAAAGATGGCGGCCGAGGCAGTGAAGGAGGCTATAATTAATGCTGTGTACACCATCCCGCTGTTGTACAACGTGATAGTCAGTGTCACCGTCTGATTTCACCATCTAATCTGGTCATTCGGTGGCATTTTATTGCCACATAAGTAACGTAACGCACAGAGCTAACAGCTAGCTGACGCCAGCTTTCTTCTTCTGTCGGTTTATAGGCGGGTCGCTGACACCTTCAAGGTGCTTACCACCACCTGCTGTACAAGTAGGTTACTTGTACATGCAACGGACATAAATCTATCCGTCTATCCGTTCTGTCCATTTTCTGACGGATCAGTGTGGCCAAGGCCTAATACAGTGAGTCAGTCAACCCACTTATGAAAAGCTAGCAGTATTTCCTGAAAAGTGTCAAATAATAGACGATTGTATCTTATAATTAAGTGTTAGCAATTAACTCATTGAGTGCCAGCCACTTTTGGAGAACGGACGCTCCCAGTGCCAGAGTTTCAGAGCGTTTTCAGTGATTTCTCGAGGCCCACAGAATATTGTGTGATATTACTATGTAAACACCGAACACGCACAAAGAACGATGAGACTCTTCTATCATCTGCAAAAAAGTTTATTGATCCCATTTTCCGTTCTTTAGTTATGAGCCGGAGAAGATAGGCTGTTTTGAGCAAAAAGACACTTTTCAAATTAGAAGCTGAGTTATTCCGCCTTTTGTGAAATGCAGCATTTCAAGCACATTCACTGAGTCTGAAGATAATATTTTCTGATGTAGTGACGTGGTGTAGTTGTGTGGTGCCTGTGTGCCCCACCCCCCTCTCCCCCCCTCAGCTGCAAACTCCTCCCCACACTAACACACAGCCACACGCGCCCAGTCTATTTTCGGAGCGCTCCGTTTTTTTGCGCCGGCTCCCAGCGCGACAAGGAAATGCCAAACCGGACTGCAGGGAAAGGTTTGGCCCTTCGGCGTCGGGTGCTGCCTTTCTGGCGGCTAATCGTGTGAAGAAACTATGCAGACAGACAGACAGAGGCAGAGGGGCTCAGTTGTGTGCGCGGATTGACTGCTGTTCGCAGCCAACATCAGCTGCAAGTCAGAGCCATCTATATGGCTCTGGCTGCAGCATGAGCGGTTTCTCTTTGATCACGGAGGTTTTTCCTGCTGTTTTCGGACCTTCCCCTAATCTGGAGAGCACTGTCGCCACCTAATGGGTCGGTAAAATAGGTTATACACATTCAACATGCCCCAAAATTTTACAGGAGATATATTAGGCTTTGATCCACGTCCCACCGTCAAAAAACGCAATTGACGACTTTAGTCGTCATTGGCACTCAACGTTACTAAAGCAATTGACGACTAAAGTCGTCATTGGCACTCAATGAGTTAAAAAATGTGTAACTGCAGTTTGAGTGTTCTGCTGAAAGGGAGTTTTAATTGCTTTCTGGGTTTGACTTTGAGTTTCCCTTGGCCCTGTGAGATTGTATTGGAAGGCAGCACTCCCTGCAAACTGAGCAGTACATAGCTCTACAGTAAAGAAATTGATTGACATGATGACAAAAACTAGGAAAATGAGGCCCAGGTTGAAAACCCATAGTTATCCTTTAAATGTTTTAATTTGCAGATACCTGAAGAAATGTTAAGCCTCTTTAAAAGATGTAGTAGTTGTAGCTTTAAACCGTAAAAGGAAAGTGCTTGCTGTATTACTGTACTTTGCCCTTTTGAGAGTCTAACTGTCCTTTCTGCCACAGTTGATGCAGGGCATCGGGCTGTCATATTTGACCGTTTCCGAGGAGTGCAAGAGGCCGTCGTGGGTGAGGGCACCCACTTCCTCATTCCCTGGGTCCAGAAGCCTATCATCTTTGACTGCCGTTCCCGTCCACGCAATGTGCCTGTCATCACAGGCAGCAAAGGTACACCAATGAACAATAGCTTTCCTGTCATCTTTGTTTTGCTCATATATAGGGATGTTCATCAATGATCGAAAATCGATAATCGATCGTTAAGGATTGGAATCGATCCTGTGGCATTTGGATCGATTTTTTAATTTTTTTTTTTTTTTTTTTTTTTTTTTTTTTTTTTTTGGACTAGGTTTGGGTGGAATTCGTTCCTCCTCGCCCCACTCCATTGCACAGCCGACTAACGTGAGGTGGAGCTTCATATAGTCTCTAGTTTTCTGGCTGGGCACGGGCCTTTGTGCCAACAAAACTGTTTTAAACATGAGAAATTCACACCGGCATGCGCCGGGGACAGCAGTGTTGGAGAGGAGACACATTGAAATAAAGAGTTCATTGAGGAGAACACGTTGTCTTTCGTATTTTCTGCCATAGGCATTCATTTTGTTAAAAAAAAAAAAAAAAAAAATTAAAATATTGAAAATTTTCTAAGTATTAACACATTGACTGCCAGCCGTTTTTTTCTTGCTGTAGATAGCTTCTGCCAGGGGTTTTTTTGAGGATTCTAGGCTCATTTTACAAGAGCCGAGGTTTCTCTTCTGTTACGACTTCGTGAACACCAATCATCTAAAAATAACTAATAGAATGTGTGCTTTCTCTGTCTAAAAGAGTTAGTTTGTAGAGTTAGTAGTTATGTAAGCATTAGCAATTGAATACAGCATGGTTTCAGCATCAGAAAAAATATTTAGAGATAAACGGCTTTTTGTGAAATTCGATAGCACACTCACTTTAACCATTCATTTTTGGCATCAGTAAGACCTACACAATAGTTTTGAACAGTAATTTCCTCCATAACAGCAGTAAACTTCCCTCTGCTCAACTCCTCCCTCCTGTGGGCGTTTTTTTTGGGTGCAGCGCCCTGTCACAAGCACTTTCCTACCTTTGCAAATGCACTTTCTCATACTCTCGACCTCTCAAATAAATTTCTGAATAGAAATTAAATTACTCTAAATTATAGCGAAAAAAAAACAAAAAAGAATGGGTTGAAAATCCCATTCTAAAAGCCTTTTAGAATGGGATTTGTTTCCAATTTGGTGTCGGACTAGGGGGCAGTCCCCGCTTGTCACCATTGCTTTGCTGCTGCTGTGCGGGTGTGTGCCTGTCTGTGCGGCCGCTCTTTGAGGAAGTCTGGTTGGACTCGCTCGCGTCTTGGAGTTTTGGTTGAGGGCTTTGATGAAGCTTTTGCGATTCTGGTCATATTATGCTGCGTGTTTCAAAGTGTGTCCCACCCGCAATCCACTATGCAAATCTGCAATCCCGCACCGCCAGCAATCAGCGCGGAAATGAAAGCGCCTTCGCCAATCCACCTTCATGAGAATGGCTTCAGTCACACTGCTTTTTGCTTGCCTTCCTCCTTCCTTGTCGCCACTTAGTGGGTCGGTGGAATGGGTTGTACACGTTGTACACGTCCAATACCTATATAAGAGATGTAAAAGGCTTAGATGCACAACCTACCGTCAAAAAAAAAAAATCGATTTTTTTGACGAGTACACTCGTCGCTGGCAGTTAACAGCTGGATTGTGTTTGACGAGTACACTCGTCGCTGGCAGTTAAGGTGTTAATAAAATCGATAATCGATAATTGATCGTTAATTCTCACCGATTATCGATTTTGGAAAATTTTCAAAATGAACATCCCTACTCATATACATACAGTCTCTCCCACAAACCTTTTTAATTAAACTCCCTTCTGTGATTTCCCATAGATGCACATGGGCTAAATGGGTTCTTCTAGGCTACAACTAATCGGCAACTGCTAGCTGTGTTGTCAGTTTCTTTTAGGCAAATGCATACACGTTGTAAATTTTGTCCACAAACAATCTTTAAATTACAGTTTGGATGGGACAACGGTGTTGTGAGCATCCCACTCATTCCTGCCACAGCCCCAACTCAGTTTGTTTATTAATTTTGCACTTGCACAGTCTGAGCTCTTCATCTTTGAACCATCCACCCTACAGATCTGCAGAATGTCAACATCACACTGCGTATCCTCTTCCGGCCGGTGACCGGCCAGCTCCCACGCATCTTCACCAGTATCGGAGAGGACTATGACGAGAGGGTGCTACCATCTATCACCACAGAGGTCCTGAAGGCTGTAGTGGTGCGTATACTACAAAATGAGAGATTATATAACAGGTCGAACCAGCTTTACTTAGCGAGCTGTATAAACTATCCCTGATTGTGTGTTCCTGATTGCCGACAGGCGAGGTTTGATGCTGGTGAGCTCATCACCCAGAGAGAGCTGGTGTCTCGGCAGGTCAGTGAGGACCTGACAGAAAGAGCCGGCACCTTCGGCCTCATCTTGGATGACGTTTCACTGGTATGGCTGCCCTGGTCAAATTGCATTTACGCTGGCTGTATTATCTTTTCAATGGGCTTTTAACAAGGAAACCCTTTTATCGTATTTTCCAATAGACACACTTGACTTTCGGCAAGGAATTCACAGAAGCTGTTGAGATGAAGCAGGTGGCCCAGCAGGAGGCTGAGAGGGCCCGTTTTGTGGTAGAAAAGGTAAGTAGCCACCAGCTGTTATCTCCATAACACTTGTGCACAGGTTTCGTACAAAGCCTTGAAAGTTTAGAAAATGCTTGATTTTAACCGTCCTGTTTTCAAGGTTAGGAATATGCTTGCATTCGAATATGCTCTTTGAAAAGTGTTTGCTTTTCAACATAATATGGTGTTTCATCTACACAATCACTCATGTAAACCAAAAATCTTTAATAATACCTAAAATGAGACGATCCCGTCATCATATTTATTGTCTCCTGGCATCTCACACAAGACGCCATCACAAGACAGTTATTGAAAGTCGCTGGCGGTCACAAAACATAATTTTGTTTTCTTTTATAGCACAATGTCTGATTTAATGTGATGACGAAGTGAACTTAAATAATCATTTTGAGTATATAAATATGTAATTTACCACAGCCATAAGGTGCTGGAAAAGCTTAGATTTGACTTTGGAAATGGTGTATGAACCTTGTGTGCAGTTGTAAAGATGGTATACAGACGCTGGGGGGGTGAATGAAAGAAGCTCACCATGTCCGCTTTCGTCCTTCCAGGCAGAGCAGCAGAAGCAGGCAGCCATCATCTCAGCAGAGGGAGACTCTCAGGCCGCCTTGCTCATCGCCAACTCCCTGCAGGAGGCTGGAGACGGTCTGGTCGAGCTGCGTAAGCTGGAGGCAGCGGAGGACATCGCTTTCCAGCTGTCCCGCTCGCGCAATGTCACTTACCTGCCCTCAGGCCAGGGCACGTTGCTCCAGTTGCCCCAGTGATGACATCACATGCCCCCACCCATCACCAGCCATGACATGATGGGCTATTGAAGGGGTGGCTAGGATTCAATAAGGACTCTCCCAGCTTCACATACACTACACTCCTCCCACTGTTTCTCCAACCAACTATGGACTGGCCACTGCTAATGGCAGCATGGGAGAGGGAGTGAGAGGAGGTACATGATGGTTAAGGCTTTAGAGTCCTCTCCTGTTTGTGTGTGGAAGTGGAGGGAGTTAATTGCTCCATCTATTGGTAACCTACATATAGTACTTTTTGTTGAAACAGAATTGGCAATGCGGTAAATTCTCTTAAGGTTCGTCTTTGCTGCATTGTTGCAGTTTCAAAGCACTGCATGTGATTAATGTGGGATGGGAAAAGATGGTGATTCTATATCTCGGGAAGCAGATTTTTGGTTCCACAAAAAATAACATGATCAATTGTTAATGTAATGACAAATGCTATTCGACAGTTATTGTTTTGCTCGACAGTTTCATCCAGTTGGCTCTCCTTTCAGATGCAATTGTCGAGAGGTGGCTTGTTAATTTGACTGAAGTTCTCTTGCTAGATAGAGGGATTCATTTTCTTGGAATATATCTGGTTTCTAGCAAAGGATCCCCTCAAGTGGAATAAAATGTGCCTGTCAGATGATGGTACAGGATGGTCTTTCAGTCTTGTCTTTACTTTGTGAGAAGCTCCGTGTTTCGAAATGGCAAAATTAACAATAAAATTGTCTTTCTTTCTACATCCCAGTGATTGACTTGTTCTCTAAGGCCTTTGAGGTGGATGTGTTTTCTGCTTTGCGTCATTGTAGTTAGCCAGTTGTTACCACAGGAGGGTGCTCTCTAAAACACCTCATTACCCTTTTGATACAAAATTGTTCATGGTTTCATTTGTAACAAATACTCAATGTTAGAAAAATGGATGAAGTAGTTGATCTCTCACGATATTTTATCAATGACTGATGATTTAATTGCAAATGATTGCAAGTTACTGTATTCCTTAGTTGTGTTGTGACAAAGTTATGGCGGTATGAAAAAGTAAACAGTTTACTTACCATACTGGTTTTCCATTATCATACTTTTGCCAGTATGGCAGTGAAGTTGGCATTACATTTAATTCTAAGTGGTATTAAAAAGGTCTTAATTCTTAAATTTAACTTGGAGAATCCTGGGCCTGGGGATACCCTGAAACTGCAGCTGATGAGAAGTGTTTATTTTACATCTATTGTGTCTCATTGTATTTTTGAGTCCTGTAGTTGACAATCTGAGTGTGCCCTTGCAGTCTAAAGTTCTAAATTTTCACATTCTACGACAAAGGGTTCAGCTACACAACGAATTGTAAAGTTTCTGGACAAATTTGTGAAAACAGTATTCCTTCATAGATTCTTTAGACATTTTGGATGCTAAATAAATATTTAGATATATAAGACAATGGGATAAGAAGAATAGAATTTGACTTAATTGCACTTTGAGCATTTTCCTTTAGGGGTATAGAAATTCTCCTCATTCATTATTATCTCATCAATCAATGATTTCAGCTCAACGCGTGCACGCGCACCGTGCCCTGTCTGGTTTGAAGGGGAGACGTAAAGAATCCAGACAGGCTACCGGCCGCGCGCCTGCCCAGACAGCGGCCTGCCTGTGTGAATGCTTGGGAATGAGCGCGGGACCTGGGACCGTGCGGTGTGGTACGCGCGAGACCTTGGCCGGGGCCACGTAGCGGTGCTGAAGACGCCGGTGCAGCGCGCAGATATCTCACAACGTACTTCAGCAAAATATATCCCACATTTTATACCAAGATTGCCCGTGCCAAATGCTACATTCACGAATGCAGAGAGAGGCCGAGCGGTGCAGCACTGACTGAATCTGTGCAACTCTGATTGCATTGCACGAACGCAAGAGGGAGGGCGCTCTCGACGGAGGTAAGCCAGAAAACACGCACAAAATATTGCGCTACAACTCATTTTATACATTTGCAAATATGACAATCATGGACGCTGCTAAGAAAAGCACACGCATGCCACTGGTAGCCGGGTGGCCGTAGCTACGGTGTGAACTGGCCGTGCCGTGAGCGCAGCTAGCATTGACTTTCTGACAGTGTCGAGTTCAGTGGGTTTGTCAGGCAGCACAGCAGTCTGTTTTTTGTTAGGAAAGCGGCGCTTTTCATCTTGCACGATAAGCTAGCTAACGTTGCACTGCTAACGAAGCTTGACATCGGATTATCATGTATGTTCACGTGCATCAAAATAATTGTCACTATTTGACGTGAAAGTGCATAATCGGGGTTGAGTGTAACGTGCTAGCTAGTTAAATTTCTGGCGTTAATGCTAGCTATTAGCTAACTAGCCTAATCTGGGAGGTTTGGGGTTAAAAAAAAGTGAAAGTCCTTTAGCTGTCGTCAGCTAATGCAAGTCAGCAAACATTCGCATCTTGGTGGCAACGTTATGGTGCAAGGTAACGTGATTGTCTTTCAGACTGTGTAACGTTAATTGTACTACAATCTCTCATGGCTGCACTTCAGCTAATGTAGCCAAGTTAGCTTGGCATGTGTGAGCAGGTCACTACCTATCCAATATTGCTAGCTAGCTAGCCTAAGTTGGCTAGGCCTGCCCATAGACAGCAAATACTGCCCAGTGTTACTGTTCTCCAGTCTAGCTACAATGTTGCCTTTCTGGTTTAACCCTTTCTTTGCTTCACACACAGTTACAGCCTTACGCCCCACATCAGATCTGAAGATGTCACTAGACTGCTGTGTAGTTTTGCATTGGCATTTGGTAACCTTGTTTGTCAGAAGAGATGATAAGCCTTGCAGGAGCCCTGGTCTTTCCTAGTCAACATTACACAGCCTTGTTTTCCTTCCTTTTGCTAGATCTGTAGAGGGGAAAGTTTGGTATTTGTTTATATTCCTTTTTAAATCATGTAATGATATCAGTATTTGTGTACAAACAAAATCAGCTTTTACACATCAGTGGCATGTCTACTGCTAACGTTACTCTTGTTATCTTACCCTTTTTAGTGTGGAGATATCCCTGTTAGTGGAAAATCAGAGGACTATCATCTGTCATTCACAGTCCGTCTCTTTCTCTCTCTCTGTCTCGTGTGAATTGAATAAACATATTTGATATGGAAGAGCGTAGAACTAAAATCATACTCTCTCCATTTCCCTCTGATGCCTCAGACTATCTGTACTGGACCAAAACGATGAGGCACTGCTCTGTGGCCTGACTAGACGTTTGATGGCCAAATCCCTATAGAGGTATAGAGCACCCCTGCAGTGCACCACACAGTGAGCTGGTTAAGGTCTTATGAGTTTGGACGGAGTCAGGAATGTGAACCCTCACACGTTTCTCTCGAAGCTATGAAAGGGAAAGCTCATTAAAGTCTAGACTGAGGAGGGAGCATGGATTTGAGGAGCACTGCTGCATAATACAAAGAAAACAGGATGCATTATTTTGCACATGCACTGTGGCGGTTTACTTAGCACTTGACTTTTTAATGCCGTTGGTTTTGGGGTTGATGTGTAGTTTCACTGTCAGCAAAGCTCTCATGTCTCATCCTGTGTCATTCAATTCTAAGCCTGAGTAGCATCTATCCGGTGTATGACATCCAGGCTTCGTGTGATGTCCTATAGTAAATGAGAGTGGTTTGGCTTCTCATTATCTCTGTGAAGCACTGTGATTGAAGAAAGTCAGCGTTTCGTTGGTTATTGTGGAATAAACTTTGATTTCTTTACCAGAGAGTTACTGAGCATTAGTAATGGTCCTGATTATTGAAATGGACTGTCAGAGGGGAACTTAATTGATATACTGCGAGTGTTGTCTCTTTTTTCCTCCCTCGTTTTTTCCGCCAGGGAGCAAAGTTCGTCTTTGAAAGCTGTCCAAAGTGAAAAAGGCAGTCACAAACGATCATCATTCAACTAGGTTTGACCTGAAGATCTGACAAGGCGATTGTGCAGCAGGCTAATTACAACTGATATTGAGAAGTCTGCTCCCTACTTGCTTCCCACATGAAAGAACTACGTTATTTCACTGTGAGTGAAACTCTGAAATGACTCATTGATAACGATAAGTGGGCGGAAGGATTTCACTAAACATAGGATTGCATAACCGCACTGTGTTTGTGTCTCCATGCACTTGTTTGTTTTTTACAGTTTTCAGTGTGTGACTGCTGACAGTGATTCTATCACTCAGATCAGTTTAATATTGTGAACCATACAAAAAAGTTACTTAATGCTGAATTTAGATGCATAAGTTCATGCCCTGTAATATTTGTCTATAGCCATCTATGTCCTCCCTGACCCAGGCAGCATTTGCTTGAAGGTTTAGCCTATCAGAACCAGCTGAGGGCATACGCAGTTAGGTTCAGGGCAGGCAATGGTTCCTCACATGATTTATATTCCTATGTCATCCAGACACATGATAATCTATGAGACTTTGTGTCTAAGGCAGCCATGTGAGTTGAGTTGCTCTGTCAGTGCGGAGCTCTCCCTCCCTCCCCCGTGGTCTTAATGCTCTGAGCTGCTGCTGTCCAATTCTCAGAAAGGATCAGAGTCAGCATGCACAGGAAGACAGGTGTGTGCCTGCCTGCGGATACATACCATCAAATTGTATATAAATGGCTTACCCCGCTGCATACAAAATTGATGCAACATGATTCATGTCATGTTTGTTTGCCTGTTCTCTTAGCTTAGCACATACAATATGTGTGCCATTTAGTCTAACACCTGACTCCATTCTTGCATGCTATTAATGCTTAGTTATTACCCATCCTCCAGCAAGATAAGGGAATAGGAGGAATAACACAGTCAGTTTTAGTACTCAATGACAAAGATTTAGCTAAACTTGTCATATAAATTGTTGGAAGTTGCTGTATCTGAGCATCTTTGTGAGCTAAAGCACATTATGCATTCACAGCACTGTCTGTTTGCATCCGGCTCTCATCTAGGACTTCACACTTATGTGTCTATCAGAATTAGATGTTTCCACAATTATGCTAATAATCATGTAATTCAGCAATTATTGAAGTGTTGTAAACAAAGGTTTAGCTGGAGGAGCATGCAGAGAAACGGTGCATGCATAGACCATCTTTGAAAAAAACATAGCAACGAGCAAGGTGGAAAAGACTAGTTGACGTTTGAGAGGACAATCCTGAAAATGTCCTTTTAGTTCCTAAAAGGGATCATAATTTTTAATCTGGAGAATACATTAATCTTAATCCAGATGACAACAAGGAAGTATAGATATGCAATTTTGCCTTCTGGTTGTAGCTGCACCCTTGTAAATAAGGACCAAGCAAAGGCATGTGACTTTACAAGACAGGAGAGGATGTTTATTGTTTTTGAGAAAGGAAATGTGTTGTGCTGCTCAGGGAGGTTTCTAGTGAAGAAGCTGCCCTGGTGCACTCCCTTCCTAAAAGTGTCTAAGGTCATTTGGGGTCAGCCAACCATCAACCACACCCCGTCATGCATATGTATGCAGGCAGCAGGATCTAAATTGTGCACATACAATCACCACAAAAGCAAGAAATCCATAAGAATAAATATATTTCCTCTTCTCATACTAAGTGTGCTCCTTGCACTTGTATGCTAACTGCTCACTCATTCACTCACTCATTGAAAAGGTGAAATACAGTTTCCTGTGGTTGTATTTGCACTACGAGCTCCTAAACTGCGGTTACCTTACATTACGCTCTCTAACAGTCAAAGGGAGGTGTGTGTTGTTGTAGTGTGTGAGACATTTGTGCAGCCTCAGTGTTTAATCAGTGCATCAAAGGCGCCTTGAAATCAGTCATTCAGGTTAGTGTGTGTGTTGGTGTTCCTAGTAAAGTAAATTTGTACAATGTATTGCACTTGTTGGTTACTATGGTTTAAGGAACATTTGATCTGATATTTTGTTTTATGTAATTGTATTACCTGTTTAAACTTTTGAGATGGTAGGTAATTGCATCTAAGTTTGTATATACTGTAGGCCCATGACATGGTGTGATATCAAGTTGGGAGGCTCAGCTAGATACTTTTCTTTTGAACACCATCAGGAATATATTTGATATCTTTTGTGTGTACAACTTTTCTTTGAGTATTAAGTGATGTGTGTGTGAAGTAGTGTCCTTTCACAAATCATCTAAACGTGCTCTTAGTTGATGAGGAGGGTGATGGCGTGTTTAATCTAGTAACCAAACTATCTCTGCATTAGATTTTTTAGAGTGAGCTGGTTAGAAATTGACTTATCAGTTAAATCGCTTTAGTCATTTATCAAGTGAAAATAACACATTTGCTGGTTACAGCTTCACAATGCTAAGATTTGCTTTTTGCTTTCTTTTATCGGTTTCATACTTTGGGGTTGTTTTAAGCTGCTGGTCAGATGAAGTAAGCCATTTTAGTACATCTCTTTAACTTGTGATGGCATCATTTTTGACATTTTATTTACTAAATGAATAGAAAAAAATATTTATAGATTAATGGGTACAGAAAATAATTGTTAGTTGCACTTGCAGCCATAGAGATGTTCTGGTTGTACCCTAGAGAAATGTAGGATATTATTGAAGTTCTCTACTCCCATTCCGCTGTGAAGGTTGTGGTTGTGATTCTTAGAAACGGTACTGAAACATTTGTGGGCAAGTGTGACACTCAGTCTTGGTTTTCAATTCATGCATTACAGTGTATTTAGTTTCAGTTCACATAGAGGCCATTTACACCTGGCACTAACATGCGCTTTCTATGATCAGATTGCAATCGGATAATGCTTAACCACTTTGAAAGTACAGGTGTAAACTCCCCCAAGACACATTGAAGACAGATTGCGAATTTGCGATCTGATCGGCCAAACCACCTCTGGAGGTGATCAGGGACACATTGTGACCATATTGAACACGTGTAAATGCAATGTGTCCTCTCAGTCCGCATATAGTTGCTGTATGCGGATTGAGAGGACACCCATTTTGGGTGATCAGATTACAATCCGATCACCCAAAGCACATGCTAACGAAGAAATCAGGCTAATGTGGTCAAGCACTATCTGATTGCAATCTGATCACAGAAAACGCATGTTAGTGCCAGGTGTAAATGGCCTCAAACAGCTCTATGATAGAGAGAAAAAACAATTTTTCTTATCTCACCTCTCTGCCTCTCCTTTCTCTGTTCTTTTTCACAGGTAGCAAATTGTAAATGGCTCTTCAAGCAAGACACATACGTCTTTACTGGACTTCCATATATGGCATTCAGCTCATCTTCACCTGCTCTGCAGTTTAAAGACACTGGAACCCTACAGGAAACGGAGTCTGGCAGCCTGCCTTCACCTTAACTAATAACTAAAGGGGAGACATAGCTTTAAATGTTCAGCATCAGAGAACATTAGCTTTTAAAGTCTGATTGTTAAGCTTATGGAACACAACTCGGAACAGATTGTCTTTACAACGGCCTTTCCTACCTTGGACAACATGGATGCCCTCTTTGAATCGGGTTGAAGATCTCTCACCTGATCCCCTCCTTCCTATATCTCCAGTAGAAGGAGGGGTGGGGGATTGGTGTGGCTCCCCCTGCCCCTCCTTGTAGAGTAGGCTAGTCTAACTAGGCACCATAGCATTAACTCTTTCCCACTGCCTACTGCTCCCACCACCTCCATCCACCCCTCTTCATGAAATCCTGCCAGAGCCTCAAGGAAGAGGTGTCCGTCCCTAGCCTTGACGGGATGTCCCAGGAGGAAGGGCACAGGGCGCAGGTGTCCCAATCCTACTTTCACCCCCCTAACCCAGATCTTGACCTGACAGGCAAGCTGTATAAGCGGGAGGTCGGTGGCAAGCCTTACTCTGTGCTGGTAGACAATAAAATGGCAGCCAAGATGTCCATGGGAGACCAGAACGTCGGTCAGTTGCCCACTCAGCATGTGACCCCGCAGCAGCATCAGCAATACTACAGAGAGGGAGGAGCAGGGCAGGAGGTGGGAACGCAGGGGTGCCAGGCCGGCAGCGGGGACACCTCTGAGGAGACTGATGACTCTGACGAAGAGGAAGAAGAAGGCGAGGATGAGGATGGCGAGGGGGAGGAGGAGGAGGAGGAAGGCTTCAAGCGTGAGCAGATCATCGTGGAGGTCAACCTGAACAATCAGACGCTTCATGTATCCAAGGGGGACAACAAGACCGGACCCACAGCGGATGACTCGGAGAGAGACGAGGAGGAGGAAGAGGAGGAGGGTGAAGAGGAAGACAGTCCTGAGGAAGAGGAAGAGGAGGAGGAAGAAGAGATAGAAAGCCGAAGGACGAGGTCTAAGAGGGCACGTCGCGGGCCCAGCAGCGTGGCAGCTCCCAGTCAGCCGCGGAGGAAGAGCCTCCGAACCGTCTTGAGCGCCGCCTCCGCCAGGGGGCGACGGAAGCACACGGAGCCGCCCAAGAGGAAGCGCAGGTCAGCCAGGGTGGCCCCCTCATCCGCTGGTTCCACAGCCGCGGGAGGGAAAGCGGAGGGGGAGGAGAAGGAGATGCTGGCATGTGAAAAGTGCCCCCGAGTGTTCAACACGCGCTGGTACCTGGAGAAGCACATGAACGTCACACACAGACGCATGCAGATCTGCGACAAGTGTGGCAAAAAGTTTGTCCTGGAGAGTGAGCTGGCCTTACACCAGCAGACTGACTGTGAGAAGAACATCCAGGTAAAACACACCTCACTATGCTCCAATGATCTGTAATTATTGCCACAAAGTTGCATACCACCCTGATTAATGAAGCAATCTATTTTCGAGGGTTTCCCATATACTCATTCTAATTGGGTGGTCACCCATGTAAATTAGCTGTCACCCAAGTCAGTTTTGTTGTTTTTTGTATTTTGGGATGCTGCTGTGATGCAACTCTGTTAAAACCAGCCATTTCTTGTCAGTGTAATTTTCACAAAACAGATTTCATGTTGTTAAGACAATGAAAATGTGTTAGTGACCTATGACCAAACATCATTGTGCCTGTCTTGTCCTGTGAAAATCATGTAACTCCAACGTTGCTGACTTTCATGTTTTCACTTCAGTTGAAGGGATGACATGTTTCTCAGAGGGTTGAGGAAATTCTCTGAACTCTTGGCCTTATGAAACCATTACTAAAGGAAAATCCAGTGGATAAAGTCAAAAATGCATTGTCAGATAGGTCAAACAAGGCTGTTTTGATTGGTTCCTGAAAAGTTGCCATATTAAAGATGCAGGGTTTTCACCTGACAGTGATGCTGTGATGCAGCACATGGTATTGGTCAAACAGTCAGTCAGTGCTCCACTCTGCCAACATGAACTGAATAGGCAAAGTTTGAAACATAGCCTAATGATGGACCTGGAAGGCAACCTGTACTGAACATGCTAAATCTGTCAATAAAAATGCAGCCAATATAAAACCAATTTAATCACAAATGGGGGGAAAACATGAAGTCAACTTCAGTTTTGCTATTCAGATCTGTCAGATAACATCCATCCACTTCTTGGGTGGTTCCAATTTGGTTTCATAGAATAGAACGGCGGGATTGATTTAAAAAAAATCGTCCTTTGTCAATCCTTTACCTACAGCAAGAGCACAATAAGAAAATGTGCTTGTAATATGGCTGCTTTGAAAAGCATAATTTTACTCTGATTATATTGCTAAGCTTGAGTTACATTATCAGTTACTTTGTGAGGAAAGTGAAGTTGTCGTTTCGCTCATAGCTGATGAAACCATGACTGACTGTGGAGCTGCTGACAAGCCCTCTAAGGATTGGCTTAGCTTTATGGGGGTGGAAAATGACAATTCTTAATACAGAACCTGTTAAATCGATTTCCCTGCCCTGGAGGCAACAACTGAAGCAAACCCATCCATCTGGCAGCGTCAGGTTAGGCAACAACGTGAACACAATGGAATAGAGCTGCAACGATTAGTCGATCGACAGAAAATTAATCAACAATTATTTTGATCATCGTTTTGAGTATTATTTTAAAGGGATACACCACTTTTTTGGAAGTTTAGCTCATTTGCCACATCCCCCCCACATAACCAAGATACACCATGCCTTACCAGCACTGTCCGCTCAGTTCACAGTGAGATACAGTCATGAAGTTAGTAATTATCGCCATAGAATGGAGGCTAATGGTACAGCTGTTAAAAATCTGCCAAAACACACATCTCACGGCGCCAAAATACATGTTGTCCTTCGGGTACTCGCCACACGATGAATTGTTAATCCAAAATGCACATAATCTGTCTTTTTGGAAGGAAAAGAGGTCGGCGGCCATGTTTGGAAAGTAGTGGACAAAACAACATATTTGAGGGCGTCATCTTGGGCTTTAAGAAAACACTGATCCACATGTTTCACCATTTTCTGACACTTTATAGACCAAGCAACTGATCGATTAATCAAGAAAATAATTGACAGATTAATCGTTAATGAAAATAATCGTTAGTTGCACTTGCAGCCCTACAATGGAACGCTTTCTTCAGTATGATGAGTATTGATATGCTGAAGGCTGCCGGTCCCACCAGTGAGTGGATGTATAACTAGGGATGTCACAATATATCGTCCCACAATATATCGCGATATCAAAACGTGACAATACGTATCGTTGAGATGAAATCTCATATCGTGAGGAAAAAGAAGCTGAACGTGGTGGCACTGATCTGCATCTGATTGCATGCTCGCTCTCCTTTTCATTGCTTTGTTTGAACAGATGAGGGACGTTACAGACACGGAGGATGAAAATGGTGAAATTACTCAAATTAGCGTGGAGGATGCCCCCTCAACTTACAAATCGATCGCAAAAAAATATTGTTAAAACATCGTATCGTTATCGTGAACCCAATATCATGTATCGAATCGTATCGTGAACTGAGTGTATCGTGACACCCCTATTTATAATTTATGGACTTACTAAAATACTAAAGCACCACAAATTGTTCATTGTTAATTTCATTTGGCCAATAATAGCTGTTGTGATAAATTATTGCTGAGAAGAGAGTGGGTTCAATTTGTATAGGTCTAAATGTATCACTTTTTTCATACACATTCTACTACTTACCAAAATGAAACAGTTTTGAGCCCCTTGGTTCATCCCCCCTCCCCCATTGGCAAGTAAGCAGGTCAAAACCTCACATTTACAAACATGTCCTTTTGGTTTAATAGATGGTTCAAGCATCCATCCTTTTTAGAGCTCTGATAAACTGGATGTGAGATGCAGCTTGGGATGTGTGTGTGTGTGTGTGTGGGGTTGAAGTAGATGAAACCAGGAACCTGCTGCGTTAAAGCTTTTCGTTCATTGACTTTGTCAAAGGAGATCCAGAGGGGTTTCAGTAAATTAAATCCATTAAGGCTTTTGGCCAGCAGAGGGAGCTGGAGTATAAGGAAACAATTGTGGCAGCTGAGAACTGTCTTGAGGTAGAGATGGGGACTTGGACTTGAGTTGCACTTAAGTTGCACACACTGACTTGAGACTTGAATTGAGTCTTGTCCTCAAAGACTTGATACTTGACTTGGACTTGAGATTTGGGACTTAATTTGGCACATTAACATTAAGGGAATGTCTAATAATAATGTAAATTAATCAATGCTGATACTGTATTTTAATAGATAAAGGAGCCGGGATAATACAGTACATGCTTTGAATTCCTTGGTTTTAGTTATTGAGTGTTCTAAGCAGACCGGATGGCATGCAGCAGATGATAGAATGCTCACCTATAAGAGACTTGACTTGGACTTGTGACCAGATACTTGACTTGGACTCTAGCTCAAAGACTTGAGGCATGACTTGGACTTGCAAAGAATGACTTGAGCGTCTCTGCCTGTACATAAAGAAGAATGAACTCTCGTGTCTAATGGCAATAAATTGTCTTGAATTTAAATGTGATTTTGCTGCTCATAATGTTTACCAACTAAGCTAAAGTGTTTTCTGCTGTCTTCTGTGCTTTTCTTTGTGTGCTCCTCAGTGTGTCTCCTGCAGTAAGTCTTTCAAGAAGCTGTGGTCACTGCATGAGCACATTAAGATTGTGCATGGCTATGCAGAAAAGAAGTTCTCATGTGAGATCTGTGAGAAGAAGTTCTACACTATGGCTCATGTCCGTAAGCACATGGTTGGTAAGTGGAGGCCAGTTTGATCCTGCTGCTCTTGGCCTGTATTGTCTGGGGATGGGGATCACTACAGAGCTTCAGTTCAATATTGTCACCATACATGGGACACAACATGATAATATTCAATATTACAGATTTTTTTATGTTGTATGTCTCTCACTCCACATCACCAATTATTAGTAGTATGTGATTTGACACTGATATATTGCAACTTTTTTTAACCTATTTTCCCTTTTAAAGGTGCTATTTGTGGCATTTTTATAATTACTGTAAACTATAACCAGTAGCCTCTAGGTCTATCTCACATTAGTCTCACTGGCCAGCCTCCTCTCCCTTCCGTCCGAGGAGTCTGGCGCCACAGGTCTCCATAACTGGGATAAACCCTCCCCTGCTCTACTCTGCTCTCCCATTGGAGCAACTGTTTCGGTGGCAGCCGGATGTCCTCTCCCGGCTTATTACAAACTCGTCATTGGCTCTGACCATGTCAATCAAAGCGGCTTCCGCTCCCTCCTCCCTGTGTGTCGCTGTAAATAGTGCCCTGCTGCCTCAGTGAAAACAACGACTAATCTCACACCAGTGGTGTTGTTAGTGCTAGTGTTAAGACATTTCCATTAAACTGTTGCTTCCTGTCAAAAAGGCAATGTCACAAACTAGTTGCCCGTTTTGCACTGGACACACAGCAGCCAAAAAAGCAATCCAGTAGACTAAAGTGCCACAGCAATGTAAAATGTGGAGGCTTGCAGAGACTGTCAATTTTAGTCTTCTTTGTTTATCGTAATGCCTCAATATTAACTCATTCCCTGCCAGAGTTTTGCCAGCCACTGCCAGGGTTTCTGATCATTTTCACTAATTTTCCAAGACCCACAGAATATGTTCTTCTATGACGATGTAAACACAGAATATCTCAAAGGAGAGAAGGGAACATCTACTTTCATAGAAAAAAAAGTTTGATTCTGCCTTCATCCGTTCTTTAGTTATTGACACTTGAATGTAGGTAGTTTCACAAAAACCGTCCGTCTGTCCCGAAAAAGCTGAGAAAAATTCATTTTTGTAAATTAAGTCATCTTCATGGGTCCTGAACGGAATAAATGGCGGATACTGGCCGGTGTTACACTCAACTATGAAGCCCATAATGATTTCGTTTCCCTTACCAGCCAAACACGCCCGTGGGCACAGCTTTTACCGTACCACCGGTGCGAGAGAGAGATTCACCCCGCTCTTGAGAGAGGGGAGCCGGGTCGCGCTCTCGTTTTGCCCGTGGGGGGCGACTGGTTGTCTGTGTCTGGAGGTTAGGAGCAAATCTACCTGCTGACATTTACACGGTGTGAGAGTTTAGGAACTGGATTACTAAACTACCTGAGGACAAGTGACTTGTGGACATGTTGTCAGTGCCTCCTGCCCCCTGGTGAAAAGAAAATCCTTCACATTTGAGTGACAGGCTGCCCCGCTGTCATGGAGTCCGTGGCTCGCTAAAAGCTGCCGGACCAGCACTTTGAGCAGTGCCTGGAGCTGTTTTGTTGAGCTTTTCTGATGGGAGATTGTTGCTTTTCTCTGCTTTCCTGGTTTTGTTGGACAATCGTGGTCGCTTCTGTACAACTCTAGACGTGCTGTAGTATTTCATAAGGTGAGCAAGACAGCCATCTATCACATGACGTGAAAACACGGATTGACGTTCTAGGACGGCAATGGCGGGGAAGCGTTGTCTCTTAAATGATGTTCAAAGACGCCAATGGCGGGGAATGTGTTAATTTGGTAATGATTTATTGACCTTAAAATGCAGCACATACAACATTGAAATAACATCCCTAAGTGCAATAAAAGGTCAAACCTAATTTCATGTACCAGTAAACGGCAATTAATCCATTATTAGAGTCAATTCAATTGACTAGATTTTTATTTTCAAGAACCTCATTCTACACTTTTGACAAGTTAAGACAGATACCTGTCGCCTTTGCATCAGCACAGTATCTCAGGTTGCATAGTAAGTTGCAATGTACTGTATAGGTTATTTTCCCCTCTCTCTCCTCCCCAGCTCACACTAAGGACATGCCATTTACATGTGAGACATGTGGGAAGTCGTTTAAACGCAGCATGTCTTTAAAGGTTCACTCCCTCCAGCACTCTGGAGAGAAGCCCTTCCGTTGTGAGGTGAGACACACACACACACACACACATACAGTACACATACACACATCGTCTCGCTCTCTCTTTCACACACGACTGCTGTTAAAATATGAGTTGCCATGTGAAAAGTCATTTACATAACAAAGTACATAAGAGTGGGAAAAAATACATAAGCATGAATGTTTTTTTGGTCCCCGTCCCAAACCAGTGACTATGCTTTTTTCAAGCAGCCTAAATTCCATAATTCAGTGTTGAGGTTTTCCTTCAGTCTATAGGTTAATATCCATTACTGCTCTACACATCCACTGATATACCTTTATACAGACTATACCTTTTATACCAACTAGGGCTGTATCAAATACTGAGAATTCAAAACTCTGTTCATGATGTTGAATTTTGAATTTTAAAATCAACATTCGAATGCTGCGCACTGCGCTTTTTTGCCCCCTCGCAGCTAAGTTATTCATTCTGTTTCTGACGGAGCTGCTGCTGAGGAACTGATGACAGATGTCCAGAGTGTTGCCAGATACAGCTGATGGTTTCCAACCAAAAAAACTGTTCAAAAATGAAACGAGCGACTCTCAAAACTGCCTGTCCAAAACAGCTAAATTGGGCGGAAAAACACCCAATCTGGCAACACCGCTTGGAATATTAATTTAGTCCCGGGGCCCGTTTAATACCGGGTTTTGGTACCCATCCCTACTGATGGTTTTTTATTATTATTATTTTTTTTTAATGATGATATAATCACAGCAGACATTCGACGCCTCATTTGAAAACATCAATAGAAGCTTTTGAATGTGAAAAAATGACATTCGGTACAGCCCTAATACCAACCATACCGTTATGCAAACTTAGGCAGACAAATAACCCAGAACCTGTATGAGGTTGCCCAGCTGGAGTGATGTTATGCGCTCACTAGATGCCGTTTCTCACACACACACACACACACACACACACACACACACACACACACACACACACACACACACACTCACACTCACACTCACATCTAAATGTCATCCTCACTGTTTACCAGTGGATCCTTGTAATGTATTTGTTTGGACTGAAGGCTGTGCTCAAACATTGTCTGGCTGGTGGTTGAGTGGAGTGACTGATGCTTATGGTTTTGAATGAATTTGCCCTTGTGTTGCCTCAGTCTTGCAGAAGGAGCCTCCAGGTAGTGTCAGTCTGAGTAGAGCAGCACTTGTGCCATGCGGCTTGTGACGGCCCCAAAATAATCAGGAATATTCAATTGACGTCTTTCATAGGTCTGCTGTCCCAATGTATTATGCACATTCATTGGACTGTTATGTCATCAAGTGTCTGCTCCCATGTCAAACATTAGCACACCACAAATACACATTTAACTGGAACCTGGGGTAAAGTAGAATGAACTGTCCCATTGTTTTTGGATTTTATACAGCCTGGCTTGTGTGGATGCATTTCCCCAAGATTCCCAAGCTTATTTCTGCTCAAGATTGGGTAGCAATGGTTGATTCTCTTATTCTTGTCCAGACTCTTTAATTCAGAGAAAGCAGTTGACAGATGGGGTGTCTCACGCCCACCCTTTTTCTGGCCAACCACATGAATGGACAGCAGGCAGGGAACATGTGTGGTTGGGCGGGGCTGCTCCATGATGTATGTTTTAAGACAGCCTACACGCTAACATGTGATTACATGCTTATTAAAGGGGTATCAAGTAGTATAGGCTGACCTCAGTGGTCTTCCTCTGTAGTGCAGAGAAGGATGGCTCCTACATTCTAACCAGGTAGTGTCGTTGATATAAAAAAGTTCCCTTCAAGAGAGACCTGGCCAAGCAAGCAGCATCATGACAAACATAGTTACATGACAGCAACATACACACAAATGTAGTTCAAAACATAATTGGGAAGCTCAAATGTGCAATTTTCTAGAAAGGCAATAGGGGCACGGTGGCTCAGTGGTAGAGCTGTCGCCTCACAGTCAGAAGGTCCTGAGTTCGATTCTCGCCTGGGACACTGCGGGCGCTGTGGTTGTGATCCCCCCCATATCTTCAGTGCCTACTGCCCAGGTGGGGTATCTCGTCATAAGGGCCTTTCTGGTTGTGTGGAGTTTGCATGTTCTCCCCGTGCTCCCCCAGGGGGTTCCTCCGTATATAACCCCCCCACTAAAAACATGCAGAAGATCAGATCGTCATCGTCATCCGACCAGTGACGACAACATCCGAAGTTGGTCCCCGGGCGCTGTACGAGAAAGCGACCACTGCTCCTGGCCTGCCCCCCGGAGGAAAGGACATGCCTGGATGGCTTAAATGCAGAGGACACTTTTCACCGGCCACCATCAGCATGAGTGTGTTGTGGCCGCATGCATGTGTTGTGGTGTTCGTGTGACAATAAAAGACGGGGCTTGTCCTGTTACGAGAGAGAGAGTCCAAGATCAGTATAGCAGGATCAATGACCAAACCTTAAGAGATCTTAAGTCAGCCTCTCAATCCATCATGATCATATTAAACTTCAAGAGAGATATTTCATTCGGTTTAGAATGATTTTGCAACAAGTTCAAAGTCTAGGACGCAGAGTAGTTGAAAGAGCTTTTGCATAATTCAACGTGTGTGTGTGTGTGTGTGTGTGTGTGTGTGCGCATTTGTTTGCGCATATGTGTTTGTGTGTGCGCACATGTGTGTGCACAGGCCAGGCATGTCATCTGAATACCTCTGTTGTCTCTGCTGTAGAACTGTGACGAGCGGTTCCAATACAAGTATCAGCTGCGCTCCCACATGAGCATTCACATCGGACACAAGCAGTTCATGTGCCAATGGTGTGGCAAAGACTTCAACATGAAGCAGTACTTTGACGAGCACATGAAAACACACACAGGTGAGAAATGACAAGTCGTCTGGCTTTTTGATTGCTCTCATCCTCTGCCCACAGGGGCCCACAGGGACACATCTCTAGAAGATGGCCTTTGGGCTATTGAAATTTGTTTAAAGTAGTTAAGTTGTCAAATATAATATTCTTCATCTACCCGTCGTAAAACCAACACCAGCCGATGTATTAGAATGCTGAAATGTTTTGAGGCGAAAGCTTCGGCAAACAACCTTGTTCCCTCAGTCAGCCAGTCTCCATGCGCTCCCTAAAAAAGGAAAGAGATGGGCTGAAGCCAAGATGAACGGAGTAGCGGTAGGAGGCGGAGCACAGAGGCTTCGCCCAGTCTTCATAATGAGAGGGAGGTGCAGCATCAGAGGGGAGCCTTGCTTATATTGTGGCTTATAATGACTACCCAGACACATGCTGTATTCCATCCCTCTGATTTTCTTTGCCCGCTGCATTGCTATTTCCAAGACTAAACTTATGTCCTTCACTGTTTTAAAGCAGCCATTCCTGTCATGGGTGGACGTTCTCCGTTGGCCCTGACGGTTCTATTTGTGAGGTGTAATTACGCTAGCCTCTCCTCTCCCTGCCGCTAGCGACCAATTTAGTCTCCGGTAGCAGGAGACACACCCAATCATGCCCTGTAATACGCAGCACAAATGACCCACCCTACACACACACACAGACACACACTCAAAAGTTTGGTCAACATTTCGTCACTTTTTCATGAATTCATGTAACACACAGAAGAATACAACATTAACCGTCACCTCTTGATATTCACTGACAGTTTGGAGGAGCTTCACAGAGAACACGCAGCTTCTAGAGAGCCTTTCAGCAGCCTGTTAATAGCTGGCTGTGTGGGTGGTAGCGGGCACATTCGCTGGCTTCGTGCAGGGAGGTTAATGAGAGTAGCGTTCCAACGGAGCTGCTGCTGTTCACTTTCACATCTCCTCTCCTCAAAGTGTGACTTGTAATGGCTCCCTGCCGAGGGGGTGGGTTGACAGCAAAGACCCCCAATTCAAGATGCTAACTTATTAGCATTTTTAAAAGAGATCTGTTGCTTTTTCAAAGAGAAATGATTAAGTGGTGGGGGGGGGGGGAAAGATAACTTCCTCCTGGGTTTTTGGAGAGCTTAAATCTTGTGGATTATTTTAAGGTTTGCCAGGTGGTACAGTTTGAATCATTCGATTCGACAACCAAGGAGTCGATCGCGATGCAGTATATTGTTTTGTTTCCCTTAATAACTAGGATATTTGTGTTAAATGCTACAGTCCTTCCCTGTCTGCCTCGCTCATCTGTCTCCATTTCCTGAATCCATGCAGGAGAGAAGCCGTTCATTTGTGAGATCTGCGGGAAGAGCTTCACGAGCCGGCCCAACATGAAGCGGCACCGTCGCACCCACACGGGCGAGAAGCCGTACCCCTGCGAGGTGTGCGGCCAGCGCTTCCGCTTCTCCAACATGCTCAAGGCCCACAAAGAGAAGTGCTTCCGGGTCACCAGCCCTGTGGTCCTGCAGACCAGTGGTCCTTCCGTGCCTCTCCGGCTCTTTGCCAACACCCTCTCCTCCTCCGGCCCCAGCCCCTCGGCCACCGCCTCAGCACCCCTGGGCCTCAGCCCGTCAGGAGGGCCCATGCCTCCTCCTCGGCCCTTTGTACACACCATCTGCCACCTACAGCTCCCCTCAACCCCCTCTCACCTTCATCCCCACCCCTCCGCAGCCCAGCAACACCTCCCCAACCAACCCCAGCATGCCCCGCCTCACCCCCACCACCACCTGGCCGCGCCCCCTGTCTCCCACCTGCCCCCTCCCCCCGCCCTCTTCAAGAGTGAGCCCCTCAACCACTGTGGGCATGAAGACAGCAGTTACCTACACCACATGGCCCCGCCTGACAAGGGTCCTGGAGCCCCCCAGCACCACTGAACTGCGCTCCGGGCCCGCCTCACACCAAACAGCACCTCCTCTTCTCATACCTGGTCCTGCCTCAGTCTCTTACCTGCAAGGCCTCAAATGTATGGGGCTCCTCTACAACTGATATGGACATGTCCCTCTAAGCATACACACAATGATTCAGACTGATACACCCTCAGTCCACACATTAACTAAGACAGCTACTTACAAACCCCCAGGCAGATATTTTCTTTTCATTGAACATATGCTTTTGAAATCTGCAGAAAAATATAATTCCTATCACAATTGGTAGGAACATTGTAGGTGAGATCTCTATCTGTACATTCATGGGTGTTTTCTGTAAAGTATATCCTCTTCATCATCCAAGGCTCCTGATGGAAGTCTTCATACAGTATGTATTACCTGGGCTTAGTAGATCCTCATAGATACATTTCGGATTTCATCAAACTTTCCTCTTTATAAGGTTAGTCAAGTCAAGTCCACTTATTGTTGCACATTGTTCAGGGCCTTTGCTTTGTGTGCGAGTCCTCCCAGTTGTACTGCAGAGCCTTGGGCCTCACAGATTATACAGTATGTGATGAATGTTGTACTTTGCTCTACCTGAGCCTCTCTCTGTCCTTTGAACCAGGCTGCAGATTTCACTCCTCACAAGGTCAACAGCCGTAGTGAGACGCACGTGCCATAGGTCACAGCACGAAGGGAGGAAGGAATGTTTTTTAAAGATTTTCTAAACGGTTAGTTGGATCGAGACCTAGTCAGAGATTCATATGGTTAATGGTGCTTTCCATTCCAGTACTTAATATAGCTCTTAATTTCGCTTTTCCATTTGAGTTTCACATTGTTAATATGACAAAATAACTGTGTATTGTATCATACAAAAGTGTATCGTGTCCAGCCAGCCAGCCTGATTTGTATTCTATGGATTTGAGGTTATAAAGTTTGACTAGATATTTTGTAAAGAAACGAAATGCAAGTTGAGCAGGACATGCCCCAGGCACACACACACCCTCACACTTCTTCAAGCACACACAGATACAGACTGTGCAGTCTGTTTAGTTTGATCAATGTGTTTGATCAATGTGACCTCAGCTCTCACTCAATACCGTTCATCAACAGATCCTTTTAGATAGAACAGGTGACTAAAATACTGCCACTGTGAGGGGCCAGCCACATGGCCCCATCTGCATATCTCTTGCCCCCTTAACCCCCACCCCACCTCTCCCCGCTGCTGTCAATATGATACGGGTTACCATGGTAAAGATCATTTTACACAACATACAGTATACAGGATTGGGACCTTTTTTCATCACAGTTCTTAACAGATAATATGCATATTTCCAATCAGCCTATATTCCACAGTTTGGTGTGGGGCTATTTTGTAATCTAAAGGTTTGTTTTTGACTTCCCCCGTACTTTACACACCCATTGACATACTTTGATCCATGGAGGCAAACGTGTCGAAATCTGTGGAATGTTGCCTACCCAGAACGACGACGCAGCCTGCGGGCTGTCTAGTCATTCGTATGTTTTGATGTTCTGAAATAATTCGCTCTGCTCAGTTTTAAACTAACGAATGGTTCTCTTCTCGTGTAGATATACTGTTGCTAGCACATCGTAGGAAATGTGGATACAAGGCAATGGTTATACAAGTTCTAATACTTGCAATTCTTGTATAGATAAGCATACATGTACTCGTGTCATCGCAACAAATTACATTTAATAATGTAATGTATTGTCTGAATGTTATTCGTTAAAACGGAGCAGAAAAGGCTGGCAAGTATTTGGAATGATTTGTGGTTGCTTGATGGGAGCGGGTTGTTGCCCCCTCACCCAGTCTCAGAATGTTATCAGATTAGTGTTTAGGAACAACTTTGAGCTTTGTTCGTATGTGTGTATGAGAGAGAGAGCGAGTGAGTGTGCACGTGTGTCTCTACCAGTCTGTCTGTCTGGTTGTCCCTGGTGCTCTTGTACCAAAAGCTGCTTTTCACAGTCTGCCCCAATATTTGTGTATTTGGGGGATACCTGAGATGGACGATAGCAGTCAGTTTAGCACGACCCTCTTATCTACCGCCTTGACGGTTTTTAGTCCTGGAGTGTTTAAGCTCAGTAGCCTAGCTCTCCCTCCTGTGAGACCTACATCTATCCTGCCATTTCTGTGGGTCCTGCGTTTGCTTATCAGCATGTCCCCTTGGGTTCACTACTGTGCTTCATCATTTTGCAGTATGGATCTTCATATTATTTTTTAAATGTTTTTTATTTTATTTTAAAGCCTTTTCATGTGTGTGTATCCTCTGCACTTTACTGCTGCGTAGGTGAGGCGCAGGGAGGGGAGGGACTGACAATGCATTGTGGATGAGAGTGACGTTTTGGCCGCATGCTTGGGAGAGGATGGCGGTGATGACTTTGGTGAGCGATTGTTTTTAGGCAAGGAAAAGGAGGAGAATCCCCACGTGGAGGTGGGTAGTGTGGAAGGGACCATAGCAAGCGAAGGACGTTTCTTTCATTGTTTTATTTTCTACTTCTTAAAAGAAATATACTTTTGCTCCGATATGCCCCGTCCCCTTTCGAAGTGTGAAAGTGATGCTCAAGTCCTCCTGCTTTGGCAATTTACACTAGCCCCCCTCCAAGCTTGATCTGAAATACATTATTTTATTTTATGTTCTCACCGAGTTTCTTCTCTGCCTTGTTCCTGTCGTTTCTTTCGGTTTGCTCTATGATTCTCCTCCTCTTTGTTGTATAGAATGCACTTTCTACTAAAAATTCTTGGCTAGTTAAGAAAAAAAAAATAACATTGTATATTCTTTAAAGATGTTTTAAAAAAAATCAATATACTTTTTTCCCCTTTGTATTTTTAACCACTTAATGTAGCATTGCATATTTTATTATTGTATCTGGTACAAAATGTGCAGCTTTACAATGTCCTGGGTTGTCTTTGTTTTTGTACGTTTTCTGGAGGTTGAGGAGAAGTGGAAATGTTGGGCCTTTTTTGATAATGTACATTTAACTGACTCTGCTAACTTTGAGAAGTAAAAACAAGTAGCCATGATTATCACATGTTTGTGTGCCTTTCTTTATCTTCAAATGTGCTGCTGTTTAGCGTGAACACAAAAAGCTGAACAAGGCAAGTGGTCAAATGCAAAGCCGTGAAATATGTAAAATATGTAATAACTTGTGAAGCCTATTTTGTGAAAGTGGGTCAAAGGGTTCGACTAGCACCAACCAAGCCACCAAGTTAGCGTTTGTTTTCTGACAAACTGCATTCCAGGTGGAGGTCCGTTCGCTTACTATGTAGGTTCAGTGGGTTCGTCCTTTGATCCAGCTTCCAGCTGTGGCAGGCTCAGGCCTTGCCATAACTCCCCAGACTAAAGCTTTGTTTGGTTACGCATGATACTCAGGACTCCGCTTCTTCCAGCCTTTTACTGACTGCAGGGAAGTTTTAGGTCCTCTTCTTGACCACTTCCTATTCTTTTAACATCACTTCCCCCACTCCAAACACGCATGGTACTTTTCCCCAATTCTTCTTTTTATAGCATTTGCGGTTTATTTGTGCAGTTGAACTCTGGTGACCTGTGAGAGCCTTGCATTCAGTCTGCACGTTCCTTTTCACAGGACAGTGAACTTAAACATCACTGGCCTTTATCAGGGATTCTCCCAGTTGGTTATTCTTTATTTGGATAAATTAGGTCAAGTACACCTCCAGTCTTCCTCACTTGCCCTTTGGGTAACTTCTACAGATGAGCAGTTGTGTAGAGATGGAGGTTTGAGACCTTGAAATATCTTCATTTTAGCTTTTTTTCTTTCTTCCCTGTGGGTCAAAACGAAGAGAAGTACTGGTCGGCTTTTTACGGACCGTTTTATATCACATGTAAGCCGAGAGTTGCACATCATTTAATGCCCTTTCAGAGTATTTGCAAACAACATGGTTCGATTACCCATGGCTCTGGTCGTGTTAAGATATTTACTGTTGCTAGAATACAGTACCTCCTAAATTGCTGTGCACAACATCAGCATAGGCAGGCAGGTAATTGTTCAAGCGGAGCATGCGGTGAGTCACATAACCTTATGTAGGGTGGCAGAGCGGGCCGAGTGGTAGAGGAAAGTTTGAGTGACTCACTGCTGGTGAGTGGGTGGTCAGGTAGCGGCGCTCACTTCACGAGCGGAGGAGAGGAGATAATAACACACCGTCTGTGCATCTACATTGCCATTTGGGTTTGAAAATAGTCAGCCGCCCCAGCTGTTAGTCATTACGCCTCACAGAGGAGAGGCAGGAGGAGGGGAGGGAGGCCGCGTCTGTCAGCAGGCAGATAAGGAGAGGGGGGTAGAGAACGTCGTGTTTTCAGACATGTTTTCACCAATCTAAAAAGTTGCTGTTTATCATAAATGTTTTCACAAGGTTTTGTCGACTGTGCGGCGCAGAGACAAGAAACCAGCGTCATTAACGCAAAATGTTTTGCAGTGATTAGTCGAGGGGGAAACGCCACCATCTTTCAGATTTGAAATAATGGAATGTGTGACACTATTTATCTAGGGTAAGATTTAAGATGTAGGCCTATCTATTATAAATGGGAACAGACAGTGCATGCATATCAATGAACATTTAAAATCAAGTGTAAATAGGCCAGATTTAGCCACCAGGCTCTTTTGCATCTGTTTTTTTCTTTGCGGGCCGATGTCACAGTAAGAAAAGAAAGGGGAAAAGGTCATCGTAAATCATTCAAATTACAAATACAAAAACAGCACATACCTAAAACTCACTCTACACAATGACAAGCCCTAAACACATAAACAGCACATACTACCTAAAACTCAGTCTACACATGACGAGCCCTAAACACTCAGCAAGTTGAGAAACGTCATTGTTGTGAAACTGTATTTTCCCCACTTGAAAGGAGGTCAGAGGTCAGGATACTATGTAATGTCTTGCTCAAAGACACTTCAGCAGGGGCCGGAGGTCATCAGTTTGGGGACACTTCCTGGTACATAAGCACTAGGCTGGTAAGCCATCTGGTCACGTGATGTGAGTTCACGTGTCTGGATGGTTTACCAGGCTAGGTGAGCACGAGGCTGCCCTGCAGCTCTTCAGTGCCTGAGGACAGTAATGAAGTTTCACAGCCACACTCAGCTCAAACACTACTTGCAAATAATTATGGCTGTTTGTTGTTTGTTTTTACAGTGATTTAACCTGCTTAACCTGTTGTGGGTTGAGTCTAGAGGTTATTCAAAGGTTTTCCAGTGACTGTCTCAACTTCGCCATCGAGCAGCTGCAAAGTAGGCTAAAACAACAAGTCATAAAAGGCACAGCTCTATAGATATTATTTGACCCAGATCTCATCTGTCAAGGCTAAAACGTGATCGTCACACCCAGAAGCGAGACAAGAGTTCATCCCACGCCCCAAATCACTGTCACAGCTTTTGTGTAGCGGGAACATTCACAAATGTGGCACAAGAAAGCTCAGCGGGCCAAAAGTATATAAGAAGAGAAAAAAGGAGCTTCTTGGATACTTGGAGGAGACTAATTTAATTATGAAGTAAAGTACATGTCTACAGTTAAACAAACAATGTACATCTTCAAGGATAGGGACACAAAATGCCTTTTTGTGCCGCTATCTATCCTTGAAGATGTACATTGTTTAACTGTTGCACTAGACATGCACTTTACTTGGTAATTCAATTTGTATCCAAGAAGCTCCTTTTTTCTCCACTGGAAATGTGTGGCTGCTGGCTGGGACAGTGTTGTGAGCATATATTAACAGTTTGCAGTCTTTCTCTGGTCTTCTCTGGTAGGCTACTTCAGTGGCAAATATTGACCCAGGCGCCTGACTTGTCTGCTGGCCGATATTCAGGAAGGCAACTGTACACTTTCTCCTTGTCCATCCTTTATTGCTAACACTTGCTTAATGCTTAATAACAATTAACTAACCCTTAATTAACAGTTAACTATTGGTGTTCATAGTAACTAAGTATTAATTTATACATGTGTAATGGTTTAGTTATTAGTCACTGGTTAGGGTTAACTAAACCTAGGTAAGCATTACTAAGGGTTATTTAATGCTTACTACAGTAGGGTGAATGGAGGTATTATGGGACATAGCGTATTATGGGACACTTAAGCTATAGAGGCTATATTTTCTTGCCTGATGAGTGAAAATAAAAACTTTTTTTTCTGAGCCCTACCTGTGAAACTACACAATCAAAATCGCATGCCCTCATTGGTGTGACATCACATATGTGGGCGGGGCAAGCTTCAAACAGGAGGTTAACCCTGCAGGGCATGAGGTGAGGAAAATGACATAAGCTTTAGCTAGTTTTCATCATAAGGTCATAAAATTCTCATAGCTAATATATTGCACAAACTTTTGATGGAACATGAATATGATGCATGTTTGCAACCAAAAACAAAACAAAAACAAAACAAAACAAAGTTTTATTTTTGGAATTAGGTTATTTTCATTTTGTCCCATAATACGAAACACAGTTTCGTATTATGGGACAGTATGTTTTCATATTATGGGACAGTGCTAAAAGGCTTTGCTAATAAACAAAATGATCAACCTTGCAATAGAGAACCATTGTTTATTCTCTAGAATAGATTAGTGGTTACCAACAAATAGGCAGGCAAAAAAAAGCTGACCACTTCAATTGGTTAATATTAATAGACTCAACTGAATCATCCTAGCCCTAACCCCAACCCTAAACATAATCATCCCAGCCTGACCTTCAACTTAATCATCCTAACCTTAACCCCAACCCTCAACTTAATCATCCTAACCCTAACCCCAACCCTCAATTTAATCAGCCTAACCCCAACCCTCAAC
Source organism: Poromitra crassiceps (assembly GCF_964638095.1). Classification (NCBI taxonomy): domain Eukaryota; kingdom Metazoa; phylum Chordata; class Actinopteri; order Beryciformes; family Melamphaidae; genus Poromitra; species Poromitra crassiceps. Next base: position 20,926,433 of record NC_139644.1, on the reverse strand, counting down.
TTCATCATCCTAACCCCAACCCTCAACTTCATCATCCTAACCCCAAACCTCAACTTAATCACCCCAGCCCCAACCCTCAACTTAAGCATCCTAACCCTAACCCTAACCCCAACCACCAACATACTCATCCTAACCCTAACCCTCAACTTAATCATCCTAACCATAACCCCACCACTCAATTTAATCATCCTAAACCTAACCCCAACCATCAACATACTCATCCGAACCCTAACCCTCAACTTAATCATCCTAACCCAAACCCCACCCCTCAACTTAATCATTCTAACCCCAACCCTCAACTTAACCATCATAACCCAATGCCTCAACTTAATCATCCTAACCCTAACCCCACCCCCCAACTTAATCATCCTAACCCTAACCCCACCACCCAACTTAATCATCCTAACCCTAACCCTCAACTTAACCATCCTAACCATAACCCCACCCCTCAACTTAATCATTCTAACCCTAACCCTCAACTTAATCATCCTAACCCTAACCCCACCCCTCAACGTAATCATCCTAAACCTAACCTACTGTTAACTCAACAACTAAGGGGGTTGTTGTGACAGTGAGGGCAGGCCGATTGTTGTTTGAATTGTTTACAGAGTTTTAAACATTAAATAAAACAGTTTAAATGAACACGGAGTGTTAATTTATAAAGATGAATAGGAAAAGTAAGATGTGCATGTCAGATTATATCAAAGTATGAATTAAATTGTGCAGTAAATGCTTACACTAGCCTAAATTCATCATAAGGCATCTGTCCCATAATACGAAACATTTTGTCCCATAATACGAAACGTTACAGAAAAAAGGGATTTTGGGTCAGTTCACACAAAAGAGGATGCCACGCCTCCTTGGAATATGTAACCTTCATTCCACCTCAGAAGGTTAGGTAACATCTTGACTATTACAGAAACGTATCATGTGTTGGGCTATTTTTTTAAATTGATGGCAAAAAAGCTTCCACAAGGCGAAAAGTCAAAAAGTGTCCCATAATACCTCCATTCACCCTAAGTAAAAAATAATACTTTTTCTTTATAAAATGATCTATACAATTTTTTCATTTTTTAGGTTAAATTAAGCATTAAGCATTAACTAACCGTTAATCATTATGTATTACCGTTATTTAAAGTGTTGCCTTTTTCCTTTATTTGTTTATTTCGCTCTCTCCATCAACCATCCCTCCCTCCCTCCCTCTCTCCCTCCCTCTCTCCCTCTCTTCCTTTTCCACTCTGCTGCTGAGATAACACAACACGCACAAATGCTTCCTTCCCTCTTTCCTGGAGAGACCGTGAACGCGCTCAGTACTTTCAAGGGGCGGGCTCTGAGGCGCGGTCACGTCCCCAGCAGCACCGGCTGTTTGGACGGTCACATAAAACTACGCGTCTCACCGGAGAACCGGGACATCTCGAGACCCGAACGGAGCTGACCGGGGACAGCTTGTGGACATTGTGCGACAGATCCAGCGCCGGTGATATATTTTTGCTCTTTTATAGCCAGTACATTTTTTTTTTTTCTCCATCGAGTTATTGTTGTTGTGTGTCTGTGTGGGCTGGACCAAGACCAGCTGGCAGACTGACAAATTATTTTCAGGACAGGCAGGCACCTGATCTCATTGTTGGGAATTTCTTTGGAAATTGCCCTTCCGAGAAAAAGAAAATGCTTCATTGCTATGAGTTGTGTGGTAGCCTAATGAGTTATAATGATCTTATCACTTTATTAAGAGTGCCACAGCAGCAACTGGCAGAACAGCTACCAGGCGAAAATAAAGTACAGAAGATAATAGAAGAGGTATTAAGATAAATAGCCTAAAAAAGGTAATGTGCATACTGGTAATATAACTACAGAGACAGTGCAAAATGTTAATACATGCATTACATGTTTAATCCTATATATTTATTGGCCTACATATTTTGTGTCATTAATTTATATCTCCTATTATAATATCTCCTAATATAATTGGATCCTATAAAATCCTGGGTGGGCTTGTATTGTGACTCAGTAGTGGTGGCATTAAATACCTGTAGTATTCCTATGTCGTGGGATTACTGTAATGCTAATATAGGAGTAGCTAATGTTACTACCGGTATATGTCTTATAACAGTGGATAGATTGACGATTTTTCTAAGGGGGTGGGGATCTGTGAAAGCACACTTGTCATATGACATGTTATCTCATGTGATTCTGTATTGAATAAATCGTCCCCCCCCCCCCCCCCCCCCCCCCCATGCCCTTTAGGCTGCCTTACAGCTTGAAAAGCCTGCTTGCGCTGCCTTGTGCTGCCTGAGACCAGAGATCCACTGCAGACACAACCGACTAGGTATGTTACAGAGCGATATATGCTGTGTGCATCCTCTATAAACCTGTTATATCAATTATATAGCTAGGGTTTACTCAGTTCATGTCATTTGTGGCTGATTGCGTGCTTGCTTGACCTTTGAATTAGAGGTCACAGGAGACACTTTTTTAATTCATCACACTGATGTCTGGATTACCAACAGGACATGGAGGGCACCTGGGCCCAAGAATCTAATTGAATTACTCAATTAGATACTGTACATTTTGTACTTGAGCTGTAAATATGCACTTATGAAGGGGGGGGGGGTGCATAGAGCATGGATAATGCTGTTATTGATGTGAGCACCCCCACCCCACCCGCCTGCTGGATGCTGTCTTGATTCCTCCAGGTTGAAAAAGGCTGCAGGCTGATATCGCTACCTCTTTTTTTTTTATGTCTTTCCCATTCAAATTCTGTAGTTGTGTCTATTTCTCATCTTAAATCCTTCCCTCTGATTCTGTCTCCATCACTGCCCCCTCCCTGTTTATTTATACACTAATGTTTCAGCAGGGCAACCTTGGTAGCCTCCACCTTGCGTGGGATGCGGAAGAGAGGCCGGGCGAGCAGGAGCCGAGTGTTTTGATGTATGCATCAGTAACGGGTGTGGGACAGTCAGTCATGGGGGACTCTATCTTCAACTGCTGTTATGTCCCACCCCATCCCCCAGGCGAGGAGGAACCCCCGCGATCCAGACGCTCCGAAAACATGGCCTCCCACTCGGCTCAGATCTCCCCCGCCATGCGCTTCCTCATCTTCTTCGACTTCGACGAGACCATCGTGGATGAGACCAGCGACGACATGGTGGTGCAGACCGCCCCGGCGCAGCACCTGCCAGGCTGGCTGAAGGACACCTACCAGCCCGGCCGCTACAACGAGTACATGCAGCGCGTGCTGGCCTACCTGTCGGAGCAGGGTGTGACCGAGAGCGACATGCGCGCCGTCATGGAGAAGCTACCGGCCACACCGGGCATGCCCACCCTCTTCCAGTTCCTCCGCACTCGCCCGCCGCAGGACTTTGAGATCGTGCTGTTGTCCGACGCCAACGCCTTCTTCATCGAGTCGTGGCTGCGCCGGGCCGGGGCACGCCAGCTCTTCCACAGGGTCTTCACCAACCCGGCCACCTTCAACAAGGACGGGCGGCTGGTGCTGCGGCCCTTCCACTCCCACGACTGCCAGCGGTGCCCCGAGAACATGTGCAAGCAGACGGTGGTGCGCGACTACGTTGCCCGCAGGACGCAGGAACGCGGCCGGCCCTACCAGAGGATCTTCTACGTGGGTGACGGCGCCAACGACTTCTGCCCGGCGCTGGCCCTGGGGCCCCGGGACGTGGCCTTCCCGCGGCGGGACTTCCCCATGCACCGGCTGATCACGGAGACCCATGAGGCCATGCCGGGGGAGTTCAAGGCTGTCACAGTCCCCTGGGCCAGCGCCGAGGAGGTGGTGCAGCGACTCAGGAAGCTGGTGGCAGAGTAGAAGTGAAGATGGGGAGAAAACACACAGAGGAGAGAGATGTAGGGGATAAGGGGCTGGGTTGAGTGATGTAGACCTACACTGCCACACACACACACACACACACACGCACGCACGCAAACACACACACACACACACACACACACACACACACACACACACACACACACACACACACCCACACACCACACACACACACACACACACACACACACACACACACACACACACACACACACACACACACACATCTATCAAGACACTTGGAGCTATATTCTCAGGTACAATAGCCTCACAAGCTGAAGATCACACTCATTTCTAAAGCTATAAAACAATAAAGTTGTCTGCTCAGTGAATAAACATTGTTCTTGGCTCTGTGCCATCCAGCCCGTGTGGTCGCAGTCCAGCTCCTCACGTTTTGGTCCAGAGGTCAGTCTGCAGACAGAGGCCCCGCCCATAACAATGTCACCAGGTTAATTATTATGGAACCCGGCCAGCTGCCGCTGTCACTGTTAGTCACTGTATCCAGACAGTTCTGATTAATCCACACTATGTTATACATCAAATGATGCGGAAGTAAAGGATATTGTAATCGTTAACTGAATAGGTGATAGTGAGTGTATTTTATTTTGTTTCGTTTTAAGAAGTGAAGATCCCCTCAATATGCTTTGACAAAAGCCTCATTACTTTTTTGTCAAGTGTTAAACTGAGTCAGTAGGGCAACAATCATGGTTAATTGCCTTGATATGTTAAAAAGAAAAATGTTCCATTACTGTTCGGCTATGTACAATAAAAAATGACAACCAACTGATGGGTTGCTATTGAGTAATTAGAGCAATAGGGTGTGTCTTATAAATAGCACTTATTTTAAATGTCAAGTCTTAAATTAACTGCGTAAATGAAAGTAGAGAAACACTACCATCTGATGGTAGGTCTGAAAATAAATGACCAAACTACAGTATTTATATCAACACAATGTGTCACTCAGTGAGGAATCAATCTATAATTTGAAAATGTATGAGTATTGTTTATTATGTATGTTTGTATGTTCCTTGTTTATCATGTATGTTTTGTTTCTTTGTAGGCCAGGCCTACTTAGGAATCTATTAACACCAGCAGGAATAAAGCCATCAACTGAAATGCTGCCTGTGTCTGAATTTACTGTCAAACCTCATTACTCCTCATTGACAAAGATCAATTCAGTAAGCATGTTGCTCATAACACATTTCACACTAAACATTTAAGACTATTCATCAACCACCAGCCAATCTACCTACTCTAAACCCCATGTCCCCTCTTCCTTGGGGTCTGAAGTTCTCCCATTATGTTCATATATGTCATACAAAAAATGCCAAATGAGTATGGTAAATGGCCTGCATTTATATAGCGCTTTACAATCAGTAGGTACATTCACCCATTCATACACAGATGGCGACAAGCTACCAGTGGGTGCTGGCACACCATCAGGAGCAATTTGGGGTTCAATATCTTGCCCAAGGACACTTCGATATGCAGACTGGAGGAGGTGGGAATTGAACCACCGACCTCTTTTATCCAAAGCGATTAGTGGACGACCTGCTCTACCTCCTGAGCTACAGCCACCCCTTATAGCGAGTAAGCTAATCAAGTGTAATTAGGCTACATAAGACAATACTGAAATCCAGGAGAAGTCAACACTGATAGAAATGAAGCTATAGGCCTGCCATGCATAATGATGAATTAAAAACGTTTCTGATGAGAATTAGGGAGTGGAATTAGGCTATAAGGTTATGTAATATTTAGTTTCTCTATTAATCCTGCTCTACAAAGATGATCTGATTTTTCTGATTATTTATTTATTTATTTAGACTTTTCAAAATAATTATTTTGTGTGTCAATAATGCTTTAATAACTAACTCTCTATATCTGAAAATGCCCACATTTCTAGACATTAACATGCATTTTCGGCCCCTGACCTGGTCAGTTGACACTATTCAGCACTATATGAGGATTGCTTGCTGCTAAACTAACTCAACTAAAATAACTTGAGTAATGTAGACTGAACTAAAAACCAAACCTACATTTACAGACTAAATTATATGAAATCAGACTGAACACGCATCACAGACACAGATCTATATAGGCGGCCCATTATATATCATTTAGTTAGGCACTTTTCAGTATTGTAGAGTAGACCAGTGGTTCTCAAATGGGGGTCCGGGGACCCCCAGCAGGGGTCCTTGAGGGGGTCCCCAGCCAAAAGAAGGGGGTAATTTATTTGAGCTGTTGTGTCCCAAACTGAGCTAGAAATGATTGTTCACGCCTTTGTATCATCTCATCTAGATTATTGTAACGCTCTTTTCACATGCCTTGATTGATAGCATACGTTGATAGGCTTTATGCAGTGTACCGAAGATGAGCCATTGTCCACATGCCGCAACAGCAGGGGCGGTAGTGAGTCTTAAGGTTGGATGCGAACCGTCGCTCATTAAACTAGAGTAAGAAAAGACGGAAGTCGTGTTTTTTGCGCATGGCGGAAAATTATATCTTATATTTTGAATAAACACCCAACACAAGTGATTTGGAAGCATATTTACATAACTACTTTGTAACGAAATACAGGTGAGTGTGATTTGCATCTTGCAGTCCAATACATAAAGCGATCGTTACAGCGGTTAAACCTTAAACTCGGCAACAACGCAACTCAAACGTCGCGTTGTAGTCATTCATTTCAGTGCATGTTAGCATGCTAGATGCTAGTCACTTTGCTAACGTGAGAAAAGCAGTTGATAGTCATTGAAAAGACAAAAAGTGTGCTCCTAAAATTACGATCCTAAGCGGTCAAGCTGTCAGTTTCAATTGTTCTGTACTGGGAAAACAGCTGCAAAAAGTGTGGTGGTGCATAACGTTGTATAAATGAAACGTTAGCATCTGAATTGAAGCTTAGCTAACGTTAATCATAATTCATAATCAAACATGTGAAGTTTGGCTGAGAGTTTGGCGCGTGACATACCAGAGAAAGAGGTACATAGCAGGACTATTTCAGTTTTGTGTCATGCATTTGTCTGGTGGAGACTTGAACTCTGTTACTTGTATAATTGGCTATTCCTAATGTTAGGAAACCCACTAACATATAAATAACCAGTATCAATAAGCAAACTTTCGCCCCTTCTCACAGCTCTCTACGAGATGGAGGCTGATCTTTATGATGAGTTTGGAAACTACATCGGTCCAGAGCTGGACTCTGATGACGATGATGACCTGGAGGCAGAGGACAGAGATGTTGATGAGGTATGCTTCAGCAGAAGCAGTAGCAGCATTATTGACCAGGGAATTGACTGTCTGTGCTGAGTGTGTGTGTGTGTGTGTGTGTGTGTGTGTGTGTGTGCACGCCCACACACACACGCCCACACGCACACGCACACGCACACACACACACACACACACACACACACACACACACACACACACACACACACACACACACACACACACATTTTTGCACTAATTAAATACTGTCCTTCTTAAGGCTGATGAAGATGACGATGATGACCCTGGTGATGCTGATGACGATGTCCCGGGCATGGAGGTGGTCCTGCATGAGGATAAGAAGTACTATCCGACAGCAGAGGAGGTTTATGGGCCCGAAGTGGAAACTATCGTCCAAGAGGAAGACACACAACCTCTCACAGGTTAGAAACAAAGAAAAGTGTGACTTACATTTGCAGATGTACAGTGAAGCACATAGAAATGCTATTATTTAATTTAGTGTTAGTGTACACTAACATATCCGTATTGGTGTGTGATGAATGCTAATCTCTCAGAGTCAACACACACTGTTAAGGTAGACATACTGACAATATTTTCTCTCTCCACTCCCACCAGAGCCCATCATCAAGCCTGTGAAGAATAAGCAATTCACCTTGATGGAGCAGGAGCTACCGGCCACTGTTTATGATATGGAGTATGTAATTGTTTCTTATTGGATATGAACTCATGCTCTTTGTTTGTAGTCTGAAGATTTATCCAGAATGTCACTCAACAGCTGCTTTTGTATTGTATTGTCTCCAGTATTTCCTATTATATTTCACATTGTGTTTTCTACTTGAAGTTGCACAGTACATCTTTCACAGTGACTAGGTTTACATGGACAGCAATAATCCAACTGGCCTTATTCCAAATAAGACAATTTTCACATTAAGCTGTTTATATGGGTTACTTTTAGAACTATTTCCATTCATATTCACATGCCACAGAGCACAGTCCGATTAACAGGACAAAGGAGAATCACTGGAGCTCACAGACAGTTACAGCCTTTATTAAAGGTGCAAAGCAAATAGACAAACGTCTTGATGCCCATGTGTGGTAACAGTTTCAGCCTCACCCTCACTCCAAAAATGCTGGGACTTATTGAGTAATATTTTTCTTCTGTGAAGAAGTTTGCAACCTCCGGAGGTAGAGTGCATGTCATCAAGCAGTTAGATTGGTGCTTTTGTTGAAAAAGCCTTAAAGCAGCAAAAATTCTCTGATCGAGAGAAATAGTTTGATTATGGTGTTTTACACGCCTAAAATGCCCTTCAATAATGTAACTCAAATCTGAATACTCCACATGTCTTAATATGATTATTACCGGTATGCTACACAACGTACACCGACTATTACCTTAACTTAAGGCTAAGGTAATCAGAAAATGCCGTTTACATGGACATTTCTATTCTATTACTGTTGTCTTAATCTGGTTAATATCACATAATTTCTCTCCATGTAAACATACTCACTGACATATCCCTCCTTCCTCTTTGCAGATTCCTTGCTGATCTGATGGACAGTCCTGAGCTGATCCGTAACATCACCCTGTGTGGGCACCTGCACCATGGCAAGGTTAGACCCCGCCTCCAGCCTCTGCAGGGCTGGACCCGCCCCCTGCCTTATCAGCTGGCTGTCTGAGGACTATGTTGTCTCTATGGTGGCATTTTGCCTAGGAGCACATGTGTTCTTAAGTTGATTTTTTTTAAAGGACAGGAAATACATTTGAAGTGTGTGTGTGTGTGTATTTAGGTATGAAACATGCTTCTTTTTCACTTTCCTCAGTAGCATTAATGTATTTTTTTTTAGCATATGCTAGTAAAATGGATGCATGATCTAACAAATTAATTTCCATTCAGACCTGTTTTGTGGACTGCCTGATTGAACAGACGCACCCAGAGATCAGGAAGAGAGATGACGTGGATGTGAGTACTGTTTCCAGGAATCTTTGCTTGTTTATTACACATTGCATTCCTTAAACTTTAGTTCCTCAGACGAGAAACTTTATTTCCCCAGGCAAAATTATTTTCAATGGTTATATGGAAGTAGCAGCTGACATTTTTCTCTCCCTTTCAGCTCCGATACACAGATATCCTCTTCACAGAACAAGAGGTGAGTGTTTTGGTTGACTGGTATAATGATAATTCCCCACTGCATTCCCCCTGCATCCTAGAGCACATCGTGTGGTGTTCCCACACATCCTGGAAAGCCAAAACGTTGCTGCCAAATTACTGCAGAACAAAAGAGCAGGGTTGCAGAGGGTGACTTTTTACCTTGTGTTTTTCCAGAGAGGAGTCGGTATCAAGAGTACCCCTGTCACAATGGTCCTGCCTGACTCCAGAGGCAAATCCTACCTCTTCAACATCATGGATACTCCAGGTACTGTGTGTTGGCTGGATCTTTGTTTGGTGATTGCAGTTTGGGTTTTGGTGCAGAATGGAGGAAAGTGACGTAAAGCCTCATGTCCCCCTTCCAAGGCCACGTGAACTTCTCTGACGAGGTCACATCTGGCATCCGGATCTCCGACGGCATCGTCCTCTTCATTGATGCAGCAGAAGGAGTGAGTCACTCTTCTTTCCTTGTTTCACATTCTCCCAAATCCCGCACTAAGCCCCTCTACACACGTTGATTATTCAGCCTTCCCATAACAACCAAGTCCTGTGTGATCCTCTGTCCAGGTGATGCTGAACACGGAACGTCTGATCAAGCATGCGGTCCAGGAGCGTCTGGCCATCACCATCTGCATCAACAAGGTGGACCGGCTCATTGTGGAGCTCAAGCTGCCTCCCACAGACGCTTACTATAAACTACGCCACATTGTGGATGAGGTCAATGGTTTGCTCAGGTAATACTGGGAACCCACTGCATCTACAACTAAGAGCCCGGGGAGGGTTAATGGTTTTCTATAATGTTATAGTATGAATGAAAAAAGAAGCGTCCGCACACTCAAATCTGTGCAAATATCTTAAGATATTTGCACAGATTTTAGTGTGCGGACGCTTTTCATTCATCTTGATACTTTTAAGCTCCAGCACCTCACCCCTAATTTTACTATAATATTAGAGTACACATTTTCTATGCAAACAGAAACTATCTTAATGGACCCAAGTAGAGCTGCAACGATTAATCGATTCGTCGATCGACAGTCATTAGTCACTATTTTGATAATCGTTTTCAGTACAATTTCTCTGATTCCAGCTTCTTAAATGTGAATATTTTCTGGTTTCTTTACTACTCCTGTATGACAGTAAACTGATATTATCTTTGAGTTGTAGACAAAACAAGACATTTGAGGGTGTCATCTTGGGCTTTGGGAAACACTGATTGTCATTTGCTATAATCTTTTGACATTTTATAGACCAAACAACTAATCGATTAATCGAGAAAATAATCGACAGATTCATCGATTATGAAAATAATCATTAGTTGCAGCCCTAGACCCAAGAGCTCTGACACAATCAGAAACATAAAGTAAACCCTGTTGTCTTCCCTCTCAGCACATACTCCACAGATGAGAACTTGGTGGTGTCTCCTCTCCTTGGAAACGTGTGCTTCGCCAGCTCCCAGTACAGTATCTGTTTCACCCTCGGGTCCTTCGCAAAGATCTACTCGGACACCTATGGTGAGACAACTCTCTTGCACATGCAGTACACACGCTCATAAAAACCGGACAGGACAAACCCTCCCTCACTTTATACACTGAGCAGTATGTACAAAACTATACATTTTAATGATGAGAAACAAGGTAAGGGCTAACTCCTGTCTGCTGGGTTTGCAGGTGACATCAACTATAATGAGTTTGCCAAGAGGCTTTGGGGAGACATTTACTTCAACCCCAAAACGTGAGTACCGGTAGCTGTTTTGGACTTCACCGAATGTATTGGTATTTATATTTGATGCTAAGTGATCCTCTCCCTCTCCCTCTTTCTTCTAACCCAGCATTTCTGTCTTTGTGGCTTTTCTCCTCTCTGTTCAGGCGCAAGTTCACAAAGAAAGCACCAAACAGTAATTCCCAGCGCAGCTTTGTGGAATTTGTCCTGGAGCCCCTCTACAAGATCCTTTCACAGGTTTGACATGTCTTCACATTTTGTGCCTTTCCAGACAGATCGTTAGAATCGTGCTACATGCAGTGCACATTCCATCAGTTGCATTTCTATATGTCTGAAAGACGCTTCCAAAGTTGTCCCCCCCCCCCCCTTTCACTTCACAAAGTTCAGCAGCATGGAGGACAACAACACTGATGGGGGATTGTTTGACACACACATACACACTTAACCAGGGCTCGACAGGACCTCCCGTCATCCCGGGGACGTTAAAAATAGCGTCAGGTACCTGGAAATTAATTTGGGGACTGAGCCGGGACGATAGTTGAAAAAAATTAAAATAGCCTAAACACACGCTCTGCTCATTAGAATGAATGGTGATGAAAATGACCCGAACGCAAATGCAACCCCTTTACAACACACACGCACACTAAACAAACATGCGGGTAGAGAGACAGGCAGATAGAGTGGAACTCATGGCGCAAAGTTATTTTAAATGCGAGGAGGCATTGCTCTTAATCTGCTCTCATCCTGCCTCATATTCGCAGGTGAGCTCCGTTTCCCCCTCTCGCACTCAATGCTGTGGTGTGTGTGTGTGTGTGTATGCCGAGCCGCGTGCAGACAGAGCTGAGAGCTCTCTCTCTCCGTCTGTCGGTCTCTCTCTATCACTAGCTAATTAAAATGACAACAATCACGTGAAAGATCAGATCACCCAACAAAAGCAACAGAAGGTGGACTCAAATCACAGATAGCCCATATATATTCGTTCCATCGACCAACCCTACTGTATAGCCGAAATAATAGTGAACCAATACATATAGAGATAGAGAGATAGATAACGCTAGATAGATAGATAGATAGATAGATAGATAGATAGATAGAGCATGTGCATGCTTGTGAACATTATTTCTTAGCATATGAATTATTGTAACTCAGGGTAAATGAACAACATGAAAATATTTATGAAACAAATTGTATTTTAAATTTCCATTACTTTTCCCAGGTTTCTCATGACCATACAAACCCTGAAATTAGTTTGTACTTGTAGGCTACTGTTCAGTAACTTGCAAAATAGTCTTAAAAACCAATATGAAAAAGAATCGTGATAAGATCGTGGATCGTGATCCTGCCTGAAAAAATCGTGATATGATAATTTTGCCATATCGCCCAACCCTAGGTTAATATGTCAGGTTCCTTTATGACTGAACCTCTCCCTGTCCTCTCTCTCTGCAGGTGGTCGGGGATGTGGACACGTCTCTCCCCAGGGTTCTGGATGAGCTGGGAATCCACCTGACCAAAGAGGAGCTGAAGCTCAACATTAGACCCCTGCTGAGGCTCGTCTGTAACCGCTTCTTTGGAGAGTTCACTGGTACGTCTCGTATCGCTAAGTTGCCTGATCCATCACAGTGCATGCATGGAGATTCCCCCTGGGCCATTACAACTTGTGCCCTAAATGAACTTTTTGGCTCACTTGCTAAGGGTTGTTAAACTCAGTGGTTAGTGCTGCTGCCTTACATCAAGAACGTCCCAGGTTCGAACCCCGGTCCATCCCAGGTCCTTTCTGTGTGGAGTTTGTATGTTCTCCCGGTGGTTCCGGGTTCCTCCCACCATCAAAAACATGTATGTTAGGGTTAATACTAATCTCCCTTGGAAGTATTTTAAATAACATTGTATGCTTTGCAGCGCTCCTCTTTCACTGCTGTGGAATCTACCCGAGTTGGCATATCCACCTGGTTCTTCTCTTGATTATCTACTTGTAATGATAATTGCAAACGGAAGGTAAATGGTCACGGTTTTGGTAAATGTGATTAAATTAATCTGAAGCCAAGCATGGAACTCTCCCCGCAGGCTTGGTAGACATGTGCGTGCAACACATTCCATCACCACTAGAGGGAGCTAAAAATAAGATAGAGCACAGCTACACCGGAGGCCTGGACACGGATCTGGGGGAGGCCATGGCAGAATGCGACCCTGATGTGAGTATGACGGAGTGGGAACAACAGGCTGGTTTATGGGCTGTGGCGAGAAGCAGATCCACTGACTTGCCTCCTAATGGGTGGAATCTGTTTCTAGTGGAAATCAATAGTGTCATTCCAGCTGCTCCTGCAAATTAAGCCAGCAGGCTGCTTTAATTGGCTTGAAATGAGTGAGCCGTTAAAAACGCCACTACAAGACAATGAAGGACATTGATCACAATGTTCCAAGTTCCCTTATTCCCTAAGCCTTATTAAAGTCGTATGAGAGTAAATTACATTCCAGCGGTAAGACTTTCCGGTCCTATTTCCTGCTCCTCTCTCATATCCCTCTTTCCCTCTCTCCCCCCTGCCTCCCTCGCCCTCAGGGCCCTCTGATGTGCCACACCACCAAGATGTACAGCACTGAGGACGGGGTTCAGTTCCATGCGTTTGGCAGGGTGCTGAGCGGGACCATCCAGGCCGGCCAGCCCGTCAAGGTTTTGGGGGAGAACTACACCCTCGAAGACGAGGAGGACTCGCAGGTCTGCACCTTGGGACGCCTCTGGATCTCAGTGGCCAGGTACACGCAGGATTTGAGTTTCTGTTTTTTGTAGTCATAGAAAGCAATGGTTGTTTGTGTGAAGTCCTGCCGTTCCTTCCTCCACCTTATTCAGATACCAGATTGAAGTTAACAGAGTGCCTGCCGGTAACTGGGTTCTCATCGAGGGCTGCGACCAGCCCATCGTCAAGACCGCCACCATCACAGAGCCCAGAGGGAATGAAGAGGTGAGAGGCAGAGAGAAACGCACCGTTTGAGAGATTAGAAATGCATGACTTTATGGGGAAGTAGTCGAGTATTCTTTCAACTGTTGTAACATTTTGTGCCAGGCTCAGATCTTCAGGCCGCTCAAGTTCAACACGGCGTCAGTCATCAAGATTGCCGTGGAGCCCGTCAACCCCTCCGAGCTGCCTAAAATGTTGGACGGACTGAGGAAGGTCAACAAGAGCTACCCTTCTCTCACCACCAAGGTACCTACATCAACCCTCGCTCAAACAGGTCCCCATGTTAATCTAAACTCATTTGTATCTCAAGTGCCTTGCTATGTTAGCTTCCCATCACTCGTAAAATCCCTGCACTATAAACTACATAAACCACTGAGTGCTTCTAGGTTTGATGTCTAAAGGAAGGGTGGATTTTGTGCAATTAGACTGTCCCGTAGCCCTCAAAAAATTAGTTTTGTCGACCAAAACAAATCCAAAACCACCACAAAATAACAGTAATTCAGTACTGTAGCTAGTGATGGGCTTAGAATATTATTGACTGTGTGTGCGTGTGTCTTTCAGGTAGAGGAGTCTGGAGAGCATGTGATCCTGGGCACAGGAGAGCTCTACCTGGACTGTGTCATGCACGACCTGCGCAAGATGTACTCCGAGATCGACATCAAGGTCACTTTTCTAACTGCTTTCGCACTTTAAAATGTGGATTACCGTAACTCATGGAATACTTCAATAATACTCCATAGTTCCAAGACCTGAGGTTCTTACTCTGGAATAAAATCATGGGTTTGTTTCTTTCTGTAATTATGCTTTTCTCCCCCCCCCCCCCCCTCAGGTTGCTGACCCAGTTGTGACGTTCTGTGAAACGGTAGTGGAAACGTCATCACTCAAGTGCTTTGCTGAAACGCCAAACAAGAAGTGCGTGTCCAATATAATATTTTTCCATTTTTGGCATTTAGCTGGTGATCTTATCTAGAGCGACTTAGAATTAACACAATGTAGAATGACCTCACATTCTTAGATCATCAATATTACCCACACTTACAGTTCACCAGCAATCCACACCTCAAAGTTTTCAAGTTTTGACACTTTTTAGACTGCAAGTTTGGATGTTATATGTTTCTGGTTGTGAAGTTAAATGTGTGTAGTGACTTGTGTCTCGAGTCAGTCCTTCCCTCTGGCTGAGTCGCTCCCCCCCCTCCCCGAAATAATTGACTGACAGCTGTGTGATTTGATTGACAGGAATAAGATCACGATGATTGCAGAGCCCTTGGAGAAGGGACTGGCTGAGGACATCGAGAACGAGGTGGTGCAGATAACATGGAACAGGTATGATCTAGCAGTGTCGTCCACACACTCACACCACATTTATTATTCTTTAATTAATAGAAATTAATCAGTTAATTCATTAGTTAAGCTGTGTTTTCCCTTTCATGTTGAATATGTCCGTAGTTTTACCCCATTTCCCTCCTCGCTCTGATTTGGTACAAGGATTATTAGTATCTCTTGTGTTTTATAGTCACTGCTATTTCTCCCTCTGTTAGTGGTGAGCAGGCATGTAGGAATGACAGCTGGTTCTTAAATTAAATTCTTTCATTGCAGAAGGTGGAGGCCGTGATGCCCACGGCCAAATTAGTAATTTAAAAAGTGCAGTAATTAGGATTGTAGGTAATCTACATTTGAATCCCTAGTTGTGTTACATCATTTTTCAGTTATGGATTTGACAAGCATGTGCCAGTTTGATAACAGTAGTGTTTTAATTGAGTCTTCTCTAGAGCCCCTCTGTTCATTTGGCTCTCACGTACTTTCTCCAAAGTCAGACTGAAATCAAAGCAGGAACAAATATTTTAATCATTTTTCAAGAATGGATGCTCACCAAATTTTAAGTTTTGCACTTCTATAAGACATTGCCCAAAGCCATAGGATGCTACAGATGTGGAAGGTCTGCCTTTGTATGCGGTCAGTCATGTGCCATCATTTGAATTCAGTCAATCAACCAACAACACAGACTATCAAATGTTGATTTGAATGTTCAGAACTGAAGTGACCATTCCATTTTAATGAAACAAAAATCTTTGTTTTCAATGTTTCAAAATTTTAAAATTGATAGATGTAGAACATTTCACTATTGAGAGGAGAGTAAATGGATATGATGCTTTTACATGCATCGTATTAATGACATGTCCTGTAAAGTGACATGTCACTTTACTGATATTGATCAGTTCAATCATGCATTGAAGCATCCACTCAATTTCCCATCCCCATTACGTGCACGATCGTGCGGCGTTTTGTCTCCCGTTGGAAAGCGGCCTGCTCTCAGTACTCTGCTCATCTGTGAGGCCATCTGGGCTCAGCATTGCCAGGCTGGTGCAGCGATGCCAGAGATGTGACACACTTCACACACCATTAAACGGAACCTTCGCTCTATTTCTCCTCTTCCATTAACCCCTCTGCCCCCCCTGTCCACTAATCTCCATAATGTTCCCACCGCCGTAATGACCTCACCTTGTTTCAACCAGTCGATGTCTTGTTGCCTCATGGCAGGAAGAAGCTGGGAGAGTTCTTCCAGACAAAGTACGACTGGGATCTGCTGGCCGCCAGGTCTATCTGGGCCTTCGGACCCGACACCACGGGACCAAACATCCTCGTCGACGACACCCTGCCTTCTGAGGTGAGCGGTTGTATCAGCTGGGGCGGTCACACTACTGCTAAACCGGTGCCGAGGGTCTGTCTCTAGAGAGGTTTAAACTGAGGTTTTGTGTTCATTTGTAGTAACAGAGTTAAGAGTTTGCAAGTAAAGTGTCAGATCTGGAACACCCGCTCGGTGGGGGAAGTGCAGAAAACGATTGATAAGCTGCTTGTCAGGACCTACTCTGAATGTCTCTAGAGCCACACATTTCTTTGTAACCGCAGCACAGCTGACAATTGATGTCTGGTGATAATTAGATGTGAAAGAAATCACACACAAATCCCAAGGAAAACAAACAAACAAAAAAACATCCAATATGAGTACAAGTCTAGTCTTGTTTTATATAGCTCTTTATCACAAGCAAGGCTCAAAGGCATATACATACTACATCATATGTTGTACATATATACACATCATATACATCCTACAGCTACACATACACATTAACTACATCATATACGGTACATTCTATACATATTTTTATTAGCTTATATATTATGCTATGCTATGGTACTACACACAAGCACACTCATGCCTATGGGCAATTTAGGGTAATCAGTTCAGCTGTCCTGCATGTCTTTGGACTGCAGATCTGGTGCATTGAGTACTAACGGAGAGGTAGCACATTCAAACTTGGGGATAAAATAACACAAAACCCGTATTTGACTTATTTATTGGGGTGCACACACCACACTAGGCTATTACTGTGCATGAGGCCTTGCTCTCTACACCATGTACCGAAAGAGCCCAGCACCCTGAAGTCACATGACCTGCGTCATATGACGCCCCTAGCACACACAGGAAGTGTCGTGCTGCAGCACGTCCGACAGACCATACACAGCGTCGGACGAGACGACGCCAAGTGGTGACAGTGGAAATAGCACAGTCAGCGTGGGGCTTGTACATACGGTAGATAATAATGGGAGCGGCTGTTTTGGTGTGTTTTGCACGCCTCTGTTGTTGCAAGAGGAGCTCACCTAACCGTGTGTGTGTCTGTTTCTTCCCTCTAGGTGGACAAGGCGCTGCTCGGCTCAGTCAAAGACAGCATCGTTCAGGGCTTCCAGTGGGGCACGAGGGAGGGGCCTCTCTGTGATGAGCGTGAGTGCTGCCTTCAAGCGAATTCCACACATTCATCTAATTCAATCAATGAAAACTTTATTTGTAGATCACCTTTCTAACAAAGTGCAGTAGATAAGACCGGAAATGGACCAGACCAAAAAGGGCATCCGGGTAGTATAGCGTTAGATTCCCTGACTACCAACACGAGGGTCGCAGGTTCGCACCCCCGTGTTACCTCCGACTTGGTCGGGCATCCATACAGGCTGCATCTGAGGGTGGGAAGCCGGATTGGGGGCATGTGTCCTGGTCGCTGCACTAGCACCCCCTCTGGTCGGTCGGGGGGAAGGGAACTGGTGGGAATAGCGTGATCCTCCTACGTGCTACAACCTGCCGGTGAAGCTCCCCTTGTCAGGTGAAAAGAAGCAGCTGGCAACTGTGCATGTGTTGGAGGAAGCATGGTGCTAGTCTCGGCTCTCCCCAGATCGGCAGAGGGTGGAGCAGCGACCGGGGCAGCAGGGGGAAAAAATTTGCCCAACTACAATTGGGGAGAAAATGGGGGGGAAATCAGGGGGGAAAAGCCAGACCAAAAAGGCAGATTTTGAGCTGGCATTTAAAAATAATATTATCCACTTTCCTCAAATCCTATTCTATTCCAACGTATAGGGCCATAACTACTAAATGCTGCCTCTCCAAAGGTCCAAACTCCCACATCTTTTATTATGACATTTAAGTCTGCTGGAAGAGAAAGTGCGTAGAAAAAGCTGCAATTCATAGCACCATTGCAATATATTCAGCACAAAGAAAACTCGTTCTTCTCTCCATCAGCCATCAGGAACGTCAAGTTTAAGATCCTGGATGCCGTCATCGCCCAGGAGCCCCTCCACCGAGGCGGAGGCCAGGTCATCCCCACAGCCAGGAGGGTGGTGTACTCCGCCTTCCTCATGGTGAGATCACTCCCCCATTCTTCTCCCCCATCGTCCATTAGCTTCCCCCCTTTCATCCTCACTTCCTCTAATGGACCATTAGCATGATTACGCTGCTGGATTTCGCTGACTTGCCTTCTTTGTTAATTGCGGCACGTTAGCGTTGCTCTTTCACTTTTTTGGCTTCTTTCCTCATCTCTCTCTCCTCTTTCATTATCCACACCTGCAGCTGCCATAACTCCTCATGTCAACTTTATACAGCGTAGCAACACTGTTCCTCCAGGCTTTTGTCCTCTCACTGTAACCCTGTAACGTGTGCTCTTTGTGTCCCAGGCCACTCCCAGGCTGATGGAGCCCTATTACTTTGTGGAGGTTCAGGCTCCCGCTGACTGCGTATCTGCTGTCTACACAGTTCTGGCTCGGAGAAGGTTTGTCCGCTCTCTTTATCCTGACGTCTATTATTACCAACTCAAGACATGAAGTTTGGCTCAACACCATGAACTGAGGATCAATTCCATTAGGTTGAATACAAAGTACTCGTCGTCACTGGTGCTGAACCGATTAGTCGATTAGTCGATCGATTGGAAATAAATTAAATTTTTGATTTTTTTTTGTCATTTCCCAAGTAAAATGAACAACAAACATTTGCTGGTTACAGCTTTACAAATGCTAAGATTTGCTGCCTTTCTCAGTTTCATATCATTATAAAATGAATGCTTTGGGTTTTTTGACTGCTGGTCAGACACTTTGGACTCTGGGAACTTGTGATGGGCATTTGTCTGTATTTTCTACATCTTAATGATTAGCCGATTAATCAAAAAAAGAACAATAGATCAATAGGTAATGAAAATAATTGTTAGTTGCACGCCTATAATACTGGTCAACTTAAAATTATGGTTTTTGTTTGTTTTTTGATTTGGTCCTGTATTTCTGTTTGTCTCCAAAAACAGGGGTCACGTTACCCAGGATGCCCCCATCCCAGGCTCTCCTCTCTACACCATCAAGGCTTTCATCCCGGCCATTGACTCCTTCGGCTTTGAGACAGACCTCCGCACACACACACAGGGACAGGCCTTCGCCCTGTCGGTGTTCCACCACTGGCAGGTCAGATGTCAAGATGTGTTAGATGTAAACTTGTTTTACATCGGGCATTAACCTGGGGGAATGGATTGGAATCTGAAAACGGCATTAAAACCATGTGTAAATGCAGCGATGATGCATTGAATATCTGATTATCCAAACCACTTCTGGGGGGGTCGGTGAGTTGGCTTAGAGATGGCTCTTGCCACATTAACAACAAGATAAATGGAAATATATTCGTCCTCTCGCCCAACCCTATTGCCTGCTTTTTGAACAAGCTTTTGCCAGTAAATTGAGATAGTTGGTTTCCTTTCGCGCGCTCTCTCTCTCTCTCGCTCACTCACTCACACACACTCACTCACATTCACATACACTGCTTGCGTAGCAGAGTGACCAGCCTTGTGCTCATGTCTGCCACTCTGGCTAAATTACTTTTGATGTGGAGTGAGTCAGCAGGTTTTATGTACGGTGTGGTTGTCTCTGCCCCCACCGCACCCCTCCATGGTTGACCCGTGCGTTGGCACACTCTATGGCAGTGTCAGGTAAAATTAATGACTTACTGAATTACTTTACAGCCAAGTTATTTGTCAGAAGGAAAAAGAAAACGTTTCTAAAATGTTCACAGGGCCGGAGTGGGTATAGTGCATAATTTAATCAATTCCCGGTACTCATAATGTGGGAAATTTCCGCAGACATTTATAGACATGGACCACTGGCTAAAACGTATATCTGTAACGCTTGCCGTTGTAGCGCAAATGGCAGGACCAGTGATGTCAACGTTAACAAGCACAAACCTTTAAAGCACGTCGCCACTCACCCCAACACCACCCATATCCCCCTAGCCACTAATCCTACCCACCCCTCGAAACCCCACTCTACCACCTTCCTATCCCTAGCTACAGCCTTTTAACCACTAAACTCACTAAATGTCCCTGACTGAGTGAGTGAGTGACTCTCCTGACTTTTCCATCTTATGACCCCGGTGGGGCCACTGGCCCAGCGCCACGGTAAAAAAAACAACCATTAATGCTCCGGATCCTCTGATAGTTAAAGTTAGCAAGGTGAAGCACAAGCAGCGTGGCTCGAACTTAACGATGACGAGCTGCTCGATTTGTAATTAGTGAAACCCAGGAGACTGAGTACAGAGAAAGAGTAGAGCATGGAGAGAAGAGGGAGCCACCAAAAGACTATGGACACAGATGGAGAAAGAGACAATCAACTAAACTACAGCATAGTTCAGAGAATCCCTTCAATTGGAGGAGAGCGGCAAAATGCAGTCTGAGGTAGGAATAGGAGTTAAGTTCAGTATGTGTATAAACCCCCCCTATGTGAACGATGAATTTCAGGCACTGGTTCATACAGGGTTTTCCTCTTGGAGTGGAGCTGCGAGTGGTGGACGAGAGATACTGTATATGAATTATGCACTTACATGTTTGTCCAGTCACTGGAGAAAAGGTTGTAGCTGATCAATAATGTGGTCTTTCCAGGCTTGAATCAATTTGACCTAATCATTGAAAGCCATGGATGTTGGGTTTGATGGAAGAAGCTAGAAAGATCACCACAAAACAACAACAACAAAAGTGGAAAACATTTGTTTCAATTTTGTCATTTCATGGAACCACAGGATCTTAGATCTTTTTCTCTATACCCAAATGGGCTTTTGAAACCCCTGGGTGCTTTACCAGTGATGCTGACATTGATCTTTCCCGAATGAATTCCCTCTATTCTTTGAAGCAGCTCCAGATTTGAGCCATTTAGTTTGAAGCGGAGTGTTTAGAAGAGAGTTTCTCCTGTTAGCAAATATTGATTTCACTACCCTCAGAATAAAAAAATAAATAATCCTGGATTGTAGGCTGTTTCTGTCTCAGTAGTGTGATCACGTACTGCCAGTATTGGCATGTGACCGGCACAGTGTGGAACTGGCCTTGGTCCATCTGTTGATTGGGCCTCAGCCACTCCATTGATTATTCCCCCCCCCCCCCCCCCCATCTTCCCTCCCATTTTAATCTCCCCCCGGAGGTTCAGGTCTTCTCGTTTGGTCCCGTGCGACCCCTCTCATAGCAGGCAAGGATCTGCCTCTTAAAGGTCACTGTAGAAGCACTTCAGGGCCACTGTACAAGATCCAATATTCCTAAGCAATCTCCTCTGCCCCTCCCCTGTCCCACGGCAGGCATGTATCATGGATCATGGCAAGGGGAGACGAGAGGCCACGCTGTCAGCTGGCGGCCAAGATAATGGATTTAAGAAATAATTTTCAAAAGCCCAAAACTCGACATGCTAACGTTGCACAGATGAAGTGACGGTCAGACTGAAGGAGTGATGGTCTTTGCTTGTTGCCTTTTCCATCGTGTTGATGGACAAGTTCCTGACTCAGTAACGATGGGACAGACTTGCACATCAGTAAAATGTTTGGTGAAGCGTTTGAGGCTACTATGGGAAGTGTCTACTCTGCTAGTTTAGGCTTCAAATCTGACGTGCTACTTTCTTATGTTGTCAGCTTGCATCTCGTTGACTAGATACTGTAGGAAGGGAAGATTTCCTCTAAATATGACCCCCCCCTCCTCCCCATAGATTGTTCCCGGTGACCCCCTGGACAAGAGCATTGTGATCAGGCCTCTGGAGCCGCAGCCTGCCCCCCACCTGGCCAGGGAGTTCATGATCAAGACCCGCAGGCGCAAGGTGAGCATCCTGTCCAGTTCCATATTCTCTTTATAAACAAACATTTGGAACATCTGAAAATTGAGAACAGTATTCTAATTTCTAAAATATGTCCTTTTTTGCCTTTTTGCCACTCAGATAAATAGAGAATTGGGATTTTAGATAGTTTTCAGATTTTTATTATACAATTCAAGGGCAAAAAGAAGAACATTTTTAAATGGAAAATTTTGGTCCGGATGACAATATTGTAAAATATAAATTCCTTATCTCTCAACTAGCCTAAATGCAGAAGCCCGTTTTTTCAGTTTTAGAATTTTTCTTGTATTGTGTATTAGTTAATTTGCAGTTTTTCTCGACTGATGCCCTGTGTTTGTTACCTCACAGGGTCTGAGCGAGGATGTCAGTATCAGCAAGTTCTTCGACGATCCTATGTTGTTGGAGCTGGCCAAACAGGACGTGGTGCTGAACTACCCCATGTGAGAGACTCGGGGACGGAGCCCAGTGAGTGTAACATCCACCCCCCAACCCACGACTGCAATCGACATCACAGCCTCCTCCCTACATCTCTTTCTTTTCGTTTTTGGAGGGGACCTGGGGCAGAATAAGGACACCATAACACAGAAGCTATGAAAGATCCTCCTCTCTCAATTGTATTTTTATCATGGCCGTCATAAAACCTACCATTGATGAAAGATTTGTTACCACGGGGGATCACCTGTTGCCTCATTGGGTACTGGCTTGATTTAGAAAATAAAAATAGAAATTACAGCCCTCAGTGGAGAGTTGTTTCTCTGGACAGGCTCTAAATGACCAACATTGCAGATGTGTGTTGCCTCTTACCTTTGTCTTGTATTTTATTTTTTATATGTATAAATTCTCAATGTTTTTGTAGAATAAGATAACTTGGAAAACAGTTGGAAAACAGTCAATTATCTGGTGTATGACCGTTTGAATAAAATATGCCTGTAATTCAAAAAAGGCATTACACTGTTCTCTTCTGTACTCAACTCTTTTAGAACAGGAAAAGCTCCTCCCTCTTGAGGATGGAGACATGTAGTTGTAGATGTAATGAGGTATGGACATGGCAGCAGAGGGGGGATTTGAGAGGCATTTACTGTCTAGTTGTGTGGGTGGAGCGAGATGAGAATAGTGCCCTGTTGGAGCTGTGCTGATGGTGTGAGTGATTGCCGTCTGTGTCTGGGACACTGGGCTGTGACTGATGGACAGTCTTTGGGATGGGTGGCGACAGGGACAGAGGAAGCAAAGGTTAGGGGTCACATGGCCGGCCGAAAGGGAAAATGAGGGATGATGCAGCCTATCAAGGAACGTATCACTCCAGCGACAAGAGGCTTGGTGCTAACATCAGATTTATTTCAAATACTATTACGATATGGAAAGGTTGAGAGGAGCAGAGATTTCTGCAGGCATACATTACTGTTGTTTTCTTTGATGCTAATGGAGAAGTACTTTGGGGATCTTGGAGTCCTAAGAGACTTATGCATGGTTTAAAACTGCACTAATGTAAAAATACACCTGTCTAATCAGCCTAAACCACAAAGTGGGGCTGCAACAGAGTCCCATCCTCACTAATTGAGTTATATATTTATTTTATGTCGGGTATGGTTTTGGGGTTCTGCATGGGCCCTAACGGGGCTGAATTCCCTATTTATTTGTCCATTGACATTTCCTAAAATCCTTATTAAAATACTTCTACTTGGACAAACCAAGCGATTCAGGTATGAGATGATGAGAGACCATAAAACATTGGACTGACCAAAAAAAAGCAGATTTTCTTTCTTCTCTCTTTTGGGGTGGGGGGGGGTTTCGAGTCAAATGTTACATGGTCACTTTCATCTCGTAACTGAATTTAAAAGTAAAATTATTTGTATAAAGATTTTACAAAACGTCAATGGAAAAATGAATGGGGAATTCCTTGCCTTAAAAGGCCCCATGGGCGACCAACCAAGCGGGCGTGACTCAGCACTTAGTGCAGCTTTAAAGAGCTATTCCCAAAACTATTGTGATTGTGAGCAAAGGTGGGATGACCTCATGACATCATGATTACAGTATTGTGACTCACTGCTTTGAATCACCTAACTCCTGAACAGAAGATCAGGACTTCAATGTAGAAAGTAAGGTTGTACACTGACACAGCTAAATGAATGATGCCTTTGACTTGATGTGTGAGTCTGTCTTGGTTTGGTTGAGCTATAACTGTAAACATGCTCACCTCTGTTTTGAAGACATATGCTCTGACAGAATGTGATCAACTCTGCCCATGTGTTGTGGTTCTCAATATGGGGTCCATCCATGGGGGGGTTCCAGGGGTTCCCCAGCAAATTGATAAATTATTAAACTTCAACATTATTTAATTTACAATAAGTTAACACAATTAGAGAATGTAGAAGGGCTTTTTTGATCAGGTAGTTTATCTGTTATCTCTCTGCCTACAATAGACTACAGATAGCTCTGTAATTCTGGACAAAATCATATCTAACAATAAAGAATATTCTCAGATTTGGGTCTGAGAGACAAAATCTCAATGGGGGAGGACTGTCTAAATAGGGGTCTATATGACTCTAATGTGGACTAAAGTAGGGGGCGTTGATATGAAAAGGGTTGAGAATCTCTGTGTTAGGTCTACGTGTACGCAGTCGCTGGCGCCCGTCCTGTCCCACCACTCCTCACCTCCATGTTGGCGTGAGCAGGGATTGTGCATGACCCGGGCGCTGAGACGGATGGCAGCAGTTCTTGCCCGGTCTGAACGCAAGGCCCCGGAGCACTCGCTGCAATCTGTAGACCCTGTGCTAAATATAGACAAGAGCCAGAGTCTGCTTTGGTGAAGGCCTGCTAGGGGCAGCGCCAGGCCTCTCCTCCCCTCGTCCTTCCCAGCTCCATCTGCTCTCATCCTCCTTTTCGTGTGATGTAGTTCTCTCCTGTGCTGTCTCCTTCCTTCATCTTCATCTTCCTCTCTCTCTCTTTCCACCTACTCACTTCTCTGGCTCTGTCATGTCAACCACACTTGTCCCTTTCTGCTAACATCACCAAGCAGACCCTTCCTCTCCAACATCCACCCCAAATTGAGTAGCCATAGGCACGGTGAGGGACGGTGATGAGGCAGCTTCAGCATATTGATTAATATCACCAATGACTGCTCACAGCTAAGAAGCAGCCAATTACACAAGTCATTACTAGATCTGCGGGCTCAAGGAAGATTACGAAGGTTGAATCAGCCTACAAACAATGTCATGTCTCCAAAAAGAAGTTTCTGTTGTTGTACATGACTTGAGGTTAGATGAGAATGTGTCCTCGCTTTATCCATTTACGAAGAAGCCTTGTCTATTGTGACGTCTCTCTTGAATGGTCAGATGGAGTCTATCCCACAGGAACACAGGAGGGCGCCATCGCTGCCCGGCAGGTCAGTGGGCCGGCAAGGTCGGTGCAGTGAGCAAATGAGAAAAAGAACCACCACCACCTGACTGTGTGACACCTACAACCTAGGGCACCTGAAGGACCAACAATACTGAATCATTGTCTAATCACAGAGATCAGATAATCCAGAGCTCAATCATAGCCCACAGACTGATTGAGGCAGTGCACGCGACACACACACACACACACACACACACACACACACACACACACACCAGCCTGAGAAGGCTGCAGAATTGGGGTGGCGCGTGGAGGAATATGTGAGCAAACCCCTTCAGAACAATCAAGCTTCAAACTCAAAGCAACTAGCTATTTTAATTTGCCAAATGAGCCATATGTGTTCCTTTGCTCGAGGCCTTGGACAAAAGCATATTGAGACCAGACCCAGGCCCTCTCGCACACTGGGCCAGCTGAGCAAACGGTAAAGCACCTTGGAATTAATCTAATCTTTTCCGCCGGTTTCCGGATGGGAGGCATGTTTGACAGTATGGAATAGCAGACCTCATCTGTCGACAGCATCCTGAGGAACCTGATCATCTCCTTGGAATATGGTTTGCGGCCTGTTGGTGAAATCTGTCGTTCTGTGTTACGGGCCATCAAACTGTGTCAGTTCACTTCCCATCCAACAGATTGAACTCATCAAAGTTGCATAGGATCCAACTTTGCCATGTGTGCTCCGTAATAATGACTGAAATCACAAAGTACTTTTAGCTTGCTTCATCTCTGGGGGCCCTCACAGGTCAGACCATCCCAGACTGGACCAAATTGGACCAGACCAATCCTGTCAATCAGAAACGGAGAGTGATCAGGGAAGAGTCACTCACATTTAATGCCCTAAAAAAACGACCAGGATTTCTTTAAATGTTGCATGCCCCCCGCCCCCCCCCCCCCCCCCCCCCCCCGACTTATAAAGCGAGACAGAGAAGAGGATGCCCTCTGACCAAGCGAAGCAGCCACCTCTAGAGACTCAGCGTTACCCCTTACAAAATCAGTTATATTTTAAAAGGATATTATAGGCTACAAATAACACAGCAAAGCTATAAGACTCATATGAATTTGTTCTTAATCCGATTTGCTGCTAAAGTCATTAATTATCATTATCTTGATTGGTTTCCCTAATCTGATTTGGGCAAGTGTTCAAGTCGGATCTGTGTGTCCAGATACAATGAGCCAATGAGACAACATGCAATGTTTCTGGCAGTTGTTGCATGTCTGCTCTCTGCTCTTCAAGTCCCCACCCCCTGCAAAAGACACACTCAAATCTGATTTGGGTGTGACTGAAGTCACATCAGTCGAAAGCAGATTGGAAACTAAACTAACTATGTGGTTTGGGACAAGTGGCACAAATCAGACTTGGAGCGTCCAGACTCATAAAACCAATCTGGATATAGTCATTAATAGGTCAAAGTTCACAATCAGATTTGGCCTCCTAGACTGAACATGGCCTTAGTTGCCTGGTTAAATAAAATAAAATAATACAATACAGGGTTCTCACTTCCCACCGTCATGGAAAACCTGGAAAAGTCATGGAATTTAACAAAATATAATTTTCCAGGCCTGGAAAAGTAATGGAATTAGTAAAATCCTTGAAAGTTTTGGAAAGGTTTTGAAAAGTAATAGAATTTTGTTGTGTCTAATGAAATTTATTGTAAATGTAATCTATGGATAACCTTCCACGTAATGTAACATAACAGCAAATTCATATTCTGTAGCTGTTGACATAATGTAGCTCTAATATGTGTAGATTTTAGTGCTTATTGTATTCTATACAGTATTCATATTTATAGTAATATTTTTTTTATAGAAAATTCACGTTATATTCTATGTAATGCGAGGCAGTGATTCCAAAAGCACTAAAATCCAATATAAAGAGGTGTGCCCTATTTGTCCAGTGTAGTAATAATCTGGTATTGATTCAGTCATGGAAATTCTGTTATAGATCCTTGAAAAGTCATGGAAAGGTTTTGAAATTATATCCATGAAAATGTGTGGGGACCCTGATAATAAATATCATAATAATATAGTGATATCATAAGAGATATAAATCACAAGCATGATAAGGTCACTATAAATTATATATAGTAATATGAGATTTGTTTTTTCCTTCTTCATTATTCTGCATTATTTCCCCCTTTCTAATCAGCCTATCTATCCTATCCAGCCAATCTAGCTTTTAGGTCCGAATTGTGAAAAGCATCCAAGATGTGTAACCTATTCTGCCGGGTGCGCGCACTGTCAAAGACGCGTACGCGCAACATCCTATTCCACAGCTTCCCCCTGCACAGACGCGTCGCCAAGCTTCCAGTCAGAACACCCCGCTGTCTGTCACTCGCACTGGATCCTCACTCACCCGGTGTCACTCTTTGTGGCACATGGTGGAAAGACTTGTGATAAATAGGAGACGTCGCTGGATGTTGGAGTGTGCCGGTGATCAACAGATCGGCAACTCAACTATCCACTACCCCGAAGATGAGCCAGCCAAAGGACAATACCGGAGATATCGGGCACATGTGAGCGACTGACATTTTATCCTTAGCTAGCCCGTACGCCCCGGAGCGACTCACGACATGTGGGCGAAATAGCTCTCCAGATTTGGTTGTGATTAGACGATGCAAAGTGTTCCTGGCAGCGAAGTAGCCTCATGACATCCTGTGCCAAAATGAGCGGACCATTGTCTCGCATCGCTGTAATGGAATGGGCCTGTAGGGATTTTGGCACCGGTTTTACGCAGCAGACAACATAGTGTAATCGACGTCCTCGACTGGAAACAATAGCCTATAGCTGACATGGACAAAGAATGCATTGTTTAATAACCATCGTAGTGATGCTATGAGATAAAAACAACACCAGCACACATCGGTGATACTCTGCCCAGGTTCCTCTGGGAAGTGGAGCGGATCATCAACGGCGAGAGTCAAGTTTGGACCTCTCTGACAAGGAACACATTATCTTAAAGCAGCTTCACAGACTCGCATAGCGGTAAGGATTTGTCTATTATTTATATTACTGTTATCATATATATCTGCTCTATCATGTGGCTTATTTCTACGCCTGATATGGACGCCCTGGGAGTCATACGCACCATTTGGCACAACACCATAACGCACAGACGGCTATCCATTTTTTTTTCTTAAATGTAGGCTACATTCTCCCAATCAATTCCCCATCAATTCCCATTTTATTCGTTTGTTGGTAGAAGACGAGCTGTGAGCAACAATAGCAACTTCTCCATACAAACGTGATTTTGGGAATCCAAGTCTAATATGTAGCTGGATTGGCATAAACTGCTAATTTGTAGTCCATGTGTCTATCCACCAGTTGGGATTGTCTCCTTGGCCGACTGGTTAACGTGTCCGACTTTAGCGTGGGAGACCCGGGTTCGATTCCCCTGACAATAAACTCAGGCGCACTACAACAGGGAGGTGGTCTAACTACTTTCAACCCGGGTTAAGTAGGTATGAGGAGTGCACGCTGGCCCTTGGCCAATGAGATTGTCCCTTTATAAAGAGAAGAAGCTGTGAATATTATTATGTAGGCCTATGCGTTTTTTAAGGTAGGCTTATTGTATTTTAACTGTGTTTTCACACTGAAACACAGTGGCTCATAATCTTTTCTTTTCAAATTATTTCAGCAGCGTGGTTTATGGGCAGTGCAGAGATAGATTCTGCATTGGGCTTTGCTAAACCACAGTGCACACTTTCTGTTACTGTGTATTTAATTGAAAAAAACTCGTGTGAGCTTATAGGCTATTTTTCACAGTGCTTCTGTCAAAATATTGGCTATGCAGTTTTTAGTTTTGATAACCAGTAGTTTATATTGTTTTTTTATTGAATAATTTAGACAGGCTAACTTGGCTCACAAACAATAACCTAAAACTGAATTATGTTCATTTTTATGACAATAGGGTTAGGCTTAACTGTTTGCAGCAGGCTGATCATAATAATATTTTATCGCCGAATAAAATAATAATAAAATGAAATTACAAAAATAAGACAGTCAGACATGTTTTTCCATACATTCCAGGTGTAAATAATGACACAAGTAAGAACAGATTCAGAGTAATTTCAATCACATACCTTACACTAACTTGTGTGTATATTAATTGCAATTGTTTTTTTCTGATGCAAAAACCAGCCACAGGATCCTCGTCCTCATATTGCTGGTGCCGTAATCATTAGAGAGGTTAAACAGCCTAACTGTATCTTTCTTTAACCCCCATCATACACACATATTCCCTAATTCAGTGATGATTATCACACTGTGGCAGGTGAAGTCAGTGCACACACTCCCAGCGCTCTGCCTGCTTAACCTGGGGAACAGCTTGCATGGCCCCGGCATTATACATGATAATGAGAAACCGTTCCATTGTGCTGCTGCCTGCCTTGGAAATGTGTGGCTTTCTGTGTGCTGGGACATTTGTCAGTGCCACACCGGCTTTGACTCAAATATGCGCTACAGTAATGAGTCTCACCCCGGGCTTCAGCCTCGCTGCAAAGTCTGTGATAGATTTGAGAAATTGCCAACTGAAAGAGCTTAGCGCCACTGAATGGTGCTTTTTACAGAACATATG
The DNA here is from genome assembly GCF_964638095.1 of Poromitra crassiceps. Lineage (NCBI taxonomy): Eukaryota > Metazoa > Chordata > Actinopteri > Beryciformes > Melamphaidae > Poromitra > Poromitra crassiceps. Next base: position 20,896,148 of record NC_139644.1, on the reverse strand, counting down.
GGCGTCCTATGCATTTATTCTGAATTTATTATTTGGTACGCTGCCAATGGAGACCTCCATTTTCCCCCCATACAACATCTTCGTGAAGGTATTTTCTGGGAGGCAGTCCATCTCTGTCACCCACCTCCCACCTTGTTACCCCTATGCCCCCCACCCCCTCTCGTCCACCCTCTTTCCCAGACCATTGTTTCACTCCCATGTGGATTATAGATAGACCACTATGGGAGGAGGAGGGGACGTCAACCTGTGTGCTCCAGCACTGAGAGAGGGATGAGGAGCAGATTCTGCGTGGCAGCAGGGAAATACCTCATCACTTTAGTTACAGTATGATCATGACCAATGTGCTCCAATACTTTTTTTATTTTAATTTTAAAACACGCAGCATTCTCCGTGCTGTTACACTGCTGGTGAGGAAAAAAACATGTCACGGCAGGTAAAAGTGATGGATTGTGTATGGACGCTTATCAAATGATCAAGACAACCCAGAAAAGTCTGAGCAATGTTACATGAAATCAAATAGCCTCTTGCATAGTAGTTTTGTTTGTTTGTTTGTTTGTTTTTTACATTTTGCAATCAAATTATATTAATGTGCTGTGATGCTTTGGTAATCCCAAGAAGAAGAAAAAATGGGAAGGGGGGGGGGGCGCATTCAAGAATAGAAGCCCACATATTAATAAGAAAAGTGTCAACACTGACACATGTAGCAATCAAGGGTTTAATATATCTGAGTTGCATTAATAAAAGCATGAATTATAGAACACTGACACTGAGGACCCTCGCCCTCTGAAATTCTAGGTGATAAAGAAGTGCCCACGAAATGGCACTGGCATATAGCACAGATTCAAATTCTGCCATAAAGACACTTCCTTTGTTAACACATTTCCATCAGTCTAGGCCTGTTACATAGGAAATTCATTTCAATTCAATTTATTTTGATTCATGATGCAACACAGCAAATCAATACTGCCATTCAAATGTATTATTCAGTTTCTCTTTACTACAGTAAAACTCTAAAATAATACCCATGAGTCAAATGAAATCTTACTGTATATGTTTGAAATACATCAAGATCAACAACAACAACATCAACAACAACAGACTCAGCCACTCTGAATCAGATATAACCCAAGACTGCCCTGATACAATGTCTAAACACCACATTATGCGTATCAAATAGCTTTATGCTCTTATGTGAATGTGAATGTTTATGTTAAATTACTTACTATGCAATCACGCATTTACAATGATCATAATAATTGTTGCCGGATGTCTTGGGGAATGTGTTTAAGTCAATTACATGCTTTATAGGCAACTATTTTGAATAATGAGCATAATTCACTTGCTGTTTCCCCCAATTTTCCCTCTTAGAATGTCTGATGTTCAGCCAGTAAGCAACTAAATACACACACACACACACACGCACGCACGCACGCACACGCACACGCACACGCACACGCACACGCACACACACACACACACACACACACACACACACACACACACACACACACACACACACACAAACACAGTGCAGCACACAGAGTGAAAACCGTCACTTTCTGCCTGTCAACTACAGTCTGGATTCCCTCAGCCTGACGCTGTTCTCTGCTCTGTGTTTTCCTGGTTGCCAATTCATACTGTAGACCACATTAAGTGACAGTAGAGGGAAGGTGCTTCTGCTCTCTATGTAAATACTGGGTGCATTATAATTGTTAGAGGTATATGGTAGATAGAGGGCGTGGTTCATGTGTTTTCTTTGTTGGGATACACTCTTTTTTCCAGAGTGTATGTCTTCTCCTGCCTTAACTAAAGTGTAAATTTCGGTAGTAAATTTAGATGTAAATTATTGATTTGGCGGATCTGGTTGAACTGTTTCTGGAATGAGCACATGTCCATTTTCTCAGATTATCTGCAAGTTGTAGATTGGATGATATAGTGAAATTTGTCCCCGGTAATGTTGAAAGTATGAAAGTAATTGGATGAGGATACTGAGATGTGTCGGCGGTGTTTTGGAGTATAATTAAGATAACAGCTGGATTATAATTAGATTTTGGATTTAATCTTGAAGTTACCTCCTCCTCCGTTTAGTGCGGCGCTACTAATGACAGAGATTTTGACCTTCACATATTTCCCTATAATGTAATCAGTTCATATGCTACCATATAGACTGTATAAAAATATGGAGGTAGCCTAGCCACTGATGTCACCCATTGGTGTGTGGACTCGCTATCTTGGTTACTTGGAGGCCAAACCAGCTAGCGTGATACCAGGGGTTTCCCACAGAGCCGCAGAGCTGCCTGCTATTGGTCCGTGATTGGCGAGCTGAACAATCATTGGACAAGCAACTAGTCAATCATGCCCCAAAATCTAGTCTGCTTTATTCTCTATTTTACTTGAAATGGGACCATAATTTACCAAATTAACATCATGCTGTATTGAAGGAGACTTGAAACTAGCGACTGAGACTCATTAGGAAAGCGGAGACCTGCTGTGATTGAGTCCTCACCGTCCTCATCGTCGTAAAGTCGCCTTCGAAGCATGATGTTCGATTATAATGGACTAGTTGTGTGGCTTAGCCGTCCCAAATGTTGAGGGTCATTTTTTAGAATTTAATACATAGAATTGGGAATGTTACATTCAATTTCATTCAGACTGCCTGGCACTATTCGCCGCCATTTTTCCCCGGAGCTTCCACAGGAGGAGGGGGGTGGGAGGAGGGAGGGTGTAGTGACGCACATACTTTATTAATTAATGGGCCAATCAGGGGGCATTCCCCGGCAATTCACATGGACGCGCATTGCTACGACCAGCGTAGTTAAGACCAGACGTAAGCCCTGTTGGTGCAACAGGTGTAAATCCACTCTAAAGACTGGTCTTAACTAAGACCGACGTAGGAGTTATGACCAGGTATAGTTAAGACCACTTGGTGCAACTGGCCCCTGGAGACAGATTACATATGGAGGAATTTTATTTTATTTTATTTATTTTTTACGTTTGAAAGTTGGCAACATTCACTTCAATTGTTTAGGAGAATGCTGTAACTTTGTTTCCCTGGGAAACTCCACAAAGGTTTTGTGGACTAAAAAACCTCACTTGACCTTCCACTGGCATGGGGGTGAGTAGATATTGACTGAATTTTTGGGTGAACTTATCCTTTAAGGCACTTCCGCATTGGCTTCATTTTTCAGCTCCGGAGGTTGTCCCTTATATGCTACTGATGAATCCGTTATTCAGATGTAAGACTGAACATGTAGAGTTCATCTGAGCACGCTTGTGTCCAAAATGCCTGATCTTTGTGCGGTGGTGGTGTTGGTGGTGGTGGTGGTGTTGGTGGTGTTGGGGACGGGACTGAACGACAGCGTAGAGATGAGCAGAGGAGCACTCAGGATGACTGCTGAGGAAAACGAGTGCTGCAGTCAGTCCTGACCTCTCGCAACACTGGGACGTTTCCAGTTGGCGGTCCACGTCAGGCTGTAACGCAGAGTCTCTCACTTCAGAACAGACAACTGGCTGATGTCCGCTAACAAAGGGAATCCTTACCACCGGGATTCATGTCATTAAAAAACACTGTTGCAGCCAGTGAATAGTGGTGCAGCACATGCACGCACATTGTAAGGGCTGTAGTGCTATAGTTGAGTTTTGCAATATTTTATCTGCAATAAAACATAGATTGGAAACACGCCATGCTCACTTAGTTGAACTCAAACCATGTCTGACACAAAATAGTATTATTTTATCTGTGCAATACAGTATTCGTTCACACAGCAATACTTTTTTCCTTAGATTTACCATGAAATAAGTTTACCTGGATGAATCTGATACTGTGAAAAAGAACATCCCTGCCATGTGTGTGTGTGTGTGTGGCTACGTTCCATGTGAGAGACACAGAGAGTATCCTATAATAATCCTTTAATAAGAATGCAAAGTGTCTGTGTGTGAGTGAGTGAGCACATTTTGTTGTCAGCCACAGCTATGCCATTTTATGTGCGATAGCGCTGAATCTTTCAGCACTATCGCCATGTGGTGACCCATGCGGGTGACTTAACAGAGCCGGATCTTTGGATTAGGTAATGGGCAAAATGGCCAATTAGTGGCCAAAATGAGTGAACACCGGTTCAGCACCACGGAGAGCTCAATTCGTTAGCTACTGATGGAGACCACCTGAGTGGAGTGTTGGAATCAGCCAGGAGAGAGAGGAGAGCCTGCATGTCAACTCTGTGAGCGAGGCCTGACTAAATGGCTAGTTATTGTGCGCTCCAACGGGCATCAGAATCACAACTATAATAAGAATGCAAAGTCTCTGTGTGTGTGTGAGTGAGTGAGTGAGTGAGTGAGTGAGTGAGTGAGGGGCTGAGTGAGTGAGTGAGTGAGTGAGTGAGTGAGCATGTGTGTGTGTGTGTGTGTGTGTGTGTGTGTGTGTGTGCTGTGTGTGTGTGTGTGTGTGTGTGTGTGTGTGTGTGTGTGTGTGTGTGTGTGTGTGAGTGAGTGAGTGAGTGAGGGGCTGAGTGAGTGAGTGAGTGAGTGAGTGAGCGTGTGTGTGTGTGTGTGTGTGTGTGTGTGTGTGTGTGTGCTGTGTGTGTGTGTGTGTGTGTGTGTGTGTGTGTGTGTGTGTGTGTGAGTGAATGAGTGAGTGAGTGAGTGAGTGAGTGGGTGGGTGGCTGAGTGAGTGAGTGAGTGAGTGAATCAGTGGGTGGGTGAGTGAGTGGGTGAGTGAGTGAGTGAGTGAGCTAACAATAAGGCTGCACAGCCCGATATACACTGCACAGGCATTCCACTAGGCTAGTATAATAGAAAGAGGGGAACAGACAGAGAGCACTGAGTGTGTATGAATTCAGATGTCAAATCCACCTATAGTCTGTGAAGAGATAAGGGCAGTCTAGCCAAATGAAAACAGTGGTGAGACTCCTTCCCACTGGGAATGTCATAGGATCAGCTCAGATATATGTACTGTACAGACTACACTACAGACACACACGCACAGATTCACACGCCCCATGTACATGTTTACACTCCATTCACTGCTCAGCTCAACATACATATTCAAAGTGATATCTTGTCCTCGCGGATCGGTGCTGACACATTTACATATGAGCGCGGATGATATGGCACAGGCTGTGATTCAGAGTGACGGCTCTGATGCCGCTACCTTCAGGTCACCGGGGGGGGGGGGGGGGGAGCCTCAGAACGACAGGCGGCAGGGAGGAAGAGATGACAGAGACTGACATGCACCTCTCTCTCACACACACACACACACACACACACACACACACACACACACACACACACACAAAGGGTTTGTCTGGCATTGGCGAGATAACATTTGGGCTGACTGTACACCCAGCTGTACTCATATTTGTTTCTGGTCGCTGTGGTGTGTCTCAGGCTGTCAAAGGGAGTTAAAGCATACCCCAGCCAGACTGATATGTCAGTTTGCCAATGTAGTGGGTCTAAATTGAGCTTTTATTGAGAGTCATCATGTCGTAAACATCCAGTATGGATGGAGGTTCCTGACCACAGCTACATAAAACACATGTCTTTACAACCCGCAATAAAACGCTTGTTCGTTTTTCATTTAAAGGCCTAATGTACAGCATAGTTTGAATCGGGGGGGACGGGGGGGGGGGGGGGGGGGGGGGTGGTAGTGTCACACATTTCACGAGTTTCAGTGTCACACAATGGTCTAAAGCAAGGGTTCCCAAACTTTTCAGCCTGCGACCCCCAAAATAACGGTGCCAGAGGGTCACAACCCCCACTATCCCTGGAGGTGGTTGAAGCATACAAACAAACAAAACGTAGCAATTATGGTTAAAACATGCTCTTTTTAAACATTTTTAAATTGGATTTCACACATTTTATAGTTAACGCACTCTTTAGGCCGATTTCACACATTCTGGAAATCATCTCCCGACCCCCACTTTGGGAACCACTGGTCTAAAGGATGTTTTAGAGGGTTTTCCATCTTGACAAAAGTCAAGTTCTGGGGGAAACACTGAATACCTGTCTTATATTATTATTATTATTTTATATATTTTTTTATCATTATTATTTTTATGTTTTTGACATGAAAATGGTCAAATTGAAACATGGTTTCAAACATGCATATCAGTCTAACCGTATTCCTAACCGGTAAAAGGTTTTCAGACAGACACACAGTGTTGAAGTCCTGTGAACCATTATCAACATTGGTGTAGTCAAAGAGGATGCAGAGATCTCGATAACAACACACATTATTAGAACACACACAGAGCGATCACCAGAGCGCCGCTGATGTAGAGAGTGTATCAGACTCCATAAGGGGATCTGTGCCACGGCGCTGCACATGGCGGAAGACATCCGTCCCAGAGCGCTCACGCCCGATTGGCCGAGCCAGGGCAGCCGCGGCCGGGTGATGTACCCCTCGCTCTCCGTCACTGGGAGAACTGAGCAGAACAACCAGGCCACACACACACACCCTGACACACACACACACACACACACACACACACACACACACACACACACACACACACACACACACACACACACACACAGGGAAGCTGGACCGCAGTGTGTGGAGAGAGGAGTTTGGGGACACGAAAGTCTGGAAAGGAGATGGGGTGTAGCATTCCTGTAGCCCATGTAGTGATTTTCATTATAACAATAACCAAATGCACATATTAGTCCCATTTCATCAGTGCTGTGTCAGCTGTTACAAGCCAGTATGAAACCACCGCCCCGACACACACACACACACACACACACACACACACACACACACAGGTGCGCGCGTGCGCACCCACCATCCATATCATTATAATATAAAACATTTTTGAAAGGTTCTTTGTGGAACCAAAATAGCTCTTCTATGGCATCACTCTGGAGGGCATGGTGTTTTTATTTGGTCAAGCTATCATCAGAAGGCCGTGTTCATTCATTGTTACTGGCACCTTTGCTAATTTTAACCCTGTTAAAAGCCCGGCAGCTTAGTCTGTTTCTTGAATTGCATATAATATTGTAGGCTATCTGTGTTTTGAAGCAAATATTATGAACAGAGACTGTTTATGTCTGTTCTCGTCTAAACCAGAGGAATGGTGGCCCATTCAGTGTCAAAGAACATCATTTTGGTCAATTGAGCATCTGAATTATAAGGGGTTTCACAGACAAGCTGGCACAGAGTTATTTTTAGCCTCTATTGTATACAAAATGTTCCTCCACACACTAAGATGTGTTGGGGTCATGCTCAGTGTTTATACAGTCTCCTATAGAAATGCCATAACTGATATTACGCCTACCTTGAGCTTACATATTTCAGGTTCGGTCACTTCGGCATGGGGTCGGTAATCGGTATATTCATATATTGAATACGGTATATGAATATATTTTGTAGCTCACCTGTTGTCTGTCCATCTTTCACATACAATATATTGGATGCTGGTGATTGGATTTTCATGAAAATTAAGGAAATTAAGTGACGCATCTCATTGCTGTATTCTGGCGTTTTAATTAATTGGCCTAAGAGATGTGCTACAATGTTCACTTACTTAAAAAAAAAAAAAAAAAAAAAAAAAAAACTTCGCTCATGATGGGTCACGCACAATATCCGACATCACTGATCAGGTTTTGACCAATCTTGCATCTCACTGATGCATTCCAGCACTTAAAATACACACACAAAAGAGAACTACAGCTACAGTTCAAAACAAGATGATGTATTTGTTATTGATTGATCTAGACATGGAATTCACGATTTGTGAGGGATGACATGTTTACTGTTGTCTTATTTAATTTTCTCCTAATTCAGTTAGTTAAATTGTTAAACATAGAAGTTTAATACACGTTTATTAGCAGTGGATTGAGGGAGGTTCCGAATCATTTCATTAAAACATCAAATGTAAAAATAATGTTGACTAGTCCATGGCCTTACCAGCATTACAATTAATTTCATTATAGACCATTTCTGCATGTCTTCATCTCCAGTGGGTTTCAATCCGTGTCCTTGGTTACAGCTTAGGACCAAATCAGATGACATCACACCAGCACATACAACTTTATTTATACCATCTCTGTTACATCATCAGCAGCACGTGATGTGTGAGTCCTGTCCTTTCCTCTTTGTCTCCTCTCCTGGAGTCATATTTAAACAGAGTAACATTCATACACGAGTGGGCTTCCATGGCCACAAGGCCTCAGGATGATCTGAGCCACAGCCCACTGGTGTGATGGGTAGGAAAAAGCCCAAAGGCCCACACAGATGCTCTCGTGCTACTAGTCTAGCCTCGATGATAGCCTGGCAGCTAACACTTTGAGACTCCATGTCTACAACAACAAAGGAAAAAAGAAGCAAAAAAAAGGATGTACTTGACAGAAGTGCTTAAGGCCTAACTTTAAATAGCTCTGGGTTTTTTCTTACAGTGTTTATTAATGATTTGGTCTAGCATGCAGTGAGGAGTCGGGAGGGGGAAACCGAGCCTTTGTCAGAAAGACAGATCGTTTACATAAAGATTAACTTTGATGAGGAACGGGTTTGTTCCGAGAATGATAATGACTTAGTGATTGTACTGTATGCGCGGGCCGTAGGGGAGAGTGGCGCTCCTCGGCTGGCACAGTGTGATGATGGGGTCTGGATCTCATCAGGGCTCCTGCCTCCAGCCTGGCATGGGAGCGCAGCAGCACCAGTCGTGACCCCTCAGCCTCATGTGCTGCCTCCGCTCACCTCTCCGTCCGTCCCTCAAGGCAGCCCCCCCCCCACCCTCCGAGGTCAGCAGACCTGTCCCATGCAGTAAGCGTGATGATTGGTGCATATTCATTTCAGCACATAATTGTGTACACCTCACTATTATGTCCAAGACAGCTTCAGGTCAACACTTCAGACCAATGCTTCAGACACATCTGTAGGTCTGCACCTTAGAGAAGACTTTTTATCCTGGCTTCAGCTCAGCACTTCCTTTTGATTCTAAAAGTAGCCGTACATCGTCAAAGAGAAAATGAGAGACTTTGCCGTCTCTGTCCCTTGTTGTTGGCACATGTAAGCGCAGCACTGTGTGGTCTTGAACGTGATGCAGATGCCAGAGTAAACACAAAGATCATTAGGTTGGTGTATACGTTATGCGTCTCAACAGCGTGGCGGCCCGAGGCGTGTTGTTCTGGCAACAATGGATTTATCGAGTTCATACTCCCAGCTTAGAGAAACACTGGTTCATTATCTCGAGGCAATACTCCAACACACGCAGTTTTATTCATTACATTGTTTAGTATGTGACAGGGGGCTGTGGTTAGATTTTAATGTAATTTTCCCAAGATCAGATTTTATGTGATCACTTCGCTGTACATCCACACTTGCCTCAAAATGGCTCTGGCAGTGGCCTTCTCTGTCCCTCTCCTTCGCTTTATCCTATCTGGATTGCCTCCAGATCAGATTGCAAGTCAAACCACTTCCATATCTGTTCTGTTAGATCCAATATCAATGTAATTGAAGTTTGGGCATCCAGACTTGTCAGTCCAGACCTGTCAGTTAATCAGTGATTGGATAATTAAAATTGAATTGAAACAAGTGTTGCCATAGCTAAGAACAAATTGCTTGAGATTCTGAAAGAGCTCCTTTTATTCTGCAGCCATTCAGTATAGATCTTTATCTTCTCTTCTCTCCCTCCTACGGCGTTCTTCCTCTCTCCTCTGCATCCTTCTGGTGTGTTGTGGGAAATCTGCCTTTCACATTTATTTACCATCTTCTGAATTTGGCTCCTATTGTGAATTCAATCTGAACTTTAGCAGCTTTGCATTGCCTTGCGTTGCCCATATCTCCATTTCATCTTTTCCTTTTCTCCGACGTGTTATGATCCATAAACCCTGAACAAAACACAAGTCAACTCCGTGACGCTCACAGGGGAGACAACTAAACAAACAATGAAACAGAAGGAGGCCAGACATGTTGCTGAAAGAAACCAGCAAAGAGCAGTCAACAAGGAGAGCAATTAGAAGACAAATTCTGGGAAAGGGTTAACGAAGGATTGATACAACAAATTTGAGGTAGCAGTGAAATTGTCAGCTCTAGAAACAGTGCGATCAATGGTATAGCCAACACATTCTCACTTCCCACTCCAAGCCATTTTCACTCGGTGGTTCAGCTAATTGATATTCATAAAGGACATTTACACATTTAATGTCAGTTTTTCCATGGGATTTTTTATTTTACTTTGTTATTTTATCTTTATTTATGTGTGGTCTTGACTATATTTCAATCACGAAGACTGACTTCTACAGCATCATTTAGTGTACCCCATGCTGTACACACCCCTTGTCATTCAGGGTGTGTAACTCCTTAGTGACATCACTGATGACATCACAATTGCTCGAGTGACATCACTGATGACATCACAATTGCTCGAATGACATCACTGGTGACATCACAATTGCTCGAGTGACATCACTAGTGACATCGCAACTGCCCTTCTCCATTTCCCAATATCCAATCAGCTAAGGACATCTATCTCTCCTGATCTGCTGAGCCAATCACCCAAGCGGTGTTGGTGGTATATAGAGCCCTTGCTACTACATCATTACTCACATTTGTGCCATCATCCTCAGCTGCTGTTCATCATCACTGGAGCAGTTGTCTCGCCCCATCCCCTCCCCTGATCACCTGTAGAAATCCCTATGGGGGGATTATCTATCCTATGTCACTGATGCCCCCCCTCTCTCATCTCAAGAGGAGCATCATCATATCATGGAGTCATACGCCACACTTAAACTAGTTATTTGTTCAATAAAGTTTATTAATCCTTCCTATGAGTCTCTCGTGATTGAAACAGGGGTGGCCCTTGACAGCAAGCTCTCTGTTACAGTAAAACATTTATAACAAGTTACAAAATTACAGACAGACAAGATAAAGAGAAACAATAAAAACATTATAAAAACATGGGATGCCCATAGAGTTATTCGTTGAAACTAAAACTCTCTTCCTAAAAGAATAGATGTGGACGTGGGATCTGTAGCAACCACTGACAATACCATCTTCAGTTTAATTAGTTTGTCCATATGGGTTGTGTGATGGCATTTTCCTGTGTGTAAGGTCCTAAACCAGATTTGGTTGCACACTGAATGTTAATGGCTTGCTTGAATAGAGCCCAGATGCCCACTAGATTTGTCTAAATGGATTAACTTAAATCCCTAATCAGTCCAAAACTGAGAAATGGGAAACCGCAGAGATAATAAATCATATGGTTCTTGAATAATAGCTAAACAATGTGCTTTCTAAGCAACCCATAAATAACCGTAAAAGTGCTAAACGCTTTGCAGCCTCTGCCATTGTACATCGGCTTCCAACATGACTAGCCACTCAGAAGTGAGAAATATTGTTTTTCTAAATTGAGGGTAAAGGTTATAGTGTTACTGTTGCCGCCCACTCAGGGTGCCGGTAGCTATATATCTCTCCTTGTTATCAGTTGCCTCTTCGCTCTGCGCTATTTATCTGTTAATAGTGACCTGGTTGCCGTGGTCTGGTGGCCCTTTCTGTGTTGCGTTGTAATGGATTTAGCCTGAACTCTGTGTCAACTCTGTGACGGAGTCGTATCGTCTCATAGACCTTGGCCCTTCCTGCAGCCGGGGTCTCTGACGTCTTTGATCAGCCCCCCAGTCTCCTTAAGGCGAGCAGTGGCAGTGCAGATGGGAGTGGATGATGACTGATGAATGCTACTGAGAAAGACTTACTGCCTGAGTATTAAAGTATAATAGCCTGGCTGATCCTTGTCCTCCTGCCATTCATGGTCCAGTCATGGCCAGATATAAATATGACTAATGTCCAGTGGATTTGTCAGTAGGGTCGGGGTCAGCGCCTGGCAGAACACCAGGACGTTTGAATCACTCATAGCGAGTCACAAAATGGAAAATGGAGGGATTCAGATGGAGGGATTCAGGATATCTTGAGATGCTGAACCCTTCAAAAGAGAAGTTCACCAGGGGGGGGGCACATGGAGATTTTGAGAGGGGAGAGATCAAAGATGTGATGTTTATACAGGCCCACAGAGTTGGTGCACTCTTGAAAAGTAGTTAAGGACCGCCCCCTAAGGTAAGCTCACTGATATTTAGAAACATAGTTAAACTGCCTGGCTTACTCTGATATTAAATGGGTTACTGTGTCATGAAAACATCTTATTTCTCAGAGTCCCACAGGCGTATTAATAGGTACATTTCAACAAAAAACATTGGGATTGCTAATAGGATCATTTATTTCCCGTGTGTTAGAAGAAACCTACCACTGCCCAGTCCGAAAGGGATGGAGAAGCTGGCAGCAGACTGCTCTATCTACTGTAGGCAGGTGAATGCAGGTGGACGGTATCAGCTCGGCCTCAGGCGTCTGCATTAGGTTGCTATCCCCTGTGTTCCTGTTAGCCTGCTAGCACCAGCCGTGACACATGGTCAATAATTGGGTCAGGTGACTCTATGCGTGCGTGAACAATTGTTATACCTGTGTGTGCGTGTGTGTTCATGCACACGCACACCTTCACGCCAACATGGACCCTGCGCATGTGAGTGTACAGGCGGTCTGCACCCACCCCTCTGCACGCGCTCAGCCAAAATCATCTTCTCAGCGTTCAGTCACTGTGATGGCAAGGATGTCGCTACGTGTCTCTACTTATCTGCAGTAAACAACTATAACTGTGGCTGGCAGTGGCATTTGGCCTCTGCGTGCTCTCCTCCCTGGCAGCATGTGTGTGTACAGACGCAACAGCACCACGGAACCTCGGATCCTGAAGTCAACGGTCGCTCCTCCTCGAACATGTCTGGTTTAAGCAGCGCACTGCCGGAGGGGAGAGACACAATTTCATTATACAATGCTAATGAATTTCTGAGGGAAGTCATGCATGTTGCTAACTGATGGACTCATTGTCACACCCTCAATCGATGTCTGACTCGACTCCTGATGCTCTAAGTGCTAATTTCACGCTTGCTAACAGGTTAGAAGTGGAGCTGTTAGCTTGTTTGAAGTGAAACGTCAGGTGCTAAGAAAGGGATGGCCTTAATGAGGCAGCTGTTAATCAGTCACTCATTAGTGTTACATTCTATCCTCAGGACTTGAATGTGATTTGGGATCTATTAATACTGTCTTGGACTAAGTTGTCGGGTCATGTCGTGTGTGATGGCAGACAAAGTCTGAGCTCTGACAAAGCAGAGGGGGTGAACGCTGCTGGCTGGTCTCGGGTCTGCTTTGACCCGACACAATTCTGTACAGTCACATCCTATAATACTCTTGTATGTCCCCTCCACCTCTCTCTCTCTTTCTCTCACTCCCTCTGTCTCTCTCTACCTCACTCAACCCATTTGCCTTTTCCAATGCGTCCCCAATTTCTCTGCTCTCTAGCTCAGACAGCTATTGTTCGAGTCAGTCATCATAAATCACCGTTCTAATCAGCTGCTATACACTTGGCTTGGCAGTAAAGTACTCTGGGGTGCAAGAAATCAATCTCATCAATATGTGAAGAAGTTGTGTGTGGTGTATGAGTATGTGTGTGGGTTTGTGAATGGGAATGGGAAGGTGTGTTTGTAATCGACCCTGACTCAGAGTCTGTAAATCTTGTCTGTTTCCCCTCTGTGGGGGTTATTTCTCCCATCCACTGCTCGTTAGCAGTTGGTTTCACACCACTGCTCCGTCTCATGGAAAGCACATGGAATCGAATATTGGATTCAGCTCGAGGAAGATGGTACAGTGTGTGCTGGGCTGCATCTACACAAGCACAAAATATCAGATTTTTTTTTTTAACTCTTTGCCCCACAGATATAAACTGTCTAAGCTGAGAGAAATAACACAGAATCAGTTTCCCCCTCTTTAGACAGCTATAATCTGCTCTGTGCCATAAAGGCCTACAGGCTAGATTTTATGCAGCAAACACCAAAATCAACCATAAGATTTACTTCATAATTGTCTACATACAGGGGGACACCCTGAGGACCTGTTGATCTGCAGTGAAATGTAAGCTGGGGGGACCTTTGCAGTAGATCTGCAGTCAGATGTTCTGCTACTGATCTATACCCGCATCAACCTGTGTTCTGTTTCTTTCTGGAGGTCTACAATGGCCACTCCGAACACAGCTACGTACATACAGTAGACATCCTTTCCAGGCCTCCTGCATACATTGCAGCAACAACCCACTCCGGTAGTTTCTCCCTGTACAACAGCTGCAAAATCTGTCCATTTCTTAAGAGGGAAGCGACACAACTCCTGGTCCAGGCACTTGCCATTTCCTGCCTGGACTACTGCAATGTTCTTCTGGCAGGTCTACCTGCCTCTGCCATCCGACCATTACAGCTCATTCAGAATGCTGCAGCCCGTAAATTCTCTCATGTCACTCACTTCCGGTCCCTTCACTGCCTTCCCTTGGCACGCATCAAATTCAAGACACTAGTACTCGCCTATAGGCCAGTGTAGGAAATAAAACAATATATATTTTGGGGGCAACTTTTGCAACTGTCTAAAAAGTGGGGGCATTTACAAAATTGTAGGGCCACTTAAAAAAAGTAATTAGTGCATAATGTTGCTAAAGCCTAGTGCAGTGTTTCCCAACCTTGGGGTCATGCCTCGTGACCTCAAGTGGGGTCGCCTGGAATTCAAATGGGGTCATCTGAATTTTTTATTTTATTTAATTTTTTAACACCACACACAATTTAAAACTACCGAAGAGGATAAGCGCCACTACTGAAGAGGATTGGGGGGGAGGAATCGCTGCGCATCTTCTGGTGGCGACTAAGGGGCTGAACACACCATACACCAATCCTACGCTGAAGCAACGCTGAAGCAACACAGTGCAGAGGCAGTTTCATTTCAGCGTCCTTGTTAATAGGTGAGACCGATCGCACCAGCGCTTTGTCTCGCCACGCCACGCTGAAGCAATGCTGCGATAGTTTCCGTCATGAAGTCAATGCAAGTTGTGAGCGGGGGCAGGGCAGCGCCGGGCAAAACAGAGTGAGGCGTGGAGCAAAACAGAGTGATTCTGGTGTGAATGGCAAGGCTCCTGCTGGAAGCTTCCGTGAAGCTATGCTTCCATAGTTGGCCTGGCCATCGGGAGCACCGGGACAAATCCCGGGTGGGGGGGGGGGGGTTTAGACAGTGAACCCCACCGGCCCACTTTGGGAATGCTTTTTATTTTATTTCATTAGATATTCCTCTAAATCTGGCTTATTTATTTTTTTTGCTTTTTTTTTTGGCTTGCTCTTGTGTTTGTGCATCGATGGGGTGGGAGTTGCGGAGTATCCTCTGGCTGGAGCCATTCAAAAAAGACTGAGGCTCGAAATTTCAGGACTTGTATGACAGCCAGCGGTGGAAAAAGCCCTGAGAAAACCTGTCTGAAGAAGTCTAGCCTGGTGGCACAGAGAGTTGGGTTGCTGCCTGCTAATATTGAGGCCTCAGTCATGTTTGAGGTTATGGGTTCGAGCCTCGCACTTCCTAATATTGTTCCTGGACCATAACTTTTTCCTAATATGGGCCGGGATGACCATGCCCTGACCTCACTTGATTGGTCGCCGCAAATGCTTCTTCCTGAAAACGTGGCACATGACACAAGTTAGTCCTGAAGCCTTTCTGTAAGAAGGCCTTTCTGTAAGAAAGCCACAGCCTGAACTCATTTGATTGGTCACTGCAACTGCTTCTTCCTGAAAACGTGCAGCAAGTAAAACAAAATGTGGTTAAGATTAGGGTTAGGGTGTGAAAATAGTGTATTTCAGGGTGTCAATGGTCTTGTGGCTTAATGGGTAAGGTACTTGCCTACCAGTCTGTGGACTGGGGTTTGATTTCGGTCAAACCAAACCAGGGGCGTAGACAGAAATTCAATTATGGGTGGGCCTGGATAAAATTGGTGGGGCAATTGCATGATGAGAATTTGTGCGGGAATGCATTAGACTCTGGAGATGATGTGCCCTGCGTTTTTAAGCTACAAAACCATTAGCTAGCAAGGCAGCAGCAAGTTTGCCTCTAGAAAACAACCAATTAAAAAAAAAAAAAAAAAAATGGGGTGGGCCTGTGCCTACCCAGGCTCACCCGTAGAAACGCCCCTGAACCAAACACATTTTTATAAAACATTAGGGTTAGACATTAGGTTTAGGCAAGTACAACAATTTGGTTTGGGTTATACTAGTAAAAAATTATGGTCCTGGAACTATACCACAACGGTGATATCAGGACGTCCTTTGAGCCTCAGTCAGTTTTGAATGGCGACAGCCAGAGGAAAAAGTGAAAAGCCCTGAGAAAACCTGTCTTAAGAAGTCTGACCTGGTGGGGCAGACAGGTGGCATCCTGCCCGGCAGTATTGAGGCCTATAGGTCACTTTTGAGGCCGTGGGTTCGAGCCTAGTAACTAACTGTACTTCTACTTAAGTAAAAAGAATGTGTGTACTTTTCCCATCTGTTTATCGATACCGTGTAAACATTTGTTCAAATGCATGTTGACAGATTACATGTGGTTAGAAACTTACAACCACTAGCAATCAATCACAGTTATCATGCCTGCTGCTCTAAAAGAAACTTCTGGAATTGCTAAACTAGAAAGTTTACCACAAAGGGACTCAAAGCCTCAGTCTTCTGATCAAAAATCAGACACCCATTAGGCCAGGTGGTTTGACTACCGAACTAGGGCAACTTCTTTTTTATTTGCCACTAGAAAAAGGTTTTTGTTAAGTGTCTAAGAGCCCTTAGCCTCAGTCAAACCAGCCACACCTGAACAATCACACCCAGGTGGTGCTAATTAAGTGTCTTAAAGTGGTAATCCACAACAGCTGCGCTGGATCAGGTAATGGAATTCATGAGGGAGAAAAGTCTCCCCTCGGGAAACCTAGGTTACATCATAACCATCCGTTCATCTCTATGCAATCTAAATCCCATAGAGATAGGCACAGTGCTTATCTCTATACCATCTATATGTCATAGAGTTAAACACAGTGTTATTCTATAAGGTGTGGCCCGCTGACTTAAAGATGGATGCAGTCTGATTATTTAAACAATCTTTGAGCAACAGTTGTACCAAAAATGTGTGGCTTTGTGTTGTTGTTGTTGTGGAGAGGAATCTTACACATTGGACCTTGATGGTATGCAAACACGTGGAAAAATGGCCATGTATTCTCTTACCATTCGCCTACATGAAACAATGTAAGATAAATCAAGGTCCAAATGATTGCAGTAGCTTTGAATTTAGAAACTGAGAATCATGCAGTCTTATTGAGATTGTTTTAGACTAGGGTTCCAGCCCTGAGCGCGGCCTCACCCGCAGTTCGGCTGCTGCGTGGCTTTAAACCTTGATATGTGACTGTTGAAGTCTGACAAGAGAGGAATATGAGTGTGTGTGATTTGAAAAATAAAGTTGCGCTTCACAATTAGTATCCGCGCCGCGGGCTGGTTGAGATGGGCTGGTCTGGGTCTGGGCTGGTCTGGCCGTTTTTTAGTCCCAGTCCGACCCTGGCTGCTTCTGAGATGCTTGTGGTGTACTGTGAACCATGCGTATACCTGGACCCCTTGAGCTGGGGTGGGGACCTCTTGAGCTGTAGTCAAATGCTCTGACACTGAGCTTTACCCCCTTTCAGTTTGCATCAACTTCTCATTTGACTTAATATTTCATGGTAGAATGTGACATTTGTATTACATTAGTGTGTATCTTTTGCAGGCTGTCTAAATAGGAAGAGACGGGTTTTCCACAAGTGCCGCAAAAGCTTTTTCTTCTTTCCCTGAGTGAATGCAACCTCAGCCTGCGTACATAGTGATGGTTGGTTTGTATTTGTATCTGACAGTGATTGGCACAAAGACTATATATAGGCCCAGACTAAGACTATATATAGCTATAGCCTATATACATTATAAGGCCCACAACTTCACGTGGAATGAATGAGCCTTTATTCACATCCAGCGTGCTGCTGTATGTGATGTGTAATGTATGGTATGTCCTTAGGGTCCTTGGTGGTGGATGATGATGATGATGATGATGAGGAGGAGGTTTTGGAGAGGGGGATGGGTCTGGAAAGGCAGGAGGGAGGTTAGAGCAGGGCTGAGGGGAGTCGTGGGGGCGGGGCGCAGGGGCCCGGAGAGGAAGGTGGGGGATGGGGATGTTGAGGGGGAGGGGCATACGAGCAGATATATTATAATGCCTCTGTGCCCTGCTTCTCCCCTCACTGCCACAGTATGAATGGGATGTTGCATGAGGGCATTGTCTCTGTATAGGAGGGCATGGTGCCATGGGCTGAAACAGGGCGCACCATTCATGCTCTCTCTCTCTCTCTCTCTCTCTCTCTCTCTCTCTCTCTCTCTCTCTCTCCCTCTCTCTCTGATTCTGTCATATGAGGGTTACTTTTGTGTGTGTGTGTGTGTGTGTGTGTGTGTGTGTGTGTGTGTGTGTGTGTGTGTGTGTGTGCTTGTGCTTGTGCTTGTGTACATTACATGCTTCTGGCTGTCCAGAGGTTGCATGCATCAGAATTGATTGCTTCGCTTGCAGGGTTTTTCATTCTTACAGTAACGTACGTGTGCATCAATAAGTGCACCAAGTGTCTGTATCTGTGGTGTTTCTGTGTGAGGCAGAGAGCAGCATTGTAAAAGGGCGGAGAAGTGCAGCACGAAGACCACTGATTGGGAAGGAGGGAGGTGGTAGACTGTTCTCCCCAAATTCTGTCAAGATTCAGCCCACTCCCCATCATCTCTCATCATCTCTGTCTCCACTCTACAGTCTCTCTCTCTCTCATCATCTCTGTCTCCACTCTACAGTCATCTCTCTCTCTCTCATCATCCCTGTCTCCACTCTACAGTCCTCTCTCTCTCTCTCATCATCTCTGTCTCCACTCTACAGTCCTCTCTCTCTCTCTCATCATCTCTGTCTCCACTCTACAGTCCTCTCTCTCTCTCTCATCATCTCTGTCTCCACTCTACAGTCCTCTCTCTCTCTCTCATCATCTCTGTCTCCACTCTACAGTCATCTCTCTCTCTCATCATCTCTGTCTCCACTCTACAGTCATCTCTCTCTCTCATCATCTCTGTCTCCACTCTACAGTCATCTCTCTCTCTCTCATCATCTCTGTCTCCACTCTACAGTCATCTCTCTCATCATCTCTGTCTCCACTCTACAGTCATCTCTCTCATCATCTCTGTCTCCACTCTACAGTCATCTCTCTCATCATCTCTGTCTCCACTCTACAGTCATCTCTCTCTCTCTCTCTCTCATCATCTCTGTCTCCACTCTACAGTCATCTCTCTCTCATCATCTCTGTCTCCACTCTACAGTCATCTCTCTCATCATCTCTGTCTCCACTCTACAGTCATCTCTCTCTCTCTCTCATCATCTCTGTCTCCATTCTACAGTCATCTCTCTCATCATCTCTGTCTCCACTCTACAGTCATCTCTCTCTCTCTCTCATCATCTCTGTCTCCACTCTACAGTCATCTCTCTCTCTCATCATCTCTGTCTCCAGTAATCTCTGTCTCTACTCTCTCCAGTCTGCTCTTTGTCTCTATACAACATAATGCCTCCTACAGTATAGACTGGGGCTGAAAGCTGCAGCTGCTGCTGCTGCACACGCTGAGCAGAGGCAAGGGACATCACTCCCCCTGGTCCTCCACGCACACACACACACACACACACACACACACACACACACACACACACACACACACACACACACACACACACACACACACACACACACACAGCTCCTCCCTGCTTGTCTGATGTTTTGCTTTGCCTTAACAGCGAGACTGATGCCATTTAAATCTTTCGCTTCAATTCACCCAAGCCAAATCCAGCTGCATAAGTGGGTTAACAAAGTCCGTATTACTGAAACATTGAATACAGAAGGCCCTGTATACAGCTAGCTATCCTCATTTATCAAGATGTCACATGTTCAAACTGGGGACGTCGCGATAATCACGATATGATGCCAATGATGAGATTGAAAAAGAAGATAATTGATATTGTGCTACAAAAATCAGTTAAACTGCAAATTATAGGCTACTTTAGAGAATATTTCCAAGTGTGCATGCATACATTTTAATTTGCAGAATTTCAATTTTAGTACATTTTTCAGAACATTTCATACCTCATACAACTTCTTTTTAATTAAAGTTGCATTGTAATATAATAATGATATTGCTATCAGGAAGCAAATGTTTTTATATCTGGATCATATGTGTGGATTAGTAATATAATATAATACACTAATTAGTCACTGAATGAATGAATGAAAACGTTAGTTTACATTGTGAATTAGAAAATAGCCGGGGGGCCACCCTGCACCCTATTGTGGGCCGCAAGTTGAGTATCACTGAGGGCTGTATGAAGTCATCCCTAATGCTGTATGTGCTGGTACGCCCCTCTGATGTCAGCTCGTCAACGTGAAACCGCTGTCTGATTTGACATTATTATAATAAGAGGGTCTTAGAAGACACGGAATGAGAGCAAGCGGCACACGCTGTGTATCCAGGTGAGTGATATTTAGCAGCAGCAGTGACACACGCTGTGTATCCAGGTGAGTGATATTTAGCAGCAGCAGTGACACACGCTGTGTGCTCACTTTCCTAAATGTCCTCACTTTCCTAAATGTCCTCACTTCTCAGGTCTAACATTGGTTATCACTAAGATAGCTGTACAAGAAAACACATACCTGCACCTACACCTACGAAAACACACATGCATGCATGGATGCACGCACGCACATGCACACGCACGCACGCACGCACGCACGCACGCACGCACGCACGCACGCACGCACGCGCACGCACGCACACACACACACACACACACACACACACACACACACACACACACACACACACACACACAGACACATTTTCTAAAACATTTCCCAAGGGTATCTATGACCCATGCTCCCTCCATGAGCCTGTCTGCCATACAAATTATTGATAAAATGATGTCAGCACTAGCTACTGCATCGCCCTGAAATCTGTGTGCATCAGTGTGAGTGCCTGTACAATGCCAGTGTAGACAGTGATGGATAACACACTGCCTCATTCACACACACACACACACACACACACACACACACACACACACACACACACACACACACACACACACACACACACACACACACACACACACACACACACACACACACACACACACACACACACACACACACACCTTCAGACCAGCACCCCTCCCCTCCCAGCACCGTTCCTTCTTCCCTCTTCTCTCCTCGTTATAATGAATCTTTGAGCAGGTGTGCCACAGTCTGAGGAGATGGTATAGACGTGTACTTCTGTGTGTGTGTGTGTGTGTGTGTGTGTGTGTGTGTGTGTGTGTGTGTGTGTGTGTGCGCGTGCGTGTGTGTGTGTGTGCCTTGTATGCTGATGTATGATAATGCACACATGCTCTCAGCAGGGCTGTAGCTGCCGTTCACCTCAGGTTAACTTATTTCCTCCATGCTAATTTCAGATCTATCTATCTATCTATCTATCTATCTAAAAAGGCTGAATAATTTTGGAAAGGCTTTACAGCAAAGCGTGAAATGAATATTGGCTAAAGACGGCGAGGATGCAATGGAATGTAGACAATAGAGGGGAAAGAAAGAAAAATGCATTGTCTCTTATTGGTATTGAGGGGGCACCCAGAGTTGAACTGGGGACCTCTTGATCTGCAGTCAAATGCTCTGCCACTGAGCTATACCCCCTATGGACATGATTAGCAGAGACAGTGATAGTGACTTGTCGTACCTAATATATATATGGTAAAATAACGTATGGTATATGGTAAAATAACATTTAGCATTGTGAATGAACTCTACTCCTTTGCCGATCGAGTTTGGTCACTTTGGGTTTTGTGTGGATCAGCACAAAAGCTTTCACTGTGTAAACAGAGGGGGCACCCAGAGTTGAACTGGGGACCTCTTGATCTGCAGTCAAATGCTCTACCACTGAGCTATACCCCCTGACTGATACCACTAGGTCTTTGTAAGCAGAGCAGGTGCCCAGATTTGGGCCTGGACCTGTTGCGCTGCCGTTACAGTAAATGCTTCGTCACTGGTCGTCATGGTCCCCAGACAACAGAGCACACAGGAGAAAC
The DNA here is from genome assembly GCF_964638095.1 of Poromitra crassiceps. Classification (NCBI taxonomy): domain Eukaryota; kingdom Metazoa; phylum Chordata; class Actinopteri; order Beryciformes; family Melamphaidae; genus Poromitra; species Poromitra crassiceps. Next base: position 20,874,130 of record NC_139644.1, on the reverse strand, counting down.
TCTAATTTTGGCTTCAGTATACACTGCACTTTACAACAGAGAATAATGATGGACTTATGAATTAGCCATAGTGCCATATTAAAAACAAGACCAAAAGTGGTGAACAGAGCCACCGGCATTGTGAACCATAGCCCTGCTGTTATGGGGCTGAAAAGGGGTTTATTCTGCAAAGTTTATTCACAAAATTACTATCAGTTACTATAAGTTAGACCTTAGGGGCTCACAAGATGTTATCAACTGCCAACTAATTACAAAGGATTAACAGTATAACACAGGAATTGAACTCAAAGAACAATAAGTAGAATGATTAGACTAATTTATATAGAACAAAAAGGTATAAGGCATTAAACTAATTTCACCCTCTTTCTTTTACAGCTTGAATGGATATAAATAAAATAATTATATCTTATAAACTGATTATTACAAACAATATCCTATTGGCAATGCTTTTCCCCAGCAGCAGTTGTTAACAGTTGTCATGGCAACAGATAACAGTTGTCATGGCAACAGATATCAGCTGTGCTACAATACAAAAAGTCATTACTTTAGCTATGTAAACACTGTCAAACGCTCTGCCACTGAGCTATAACCCCCTGCTGTGAGCCTGCTGTGAAGCTGTCATCTTAGTTCTGTCCTGCATTAATCATTATAGCATGCAGGGCCTCAGCCCAGAGCTACAGGACATACACATCATTATAGCATGCTGGGCCTCAGCCCAGAGCTGCAGGACATACACATCATTATACCATGCAGGGCCTCAGCCCAGAGCTACAGGACATACACATCATTATAGCATGCAGGGCCTCAGCCCAGAGCTACAGGACATACACATCATTATAGCATGCAGGGCCTCAGCCCAGAGCTACAGGACATACACATCATTATAGCATGCAGGGCCTCAGCCCAGAGCTACAGGACATACACATCATTATAGCATGCAGGGCCTCAGCCCAGAGCTGCAGGACATACACATCATTATAGCATGCAGGGCCTCAGCCCAGAGCTGCAGGACATACACATCATTATAGCATGCAGGGCCTCAGCGCAGAGCTGCAGGACATACACATCATTATAGCATGCAGGGCCTCAGCCCAGAGCTGCAGGACATACACATCATTATAGCATGCAGGGCCTCAGCCCAGAGCTGCAGGACATACACATCATTATAGCATGCAGGGCCTCAGCCCAGAGCTACAGGACATACACATCATTATAGCATGCAGGGCCTCAGCCCAGAGCTGCAGGACATACACATCATTATAACATTCAGGGCCTCAGCCCAGAGCTGCAGGACATACACATCATTATAGCATGCAGGGCCTCAGCCCAGAGCTACAGGACATACACATTCCTCTGTCGCACCCTTTATGAGTTTGTACTCGCATGCCTGCATATATCTTACCATTGTATATTTCTGCATGATAATTCCACAGCTTCCCATCACCTCAGATTAACACATTTCTTACATACAGTAATTATACTGACATCTACCATTGCTGAATGTTATTGAGGGCTTTTAAACAGCCAAGCATGAATGTTTGTCTAAAGACATGTTTTACCTTACGATCTCACACATTACAAATTTGGAAAACTGTTTCCAAATGTTTTTGTTTTGTCCATTGTCCATTCATCAAATCTAGGTCAAAAGAGGTTAATCAATCTAGGAATACAAAGGGGAAAAATTAAGATGGGAAATTACAATATAATTAGAAAATTATATCTATAGATATTAGGTCTATGTGAAAGTACAATATTTGTGACTTTGGTCAGTGATTTGAAAATATACAAATTATCCAGAGCAACAACATTTATTCATTATTTGTCAGAAGCTCCGCCGCAGAAATACACTTGCTGATAGAGGAACCTGTGTCCACTCCTATATTGGCTTACCCATATGAGATAGAGTGGTTAGATATTGAGCTGCATTTAAATGCTTTGCCATTGAGCTATACAAGCTCCTAGGTGAGATGTAGCCTAACTTTAGTTCTGCTTATTGGCTATCATTATCATACCTCAGTCCTGACTCAGTAGTGTCAGCTTAGCCCTAGAGATTGGCAACTACTAATGATATGATCAGTGTCTATTTTCTTTTAAGAATGGATCTAAGAAAAGGTGTGTGACAGTTTCTAAATAATGGAACTTGGAAGGAAAATTCACTCGTTGAATTCATTGAATTTAAAGTGAACTGCTCCAAACCCTGGGAGACATGCCTAAACTAAAACCGAAGGTCCTACTGTACACATGTAAAAAGAGGATCGTTATAGGGCTCACAGCTGGAGCAGAAAACCTTTTTGAGCAAGATCTATTTTGACCCTCTCCCATTGTGGATAGATGCTGCACTGAACATCACCACAATGCATTGCCAGAATAATAAATGTATTGTCCTGCCTCCAAATGCTCATTGTATTTTAGGGACAGCCGGGCATTGTTATTGTCAACTCAGGACTAAAGGATCATAGCATCAAAACACAACAAAGATACTGCCTCCATACGTGTGAGTGTGTAGGGGGTGTAGCTCAGTGGTAGAGCATTTGACTGCAGATCAAGAGGTCCCTAGTTCATTTCTGGGTGCCCCCTGTGATTCTTTTTCTGTATCAAATTTTGTTTTGAGGTAAAATTTAGAGTTTGCAAGATTTAAAATTACAGGACAAGAGGGATACATTCCGGACACATATTAAATCTGTGTTTATTTATCTTAAAAACAATTGATATAGGCTGCTTGCTTTCATGAAAAACTGTTTAAGGCTTGATTGTTTCGCCATGATGTCTCTCTTGTTCGCTTGTTGTAGCACGTTGGCAGTAGCCTACGGTGGCATCCTGCATTCAGTCAGTGTGCGTGCGATAAATAAATGTACTGTAGCCTAATTTTAAATGTTTCATTCACCATCCTAGCCTACCACACAGTCATTAAAACATGAATAATATTCATTTATTTAATAGAAGGATGTGTGTGTGACTGTGAATGTGTGTGCAGCCCATTTTAATACAATGAATGAATTGCGTCGGGAGATAATTTACAGGACACGGTGTCCTGCAGATTTTAATTTACCGGACTTTGATGAATTTTACAGGACAACGATAACGGAAACCCTGCTTTACACTCTAAATTTGTACTTCACTTGGAAAACGTATAAAGGAAGGGGGCACCCAGAGTTGAACTGGGGACCTCTTGATCTGCAGTCAAATGCTCTGCCACTGAGCTATACCCCCTACATTAACTGTGTTATCTTTGTCGTGTTTTGTTCTGAATGGCTGCCATGATAACTGCAATACCAGTTATACAGTGCCACAATTCTCAGGGGCACCCACAGTTAAACTGGGGACCTGTTGAACTGCAGTCAAAAGCTCTACCTCTAACACTAACACTATAGTGACTATTGGCAGTAGAGTGTACAGTGAGTTCAGCCTTTTTGGCACAAGAACACATGGCAACTGACATGTCCATTTCTCACCAAGTCTCGTGCTCGCAGTTTGGCTTTTGTGCACATTAGAGCAAAACATCACATCATTATCATCACTATGTAAACAGAGGGGCCAGCCAGAGACCAAGTGGGAACCATCTGCCCTGCTGTCATATGCTTTGCCACTGAGCTTACACGCAAGTAGCCAGTAGCAAGTAGTGGAGGTGTTATCTCTGATTTGTTTTGTTTTGTCCTGAATTGTCACCCAGAGCTAAATACTGTAGATATCACAAGGCTCCGCCCACTTTGCTGTCTGTTTAACATTGCATTTTTACGTCACTGTAGCCTATTTTATGTACACCTCACCGTTTACACAAACAGCTCACTGGTCCAGACTGTGACTCAGTGTAGAAAGCATGCAGACGCTCGAGAGGTTCAGGTAGTGTTTGACTAAACATTAGCACGGGAAACATGTACATGTTAGGATTTACGGGACAATGAATGTGGCTCCATCCCGAAAGCCCCCTCCTGTGGGCAGAAACATCTTGTTGATGAGAGAAGTCAGTGGAGAAAACCAAGAGTCAAGAGTCATGTCACAAGTGTGCAGCTCAGTAACAAGTGCAGAGGTGCAGACGGGCATCTCAGAACGCACAGTTCATAAAACCTTGAAGCAGCTGCAGACGCAGAACATGAAAGTAATAAGTTACTTTACAATATTACTTTCTGTGTAGAGTAACTCGTTACTTATTACACTACTTGTGCATTACTTTCACCAAAACAACAGCAGCAGCAGAATGACATCGCCGCCCCGGAACCATCCCGAAAAATTATTTCAAGGGCCTTGAAGTCAGTGTAAACAATCCAAAATTCTAAATGTTATCCTTTTCTTTTGTTATTGTCATCTATAGTGGTTATTTGCATAAAAACACACAGTTTGATTAGGAAATGATTGTATCTTTTTTAAATATGTGCTTTGATTTAATAAAATTTGACTCAAAAACTCAATTTGTAACTTGAGTTACTTGACAAAGTAACTGGTATAATATTACTGAAATCCTATAAGTAATAAGTTATATTACTGAGTTACTGCTAAAAGTAATATATTACATGTAATATGTTACTTTTGTAATGAGTTACCCCCAACACTGGTCAGGATTGGACGACAGCACGGATCCCAGTTTCAGGCTGCTGCTGCTGCAGCTGGTGGTGGTGGTGGTGGTGGTGTAATGGTGTGGATAATATCTTCTTGGCACATGAGTTCCCTTGGTGCCAACATTGAGCATCGTTTGAATGCCACAGCTTATATTAGCATAACATTATGACTTACTAGGTAAATCCCGGCAGGGTCACAGTCTACCCTACTGGTTGTATGATGCTATACAGTAGAGTAGACTGTAGAGTCAGCATAAAACATCTTCCCTGTAGTATTTTTCTTGCACCTTTTTCAGTCCATAGCTCAAGGAATTCACACTGTTCTAAATCCAATGTGGGTGCAACCTAACATGCTGATGTGTTACATGTTTATTTCTACTCTCATTTTGGCCTCAGTACACTTATCATAATAACAATATAATTTTATAGATACATAATCACAGGGGGCCTGGGGACCTCTTGATCTGCAGTCAAATGCTCTGCCACTGAGCTATACCCCCTTATGACTCATGAGGTACAGTGACAGTTATAGTGGCTCATCCCACTTAATATTACTCTATAATAATATAATATGTAGTAAAAGCATGTACTATAACATGAACTATATTCTTTTTCTGACAGAATAGGCTGTGACCACTCTTCTGGTTTTGTACTGACAGGAACAAAACACATTATCACTGTGTAAACACAGGGGGCACCCAGAGTTGAACTGGGGACCTCTTGATCTGCAGTCAAATGCTCTACCGCTGAGCTATACCCCCTGACGCAAAGTGTTGGGTCTATATTGTTATGAATGGCTTCAATGTTGCCTCCATGCAAAGCGACATTGCATGTTTATATAATAGTATTCCAGATATTTAGTATTTCCCATATCCTGTTTAAGGTCATATTCAAGATAGGGTGCACCTTTAATGGCCCTCTCTTCAATGTCCATTAACCTGTGTGTGTGTGTGTGTGTGTGTGTGTGTGTGTGTGTGTGTGTGTGTGTGTGTGTGTGTGTGTGTGTGTGTGTGTGTGTGTTTGTGTGTGTGTGTGTGCGTGTGCGTGCGTGCGTGCGTGCGTGCGTGCGTGTGTGTGTGTGTGTGAATGAGGCAGTGTGTTATCCATCACTGTCTATACTGGCATTGTACAGGCAATCAAACTGATGCACACAGATTTCAGAACGATGCAGTAGCTAAGTCATATCAAAAGGAAAAAATATAGTCCATGCTAGCAAGCAAGGTTACTACCAAGGGGGCACACTCAACAAGACAACTGAATAGAATAGAATAGAATAGAATAGAATAGAATAGAATAGAATAGAATAGAATAGAATAAACAGTTGTTCTCCACATGTGGAAAGTTGCCGTTGGCTTCACAGACAAGAATTCCACTTCACATTTATGTAAAAGTGTCAAAAGTGCAATAGTGGCACATTTGTACATATTTAATAGAGGCTGTGGACTTATGAGTGACGTGATATGAATTTAAAGAGGATTTATATCTGCTGATTTCTCAGTGCCGGATCCTGTGAAATGTGTTGACAGCAATCAGTCCGCTCATAAAAGAGATAAGAAAAGAGGCTGAGATAGCGTTTAATTTCATCCACAACCGCTGGTGAGTGGCTTTGGACAAACAGATGTATTTTATCCTTCATGGCTTTGCATGGTTATAACTCTATTAGAGCATGTGAGGAGGGAAGAGAGTGATTGAGAGAGGAGAGGATGAAGAGGGTGGAAGTGATGGGGAGGATTATTACTTATGTCCATATTTTAGTGAGAGTTGACATAAAGCCTTTAACACTAGAAAGGCCAGGCAAACATCAACTGGCTGCAGTTTTTTTTATAAGCGGTGCAGCCACTTCTATGTGAATTGCCTCTGTTTATGAAATGTGCTATGAATAAACTTGCCTTGCCTATTTACGGTACATAATACTAATGTCTAGACATGTATGTAATAATTTATTGATGTAAAAATGCCTAGCACCTTTAAATTCTCCATCTGAGATGCACTATGGCAGCTTAAAGGAAACTCAAATGCCAGATTGGTAATTAGTTCAGTTCAGTTTTTATTTATTTATAGTGTAACATCACCCCAGGGGGTCTCCATCTGCACACTTCACAACAAAATAGAGGCATTGGAGAATGTATGCACACACACACACACACACACACACACACACACACACACACACACACACACACACACACACACACACACACACACACACACACACACACACACACACACACACACACACACACACACACACACACACACACGCACACACACACACACACACACACACACACACATATAACCACCTCATTAACAGTCTGGCTCCCGCAGCCCAGCGCTAACCTTCAAGCTTCCTGAAGACCCTGAGCTGTCTGGCTCCTCTCCAGTGGCCAGAGGTCTCAGAAGGTCATCTCATTTACCTCAAGTGCTATGGACCCTTCCCCTCCACCTTTCACTGTCTGTCCACCCAGACTCCCTCCCCTCCCTCTGCCCCACCATGGGGTATTAAGCCCCCCCTCCTCCTCTTCCTACTGACAAAAATACACACACCCATCCCAACCCCCAACCGTGACCCAGTTTTGAGGGGATGAGGGGTAAAGTGAGGACCATTGTAAGTACCACAGGGAGAGAGGCAAGATGCTCTCCCTCTCCCTCATCGCCTCTCCCTTTCAGGAAGAGCTCACGCTTGGGTAAGCATACCCATTGAGGCTCTTCATAGGAGAACGGATGCCATGTGTTTTGTGTTTTTGTTTTTTTTTAGATTTGTGGTCAGGGCTATTTGATGTCAGATGAGGTTAAGGAGTATGAGAGAGTACAGAGATGAGGGGGCAGGTTCAGAGACAAAGGACTCAGTACCTGGCTGGCAGAGAAGGAGTAGTGTGAGTATGTTGCTTTATCTTAACACTTGACTGTGCATGTCTGTCTATTCACTGCTTAGTTCTTGTATTTAATTAATTTGGACCTGACTTACAGGTATGACAAAGACAATAACCCTTTATCTGCAACTGCTCAGGTCTGCCGTAAGCCAAATTAGAACTGCGTCGTCAGATATTTAGACTTGCAAGGTCTGGGGATAGTGCTGCTAGATGGGTGCAATTTCTTCACACACACTATCCCATCGACATCTGAAGAACTTGTGAAGATAAAAAAGTAAATTTACATGCATGCATTTTTCCCTGTGTGAAGTTGAAGGTAAAAGTCCAGATGTCTTGTTTTGTTACACGGAGAGGGTGCTTCTGAGATCCTGCCTGTAACATATGGAAGTGTTTTACGGTTGCGTTTCTTCCCTTCGGACACTGTTAATGAGAGAATTCTTACTTTCTTAGTTTCCCACGAATACAAGGCCGAATATGGTCCTGATGAGCTCTCCTCCCTCCCGCTCACAGTCATGTCATCCATCTCACCAAGGACTTCCTTATCTTTGAGATTCTCTCATCGGTCCAAGACTTGGCCCGCCCAATGAAATGTCTATCTACTGTCCAGCACTCTGCGTCTATTTTTAGCCCTCACCACAAATAGTCAGATTGTATTATTTTTGGTGTCTTAAAAATTGCTTTATGTCTTCTGCTAGACTTGTTTATGAGGCAGAGGCCCAAATCGGGGTTCACTGTCTCCTCAACTCTGTGGAATTTACAGTTTATTTGTGTTTGAGGGCCTGTGGGCATTGATTACTCTCTGTGTTTGTGTACTGTGTGTGTGTGTGTGTGTGTGTGTGTGTGTGTGTGTGTGTGTGTGTGTGTGTGTGTGTGTGTGTGAGTGAGAGTGAGTGGGTGAGTGAGTGAGTGAGTGAGTGAGTGAGTGAGTGAGTGAGTGAGTGAGTGAGTGAGTGAGTGAGTGAGTGAGTGAGTGAGTGAGTGAGGGGTGTGTATATCTCGACACACCGTCAGCATACAATCTGGCAGAGATTTGTGTATGAAATAGATGCTCTGATAACCTTCAACTTAACGCAAAGTCACTCTTGGCATACACACTTGAAGATTGGTTTTTTAACATTTTAACAATGTTGCTTCTCAGAAAATAGAACAGGTAACCAAAAAGCCTCAATAACAATTCCATTTTTAGCTCAGTATGCTGTTTTGAATATCTCGAGGAGCTTATCCGGCAACCCCCTCGGAACCAGGATAGCGGAACCACACTATGGGAAAACCCTCTGTGCTTTTCAAGCCATTTTTTCCCTCCCGCTCTTTCTGCGTTTCTTCCCCCAAAGTGCTGTTATAGTGGGTATCTCTACTACATCATGAAATCACATAGAGATGTGGGTGATTTTTTTCATGCCCCCCATGCAGCCCTGGAAGAGAGTTCCCCATTCATTTTCTCCATAGACATTTCGAAACATCCTTATATAACAAGTTCATTCAAGAACACTCTCGTCATAGATTTAACCATTTATTGCATGAATGGAAATACAGTTATGTTTGGCGTTGAAGGCTCAGCTCTTTACAGAAGATGCTCCTGCCTGAATCAGCCCAGCAGCAAGGTACGCCGAGCGGGGAGGGCCGTAAAATACCCCCATGCGGATACAAGATTCCAGATCAATTTAAAGCCATAGTAAGTAAGAGAGGGAGCCTAAGCAAGACATGGAAACATGTTCACATTTTGAGCCATGCAGACTCTAGCGCTAGAATACATGATTGGCCTTTGAGCTAAGCAGACTGAGCTAGAAGGTGGAGGCTGGGGTGGTGGAGGCAAAGCATTGCCAGCAGCAGCAGTGTGAAGCAACATTTGTGGAGCAGATCAGAGTGAGAGAGAGAGAGGAGGCCGTATTTAAACGGACCGCCTTATTGTGAGAATGGCTGTGGTTGGTGAATGAATGATCCAATCAGCGGCTGACAGCTGGATACAGCTGGGGCATAGCGTATGACTTCCGTGTCTCGAATGAACTAACGCAAGGCTTCATTTTTAAGGCTGGAACCAAGCCAACCAGTGACCTACTGAATCGTGAGTGACCATAAAACATTTCACTTGGAGCAAAAACAAACAATACTTTTTTTGTTTTTGCTCCAAGTGAAATGTTTTATGGTCACTCACTATTCAGTAGGTCACTGGTTGGCTTGGTTCCAGCCTTAAAACTCATTATACTGTATAAGGATTTTTTGAAATGTCTATGGAGAAAATGAATGGAGGAACTCTCGTCCAACTCTCGTCCTCGAACTCTGCGGCGATTTAACCCAAATATGACGATTCAGGGGGGCAACATGGACAGATGTTTGGCCTGCATGAAGCTAGCAGATTAGTCTGATATGTGCAGCCTGCTGTGGTTTTGCATGCAAGATATATAGTGGCTCAGCTTAGACAGGCATCTATCAAGCCAGGGGGTGCCGGTGGTGTAACAGTGGGAGAGGGCAGGTTAGCATTGACCCCAAAACAAGGACATTCTTCTGGACATTGCCTGTAATGGACCACGCTCCACTGAGAGCTCGTAGCCATTTCTCTCTCAGCTCTCTGATGTTTTGTGTTATCGGTTTTCTGTGGTTAAAGAGTACTCCAAGTTTTTGGGAGATTGACTCGATATTCAACTTAGCAGCCGTTAAGAATTGAGAACATCAATCAATATGATCAATACGATAAAATAAAAAAAGTTAAAAAAAAGAAAAGAATTGAGAACATATACAACAGAATCATCCATCTCCGGTTGACGTGGGCGATATGAAAATGACATACTGTAATGATATTCCTTTAATAGCAATAATGATGGTGAAATATTATTTTTGCTATATTAGTTGAAAAGAAGCTCATGATTCAGTTTAGTTTAGTTTAGTTTAGTTTAGTTTAGTTGCACATATTAAAGAACAAACAAGCCAAAAAGAAAGAAAGAAAATACATTAAGGGATTTACCAAAGAAAGAACGGGAAAGAAATGTACACATGCGAGGTGAGGTAAAAGCCCAAAACCTCACAGAGGTTACACTAATTAAGTTACAAACATTGAAAGTTAATTTTAAGTTAAACTAAAATTCGAGTCCTGTCCTTCATGCCTGATTTTTCATCTGAACTCAGTAAATCAGTAGCTACAGTCTGCATGTTGGGAAATAAAGGTGTTGTTTTTATTGAGAAGCTGTTACAGTTTATGAGACATGCCTCAGCTCACATTACTGCGCTCCGCCTGTTGGCAGCTTCACAAACTCTGCTGGATTGGGACTGGATCCATCACCAGAGGAAACAAACTTCACCATTTAGAGTTCTTGCTTCTTGATTGTTGTTAGTGTAGAAGGTAAGAACAGAGCTTCCTCGAACAGACAATTCCATGTTAAACTTTCTGAAGCAAGCAGCCTCATACACCTCTCTCTCTCTCCCTCTCTCCCTCTCCCTCTCTCACACACTCATATTTTGCCCTGCTGTTTCTCCTTCAATAAATTAATTAGGCTATAAAATGTCAATATCCCAAAATGCACTCAAGTCCAGTGAAAACTGTCCTGTAGCACACACAAATTATTCAAGTAAGTTTTGCCATTTTGCAACCGAACGAAATGTGTGCATGATTATGTGATTGGCATCTGTACATTTTTATACATTTGGCGTACATTACCTACATGTTTATCTTGACAGAGTTGTTTTGGTGGCCTCTCAACATCATGCTGAACATGATCTTTTTATCCCCATGCCGGATTTCCGGTGGATAGTTTCCTCCACTGCTCCACACTAACTCTTTATCATAACACTGCTGTCATGTGAAAACCTTTTGGTTAACTGTAATTCTGCATTCATGTATTCACTTCAGTTGTAGGATTAGGCTACATGGTTTCCTATGGATTGAGGAAACGTTTACCAGTGTTGGCCTTAATAAAAAAAAACTTTCCAACCCCATTGGATAAACTCAAAAATTCATGCCATCAAACTAAAACAAGGCTGATTTTCTTAGCTAGCGGAAAAGCTGCCGCTTTTCGAGATACTGTAAGAGGTTCTCCACAGTGACGATGATATGTTGAGTGATGGTAGGCAGCTTAGCTTTCTCTCAAAAGGGAGACATGAGAACTTGTAGCAGTTTTAAAGCTTAAAGTAATCCTAAATTATATGCGGCTAAGTCTGCTCGTTTTGTGTAGGAGATTTGGTCAAATGTACACCAAATATGATACAAAACATAGTAATGTTTTGATAGGTACAGCAGCTTGAGTCAATGATAGTTCATTTTTTATAACTTGTGAATGTAAAGACCATATAATAATAACAATAAAATAAAGAATACTGACATGTTTATTACTAAAACATTAGTCTTCATTTGGATAATTCTAGTCACCAAATATCACTGCATATAGAATATACTAAAGTGTTAGCATGCATGGGGACACATGCTTACTAGCTTCTGACTGTAGTGTGTAATCAACCAAAAGTCCCTAAAGAAGTTGTTTGTTGAGTGGAGCAATGGGCTCTAATTACAGTTGGGTAAGGGGCTGGTTTGGGTGATGATGATGATGATGATGATGATGATGATGATGATGTAGTCAACATACAGCAATGTACATAAGCAAAGATGTAATCATAATCACACATAGGTTAAGTGGAATGTCAAAATGAGGAGTTCTCATGAGACAGCAGTGCAGACGGATCAACTAGAGGCCAATCGATCTTGCACAAAACATAGACAGCTTCTTTTTTTGGATCTGTCTCGGGATCCTCTTTCTGATCGCTTTAGAGAGATATGTAAATGACAATGAGGCTGATGCTGCAGACTGAGGAAATGTTAACCCCACGCATGTATTGACATTTCTACACTGCAGGGGAGAAATGTGTGTGTGTGTATGTGTGTGTGTGCGTGTGCGTGTGTGCATATTTGAATGAGTGTGATGTGAGAGAGAAAGAAGCAGAGACAAATACAAGAAAATAACATGATGATCACAGTCAGTGAACGCTATCTGATTCCCCTGTTGATACTTACTGAATTGTGACAATCGGATACCTTCAGATTTATTCATTAAAAATCCATTAATTCAGTAATTATGCACAGTAATAGTTAGAGCACTAAAACGTGATCTGTTTGTCTATAAATATACTCGTTTAATATGCTTCACTTGGTTAAAGTTCAACCAGAGTGTGATAAATCTGTTACCCTCACGCACACTCATTAGGGCTTTATTCTACCATTTACAGTGCATTCATTATCTAAACTGCCGTTGGCCTGTGTATGTGTGTGTGTGTGTGTGTGTGTGTGTGTGTATGTGTGTGTGCGTGTGTGCGTGCGTGCGTGTGTCTGTGTGTGTGTGTGTGCGCGTGTGTGTGTGTGTGTGCGTGTGCGTGTGTGTGTGTGTGCACGCGTGCGTGCGTGCGTGTGTGTGTGTGTGTGTGCGTGCATGCGTGCGAGCATGTTAATGTGTATATTTGTGCCTAGCAGGAATATGTAGACAAAACACTTTTAAAGTATTTTGATCCCTTTGGGGATGAGTGTCATTTCAACCTTGAGAGAGAGAGAGATAGAGAGAGAGAGAGAGAGAGAGCGAGAGAGAGAGAGAGAGAGAGAGAGAGAGAGAGAGACACACACACACACACACACACATACACAGAGACAGAGACAGAGACAGAGACAGAGACAGAGACAGAGACAGAGACAGAGAGAAAGAGAGATAGAGAGACACTGTAGCTAGGGGCGGCTTTAGCTCAGGAGGTAGAGTGGGTCGGCCAACGACGCAAGGGTTGGCGGTTCAATCCCCGCTCCCTCCCAGCTGCTGTCGTTGTGTCCTTGGGCAAGACACTTAACCCTTCTTGCTCCCGATGGTGTGTAGGCACCCTGCGTGGCAGCCTGCCGCCATCGGTGTATGAATGGGTGAATGTAGACTATCTACTGATTGTAAAGCGCTTTGGATAAAAGCACTATATAAATGCGGGCCATTTACCATTTACCATTTATATAGCTGCACTACATTGCTTGAGGGACAGATAACAAAGCAGGCTGCCATGGGAAAAGAGGGAATGAAAGAGATGATGCATAGTTTTATCATTTATGCTGCACAAAGGATCAGAGAGAGCGGTGTTGACGTTTGACATACAGAGACACAATCATGACTAGCTGGGATGCACTGGGATGCACCTGTTGCTCTGCGGAGCTCCCCATGATGGCTCTCACCCTTTTGGGCTTGTAACCCCTTAGAATACATGTGTCAAACTCAAGGCCCGTGGGCCAAATCCGGCCCGGCACCACATTTTATGTGGCCCGCAAGAGCTAGCAAACAATACAATTTGCGGAATACAATTCTTCACAATACAGCTAAAAATAGCTCTTGTCAATTGAATAATAGTTGGAGGCTACTAGTTATCTGTTTTCCATTGTTTTCCCTATATATAATTCTGCTCTCAGAGCTAGTTATTAAGTATTAAGTTATTACTAAAAAGAAAAACAATAATAATCGAATTAGAGGCTATTCTAAAATATGATAACACGTACGCTAGATACATTTATATCGTGTTACATTTACAACCGGCCCTTTGAGGACAAACATACTGCTGGTGAACAGTTCAACAACTTTAATCAATTTGTGTCATTTGATTAGATTTTATTTGACTACCATATAGGGAATCCAGTCTGAAATCTAGTCTGTATTTAGCAAAATGCAATAGCAAAAATGTAAAAATCCGAAAAAATTGCACGAATGTTAAAATGTATCTTGCGACTCCCTGGGTGTCCCGACCCCCCAGGTTGTGAGAACCACTGCCAGAATAGATGATGCATGCAACACATTTCATTATGACACAGTTCTAACACTTGGCCCACCCGGCGTTGTCCTCTCCTGGGGTCCGGGGCTGTCCTCTCCTGGGGTCCGGGGCTGTCCCACGGTGGCCTCATCTCCCCAGTGTCCCTCCCCAGCGCTCGGCCCCCAGCTGCTGCACTGTGTCCACACTATGACTCATACTGTGAATGAGAACACCTCAGCTGACCCCAATGCATGGTGTTACTGTTTTCATCTGGCTTTGCACTGTACGTTTTTGGTGTGTGTGTGTGTGTGTGTGTGTGTGTGTGTGTGTGTGTGTGTGTGTGTGTGTGTGTGTGTGTGCGTGTGTGTGGGTGTGCATGTGCATGCGTGTGTGTGTGCGTGCATGCGTGCGTGTGTGTGTGTGTGTGTGTGTATCCGTCTGTGTGAGAGCCACAGGGATGAAAGGCAGGGACTGAGGGGATCCCTCCAGTGATGCTGAATGTAATTCTAACTGGAACTGTCTGTTTGCGTGGAGGCGTGTGGTCGTGATGTGGGGAATTAGCCCCCTGGGACCTGGCCCTGCTGAACTTTGACCTTGTCCACGGGCCTTCCCCTGCTCTGGTCGTACCATGAGCTGCCTTGTGGGCCAAGATGTGCCAGAGGGGCTGGTAGTGTGACTACACACGATTACACAGTCGTGACCTTTTGGACTTATGGCTATAGAAGCATTGATCCTGAAAGTGACTCCAATTCAAAGCTACTGTGTCATATTATATAAAAAGTCAGAGGAGATCTAGAGGGGTGTTGCTTAGCATTTTGTTTCCTTTTCTGGGTCTAACCTTGGGCCAAAAGTGTGACTCAGATGGCTGATTTCCACCAATTTGATGCTATTTGTTTATATCACAGTACCTCTGTGTCTGTGTGGTGTTGGTGTGACACTGGTTCAGAGTAACTCTGTGTCTGTGTGGTGCTGGTGTGACACTGGTTCAGAGTAACTCTGTGTCTGTGTGGTGTTGGTGTGACACTGATTCAGAGTAACTCTGTGTCTGTGTGGTGTTGGTGTGACACTGATTCAGAGTAACTCTGTGTCTGTGTGGTGTTGGTGTGACACTGGTTCAGAGTAACTCTGTGTCTGTGTGGTGTTGGTGTGACACTGGTTCAGAGTAACTCTGTGTCTGTGTGGTGTTGGTGTGACACTGATTCAGAGTAACTCTGTGTCTGTGTGGTGTTGGTGTGACACTGATTCAGAGTAACTCTGTGTCTGTGTGGTGTTGGTGTGACACTGATTCAGAGTAACTCTGTGTCTGTGTGGTGTTGGTGTGACACTGGTTCAGAGTAACTCTGTGTCTGTGTGGTGTTGGTGCGACACTGGTTCAGAGTAACTCTGTGTCTGTGTGGTGTTGGTGTGACACTGGTTCACCGCGGTACCTCAATGCACTGAGTCAGCTTCTCACCCTAAACCGCCCCACTAGATCCCACAGAAATCAATTGAATGAGAAAACAAAATGCCAGGTTATATCAATGTGGCTAAGGTAGCAGCCATATGTGCCTCATCTGGTCAGAGGGTAGTGTGACGTGCGTTCCCTAGGAAGGCTATGACAGTACAGAGTGAGGCTAGCTTCATTTGCAAAGCACTAGAGAGGCTGGAAGTATCCCAATAATCACTGTTACATGTCTCTCCTCAAACACCTCAGTTTGCATAGTGCTGCCCTCATGAACACAATTACTCACCAATCTTTACTCACACTCACACATTTAGTTCCACACTATTTTCCAACTATGGCGGGACAGCATGCTAACGTGCGTTATTAGTTACTGTACAATTACAATTTAAGCATTTAGCTGATGGTCTCGTCCAGACAGAGCATTGTATAAAGAGGAACAGGTAGGGGTTAAGTGTTTTTTTAAATGACACTTTGACAGGCCACTGGCTGTTGTGGCGAATGGACCTGGGGCCTAGGACACCCTGTCACTCACAGGCAGAGATGGGAAGTAATGAAGTACAAATACTTTGTTACTGTACTTGAGTAGGATTTTCAGGTATCTGTACTTTACTATTTATTTTTCTGACAACTTTTTACTTTTACTCCCTTCAATTTAAGACAAATATCTGTATTTTCTACTCCTTACATTTTCAAAACAGGCTAGTTACTTTAATTTTAATGCATGACAGACAAATATGATGTAACGTTGTTTGTTTGTCTCTCTCGTCTCGCGCTCTCCCAGCTTTTATGCATTATGTTCAATTCTTTCGTGGAAAAACCATGTCACAAACTGACAACTACTACCAATCAGTTATAATGCCTGAAGCTCTAAAAGAAAAGTCTGGAATTGCTGAACTAAAAAGTTTACAATCTGATCCAAAATCATACACCTTGTCCATTAGGCCAGGTGATTTGACTGCTGGTGATTTGACTTCTCACCTTTCCTGTCTGCCTACTGTCCTTTCTAAATAAAGGCAGAAATGCCCCCCAAAAAATCATCTTAAAAAAAAGACTGCAGGATATTTACTGAGGATTTTCAGGCTCTTAAGTCTGGTAAAGAACTTCCTAATTGTGAAGCGCAACTTTCTTTTTCAAATCACACACTCATATTCCTCTCTTATCTCCTTCATGTCAGACCTACTTCAACAGTCACAGATCAAGGTTTAAAGCTACAATATGAAAACATAAGTGGAAGTGGACTATTCGGTTGTTAAGACTGACGACAGACGTTCACCCCGCGTCACCTCCGGGGCCAAGCGGCACCGCTCCTCATTCGCCTCATTCAAAACAACTAGGGCGGATCCCGTGAATCTTTTTAGATATCTTTTTATAAATATTTTTTTAACTTTTATTATTATTTTTATAAATAATCTGTTTAGACTTAGCGCCAAACTTTGTTTTTCTACGTACTTTCCCAGAATTGTAACGTACCTTATTAACTGCAGCCATTTCCTCTTCTCTTTCTCATTGCAAGGAAAGTGGTAGAATGACAGTTTAATCGTTTTTTTTTTCGTCTCGGATTTATTCCAACAATGAAGGACACAGCACTGCGGCATATTGACCAGGCAGAGAGGCTGGTTGAAGTTGAATTTCATCCACTAGGCATAAATATGACATTTCAATCATAAAGGTTCATAAGAAACAACATTACTGGGTCCAAGAAATTTCCAGTAGACTATTGTGGCACCTTGCCTAAAGCCTAAAGAGTAAATGTGGAGTGACACCAGAGGTTTAGCGCAGGTTTAAGCAACCACCACCACCATCCCTCAAGCTGAATTTAACTGACTGTACCTGAATGCAACGTGGGTGTCCTCTGGGTGAGAGAGTGTCTCTGTGAGAGAGAGGGAAAAAAGTGTTGGCATTGCCGGAGTTAATGGGGGGGGCCAGGGGGGCCAGGCTTCCCCAGTAGTAAAAAATAAATAAATAAAAATAAAAATAATAAGAAATGCTCACCATTTTAAATCTCCATCTGACTGTCTGACTGAATATGATCATACAATTTATATCCACTTTGACAAGCATCACAGGTATCTCTTTGCTAAAGCTATGACAGGGGGTCCTCTGACAGGGCCTTGCTGCAGCCGCCCCCTCCCCCTGGAATGCCCTCCCCAGTCACATCTGACAGGCCAAAACTCATTGTCTTTCATACTCATGTCATCTTTCCAAAAAAGCTGTGGATCTTTTAAATGTAATAAGTTGAATGACATTATGACAAGCTCCACGTAGTGGTGGTGGAGCAGGAATTGAACTAGCCATCTGCATTGCTTCCATGTATCTATATGGTCGACATATCCATCGCACCACCAGCTCCCCTTCGTACTCAAAGCTCTTCGCTGAGAGCTTTTATCTTTTTCGTCTGTGACTGTTCAAAGCTGACTGAGCCTTGAACCCACGACCTCAAAAGTTACTGAGGCTTGAAACCACAAGCTAAATACTGCTGGGCAGCAATCAAACTGTCTGAGCCACTGGGTCACACTTCTTAAGAGGGGCTTTCTCAGAGCATTTCATTCTTTCCTCTGGCTGTTGCTGTTCAAAACTGACTGAGACTCGAACCCACGACCTCAAAAGTCACCAAAGCCTCAATACTGATCGGTTGAAAATGAACTCTCTGTACCATGAGGCCAGACTTCTAAAGGAAGGTTTTCTCAGGGCTTTAAAACTCTTTCCTCTGACTGTCACCATTCAAAACTGACCAAGGCTCGAACCCACAACCTCAAAAGAGACTATGGCCTCAATAATGCAGTGCATGAACCAACTCTCTGTAGCACCAGGCCAGTGTTCTTAAGGAAGGTTTTCTCAAGGCTTTAAATCACTCTTTCCTCTGACTGTCACCATTCAAAACGCATTTCACGCATTATATAGGGCTCTATCGTTGCAGCGGCGCAGTTTCTAGGCCGAGCGCCAGCCGCAGCGCAAAGCAGTGGGCGTGGAAAGGCGCACTTGATATCTTGGTATCGGCGCTAAACTCAGCCTCAACCATTATAACCACGCCTTTTAAGCGTAAAATTATGCATTGTCCGCTCATTGGAGAATTGCAGGGAAGAGACACACGCTTGCCTTTTAAGCTCCAATTCCTGGACAAATCCGGTAAAACCAGACAAAGCCAAGGGCTCCGCCGCCCCCCCCTCCCTTCATCCGGTCTGTCTATCTCCATATATAGGCTATTATTCCATATTATTATGCTTCTCAAAGCAATCTAACTGCAGTTAAAATACTGCAAGCATGTAAATACCGTAAAATACCAATTATTAGCCCGGCGTTAATTGACAAAATATGTAGCCAGACCCCGCGTCAATATGGGACCTGCGGCAGTTTGGGACCTGCTTTAATTATTTTTGTACAAAAATATTGCTCAGCAAAGATTGTAAATAGTATGAAATTGTTTATTTAAACCATTTATTTTAATGAGTTGGCTACAGTCAGCACCCCACACGATTGCTTGTCTATGGGGAGAGCCGCGCCTCCCTCTCAGCGCAGCAGAGCACATTGCATGCCAGTTCGGGCCTGTACATGAAATCAAATAAAATTTGAGCTGAACTGTGACCTACCGGTATTTACCACTAAACTTTCTCCGCTGAAGGTGAGAGAACATGATCATCATGTGAGCAGATTATTTGTTGCATGCGCTGCCTCCTCCGCTGTTCATCACTCACGGAGCACCCTCTTCAGTAGCGCACATGTGAAAGAGCGGTGAAATACCAATTAGAAGCGGACTTCTATGCCCGCTGGCAGGGAAATATACCATAGGCACATTTCTCAAAATAATTATTACACCAGAGATGTCGGTTTTAGTGTATAAAAATCTTCAGGAAATGCCTACACAATTTTCAGAATCATCAGATGTTGAGGGAAAACGAATTTTGATCAGCAAGTTTCGTGCATGTGTTTTTTTTCCTCGTTGTTCCCGTTTCCTCGTTGTTCGTATTCTTCATCCGATTTTTCTTCTTCGTTGTGTTTGGGAGATGCATTCAACAGGATGTCGCAAAGGTAAAAAGAAAACATTGAAAAAACTAACCGGGCGTCAAATTGGGACCTGCTTTTATGTACAAAATATGTATCCAGACCCCGCTTATATATGGGACCCGCGGCAATTTGGAAGTCGGCTTCTAATTGGTATTTTACGGTACATGCCTATAATGTCAATTATCTGAATGAAATAATAATACATATTAATTAGGAATATTAGTAATATTAGTAGCCTAGCTAATTTCGGGGGGGGGGGGGGGGGTAATAAAACGTAGAGCTATATTACACATAAATGGGGATTATTATGATAGCCTAAACTAAATTTATGAAACTGCATTACAGCTTCACCCAAAGCCTGAGAAGGGTTGCAATCTTATATTCTATTGTATTCTAAAGTATTTTTTTCTATATATTGTATTCTCCATTCACTTTCCTGTCCCCGGTGCACAGAATCCTGCTTTAGGCCTGCTTTTCAAAAGCGCAAAGCGCTAAAAGTAGGCCAGGTCGGAAGATGGCTGGAAGATACCAGTACGCCGGTATTTAGCGCCGACACGCCCACTTCGGCGCATTCAGGGACTCCGCCACGCCCATTCGGCCTAAAGCGCATTTGGCAGCCTAAAGCCTATTGCTATTTTCCCGAAACAGGCGCAAGGCACGTTTTTTTGCGGTTAAGGCCCGTAATAGCGCCGATGGCCTGTGGGAGAATAGGGCCCTATGTGCCTTATTAATCAAAGTATAGTCTTTATGCATCTTAAAAGATGTTTTGAAGGGATCTTTTAAGTTCAATAGTATTTGAATTATATTAATATGACGTGAGTTTCTATTCGCCTGGCACAGTTTTACTTTTATACTTGAGTACATTTCAGAGCCTGTACTTTTTACTTTTACTTGAGTAATTAAGTTGAATCAGTACTTCTACTTTTACCAGAGTCTTTTTTTACACAATTAACTGTACTTGTACTTAAGTAAAGAAAGTGTGTACTTTTCCCATCTCTGCTCACAGGACACCCTGTCACTCACAAACAAGCAACTCCTTTGAGGCAGCACCTTAAGGATAATTGTCAAAGTACAGTCGTCACCAGCTGAGCTATCAAAGGTCATGCCTATGTCACGATCACGAACACCTAAATATATGGACTCAACTCACTGGCAGGTTTGACTCAACGTCACACTAACATTTAGATGAAAAAAATGAATTTTGCCTTTAATGCGAATAGTCTTACCTTTACATTAAATCAATGCAATTTACCCGTGGCAATTGACTGTCCATGCATGCACGTGTGTGAGTGAAGCTGGGTATTAATAGCTAAAGGACAATTGTGGAGCACAGTAAGGGTTACGTAAAGACAGTGTGTGGTGATGTCATGTGGCGAAAAGTCAGACGAGCATGGAAGGAAGGACACTCGTATGACTCCATGTGCTCGTGGCAGCCCCTCGCTTCGTCCTCTCGCCATGTGCTGTTTACTCACACATGTCGGGCACACACACACACACACACACACACACACACACACACACACACACACACACACACACACAGTTCTCACAAGGACTTCAGCGCTTCGTCTGATTCCAGCACTGTACACAGCTCAGCCGTTTGGCTCTCATATGGCAGCAAGACACATACTGTTGTATCTAGTAGCAGTATTGGGCATTGCAAAAGTAACATATTTCATGTAATATATTACTTTGAGCAGTAACTCAGTAATATAACTTATTACAATAGGATTTCAGTAATATTATACCAGTTACTTTGTCAAGTAACACAAGTTACAATTTTTTTTTTTTTTTTATCAAAGCACATACAAGATACAATCATTTCCTAATCAAATTGTGTGTTTTTATGCAAATAACCACTATAGATGACAATAACAAAGGAAAAGGTTAACACTTAGAATTTTGGGCAGTTTACACTGACTTCAAGACGGTTGAAATAATTTTTCGGGATGGTTCCAGCATGGCGATGTCATTCTACTACTGCTGCTATTTTGGATAGTGGAATTTTGAAAGTAACTCAAAAGTAGTGTAATAGGTTACTCTACACAGACAGTAAAGTAAAGTAAAGTAAAGTAACTTATTACTTTCAAATGAAACTAACTAGTCATATGTAGTATATTACATTTTGAAAGGAACTTGCCGAATACTGTCTAGTAGTGTGTGTACGTGGAGACAGACACACACACACACACACACAGACACACGCACGCACGCACGCACGCGCACACAGACACACACACACACACACACACACACACACACACACACACACACACACACACACACACACACACACACACATAAACACACAGGATTCCTCCCATCTACCTCCTCCATCCCAGGCGTGTCCTTATATGGTCAGAGTCATCAATAGTCCACATGTTTTATAACGAGTCCAGTTCCAAACATTCTCTTCCTGCTCTCCCTCTACTGGAGACACTGTGCAGGGGGCTGGGAGCCGTCCCCTGCTACAAAGTTTCCCTCCTTCCGCTCTGACTAAGCTCTCAACCTTCTTGGTAAGGACGCCGTCCCTGGAAGCCCTATAAAAGCCCACAAAAGCTCAGTCTAAGCCAGTATTCACGGTTGGATTTTCCTCTCAGTCCAGCTGACAATAAGCCATGCACCATTGAAGGGGGGAAAAGTTCTGTGAAGGTGTCATATCCATCCCCATAAAGCGGCCCTGAGGGACAGCAGTGTTTGGGTTCTGCGCCACTGCCTGGGTTAATGTGGGTCTGCTGTCTGACGCCCTGCTCCATTGGTTTGTGCCCGGCCACCTGCTGATTCTGCTGGTTTAGTTGGACCGCCTGGAGCCCAGAGCTAACCTACATAGGCAATGTGTCCCTCTCCTAAAGATTTCTCAAATTCAGAAGGCTCATGATTTATTTCTTGAAAAAGTAGATGGGATGTTAAATTAAAATATGTGTATTTGGTGATAGAAAATTCCCTACTTGGATTATTTGGCCCCCTTCTCAACTCTAATATCCTCATAATAAAAAGCTCAAACTTGAAAGCAGCTGTGGCGCTGCGTTTTGAGTGTTTGTGTGTGTGTGTGTGTGTGTGTGTGTGTGTGTGTGTGTGTGTGTGTGTGTGTGTGTGTGTGTGTGTGTGTGTGTGTGTGTGTGTGTGTGTGTGTGTGTGTATTGTTGTGCCAAACACTGTCAGGTAGAGTAAAAGCCAGAAGGTCAATTGAGGAATATTGCTTCCCTCAGTTCAGGGAGACCACTTAGTTGAATTTAGCCGATTGATATATTTCCACTTTCAATTGATTTTCAATGATTGATTTGCCACTGAACTTTCAGAAGAAATACTATTTGGTCTTATAAATAAATATACAGTTTCCACCTTCTGGTCAGTCTCTTCCTGATCGGTATTTTCTCTCTCTGCTGCAGGCTAGTTGCTTTGATCACGCTTCAAATTTTCTGCAAGATTTTAGTAGGAAGTATTGTGAACTCATAGCTTGTCTTCCCTCTCATCTTCCCCCTTCTCTCTCTTTGTACTTTCTCTCTCTTTCTTCTTCCCTGTCCATCCTCCTGCCCCTTGCTTTGTGCCTGCAGAGTCTGTGAGCCGGCGAGAGAGGGACCCTGTCTGCCCTACTGTCCAGCGACACCATGAGCTGGAGCTTCCTCACGCGGCTGCTGGAGGAGATCCACAACCACTCCACCTTCGTGGGGAAGCTGTGGCTCACTGTGCTCATCGTCTTCCGCATCGTCCTCACCGCCGTCGGGGGAGAGTCCATCTACTACGATGAGCAGAGCAAGTTCGTCTGCAACTCCGGACAGCCGGGCTGCGAGAACGTCTGCTACGATGCCTTCGCCCCTCTATCTCATGTCCGCTTCTGGGTCTTCCAGATCATCTTGGTGGCCATGCCTTCTCTCATGTACATGGGCTATGCTGTCAACAAGATTGCTCGATTGGAGGAAGCCAAAGGAGGAGGCAGTGCCCCGCCAGTCAGAATAGGAGGAGGGGGCTACACACACCGGAAGCCCAGGAAGATGTGCTTTGGAGCGCGGCAGCACCGGGGGATCGAGGAGACAGAGGAGGACCAGGAGGATGACCCCATGATCTATGAGGTGCCAGAGATTGAGCCTCCAAAAAGGCCACGGGATCCACTGCAACCCACACCGAGACCCAAGGTCCGCCATGATGGACGCAAGCGTATCCAAGACGAAGGGCTAATGCGGATCTACGTTTTGCAGCTAGTGACTCGTACAGTACTAGAGGCAGGCTTCCTTGCAGGCCAGTACTTGCTGTATGGGTTCCGTGTGGCGCCTGTGTTTGTGTGTTCGGGGAAGCCTTGCCCCCACAGCGTCGACTGCTTTGTGTCGCGGCCTACAGAGAAGACCATCTTCCTGCGCATCATGTATGGTGTCACTGTCCTCTGCCTCACACTCAACGTTTGGGAGATGCTCCACTTGGGCATCGGTACCATCTGTGACATCCTGCGCCGTAGGCGCTGCCCGCCTCAGGAGGACGAGTATCAGTTGAGCTTACTGGGCACCAATGGGGGTGTGGAGGGATCTGTAGGGGTGCCGGGGCCCGACACGGGTTCTGGGGGAGGGGTGGTTGCGGATGGGGGTGCTGATTACGTCGGTTACCCATTCTCCTGGAACACCCCGTCGGCTCCACCGGGCTACAACATTGTGGTGAAGCCAGAGCAGATCCCCTACACGGACCTTAGCAACGCCAAGATGGCATGCAAGCAGAACCGGGCAAACATTGCCCAGGAGGAGCAGCAGCAGTTTGGTAGCAATGAGGATAATTTCCCCACTGGAGGGGAGGCCCGTGTGGCCCTGAACAAAGACATGATCCAACAAGCTCACGAGCAACTGGAGGCGGCCATCCAGGCCTACAGTCAGCAGCACCGGGTGGAGGAGCAGCTCGGGGACAACCAGGACGACAAGCCCCAAAGTAACATCATCCAGACCCATCCTCAGCCACCGCCTCAGCCACAAAAGGAGCGCAAACAGAAATTGAAGCACGGCAAAGGAGGCAGCAGTGGAGGAGACAGCAGCAACAACAGCAGCAGCAGCAAATCAGGAGAGGCCAAGCCCTCTGTATGGATTTAACCCTCCTTTACAAACTGATGCATATTAAAATTATGTCAATATTAGAGCTGCTGCAATCTCTCTTGGATATTTAAACACCATGGTGCCTTAAAGAATCCTGCAAGCTGGAGAAGATGTGTGTCTATGTACTAACTAAGGTGTGTAAAGAACATTTGTGATGTTGCAGCTGACAATTTGTTTTGTCTGGGCTATCACTGTCTAACTTCAAACATCATACCAACGCAATCTATATTAGGCAACAGTCTGTCGTTTACATGTCTTGTCTTCCTCAAGTCCTGAAGCAGACTCTTGACCTCTGTTGTCTTCCTGTTTGCGGAAAATTACGGAATGATAATATGTTCTGTTGAGATTGGGCTTAGCTCATTTCTGGCTGATCCTCTGCAAAGACACTTACTTCATAATACATTGGCATCATAATTCTTGGACATCAAAATACAATGTCTTGATAATGGAACATCATATTAATGCAAAGGCAATATGCAACAACACAATGCACTGGCAGCGCCTAAAGCAGTGACTTTCTAATGCAATGACAACTTCTGTCACCTTCCCGACGGCTCCCATCAGCTGTGTCCTGTCAGTCACCATGTTCTGTCTCTGCTGTCTCTCCAAGGTCGATGACGTGTTCATGTTGCTGTGACATTGCGTTTGATTGTGCGTTTGTGAATGGTTTAGTGTGTGTTCTGATAATATAGTGCTATACCAGCTGCCACTCAGGAACTGGGGAGTACAGCCGGTAGTTTCTTATCCAGTCTACATCTTTCAGTTCTTGAGATTTCCTGGAGGAACCATTCATTCTCTCCGTGAATTAACAATGTGCATATTAAGCAATCCAGTCTTTATACCTTCACACTTTTTAAACCTGAACCACTTCTCCGTTTTTTGTTTCTGGCTCTTCATAGCTATTATACAAGACATCCCAGTGCTGAACTGGTCCTCCATCTGCCTTGTATTTGACTGCCCCCTAGTGGTATCTGTAAGGGGTGTCCTCTATTGGTAGTAGTAGTTACCAGTTGCCAATGCTACCTGCATCCAGCAACACCCAAACCAGCTATAGTATTCCTTTTCTATTGACAAGCCTTGTGTTTTTAACAGTCTTCCTATTGGTACACGTTCAGTGTTAGTTGCACAAGGCTGCAATATCAATATGTTGTAATGGAATAGTCTTAATTTAAAGCCATTACAGTATAGTGAGACCAAACACTGTTTGTGTGATACAAGTGTCAGTGCCAAGATTTTGTGCTAGGTTACTATGAAGCCTGGTTGTTTATAGCTTTTGGAATACTGTGGCCATGCTACTCCAACTGTGGGGGGAAAATGCCTATGTGAGACCAATCCTTTTTGTAAAAGTCACTTGTTTTTTTGTATTATACAGTATGTGTTTTTGCTTTTTGGAATGGGATTTAAAATAGCAGACTCAGAAATGGGGTCCATTTTTACATTCAAACCAGTGTTTTATATGAAAATTCTTTTTTTTTCCAATAACCTTTTTGTAAAATAAAGAAAATGAAAACAGATGGTTTTAAAAGTGCATTAGTTATATGGATATTGTGTTTTTAATTGCCTTCTAATTGTAAAATATATATATATATATATATGTGAAATATGACATAGTATATTTTTATAATAATGTATTGGCTACATGGCTACATTGAATTAATGACAAAGAAAATAAATAGCCAGTCTTTTGCCTGTATGTTACGGTATCAGTATTTAATGTATGTGGCGACACTCTGGGCTGTGTTTTAATAAACAGTGTGATTCCTTTTCCAACATTGTGATGAGACCTGCTGAACAGCTGTGTGCGGAGAGTAACTGGCGTATGGAATAACTTGGGCAAAGGAGACTAAGTACCACATTCTTCAAACCCTTCCCAGAAGCTTTCCAAACAAGCGACAAATCTGATTGATTACTCACTTTATGAGGATAGACGGGGGGCAGATCAGAAAAGCCTGTACATTCTGTTCTCAATTCAGTAAATCCCATTTGAAAGATCTGCCTCTGTCTAAGCATCAATCCCACCAAATAGTTGATCTAATTGAGCAAACCCCATGTGAAGTAATAAAGCTATACATTGTGGCGTGGTTTCCCTCAGATGTATGGCGTACAGTGCAGCACTGTGCTCGCTCAGAAAGACTCTGGGTTTTTCCACCCAGTCGGCAACACGTGTCAGAGCAACAAGGCCAAGCCAACAGCAGACAGACATAAATCACCAAAAGCACTCGGCCAGCCTCTCCCCAAGCAGTGATTGACATTGGCTCCACTGTTGCTGCTCTGATCCCAAAAAGCCACAGGTGATTTACTGAAACCATCCTAAAGCCAGTCTTGTTCCCTCTAAGGCAAATAGTCCCTGTTCAATTCGTCCATGATAAATTCTTATCTTGAGTGTTTTACTGTTGCCATTTTAAGATCTGCTAAGGACTACACTATAAATAGATAGCAGGTAGTTATGGCTGATGGGGGCTTGCAGGTACAGCCAGCTGAGGCCACTAGAGGGCAGCTGTTTCTACAGAGCAGTGGGTCAGAGGGACCACCTCCAGGAGGGGCATTTTGAGGAGGTGTGTGTGTGTGTGTGTGGGGGGGGGGGGGGGGGGGGGGTGCAGGGGAGGGGGACCCCATCTGTTAAACATGCCTGGCAGTATGGACTGTGGCACTTTACATCAACTGCTTTCAACATAGTCCCATGGCACAGCAACATATTTGTCTATCTCCCACCCCTCTCAGAGAGAGAGAGAGAGCGAGCATGGCTTGTTGGACAGAAATGGTCAGAACTAACTTATTGGATCAATTAACTTGATTAGTAGTTCTTTCTTCTCTGCATAAGTTCATTATGCATATTTGGAGGAGTCATCTATTTACATATGAGTTGGCAGCTGAGGGGATGATTGGGCAATCGATGTATAGGTTATTTAATTAAGAAATAATTATCTTCCCGGGTAGCTTTCATTACAGCAGGAAACCTAATGGAAATAGATTGGTCTTATCTGCATTTCTTAGGACAAAAGTGTATTTTCTTGTTGACATCAGCCAGAGAGTGAAAAAAGACAGTGTCAGGTGAAGTCTTGTAATGTGGGTCTGTTGGGCATCAGAGATCCCACACTGTCTGCCCTCAGCATCTGTCTGTCAACTGTATGAGAGACTCTGGTAATGTTGAGGCTTCTGTCATTTGCCCTACATGTTTCTCACAGCCACCTATATGGGATGTGATAATAAAACCAGTACAAACTCATACTCAACTCAAACTCATACATGTACTGTATTTGTGTGTTTTTCTATGCCTTTTGTATGTAATATACTATATGTCTCTTTGAGTGCCATTCTGGTATACCCCAGCCAAGTACAACTGTTTATTCCATTTTTGGAAACTCGTTTCTTGATGAATACATTTGAATGCATGTAAAGACTTATTTTCCTACAAAAATAAATCAAATGCACATAAAAAAAAGTCTTCCTCATGTTTGTCTTTTTTGTGTGAGGGTCCAGGTCAAGAAAAATGACTGGGAAAATTAGACTTCTGTTGAGATGTTGTGTTAAATTAATGTACTCGTCTTGTAATGAGACTTGTTTGATTTTGGTGGAGAGCAGGGGGCTCTGCAGTCCTATCAGGAGAATTACAGTCACACAAACTGATGTTTTGTCAGTAGCAGGAACAACACGGCAGACTGGCGAGATGTGTCACTCCGGCTCACGTCAACCATGTCACTTTGTTTTGTTTGTCACTTTGTCAGTTCATTTGGTGACCGCTGATGGTGACTGTGATGAAAGAACATTTGAGTCTGTGAGGCTTCAACTTGTATCAATACATTAACGGCCCAGCTAGGGCTCGTATAGGCTCTGTCTCGCTGCCAGTTACCCTCTCACAATGGTGAGAAATTGCAAATTGCATCTTTGGTGTAACAAAATTAATACTGCTTCAGTCTCAACTGAAGTCAGGATTTTTCAGAAATCATCCAAAGATTAAGCTATAAGAAATTGAAAGTATAAAGGCTTGAGTTTTCCACTTAGTGTCTGTCTTCAATAGTGAATTAACAGCCAAAGTGCCTGGAGAATAGAGAGTAGAAGTGGAAATGGAAAGATTTCAGTATGTTTTTCTGATTTCTCAAATAAAAAAGTTCCCTGGAGAGAATGGCCACTGGGAGTCAGTATGTGCTGCAGCTGGATGTAAAGGTCACTGCCGATATAAGTGGAATCCCAGGAGCGCTCTCTGGGATAGCTACTTGTGGCAGTGGGCTATTTTCTCCAAACGGAAACAAACATTTCATCCCATCAATGGTCTAATTGGCTGGCTGCACCGACCCTGCACAGATGTCATTTTACAGATGGAGTCTACATGCTACCATTATGACTTTGGTGACAGGAAAAGGACAAAGTGACCCACTGTTTTCCAAGGCTGTCCTGGTCAGGTTCTGCCCTGATCCTGTGACAGCAGCATCCAGATGTTTCCGTGTCGGGTCCACCCGGTAATTGTGGGACGCCCCGCAGCAGGACACGCAGGAGAATTAGTGAAGTGGAAGGAGCAGTAACGTATAGGTCACTGATAGCACAGCTGTATGGAATATGAAAAAACACCAAGCCATATTACAACAGATGAATACATTCACAAAAGTGATAAGATTAAGCATGCTGGCATTTACTGTACCCTATATCAGGAGAAAATGTCACTAAGGTTTCTCAATGGCAAACAGATGACAGATTTTACAATATGTAAAATCATAAATCAATGGATCATATGGTGTTCCAATGTAAAACAAAGCCATTAAAGTAACAGTAAATAGTTTGTCCCATATTAACCATCAGAATCTGCTGTTTATAAGTCGAAACACTGAATACTAGTGGCAGATGTTGGGCACTGACCTCAAAATTACCTACTATCATCAACCAGTTAACACTGACTCCCACTTTTGGTTGAGTAACAAAATACAGACACTGAGTGAATTTTTCTGATAAATATTTATTCACAAAAGTCACATGACAAACACATTTGTCTTTATTTAAGATCCCCATTAGCTACAGCAGAGCTGCAGCTATTCTTCCTGGGGTCAAACAACTTGCATAGTTTCAAGATATCACATACAAAATTTACATTCTGTATAAAAAAAATATGTGACAAACACATGGCATGAAGTCCCATGACAAGCACATGGGACAAGCACTTTTCCTTTTGATTTGTTTGCCAGAGTTACTTCCTGCTGCATTTACAACTGATGATGGTGTTTGGATGAACACCGAACACTTCAATTACCTGGATGTCTGAGAAATGAACTTACACAAATGAAGTGATAGTGACCAACTCTCGGTAAACAAGGCTAGGTCGGAACCTAGCATATGGCCAGCGCGATAAAGCATTGATGAGCCTGTTGTTAGCCAAAGTGGCTGGCTTGTATTGTTGAATTGAAATTGTACCAGCCATGCACATTTGTTTACCAGGCAGGCATATTTTGTAATCCCACCGTTGTGTTTAACTGACATTTGTGTAACGGTTGTCTTGATTTGGGCGATATGGACCAGAAATTGATTGGTTCCTAGACTCCTCGGATTGGTTCCTAGTTGTTTTGGTGAATGATAGGACTGGATACAAAGTTGGATACAAAGTTCTTAGAGATTGTGACCACCAGGGGGCATCAGTAAAAATGCACAAACTCAAGATGTTCAATGTTCAGGCCAGGGTTTACTTGGTATGTGTGTGGTTCTGGAAAACCAAAGGAAAGCAGCTGTTACAATCTGCATAGGTTGTTACAGGAAATGCCTTACATGTACTGTATACAGTACACCAAAATATACATTACTCGAACATGAATAAATAATTAAATAAACAATAATGCATCATGCCATCAGCTGAGCATATTATCCAGCACATATAAATTATATAATCCCTCTCTGCAAAAAAGCCAACCACCCAGCAAACACCAGACACTGCACTGTGTAGATGGAATACATTCAACCTTCTGGTTCTAGTGTAATGTGTTCATGTGTATCATCCATGCTTTGTGTCATCCAGTCAAGGAGGTATTTGATTAAGTTCAAAAGACATTTTGTTTCAGCTCGCTTAACTGTCAGTGTGATTGGCATAAGCCTTTGTTCACACCAAGTGCTTAACATAAGCAGAACTGACCAGTCCCACAAGAATCGCTGTCTTTTCCTCAGCGCCTCACTCGGCGCGCATTGACCCTGCCCACAACTTTCATTGACTTCAGGCATGGCAGCTTCACGCTTGGAAAATAGAACTGAATCCTGAACGCTTAAGTGCAGCTTGAGCATGGCTTGAGCAAGGCACGCGCGCGGCTGGTGTTAACGGCTTTGCCTGTTAACGAGGACGCCGAAATGAAACTTGTGGGTTCAGCGTAGGTTGAGCGTTGACGTATGGTGTGAACGGCACTAAAAGACACTAAAGTGCAGACCCTCAGAAAAAAAACCTCACTGCTTTTACTTAAGGAATGGCTTTCCAGTTTGAGCAAAATAACTGTACCACCAGAATCCAGCTGGAACAAGCCTGATAATAAATAGTCGTAAATACAAAATAAGATTATTGAATATAATATTTACAGTCTTGTGATTTTTGCATTTTGACTTCAGTGCAAAAGTCTTGGCTGCTGATGGGCCTGCTCAGCATTAACTCCACCTCCACGCAACCATCATCCATGATCCACACTGTGCCACACAGACTCATCCATTCAATCTAACATTGGTTCCCAAACTGTGGTCCGCGGGGGCTCCGCCTGGTGGTCCACCAGAGAATTACAAAAGATAAAAATTAAAATATATATATATATATCGTTTTTTAAATAACAGACAACAGTTTGTATACACATTAACCCTGAGGAGTAGCCAGATTGGGCTGATTTTCGGAAATTTGAAAATGTTGAACATTTACTTTCAGAGGCTGCAGCAGGCTCAGTTTTAAAGCCACCAGAGTGAAGTTCCTGGTATCATATGAAACTGGAAGCCCTAAGGAATCGATTTGTACCAACCATGTCAACTGTTTCACAGCCTGTCAACTTGACAGGTGCGTGTGTGTGTGTGTGTGTGTGTGTGTGTGTGTGTCAGCTAGTAGGCTTGTATTGTCATTTAGCCTTTGCTGCTAATGCATGGTTAAATCAGCAAATTTTATTTGATGTGTGTGTGTGTGTGTGTGTGTGTGGGGGGGGGGGTGCTCTACGCAGTGGAAGTGGTCCCTGGGAAATTTGGTTTGGTACGTAGTGGTACTTGGACAGAAAAGTTTGGGGACCCCTGGTCTAACACATAAGGCTTAGTGAGTGACTGAGGCTGAAGCTAGAGAGAAGGCACTGTGCTGTCTGGGTGCAGTGCCTACCTACTGGGTGACACACAATCTCCCAGGTGAAGCTTGAGCACGCCCTGACTGTGCAGCTTTAACAAGTGCTCAAACTCCCCAGGCATGGTGTGGACTCCCTTCTCGGGCTTTGTGTCGTCATAGTAGTGGTTGGTGAGGGACTGGCTTCTGACCGGGTGCTCGCTGAACGGCCAGAAGCCGTACACGTGCACGTTGGCGCAGAGCTCCAGCGCCAGGCTTACCACCATGAAGCCGGTGCTGAGCCGCACTGGGACCTTGAGGCCCTGGGAGCGCCAGAAGTGGTCCAGACTCCGCAGATAGTCCGGGTTGAAGAAGACAGGCCGGGTGGGGCTTTCAAACTCCTGGATGGAGTACAGGGCCCGCATGGACAGGGCCGTGTTGGGAAAGAAGGAGAAGGCAGGCAGCAGCAGCAGCGAGTCACCGTAGAGACGCAGGCTCTCCACAAAGGGGGAGCGGCGCTCCGACAGAGACGTGAACCTGAAAGAAAACACAGAGGATCAAGGAACAAGAGACGTTGCAGGTTTGGTAAGGTTGACGACGAGATGTATCCAGTCTCCACATCCACACACTCACTTGTATCTTAAGATGCTCGGGTTTGCTGTCACAAGGTCAGTCTTGTTGCCCACATCTTTCTTATAGTCATCTTGCAAAGGAGGTAGGTTGCACCTGAACGAGGGTGACAGGGGCCAAGGAAAATCACTACATTTGTTTGAACAGGGGTGGTGATGGTCTATCAGCATTTCACACTCCATTATGAGATTGCATGTAATGGATGAGTACCTACCTGATAACAAACTGGGCAGAATCTATCTTCCCTCCACAGCTGCTGTTGACCAGGATCCCTCCATTCCCCACAACAGCACACATGTCCCATGATTTATTTCCAAAGGGATTCTCCTGGAATCAACACCAACAGACACTTTAACATGTATTATTGTATTCATAAACATGTGCACGCATGCATGAACGCGCGCACACACACACACACAAACACACACACACACGCATGCACGCGCGCACACACACACACACACACACACACACACACACACACACACACACACACACACACACACACACACACACCCCCCCCCCCACACACACACACACACACACACTCGGGAGTAATTTGCATAATCATGTTTTCTGTATTCATCACTAAATTATAAACTATTTTCAGTACCAGTACCAGTAACATTTGCAGGTGTTGTTATTTATAGGTTATTATTCATTGATTTTCTTTGTCTGGCTCACTTGAGACCAAATTGGGTCGCATGTGGCCCGTGGACTAAAATGAGTTTGACACCCCTGTGTGTGATGATGGACCAGGAGCCATGGTGAGGGAAGTGTATTTGACTCAAAGTTTACGCCCCATGACAGCCAAAGGAACAAGGAACAAGAAGGACAAAACCGAACCAAGATAACGTGATGTTTAGACTAATTTCAATAATGAAGACTACTTACATGTAGCAGCCATCGCCCAGTTCAGGTTATATCACAGTGCACGCCCCCTTTCTTTGAGGTTGTATAACCCATTCATTGTTAGGCACGGCCCCTTTCATTCATGCTGTCTCCTCATCCATTCACAGTCTCCCACGCTTCCCCTCTGTGGCAATAACCAATCAGCCCAAGCTATTCCTTTGCCGCTGAGCCAATCACCTAACCGGCGTAGTATATCAGAGTCCATGTTTTTACTATGTTTGCTATGTGCTGCGTATGTGCTATGTGTCATCCTCAGTTGCTGATGATCATCGCTGAATCAGTTGTTTTTGCCCCACCTCATCACTGACGCCCTCCTCTCATCATCTCAGGAGCGTCATTATATCATGGAGTCATATGTCAAAAATTTATTTGTTTGTTGTATTATTATTATGTTGCTTATTAAACCTTTCTACCAGTCTCTCATTATTGAACTACAGTACACTGGGCTATTAATGTTAGGGGTATATACAGTAGCTCAGTGGCATAGCATTTCACTGCAGATCAAGAGGTCCCCAGTTCAACTCCCACACCACACCAATACAAATGCTAACTTTTGTTGTGAATAGGTATAGTTGGTGCATATAGAGTGCATAAGTCTTATCACCACTCCATTGTGGCCTGGGAATTGTGGCACTAAGTGTGGTGGCAACCATTAATTGGAGAAGGGTCTGATTGCAGACCGCAAGACAGAGGCATACCTGGTAATGGGCATATGGGGTAGCTTCAAGGTACGCCCCCCTCCTCTTCAGTTCTACTAGTCTCGCTTGACCAGACTCTCTCCGTTTAGAGAGTTTTACTAATTATGATTAATTGATGATTAAGCGGAAAGACTAATTGGACATTAAACCATTAAACGAGAAAAAATGATCAAAAATGTGATTTTAATTTGGGCCTCTGTATATTTTTCTATGCTAGACTCCTCCAGCGATTCAGAATGAATTGGCCTTTTCATGGTGATCTTTGATGTGTCATTAGCCTCATTCACACCGGCCTTGAAAGCGGAAAATGTTACGGAATATGTAATAGAATATGTTACGGAATATGTCTCCGATGTGAAAGTGATGAAAGCAGAGTCGTGGATAATTGTGTTACGCCTTTGCCAGTGGAGGTAGTCATAGCGCCGGATCAGCCTCCATCCCGCCTCCACCTGAAAGCGTAGGACTAGGAGCGGCGACACGGAACGGTGCGAATGGTCAGCTCATTCATAAAAAAGATTACAGGGAAACCACCTCACACAACAAGAAAGGCATAAGTGAACGTAAAAAAAAAGTAGCCTATACAATCATGACTGCAACAGGGGCGCCAGGAGGAATGCTCCATGCCTACACTGAGTAAGTAGGTTAGGCTATTTATGCTCAAACGATGTTGACATTAGTAGGCAAAATTAACGGATATAATAATAAGTTTCAGAGGATGTCTCTCGTGCAAGTAAAAAACAACTTGCCTCTATAAAGGTGCTGAAGATCTCGGGCGTCACCTTGAAGGGCTTCCTCTTACCCTCACCATCGTACACGATGTTGGATTGCACCGGAGTGTTGGCCTGTGTGATGATGGCCTTGGTGAGGCCACTGCAATTGGTGCTCAGCAGATCTCTGTAGAACACAGCAAGTTCTCGATTAAAGAACAAACTTAGAGGAAAGACTTTAGATGAAAGGAGATGTAAGTTGACTGGTCAGTTTAGGTGTGTAAAGACAATGGGTTAGGGTTAGGCTATTGTCAGTGTTATGAAATTATAAGTTATAAATTATGAAGCTCCTGGATTTAATTCCATAGAGTTGATTAAAGACAGAGAGAAGTAGCAGGCAACAGAGTGAATATGAATGACATTTTATTTTTGTGTCATGCTAAATTAATGGCCCATCCCACATGAGATTGCATGACAGTGTCTTGCAAACAAACAAAATAAATTGTCATTTACGGCAAGGCTCAGATGGAGAGGGATCCCTGGGTTCCATAATGCTGTTCTATGTGGATAAAGTATGATTATACACAAAAGGCGGCAATACAAAATAAATTACTAATTTCCTTGATTTGCTCGATATGATTTCTTCGACCGTACCAACAAAGCACCCAGTTTCAACATGAAGACTACCGGATCTAATTTGAACACACAATGATCTTTTCTTGTTAAATTATACTTTATAATGTTCAGTGACATAATTACTTTTAATTACCAGATGTGTTTTAAGTTTGGGTTTATTCCATATCACTACAACCCATTTCTCTTTCAGGTGACAAAAAAATTAAGCTTCGCGTTAGTTCATTCGAGACACGGAAGTCATAGGCTATATGCCCGAGCTGTATCCAGCTGTCAGCCGCTGATTGGATCATTCATTCACCAACCACAGCCCTTCTCACAATAAGGCGGTCCATATAAACACGGCCTCCTCTCTCACTCTGATCTGCTCCACAAATGCTGCATCACACTGCTGCTGCTGGCAATGCTTTGCTCAAAGGCTAATCATGTATTCTAGCGCTAGAGTTTGCATGGCTCAAAAAGTGAACATGTTTCCATGTCTTGCTTAGGCTCCCTCTCTTACTCACTATGGCTTTAAATTTATCTGGCATCTTGTATCCCCATGGGGGATTTTTGCGACCCTCCCTGCTCGGCGTAGCATGCTGCTGGGCCGGTTCAGGGAGGAGCATCTTCTGTAAAGATGCTTCTCTTTACAGCCATGATCTGTAAAGAGCGGAGCCTTCAACGCCAAACATAACTGTATTTCCATTTATGCAATAAATGGTTAAATCTATGACGAGAGTGTTCTTGAATGAAAGGCTGTCCTTTAAATAAATGAATATCTACTTTTACTTTTGAAACATAGACTTCCTTCTACTTCCTACATTCATGAATAAGTTATGAATTCCTCTTGCCTATTGTCCCTGAATCCCACTCAAATCAAATATTCTCCTGGCTAACCTGCTCTCCTCCATGTTTAATTAACAGTCTGTTCCATAACCGGATCACACCTGCCTTCCAACGTACAGTAATACATGTCTCCCATCCTTATCTCCAGTAATGGCATGGGTTGGTGCAAATTTGTGTACTCCCAATGTTTGAATCCAAGTCCGAGTCACCAAAGAAGAGTCCCCGGAGTTACACACAGTCGGAAATGAAGAATCTTTGACTTTATCATAAACACTACATTTTAGTTCTAGTTTAGTTTAGTTTAGTTTATTTCGGTCAGAAAGAAAAGAATATTCAGAGAATAAAAAAAAACAAAAAACAAAAGAGGATACATAAGGCTGACCGAAAGGGTTTAGGGCTGAAGCTAACTAGCTTGTTAAATGCCCTTACCCTTATACCTTTACGTTATATGTAAACATATGCAGTACATATGCATACACATGGATACATACATGCATTAATTTACACACGCATATAGCACATGCTCCTAATTATACATACATGCCCATACACACATAGGCTACCTACCACCTATACATATAATTACACATACATAGCTAATACCAAACATACTACACGAAATACAAGTGTCCCATAAGTCCTAATTATGAATCATCACGTCTATACTTCTCCAGAATAATGTTTCTATACTTTTTTTTGAATTGCGCAAGATTTTTACTTTCTTTGATTCAAGTCAAGTTTATTTATATAGCCCTAATTCACAAGCATGTCTCAGAGGGCTTCACAGAAAGTATGTCTAGCTAATTCTAGCTGACACAACAGTAACAAGAATATACAGAATAAAGATAACATTTGAACAATTGATAATATAGAAAATATAGGAATGAGGGGAGAGCAGAGGAGAGAGCAGGAGAAGGGAGAAGAGAGCAGGGGGAATGTGAGAGAGTGATGGGGTGGGGAGGGAATGGGAGATGCTGGAGGGTATAGGAGGAGCAAGAGGAGAGAGCAGGAGAGGGGAAGGGAGGGGAGGTGTGGGGGAGAAGAGAGCAGGGGGAGGGAGGAGGTGGGGAGAGAATGAGCAATATAGACGGAGGAGAGGGGGGAGGTGGGGAGAAAATAGGAAATGTGGAGGAGAGAACAGAGAAGGAGAGATGAGGGTGCAGGGGAGGGAGAGCCAGGGTAGAGAAGCAGGGGGAGTGTGAGGGAGGGAGGAGGCGGGGAGAAAACGGGAAACGCGGAGGAGGAGGGAACAGAGAAGGAGAGACGCAGGGGGAAATGCGGAGGAGGAGAGAACAGAGAAGGAGAGGTGGGAGGGTGCAGGGGAGGGAGTGCAGGGGGAATGTGAGAGAGGGGAGAGGACAGAGAGGAGGAGAGAACAGAGAAGGAGAGGTGGGAGGGTGCAGGGGAGGGAGAGCAGGGGGAACGCGAGAGGAGGAGGCGGGGGAGGGAACAGACCTCTCTGCTCCCTCCTCCCCCACATCCACCCCCCCCCCCCCCAGAGAGGACAGAGAGGAGGAGAGAACAGAGAAGGAGAGGTGGGAGGGTGCAGGGGAAGGAGTGCAGGGGGAATGTGAGAGAGGGGAGAGGACAGAGAGGAGGAGAGAACAGAGAAGGAGAGGTGGGAGGGTGCAGGGGAGGGAGAGCAGGGGGAACGCGGGAGGAGGAGGCGGGGGAGGGAACAGACCTCTTAAAAAAAAAAAAAAAAAAATATTTTTGAAACATTGCAGATATCATTAATGTACAGTATAAACAATTTTGGTCCTAAAATCGACCCTTGTGGTACACCGCAAGTAATGTCTAATTCTGTTATTTAATAAAAAGTGAATTAGCCCTGTGTTGGGGCAGGGGGTAAAGCCCTATAGAGTCACATGACACAACTTTAAGGTATCTGCCATGAAGATGCTCTTCAGGTTAACACTGAACACTGTGTCATGGGTTCCTCTACTTTGCATAGTACTTTGCAATGCATATTTACTACTTTCTACTTCCATCAGTTCCATGTCTACAGTTCTTCCCCTTCTGTGGACACAAAGTGCTCATTTGTGTCCACGATTGATGTTGCGCTGTCGGCCCATCTCTGCATCTTTTTTGAAATGGAGATCTCCCCTGAGATCATTACTAGGTCACAAACCGTTAAAAGACATCACATTAATGCTAGCACCAGTGCACTGTTTATGGAGATATTTTCCTTAACATCTTCTCCCCCATCAGCCTCTGTCAATGACATTCTCGATAACTTCAACTCAACAATCCGTCAATCGTTCCAATTTAGTAGGCTATACTAAAATTGGAACGATACAGAGAAGACTGGCGTGCGGTCGTGTATCATTCCAATTTTAGTATAGCCTACTAAATTGGAACAATACAGAGAAGCAGGGCTGGACTCGGACCAAAAAAGCTACCTGCCATGTGGCTCAGACAGGCCCACAATTTCGAATCGGCCCAATTTTTCGAGCTCGCGCTCGCACTCGCATGGGTTGGGGATTTACTTATAAAGCCACATGTTATGACCCAGTCTAGGGGTTTTAGGTGTAATGATGTTGCAGCATTGAATAAACGTGCCCAGTGAGAACTCAACGTTTACTTATTAAATAGACATAAGTACAATACTAAACATAACAACACTGATTTTTTTTTTACGCAAATACAAGTGTATTGATTGTTGTCATGTTGGCGTCCCTACCACTAGGAATCAGTATTGTTATAGGTGAGACTATGAAACTAAACTTAACTAAAACTTAGATACTCAAAACCAAAAAATATAGAGTAGATTACTTTGGACATAATATAGCCACACAAACATTTCCCATATGTCTGATGTATCTTTCCCCATAGTCTGTTACAACTCAACTCATTCTATGCCTGTGTTTGATGGAGCAAGCAAGCAAGTCATTGGAAATGAAATATTGTTTATAAGTTACTCTAATAAGCACAGTTTAGATATTAATCTAAACGTTATAAAAACGTGAAAATCGTAACGTCGTTGTTGCTGATTAACCCACCTGGCTACCACCATGAATAACGTTACGTTAGCTAGCTCACTCATCGATTACCTAGCAGTGTGCACCAATCTTAAAAGTTGTCATTTTGTTGAAATTAAGTAGTGCTTCGTCGATCATATGTACGCCGAATTTACCAGCAGGCTCTACGAATTTGTGAAGGCCTTTAGGTAGTTTTCTACCAGGTAGGTGCGATTGCCGATATCAAGGAAGGCAGTGTGTTAAATTGCCACATTTTCTAATAGAGTTTGGCGTGTACCGCGGCGCGCATCAAAGCTACAAGCCAGAATCCTATCGCTTGGACAAATTCAAATAGCTGCCACACTTACCTCAAACGAGTGAGACGCAGACGACGACGTCGATGTGAAGTCAGTGATTTTAATCCGTTTAGGTGGACGGTGGTGCCATGATGCAGCGCTACTTTTCAAACACTGTGATTGAAGTGACAGACAGTTGCAATGGGCTGGCCCAATTGTACGTGGAGCAACGTTGATTGGTTAGAGGGCCCTGTCTCACTCCAGAGACCAGAATCATTCATTATTGACGCCTGAATTGGCCGCTACCGGCCCAATCAAATACATAATACATACTTTTTCACCAACCTGACCGGCCCACTAGCCAGCGGCCCACCGGCCATTGCACCGGTAGAATTACATTGCAGTCCAGCCCTGCAGAGAAGACTGGCGTGCAGTCATGTATCGTTCCAATTTAGTAGGCTATACTAAAATTGGAACGATACACTGGCCAGCCGGCAGGAAAGTATAGCGGGACTTGACGAGACTTGGTGACCGAGATCACGAATGAGGTAATTTGATCCCTGGGAGACTCCAGGGAACAGCCCGGGAGGAAATATCAGTCTGGTGGTTGTTGCGGGATGAGATTATGACGATATGTGGCGAAAACGGGAATAAAACTGGCTATTTAGATGCAGGAAAGACAGGCTGCCACTTGGCCCCCTCGGAGCTCCATTTTAGGACTGGCTTGGACGCTATTGATCTCAAAACAACGCTAGGACGGCCCGAAATGCTGCGGAGATCGCTGGGTGAGTCATCAGATCATAATTAATGTGAGGAGAGGGGTCCAGGTTAAAAAAAAACGAAATTCTCCTTTAAGCGAAAAAAGGGAGATTGCAGGAAAGCTGAGCGTAGATGGCGGAAAACTAATCTTCATATTCACTATGATATATACAAAGATAGCCTTCACTCCTACAACCTCGAACTGAAAAGATTGACACAATCGTTTTTCTCTGATATCATTAACAAATATGTGAACAATGCACGCACCCTATTTGCCACAGTTGAGAGACTGACTAACCCGCCTCTCCGTGTAGCACCTGAGTTTCTCTCCAATGTCAAATGTAATGAGTTTGCTGCCTTTTTTACAGACAAAATTATTAATATCAGGCAGCTATTAGTGGCTCCACACTAAGTAATGATGCGAGATCACCCTACCCACTTAACCCTTGCTCGATAAATTTGTCCCAGTTCAGCGCTGTTGACCACAAAATTTTAGATGAAATTGTGCAAGGCCTTAAACCATCCTCGTGCTGTCTCGACACCCTTCCAACAAGTTTTTTTGAAAGCTTTTATAACTGCTTGTCGTCAGACTTATTGCACATAGTTAATTGCTCCCTTCTGACTGGCACCTTTCCTGAGTCCCTGAAAACTGCAGTTATTAAACCCTTACTAAAAAAACGTAGTCTTGACGCATCAGTAATTACTAACTACAGACCAATATCTAATCTCCCCTTTATAGGCAAAATAATTGAAAAGGTTGTTTACCTACAACTCAATAGATTCCTAACCTCCAACGATCTCCTAGATAAACTCCAATCAGGCTTTCGCCCCCACCATAGCACAGAAACCACGCTTACTAAAGTCATAAATGACATTAGAATTAACTCAGACTCAGGCAAAAATTAGATCCTAGTGCTATTGGATCTTAGCGCTGCGTTTGACACTGTTGACCACTCAATACTATTAGACAGGCTAGAAAAACTGGGTTGGGCTATCGGGTACGGTCCTCCAGTGGTTCAGATCCTATCTCAAAGACATGAAGTACTTTGTTTCCATTGGCAATTACACGTCTGACCTAACTAGTATGACATGTGGGGTGCCTCAAGGATCCATTATGGGGCCCGTTCTATTCAACCTTTATATGCTCCCTCTAGGCCTAATTATGCACAAAAACAAAATAGTTCAGCGCAGACGACACCCAACTCTATATAAGTCTTTCCTCAGGTGAATATGCTCCCTTGAATATGCTCTGCCAGTGCATTGACCAAATAAATGACTGGAGTCTCTATCCCTGAAGCCAAAGGATCAAGTTAAAAATCTTGGCGTTATTATTGATTCCAATCTCAATTTCAACTCCCACATTTAAGTCAATCAGAAAATCAGCTTTCTATCATCTTAAAAATATAGCAAGAATTAGGGGCTACATGTCCAGACAGGATCTAGAAAAACTAATTCATGCCTTCATCTACAGTAGATTAGACTACTGTAATAGCTTTTTCTCTGGTCTCTCCAAAAAAGAACTTAGACAACTCCAGCTCATTCAGAATGCTGCCGCTAGAGTTCTAACAAAGACTAAGAAAGCTGATCATATTACTCCAGTTCTTAAGTCTTTACAATGGTTGCCATTGTGTCATAGAATAGATTTTAAAATACTGTTACTAGTCTACAAATCACTTAACGGCCTAGGCCCAAAATACATAGCTGAATTGCTCCCACGCTATGAACCGTCTAGACGTCTCAGGTCAGCAGGGTCCGGCTTACTAACTGTCCCTAGGATTAAATCAAATCATGGGGAAGCCGCATTCACCCACTATGCTTCTGCTAGCTGGAACAATCTGCCTGAAGACATCAGATTTGCCCCAACTTTACTTACTTTTAAAAATAGACTAAAGACTTTTATGTTTACCGTCGCTTTTAACTGCTGACAGATTGAAAATGTTTTTTATTCCTCTGTAAGTTTTTTACTATTTTTATCCTCTTCTTTTATTCTCTTATTTTCTTGTGTGGACCATCTTATGTGAAGCACACAACAGAAGATGCATGGTACTGTACCAGTAGAGGGTATGCTTGGCGTCCAAACTACAGTATAAAGACAAAGCTGTTATGAAATGCCTATTTTATCCTCTTTTTTTTTTTCTTTCTTATGTCATCCATTTTATGTGAAGCACTTTGAACTGCATCTGTGTACGAAATGTGCTATACAAATACATTTGACTTGACTTGACTTCTATATATATGAGGGGAAATGGGTCCCAGAGGGATGCTTGATATTTACTGAATTTCAGCAAATCTTTGAGGAACATTTCACATGATTATTTTTTTCTTACCTGAACTTTTTGGAATTGTCCTCCTGCTTCCTCCAGGTGCGAGAGTAATGCTCCACTAATTTATCAATGATGGTGAACC
The DNA here is from genome assembly GCF_964638095.1 of Poromitra crassiceps. Lineage (NCBI taxonomy): Eukaryota > Metazoa > Chordata > Actinopteri > Beryciformes > Melamphaidae > Poromitra > Poromitra crassiceps. The sequence goes on along the minus strand of NC_139644.1, from coordinate 20,831,370 downwards.
TGACAGACACACACGCACACACACACACACACGCACACGCACACACACACACACACACACACACACACACACACACACACACACACACACACACACACACACAACAAAAGGGGTAATTTAAAACCTGTAGCACTTGATGACATCATGTACTGCAGGGACAATGAAAGGGGTAATTTAAAACCTGTAGCATTTGGTGACATCATGTACTGCAGGAACAACAAAAGAGATAATTTAACAGAGAACCAGTGATGCTTGTTTGCTCTCACCCGCAGCTTTCACATGGTTTAGCCGAGGAGTTAATGGATTTCTTCTCCCAGGCTTGGTGAACAGCGGCTCGAGGTTGGATGTTTCTAAATGGGAGGAATAGGGAGAAAACAGCTGATCAGATTAGTCAAATGCAAAAAGCCAAAGAGCAAGATAATGAGTTAATCTAATGTGCTACTGAGCCCAGGATCCCATTTGTCATGGCTTCATGGCTGAATCTGTTGTTTACATCGATAGAAGAAGAAAACCTGCTGTCCATCTATTGTTTGACCCTATGCTCATCCTCAGCATTACTTAAAAGGGTGTAAAATTGTAAATTAATCCAATAGCTCACAGAGAGAGTCACTGATGCCTCAGAGGTGTTGAGCAATGATATGACTCCTGCCAGGCCATGTTTTCATTGTAGCAATGATGACAACGATCAACTATATCACTATACCGTTTATCAGTGATTCTCAACCTTTTCCATTTCAAGGATCCCTAATTTAGTCTGTCAAATTTTGTCTCTCGGACCCAAATCTCAGAATATTTGTATTGTTAGAAATTATTTTGGCCACAATTCCATAACCATCTGTATTGTAGGTAGAGCGATAACAGAGAAACTATCAGAACAGTCATTCTTCTACATTCTTGTGTTAACTTCTTGTAAATAAAATAATGTTAAAGTTTAAAGTTCCATCAATTTGCAGTGGGGACCCTTGGACCACACACCCCACCCCACCCCACCCCACCCCCCAGGAGCCCTGGTGGACCCCACATTCAGTGCTTTCAGACAGACACGGTTCTGGTTCTGGCTCCGTTCTGGAGTCTCAGAACCTTGGTGCTTTCTGGTGAACCAGCCTGTGTTCACACCAGTTTAAGCGGAACCAAAGTGGGAGGACATTATTCGGTAGTCCTTCTTCAGTTTTTTAAGTTTATTAATTATTTGGTCTGGCATTCAAGTGAACCCAGCCTTGGGTTGGTCTCTTCCGCAAGTTCGGCATACGACTTGCTCTTTCTTGTACTGCTTTCTAGCTTTTCTTGAGATTCGGTAGATGCCCAAATCGCCACTAAACATTTGGTTTCCTCAGGAGACCACTGCAAATTATTTTTCTCCATGTTGTCACTGCCTTCTTCTCCTACCTGCTTGTTTTCACAGCCTAGAATGAGACACGCCCACTGATGATGTCACGGTTCCCAAGGAAAAAACAACTTTTTTTTGGTTCCACTGAGAACCAACTTTTCAGGTTCCGAACCAATAATTTCTTCGGTCTGAACGCGCCGACCGGTTCAAATTTGGGTTCGGGAACCGAACCAGCACGGAGGCCTGCCGGTGTTAAAGCCCAGAACCACTAAATAGATGAGCAAGAGGCATCTCTCCTGGGAAGAAGAGCGAATAGTGGAAAATGTGCCAGTTTGATTGAACAACCAGAGTCTAAAGTCTCAACCAGAGACATTTCAGTCAGGTTGTTCCAATGACTGGAAACAGCCTCAAAAGAAAACGCTTCAAAAGTCAACAGTGTGAATCAAATACTGTAAACCTGACTGAAGCATGTCTCCATGACATCTCATCATCCTTCATCTGGCTGACTCACTGACTATGTGACTGAATGTTACCAACATATTAAAAACAGCAAATAATAAACTGTGCCCTGCTCTGGGCAGATGAGCCTCTGTTTGTCTGTAACAAGATGTTATCCAGGTGTGGCAGGGATAGGAGGAGATAATTGAGCTTATAAGTCGGATGAACTTTCAGGCTATTTTCTTAACCTGCACTAATATGACTAATAGAGGTATGCAAATATGCAGCTATGCCTGTAGTGTTGGAGTACTTGAGACTGGGGTCGACCGATATGGGTTTTTCAATGGCCGATGCTGATGCCGATATTTAGAGAGCAGGGTGGCCAATGGCCGATATATAATGCTGATCATTTTATTTTTTTATTTTATTGTTGTGCATTCGATAAAATACAATAATTTAAATATAATAATGAATAAGAGTATTTGGGTAAAAAAAAACAAGTACCCTATAATTCCATTATCCATTCATGCACAGTGAGAATCTAATATAGTTTATTGAAGTTTATTGAAAGTTTCTGGTACAGGACTATAGTCCTCTACACCAGACTCACACTCAGTACAATAATAAAAAGAAGTCACGTTATAATATACAGTTAAAAACAAAACAACACAACAACATATAACATACATTAACAAAGTACCAGAGCCAAATACGTGGTCAACAGCCTGCCCTATAGTTATACAAGAAATCCTTTGTTAACCAGTGTTTATCTAATCTGTTTCTGAATGTGTTGACTGAAGGGGCCTGCACCACCTCGTCTGGAAGTTCATTCCATTCTCTTACAGCACGAACTGTAAAAAAGTTTTTCCTCCTTTCAGAGCGACAGTTTGTTGGAAATAGCTTCAGGGAATTCCCTCTTAACACATATTTATTGTTCCAAAAATGGATAATAGGCTCGGCTGTGAAATCATATATTTTATGAACAAGTTTGTAGACCTCGATCATATCACCTCTATGTCTCCTGTATACTAGAGTTGGTAATTGTAAATATCTTAACCTCTCTTCCTATGATTTCTCATCCAGCCCTGGAATCAGTTTGGTTGCTCTTCGCTGTACCTTCTCGATTTTTTCTATGTATTTCACTTTATAAGGAGACCACACAGAACTTGCATATTCAAACTGAGATCTCACCAAAGATTTATACATGGGTAAAAATAAATCCTTACTTAAATGCAAAAAGGTTCTTTTAATGATCGCCAACATAGAGTTAGCTTTTTTATTTTCTCCAATATATGTGTTTGAAATTCAAGTGAGCTGTCAACTACAACTCCTATATCCCTCTCCTCCTCCACTTGTTGGATCCCCAGATCCCCAACAGTGTAGTTTGAAATCTCTGCACTTGATTTCCCAATATGTAACTGTTTGCATTTGTCTGGATTCAATTTTAGTAACCAGGTGTCACACCATTTACTCATGATGTGTAGATCTGCTTGAAGATGGTCTATATCTGAGTCCCCAGCTATGATTCGGAATATTTTCGTGTCGTCAGCAAAGAGATATGGTACATCAGATTTTATCACACATGGTAAATCATTTATATAAACAACAAAAAGCACAGGGCCCAGCACTGATCCCTGAGGGACTCCTGACGTCACTGGTTTCCACTCTGAAGTGGCCCCATTGACCATCACCTGCTGTTTCCTGTTACGTAAAAAGTCCTGTATCCAGTCAATGACTCTATCATCTATGCAGTAAGACTTGAGTTTAGATATTACCGTAATCTTTTATGAGGGACCTTATCAAAGGCTTTTTGGAAGTCCATATATATACAGTCTACTGGCTGGCCTCTGTCCAAGGCTGCCGACCACTTATCTTATTAACAAATACATCTAATATAAGATGGTTATCTAAGCCAGTATTATGCTTTAGATTTTGTTAATGAAATAGACATTAGGTTATGCAGTAGATTTCAGAAGTCAAGTCAAGTCAAGTCAAGTTTATTTGTATAGCACATTTCATACACAGAGGCAATTCAAAGTGCTTCACATAAAATGGTTGACAGGAAAATAAAAGAATAAAAGAAGAGAATAAAATGGACATTTAAAAGCATCACAACAACAACAACAAAAAAAGGGTATAAAAAGTGCATTAAGCAACAGGCGCAGCAGTTGCAAAAAGAGCTAAAAACTTGTAGAGGACTCATTGGGTTTGCATAATAGACTATATAAGAAACATGAATACACACACATATAATAGTGATTGAGAAACAGCTGTCAGCAGTTAAAAGCGACGGTAAACATAAAAGTCTTTAGTCTATTTTTAAAAGTAAGTAAGGTTGGAGCAGATCTGAGGTCTTCAGGCAATTTGTTCCAGCTAGCAGAAGCATAGTGGGTAAATGCGGCCTTCCCATGATTTGATTTGAAGTGACTAGTAGGCTATTTAAGGGAGAGCACATATGTCAGAGATCTCATTCAACTGCATTATTCTATTAACTGAGAGAGTTTGGGAGATGGTGTTTAGGAGACGATTCGTCTCCCAAACTCTCTCAATATTATTACAAAAGGGTGTGGGCCTGAAATTCGGCGCAGGATTGGGGGAATTGCGCATATTTTCGGGAATTCTCTGCTTTTTTAAAATTATAATGCGGGACTAATCCTGCATCTGTTTGCGGGGGCCGATGTCTATGCATGTAGTAATCGTGAACATTGAGTATAAATTGTCATGCTACATGTTTTTACCCTGCTGTAATAATCGGCCTTGTGAGCGCAGGCAGCGGCCAATGTCGATTAATTAAAAATGCCAATAATCGGCGCCAGAGTAATCTACCTCTACTTGAGAGCACTTTTCAGAGCACAACTACCTTCCTCCTCCCTGGTAGAATGTTTGCTCATCACATAAATCACCTGCTTGACAGCATTGTTCTTCTTCACCACAACCAGAATTATCACTTTGATAACATCTTGATCTGTACCAAAACAATAGCTGCCAGGAAATAAACTAGGTTTCAAACTGTTCCCTGGCAACACAATTCCGTGAAAACCGAGAGCGCGGGGAAAGGGAGGGGGTGGGGAGGGAATAAGGGAAATGAATAAGGGATAATGGCTTTTACCTGCATTCATCTCAATAGATTAGTTCATTAAAAGAGTCAACAGGAGGGTGAATCAAATTCTGTAAAGCTGACTGAAGCATGTCTGCCATCATCCTCCATCTGACTGACTCACTGATTATGTGTCTTAAAGTATTGAAAACAGCAAACAATAAATTGTGCCCAGTTCTGCCCTGATGGCAGGTCAGAGGATCCTCTGTTGGTATGCAGAATTTGTCTGCAACAAGATGTTATCAAGGTGTTTCAATAATGAGAGACTAGTAGAAAGTTTAACAAGCTTTATACCATGGTCTGGGTGAATACTCGATTCTGATTGGCTGCAAGGTGTCCATTAAAAAGTGATATTGTACAGTGATAATGGACACCTAGCTAAATGGTCTGTTCACCGTTCATATCAATGCGCCATAGTTTCATCAGTGTTATCAGGAGAGCAGTTTGAGCTCTATACCCCCGTTAAGGGTTAATATGACAATTTTGGACATTGAGAAAAAAACTATTTTATTTCGTGGAAGACTGATTTACAGTATGAATAACAGACATTTAGCCATTTAGATTGCTTTATTTATTACACATGGAAATATAAATGACTGGTCTTATTGTTTTGTTGGCAAGTGACCATGGTATAAGCGGGTTAATGCCCTTCGAGGTGTACATTATCACTTTTCGCGGAGGCAAAAGTGATAGGTGGTAGGTGATACCTACCACCTAGTGGTAGTGAGGAGGCAACCATCCTCGGCTTCGCCTCGGACGGTTCACGCCTCTCGCGTCATCCCTTAAAAAGTGATAATGTACACCTCGTCGGGCATTAACCCTTACTTAATGATACAACAAATACATTTTGGCGTATGACTCCATGATATGATGACGCTCTCCTGAGATGATGAGAGGTCGTCGTCAGTGAAGAATAGGATAGGAAATCCCCCATAGGGAATTCTTCAGGAGTCATGACGATGGTGGTGGTCAGGGGAGGAGGTGGGGCGAAAACAACTGCTTCAGCGATGATGATCAGCAACTGAGAATAACACATGGCACATACACAGATACCAAACAGAGTAAAACATGGACCCTGATATACTATGCTGATTAGGTGGGGGGGGAGGGCGGTCTTCATCAGTCTTCTGATGAAGACCGTCTGGTCGAAACGTTAAATAGACTGACCTGGGAGCTGACAAATATCGGTGTGCGGACTCTATTTAATTTCTAAGTTCATTTGCCTTTTGGCCTGCACCTGACCTCCTTCAAGCGGATGTGCACACCCTACTTCTTTCTTCATTTACAGTAAATTGTCTCATCATAGCTTCATTTGTGCAATCTGTGTTTCAGAAAAAAGATCTGAAGAAGTAGGCGGTGGTATGAGGAGAAGTGACAAGAGGATGACATGCTGAGACAGGAATTCAGCAAACAAAGAGCTCTTTGTTGACCGCTGTGCCTGCTTCCCCCCCTCATAGTACCCTAATTAGTTCTCATTTTCCTACCCCCCCCCTTCTCCTACCCCCCCCTTCTTCCCATCCCCCCCTCCCTCTTTACCCCTTCCCTCCCTCTACCCCCTTCTCCTTTTCCTCCCTCCCCCCTCCCTTCTTCCCACCCCCCCTCCCTCTACCCCTTCCCCTTTTCCTCCCCTCCCCCTCCCTTCTTCCCATCCCTCCCTCCCTCTACCCCCTTTCCCCTTCTCCTTTTCCTCCCTCCCCCCTCCCTTCTTCCCATCCCCCCTCCCTCCCTCTCTACCCCTTCCCTCCCTCTACCCCCTTCCCCCATCATGCTGTGTTTTGTTTGGTTTATCCTGTATTGTTTTGTCTTGTTGTGTTGTGCTGCGTTGTGCTGTGTTGTGTTGGTGCTATGCTGTGCCGTGTTGTGTTATGCTGTGTTTTGGCTCTATCCTATGTGAATGTTGATATGTTTTATACCCTGTTTTATAATGCACTGTTTTTATCCTTTTTTATCCTTAACACATTGAGTGCCAGCCGTTTTTTCAATGCTGTGGTAAGTTGTGCCAGGTTTTTTTTTGAGGATTCTGGCTCATTTTACAAGAGCCGAGGATTCTTTTCTGTTAAGACTTCGTGAACACCAATCATCTAAAAAGAACTAATAGAATGTGTGCTTTCTCTGTCTAAAAGAGTTAGTTTGCAGAGTTAGTAGTTATGTAGATATTAGCCGTTGAGTACAGCATGGTTTCAGAGATTTTCAGAGAGTTTAGAGATAAATGGATTTTTAGAACCACCTCACGTGCCTGTGATTATGGGTGCCCTTGGGCAAGTCTGTATACTGTATTGTGTGTGTGTGTGTGTGTGTGTGTGTGTGTGTGTGTGTGTGTGTGTCTCCAAACTCCTCCCTCCGTCTGTGCTGCGGAGGGAGGAGGCTCCGCGGCCGCTCTCGGGCAGTCTGGACTGTAAAACTGGCTCGTTCGTTTCTTGAGGTGTCGGCTGAGAGCTTTGAAGAAGCTTTTGCGATTCTGGTCTTATTTATGCGCAAAGGTACTCGAGTGTGTGTGTGTGTGCGCGCGCGCGCGCGTGTGTGTGTGTGTGTGTGTGTGTGTGTGTGTGTGAAATCGAAAGAGTTTTCGCCCAGCTATTTCCTTGAAACGGGTCCGCTGGCTTTCTCCAGCGGACCCGTGGCTGTGGCTTTCTCTCTGTCTGGAGAGAACTGTCGCCACTTAGTGGTCGGTAAAATAGATTATACACATTCTCTTCCTCCAATAGTGGCATAGAAGACGTAAAAGGGGTTGATTGATGTCCCACCGTCAAAAAAAAAAAATGTTTATGTAAGATGAGATATCTCGTCTTTGGCACTCAACGGTTGGATTATGTAAGACGAGATATCTCGTCCTTGGCACTCAACGTGTTAACATGACTCTTTTTGCAGCCCCTCTCCCTTACCCCACAGGCCGTCAGTGTAAATAAGAATTTGTTCTTAATGACTCGCCTGTCTAAATAAAGGTTAAATAAAAAAATAAAAAAGAACAGTTTGTGATTGATGTTATGTTGTAGCATCTGTAAATTCATGCTGCTTTTCTTGGCGAGGTCACCCCCCCCCCCCCATTATTATTTCAGTTAGAAGAACAATTGCTGTCAAGCAGGTAATGTATGTGATGACAAGCAAACATTCAACCAGGGAAGCGGGGAGGTAGATGTGCTCTCAAAATGTGCTTTTGAGACCGGTTTGAGACCGGTACTCCGACACTACAGGCATAGCTGCATATCTCTAACCTGTATAGCGCAGGTTAAGAAAATAGCCTGCAGGTTCATCTGACTTATAATTGAGCTGTTCAAAGCTCAATTATCTCCTCCTATCCCTGCCATGCATACCAACAGAGGCTCATCTGCCCAGGGCAGGGCTGGGCACAGTTTATTTTTTACTGTTTTTATATTTTTATATGTTATTATATATATCTCAATTCCCGAAATCTGTGTGACAAATGGCATCAACTCCAGCTATACAGTATATGATGCCATTATATAGACTTTCTCTGAGCACCCCCAAATCTGACTGACTTCCAGTGTCCCTGGTCAAGCCTCAAGTCACTCTATGTGCGTGTGTGTGTGTGTGTGTGTGTGTGTGTGTGTGTGTGTGTGTGTTTGTGTGTGTCTGTGTGTGTGTGTGACTTAAAGTCGAGCTGAACCCAAAAATGACTTTTATTTTCTTTTAGTTCAAATACCTGGGTATGCAGTGCACCTATTTAATAATGTATGCAAAGAAAATCACAACAATCTAATTTCTTTAGTTTTTCACACTTTTTCACATCAAAATTGCATTTTTCAAGATTTCATTGATAACAGTAATGTACAGTTTGCTGACGTCACCTAGTACTATCAAATTTCTACCCCATTTCAACCAATCATATCATGACATGCAGCTGTCAATCAAATCTTCATTTCAGGATAATTTTCTCTTCCAAATGAAGTAGAAAATGGCGCCTAGTGCCTGTCATCTGGCAGAATTCCTATCCCATAAACTAACTACTAACTTGGCCAATTGTTACAAACATGAACAAAAAACAAAAAACATAATCTCTAAGAATGCAAAGAAATGTAACTGGCTCGTTAAAACGCGCATTCCAGGGATATCGTATTTACAGCAGCGATAATGGCGCACGCATCCGAGAGCTGGGTTGTCAGGGGTCGCACTTCGGAGATTCCAGGCCGACGGGCTGCACTCTCCGCTCGGCAACACGAAGGCAGCTGGCTGCCTGCGGCTCGCTGAGCTCCACTCAGCCACTAACCTCGCATCACCAGGCTCTTCCCGAGGGGAGCGCCACACAACACACAAAATCCCACTCGATTTGGAGGCGGAACACGGCAGGATTGGTCAAAGCCCAATCCAGTCCCCAGAATTGTCAAATATAATCATCGACATGATATTATGACCCGCCTCTCAAACTGTCATCTTAGACAAACTATGTTTTCAGTCTGAAACGGACTCATACTGTATGCACGTGACGAACGGGTTCTGTTCGACTTTAAGTGTGACTCAAGTCTCAAGTCCAAGTCCCCATCTCTGCTCATAGCAAAACTTTTTACCTGGGCACTTCAAACAGACTACCCGAGTAAGACACTGAGCTCCAGTGTCTTACTTCGGGTATCTGTTTGAAGATACCAATGAATATCTAGAATTAAAGCCCCATTCAACTCTCTCGTTGAAACTCTCTCTCTCGTAACGGGACAAGCCCCGTCTTTTATTGTCACACGAACACCACAACACATGCATGCGGCCACAACACACTCATGCTGACGGTGGCCGGTGAAAAGTGTCCTCTGCATTTAACCCATCCAGGCATGTCCTTTCCTCCGGGGGGCAGGCCAGGAGCAGTGGTCGCTTTCTCGTACAGCGCCCGGGGACCAACTTCGGATGTTGTCGTCACTGGTCGGATGACGATGACGATCTGATCTTCTGCATGTTTTTAGTGGGGGGGTTATATACGGAGGAACCCCCTGGGGGAGCACGGGGAGAACATGCAAACTCCACACAACCAGAAAGGCCCTTACGACGAGATACCCCACCTGGGCAGTAGGCACTGAAGATATGGGGGGGATCACAACCACAGCGCCCACAGTGTCCCAGGCGAGAATCGAACTCAGGACCCTCTGACTGTGAGGCGACAGCTCTACCACTGAGCCACCGTGCCCCGTCAGCAACTTTTCCAAGTTTTGCTATTGGAGAAACTGTGCCCTCTGGGTGCAATAGCATTGGTATCGATATCGCCGTTCAAAGTCAACAAAACACAGCGCGAGAAAGCTCTATGTACATGTTGTAACATCGGGTACTCACCACGTGATGAAATAATAATCCATAGTTACGTGAAACATCATTTTCATAGCAAATCCGCACGAGTTACTTCCTTGTTTTACTGAACACAGCGCTTCAGCTGTACAGCGCATGCGCAGTATGTGCCTCCAGAAATTGCTTAGTCCCAGGAGAGGCCTTTGGAGGTCAGTGTGTGACAAATAGAGGCGACATTCTCTGTTATACGTCACTGTACCATTTCCAATGACTAAAAAGCTGTTATATTAAGGTGAAAAAAAAGCTTATTGGGGCTTTACATTTTTTTATTTATATTTTGTTAATACCTGTGGTATTCCAGTTTACTGATCTGATCGTTATTACGATAACTTATCGTAATGGTGAAGTTAATTTATTTGCTTTGTGTTTTCTGCACTATTTTGCAATAAAAGTCAGTAAAATTAAAGGATTATGTCGATGAGAGTTTAATTTTAAGATATCAAGTTAGAGTGAAATCAGGGCCACACCTCCGCTCGTTGTAAAACACAGAGCGCGCTCCCGAGGCACTGCCTTCATGCAGACAGCCGCACTTCACACCAGGGTTGCTAGATAAATTTCCATAGATGTGCAGTTCCTTGGGCGGTTTTGTGTGCATTTTGGCGGTTTTTGAACACTTTGTGCTGGAAACCTTCAGCAGTATCTGGCAACACGGCTTCACACTCCAGGCCAGCGGGATCAGTGCCCAATTCAGCCTCCCTCTATTTGAAGCCTATGCGGAAATTGCATTCTTTCAGATGGCCAGTGGGGGGCGCCGTTTGTATAGCACTCCCCAGGAACATGCATTCAACTCTATGGGAAACGAGCCAACTTCTCTCTCGGTCTGTTTTAAATAAACACTTTCCAAATGAGTTTATGGTCTGAAAAAACAATGTCAAGTCTTTTCCATGCTCTCACGCCCTCAGTTTTCTAAATTATAGCCCCATTTCGAGGAAAATAGACGATAATACATCGGATAATAAGAACAGTAATACTGCCGACCGGTTGAGGCAGCAATGTACCACAAGGCATCTTCTGCGGGAAGTAACACGAATAAGAAATTCGTTAAGCAACCTAGCAACCAATGCTAGCAGATAGCAAGTAGTAGTTTAGCAAACTATCAGAAAATAGCATTACTTTATGATATTTTATTAATGTTAGTAGACACACGTAACTGTATAGGTATCATACATGTAAAGTGACGCTCATAACATGGTGGACCATTTAACGTTATCTAATGTTATCTACTGTATAACGTTACTGCCCATGTTATACAGTAAGTGTGTTTGTTCAATTTGCTCTTCTGTATGGTATTGGACATTTAAAGCTGATACATATACAGTCAATGGCTGATACACACTTGTCTTGAGGCATCCGCCAAGCTCAGCAAGAATGTGTCGATTATTGGAAAACATACTTTATCGGATCGATAGAACTCAACATAGCCTAAAATCTTGCACGAATATGTCTTCTGGTAAATTAAGCATATATATAGATAATCCACCAAGCAACAATTGACACAAATATAACCATTTCACAGCAGTCCATCCCACCATGGTGGGAAAGGAACCATTCAAAGTTTGAATTATATCTAAATATATGTTGCATGAGCCACTTCTTAACATGCAGTGGAATCCGTATTATAACCTGCACCTAGCCGGTTGGCCTGCATGTTAAACAACAATTAGCCGGCCTATGCGCACTCCCGCGACTCCATATCTTATCTACCTCGACCACCGGTATAAGATCCGCTTCCACGCAATCGTGGCTCATGTTTAACAGTGGCAGGTCATTATCCGCATATAGTGGGCAGGTGTGGCTCTTCGTGACTCACTTGTTCACTAGTTTATTAATTAATGAATCGTTCGGGCAATCGCTTATACCAACGAGCAAACTCACGGTTTCCTCAAGTGCTGCTGATAAAAATCGCAAGTTTGCTTTGCACATGCGGAGCGCTGATCATGAAGAAACTGCCGCAAGCGTATTGCGAGAATTCTCGCAGCGACAGAGAAGTCCTCTGCAGGTTGTAAAGCTTATTATTATGTCCGTTAATTTAGCCACTAATATCAACATCATTTCAGCATAAATAACCTACTGGAACCTCAATTGATTTGCCATGGAGTATTTAATGGGCAGCTTTCATTTATTTGTCTGAACACTTTATGGAGCGCATCGTCTCAAAGCTCACAACACGCAACAAGGGATTTCGTTCTAAGATGTAGGCTACAGGTAACACAATATTCTTACCTTTTGCCCTTCAGTTGAAAGTAAAGCAAATATTCTCATGTTGTGAAGTAGGCTATAAGTCCGTTCTGAAAGCGAGTTGGATGCCCGCGTGTCAACCAGATGCAGTCCCTCGTCATCGTGTCAATATAGACCGCTTCAGAAAATATATAGGCTATAAAGTTTGACTGACTGCACGTCTCATCTCTGGCTTGTTGCAGGTAGGCAACTTCTTAATTTAGATTATCTTTCAAGTTATTTAATTTCATGTTCTTCGATGCAAAGAGACATTTAATGTAGGCCCGCCAGTGTTCTTTAGGCTTAATCAAACGGGAATATATGACAAACTCAGTTCACAAAGTGTGTGACGAGTTCATTCACTATAATAAAATACATTTGTTGGATAATAGCTTTTGTTTTTTGTGTTTTATTGTTTAATGGGTCTGCAAACCCGAACCGAATTAATTAATTAAATAAGGAGCGGTGTGCGTGCAGCTCCTCCCTTTGCGCAGACCGCACCGCAGTGAATAGTTAGAAAATTATTTGGAAATCAAAAAATTATTTAAAATTTAGATTTCGTTTGCTAAGAATTATACAATAATGTGTTATGTATTTATGAAATGATCAGGCTACATCTATCTTTTTTCAATAGGCTACATTTTGACTGGGCCGGTAATTATTCTATAAGGCCGGAATTCTGGAATGTTGCGGCTCAATTGGCCGGCCAGAAAAAATGCTAGTGGAATCCCTGGTTTGGTTACAAATTCGCTAAAGCTGTTTCCTATCACATTTCTTTTTTTCGATAGGCCTACATGCTACCCCCCCCCCCCCCCGCCCATATCCAGTTGTTTCTTAACAAAGACCCCTCATGTTTAGAAAGGCAAAACCTGAAAATATCCTGCTCTGTCTAGCCTGACATGATCCAGATAACATGTTTTAAAGGCACTATTGTGTAGCCTATGCCGAATGGATGACCATATTTCAATCAATATAAAAAGCATTCGTTGAGTTGAAGCAGTCGGTTGGTTCTCCATCTTCACCATCATATCGTCTCATCATCTGGTCCAAGCTGGTTCACTTCACATCAACGATCTTTATCACATCTTATTATCCAACCTGCCTGCTCTGACCAGAGAATTAATGGGCTCGTTCTATATTTGCAGTACATTCGGGTACTGACAGGGAAAATTTAAATCACATTAGCCTTTATTTGGACAATCACTAGTTATTAATAATATATTCATATAACATACACTTTCATTTAAGTGACACATAGTTAGGCTAATACACAGAGTTATTGTGTATACACAGACAGACAGACACCATATTCCTATCTCACAGGGAGCCCTGTCATGGTGCTCTTTGCAGGGCCAGAAGAATGCTGATCTGCAGAAAGCTAGGTTGTCTACAGAATCCCTGTCATTATGTCAACGTCATGTCTGCAGAATGCCTTCAAAATATGTGGCAGGGCTGATGTAATCTGATGTGGGTCCTATAAGTCTGTGACTTTCTGTTCATTGTAGGTAAGCCTGTGTATCCATCCGTGAATATACAAGAGTGTGGTATCCCCTAATAGCGATTGCGCACCTGTTTGCGTGTGCCTTAAGGCACGGAAGATAGCACTCTGCCTTGCGCCGTCCGCCAGGTGTTCTGCCAAGTTTTGCTCCCCCGCCCAGCATTAAAAAAAAGCATCCCCACCTCACGGGAGCATACTTGTAATGATTTATACAGAAATGTAAGTGATATATTTGTCTGGTAGACGTGACCTCCATGATTTCTAAGTTAAAACACCCCCGAAATATGTTGGGGATGCAATTCTCGCCCGGGATGCGGAAAGGTTCACAGCACGTGTCGCAAGCGCAAATTAGAGATGTGTCATCTGTGATCATCTGTGCCCCTGGGCAGTCTTAACTACCAGAATTATTCACAGGCGTGGCCAGGCAAGGCTGGGCATTACGTCAATCGAAACCAATCAGATTCCCGTCTTGCAATGGCTGTTTGCCCGAGGCAATACGCTGTAATTCTCTCCATTCGTAATAGTGTACTCACTCATGCGAGGACAGAGAGAGCTTATTGACAGATCGTCTGTGGTGCCAATGACCCTCCGGGTGGTTATGAAGGTAAATAGCCTATGTCCATTGTCCAACAAGTTTTCTCAATTCATTTCCCTCTTTGCAATGTGATTAAAGTTTCTCAGTGAGTTATAGTTCATTATCTGCTAATAATACCCAATTTTAGCAGCATAATTTGATGTCCTGGCATGACAAGGCTGTGCGTAATCGTAATGACATATCCAAAAGAGATTTTACTTGCACTGCGCTGGTGCTGCACGGAGATTATGGTGCGCAACCCAGCGCAGAGAGGTATTGTACATAAGAGGTCCTTTTCAAAGCTCTTAGCGCAAAGTAATTGCGTGCTGCTGACGATAGCATAATGCCATCTATCACCACATTTTGGCGCTGAAACGCCTGCTTTGGCTTGTGGCAGCCAATGCCCAGTACAATTATCACAGGCATGGCTTGTGTCCGCCCCCAATTTGCATTGCGCATGGAGTTAAACGAGCGCAAACGCTAAATTAGCGCTTTTGGGGAGATATAGCCCTGTATCTCTTGGCCAAGATCTATGTGAAATACATCATATCAGACGACTTCTTCTGACTCCTGGCTCCATCATTTAATTACAACTGGTTTTCTTCAAGTGGTTCACTGTTTACCTTTTGGCTGTGGAATTCCATTCTATAACAGGTAGGCCTACATAGCCTACACAACAATATCTTTGTTGGCAATGTTGATTGACAAAAACACACTGGCAGATACAGCAAAATAGATACACCAAATCTCTCAAAGTCTCAAATCTGTCAGCATTATATACAGTCTATGGTCAGCATTTGGCTTGTGTTATTGCAATATACAGTCTGCTTACCCTGTAGTTACACTATAAGTAGCCTACAAGTGCGGGCTGTATTCTAAAGCGTTACCGCATTTTTTATTTATTGTTTATTTTATCAGTGTTCATTTCTATAGCCTAATCCATTGACAATGTTTAATAATGTTAAATATTCTTTAAAGTAATGTGTTTAAGAAATCAGCCTTCTATTGTTACTGTTTTTGCATAGTTGTATCGGTGCAAAATCTGTAGGCTACACAATCCACATAGAAAAGGGTCTATTTTCATTACAGCTCAGAAATTCACTACATCGGCTCATATCGGTTATCCCCATTTAACTCTAGCAATGAAGTCACCAAGCTTTGACTTAGCGGTTACCTTGTTTCGTTGAAGACGTACCAGGAGAGAGCGGTCAGACTTAGCGCGCTGCCCAAGATGACGAGCCTGAGCATCAGGGAGAAGAACGCCTTCATGCTCCTCATGCTCCCCTGCCCGACCGGTCCCGCTGCTGGTTGCCTGCCTGCCCGCCTGGACCTCCCGGTGTTGGCTCTACACCTCGCACGAAGTGGAGCAGTTAGCGTGTTATCTGTGCTATCTCCGCCGTTGCCCTCCTCCTTCTCACCGTTTACCTCCGTTTTCAGATCCCCCCTCCTCCTCAGCTTTCTCCCCAGCTGTAGCCTATCTGTGTACCACCCCCCCCCCCCCTCTTGAGGGAACAGGAACACACTTCCTCAGTTATCAGGCTCTCCTATCTTTCTTTCTCTTGCAGCTTCACATCTTTCTTTAATCCTTGTGTTGTGACTCTAGTCTACCAGTCCCATGTCCCAGCCACAGCAACATATTTGTCTACGCCTCTCAAAGAGAGAGAGAGAGAGAGAGAGAGAGAGGGAGGGAGAGGGAGGGAGGAACCATGACTTTGAAACCATGATGATGGACAACAAAAAACTTCCATATCTGTTGTGTAAACACAGCAGCACGATTTCAGGATCAGGATCAGGATCAGGACCAGGATCAGGATCAGGATCAGGATCAGGATCAGGATCAGGATCAGGATCAGGATCAGGATCAGGATCAGGATCAGGATCAGGATGTACAGCTGTTTCTGTTTACACACCTCCTTAGTATATTGTAACGTATCGGTGATACGCCAAGGAACCGGAGAGTTGTAGTTGGTACAGGTTCTTTATTCACAGGCTCCTTTAGCTCCTAGCAGCTAGCTTCACACCGCTAGCTCTACACACAGCAACCGGTCTCGCTCACTCCATAGCTTGACTGACATCCGGCCTAGCGGCCGCTGGTCCTATATACCCCGTTTCCCCTAGGAACACACCCGCACACATTAGTTCCTAGCTGCACTCTAGACACTTCTATTGTACATCACATTACAGGTAATACCTGGATTACCTGGAACGCTACATACTCCTCACCCAACATTAGTCAATGCCCACATTGACACCCACAACCCACACATATCCCCCTGTACCAAAACACACCACCCCACAACATTTTGTATTCCCCCAATTTGTCTCTTATTATTTCAGCACACTTCTTAATTTCCGTTCCACCACCACCATTTGCATTTCTTTTCATTTCTTCCCTCTTTTCCCATTCCTTTAAATTCAACCCACATTTCTGTTCACATTCCCATTCCAATAGCCCTTCTCTTTAACACCACTTAATTTTGCATTCACTCCCACCATCATTTAGTTACTTCCCATTAGCACCCTTTTCCCCAACATTTTCACTTAACACAAGCCCCAACATTTACATTCCCTCTTTTCTCTTTACACACATTTCAATTCACCAATAACTCCCACATTTACCTTATTTCGTTTTCCCTCTTTTCTTTACACTCATCTTCAATTGAACTCAACCCCATCATTTACCTTATTTTCTTTTTTTCTTCCCATTCATTTAAACCACCATCATTTCCATCCCCCCTTTCAAAGCTTCTGTCCCACCCGAAGCACATTACAGTCAACACAGCGAAGGCAGTAGTCCCGCACATCCTCCTTCTGTTTGCCCCAGTAGTACATGCCACCGATGTTGCTGAGTGTCTCTTCGGGCCCATAATGACTGGATCCAAGGCCCTTATGTGCCCACCGTAGCGCCAATCCTCGCAGGCAACTAGGCACAAGCCACTGGAACCCCGTGCGTCCGTGCCCCTTTCTCTTCACAATCCCCTGATCCAGATACAGGTCCGGAAACATGCTCCACAGTCCCCTCGTGGCACCGGAACACAAGCGAATCTCCTCCACAGGGGGCCGGCGTCCGGCCGTTACCCCCTCGAGCACCGGACCGATATCCGCGTCCTCCGCCTGCCTGCGTCTCCACTCGCGCAAGTCGACCCTCCAGATGGCCATGTCGTCGTCCAGCTCTTGCACTCGCTTGTCCTCCCGTCCCGCTCCCCCAGGGGGGCGGCGTGTTGAGGGCAGCAGGGCAAACACCACCGGCGTCGATCTCCACCTCGGCTCTTTGCAGTGCAACCGTGGGGGGTGTGTAGCGGTTAGGCTGGGCCGGTTCCCCCGGCGGTAACCCCCCAGGCTCACCCGCAGGCTCGAGTGTCGCTTCCCCGACTGCCACAGCATTGCAGGTGATGTCTCCCGCTTCCCTCGGGCTGTTCACTGCTCCGCTACTCCGCTGCTCCTCTGCCTGTTGCTCCGGCTGCTCCCCCGGCTGTGTGTCTCTTCCAGCGCCCACACCCTTAGTGCAGTCTCTGGCTAAATGTTCAGGCGACTGGCAAGTCCAGCAGAGTCTCACCTGTCCGCCGCCTGCACGTCTCTCCTCTCTCGCTGTCTTCCAGTCCCCGACAGCTTCTCGACACTCTCTAGCTAGATGTCCGATCGCTCCGCATGCCCAGCAGGCTCCCTGCTGTCCATGTCGTTGTCCCGCATACCCGGTCCGTCTCCCGGGACCGCCTCGGCACCACCTCGCCACGTGGTCCGGTTCTCCACAGCTCCAACACAGTCTATTTTGTGGTTCCTCCGGCCGTTCTCCACACTGCATTACCTCCGCGCTCATCAAATCCACCCGCTGCATAACTTCCCGCAGCGTCTGCATCACCTCTACTGCCCAGGCAGGAGTCTCTTCCACCAGCCGTCTGACTTCTTTCAACACACGGGCTTCCATGCCCGCCAGCATCGAGCTGATCTCCGTCGTCAGCTCCTCTTTTCTCCCGTTCGCCGACAGGCATTCTTCTAAGCGCACCATCACACGTGGCGCTCGTAGCAGCTAGCTCACACAGCTAGCTTGCTACCGCTAGGTCACTCGAGCCTTTGATCTCCAACTTTTCCTCCGCTGTTCCTCCTCACTCTCTCCCCTCTCGACCGAATCAGAGGCGCTACCGCTTTACTGTCTGACACCAATGTAACGTATCGGTGATACGCCAAGGAACCGGAGAGTTGTAGTTGGTACAGGTTCTTTATTCACAGGCTCCTTTAGCTCCTAGCAGCTAGCTTCACACCGCTAGCTCTACACACAGCAACCGGTCTCGCTCACTCCATAGCTTGACTGACATCCGGCCTAGCGGCCGCTGGTCCTATATACCCCGTTTCCCCTAGGAACACACCCGCACACATTAGTTCCTAGCTGCACTCTAGACACTTCTATTGTACATCACATTACAGGTAATACCTGGATTACCTGGAACGCTACAATATATTTAATTGTAAGCATACTCTTAAGCTAACTTATGTACCGTATATTATATTTGAGTGCAATGTTACACTTCTTTATTCTCCTATATCTTTAACTGTACGCACATTTTGCTTTTGTTTACATTTTACACTTGCTTTGGCAATGTATACTATGTTTCTCATGCCAATAAAGCCCCTTTGAATTGAATTGATAGAGAGAGAGAGAGAGAGAGAGAGAGAGAGAGAGAGAGAGCATGCTTGTTGGACAGAAATGGTCGGAACTAACTTTTTGGATCAATTAACTTGATTAGAAGTTCTTTCTTCTCTGCAAATGTAAGTGCATTATGCATATTTGGAGGAGTCATTTACTGTAGGCTATATATGAGTTGGCAGCTGAGGGGATGATTGGGTGATAGACATATAGCCTAGGTTATTTAATTTAAAAAAATCTTCCCAGGTAGCTTTCATTACAGCAGGAAACCTAATGGAAGTAGATTGGTCTTATGTGCATTTCTTAGGACAAAAGTGTATTTTCTTTAATGAAGCATACTATGTGTTGACATCAGCCAGAGTGAAAACGGACAGTGTCAGGTGAGTGTAACCCGTAGCAACGTTGGTCCAAAACGTTGCTATTTTACAATTTTCTGTGATACTGTGTTGGTTGGGCATCAGAGATCCCACACTGTCTGCCCTCAGCATCTGTCTGTCAACTGTATGAGAGACTCTGGTAATATTGAGGCTTCTGTCATTTGCCCTACATGTTTCTCACAGCCACCTAGCTACAGTATATGGGATGTGCTAATAAAAGCATGACCAGTACAAACTCACTCAAAAACTCATACATGTACTGTATTTGTGTTTTTCTATGCCTTTTGTATGTAATATTATGTCTCTTCGAGTGCATTCTGGTATCCCCCACAGTCAATTACCAATGTTTATTCAATTTTTGGAAATTAGTTTCTTGATGAATACATTTGAGTTGCATGTAAAGACTTATTTTCCTACCAAAATAAATCAAATGCAATCATGTTTGTCTTCTTCTGTTAGGGTCCAGGTCAAGAAAAGTGAGTGGAAAAATAAGACTTCTGTTGAGATGTTGTGGTAACTTAATGTACTCGTCTTGTAATGAGACTTGTTTGATTTTGGTGGAGAGCAGGGGGCTCTGCAGTCCTATCAGGAGAATTACAGTCACACAAACTGATGTTTTGTCAGTAGCAGGAACAACTAGCAGACTGGCAAGATGTGTCACGTCAACCATGTCACTTTGTTTGTCCCTTTGGCAGTTAATTTGGTGACAGCTGAACTTCAGACTGTGATGAAAGAACATTTGAGTCTGTGAGGCTTGAACTTATGTCAATACATTAACGGCCCAGCTAGGGCTCGTAGGCTATCTCGCTGCCAATTACCCTCTCACAATGGTGAGAAATTGCATTGTCTTTGGTGCAACAAAATGA
This sequence comes from Poromitra crassiceps, assembly GCF_964638095.1. NCBI lineage: Eukaryota > Metazoa > Chordata > Actinopteri > Beryciformes > Melamphaidae > Poromitra > Poromitra crassiceps. The sequence continues at coordinate 20,811,051 of NC_139644.1, read as the reverse complement.
ATACTGCTTCAGTCTCAACTGAAGTCAGGATTTTTCAAAAATCATCCAAAGATTAGGCTATATGAAATTGAAAGTATAAAGGACATTGAGCTTTCCACTTAGTGTCTGTCTTCAATAGTGAGTTAACAGCCAAAGTGCCTGGAGAATAAAGAGTAAAAGGGGAAATGGAAAGATTTCAGTATGTTTTTGTGATTTCTCAAATAAAAAAGTTCCCTGGAGAGAATGGCCACTGGGAGTGACTATGTGCTGCAGCTGGATGTACTGCCGATATTAATGGAATCCCATGAGTGCTCTCTGGGATAGCTACTTGTGGCAGCGGGCTATTTTCTCTCAAATAAAATTTCTCCAAACGGAAACAAACATAATATATCCCATCAATGGCCTAATTGGCTGGCTGCACCAACCCTGCACAGATGTCATTTTAGAGATGGCGTCTACATGCTACCATTGTGACTTTGGTGACAGAAAAGGACAAAGTGACCCACTGCTTTCCAAGACTGTCCTAGTCAGGTTCTGCCCTGATCCTGTGACAGCAGCATCCAGATGTTTCTGTGTCGGGTCCACCCGGTAATTGTGGGATGCCCTGCAGTAGCACACGCAGGAGAAAGTCAGTGAAGTGGAAGGAGCAGTAATGTATAGGTCACTGATAGCACAGCTGTATGGAATATGGATCAGATTAGTGTGATCAGATTAAGCATGCTGGCATTTACTGTACCCTACATATCAGGGGAAAATTTTACTAAGGTTTCTCAGTGGCAAACAGATGAGAGATTTTACAATCTGTAAAATCATAAATCAATGCCATGTTCCAATGTAAAGCAAAGCCATTAAAGTAACAGTAAATAATTTGTCCCATATCAACCATCAGAATCTGCTGTTTATAAGTCGAAACACTGCATTCTAGTGGCAGATGTTGGGCATTGACCTCAAAGACACTAAATCAGGTAAATTGCTGAGAAAACATCACCTACTATCATCCAGTTAACATTGAATCCCACTTTTGGTTGAGCAACAAAATGCAGACAGTCAATCACTGAGAGAATTTTTCTGATAAATATTTATTCACTTACACTTTCATTCCCCTCACCACTTCTTGTTCACAGAAATCAAATTAACAAACATTCACATTTGATTTCTAAGTTGGCTCACGCTGGTCATCTGCACCTACAACAAAATACATTTTGTTTGAGCTCGCTTAACTGTCAGTGTGATTGGCATAAGCCTTGTTCACCAGGTGCTAAGGCAAGGCAAGGCAAGGCAAAGCAAGGCAAGGCAAGGCAAGGCAAGGCTTAACTGTCAGTGTGATTGGCATAAGCCTTTGTTCACCAGGCCGGTTGCACCAACTGGTCTTAACTATGCCTGGTCGTAACTCCTACGTCGGTCTTAGTTAAGACCATGGACTTACGCCTGTTGCACCAACACGGCTTACGTCTGGTCTTAACTATGCTGGTCGTAGCAATGCGCGTCCATGTGAATTGCCAGGGAATGCACCCTGATTGGATGATGTTGCAAAAGATGTGCCTCGCGACCTGCTTGGAGCACTGTGCCACTACGCTCTCTCAGCCACACCCTCCCTCCTCTCACCCTCCCTCGCGGCGATTGAGCCAGAAAGACAGTCTGAATGAAATTGAATGTAACGTTCCCAATTCTATGTATTACATTCTAAAAAATTAACGGCAACATTTTGGAAGGCTAAGCCACACAACTAGCTCGTTGTAATCTAACATCATGCTTCAAAAGATGGAGAACTGGCTGTGTTACGACGATGAGGGTAAGGACTCAAAACGGTCTCCGCTGATAAGACACGGAGATCTCTGTTACAGGCAGGCGCTACGCCTCCTCCTGACCAGGCGTAACTCTTACGCCTGGGCGTAGTGAAAAGAAGCATCTTGGTGCAACCGGCGTAGCTGTTAGGTCGTAAAGTTACGACCAACTTAGCTTAAGACCAGTGTAAGACCAGTTGGTGCAACCGGCGGTGCTTAACATAATAGGCTGGGTTCACACCGGCGACCCAAGCCTTGCCTACGCCTTGCCTTTACCCACGCTTTTAAATAGGCGTCCGTTTTAGTCAACGAGGCTGTGTACCCAGGGCGCCTCAGCGTGAACCCTGCGTGTACCCACGCCTTGCCTGTGCCATGCCGATTTGATCGTTTAGGTGTGAGTTCTATTTTCAAGCCGACAAGGCGCGTGCAGGCAGGCTTTTCTGTCAAGCCATGAAAGAAAAACGCGACAATATCCGTGGGAAATGGCAAAGTCAACTGAATTTCAAAATAAAATGGAGTTACTACAACAGTGTTGAGCAGAGAGAGAGAGAGAGAGATTGACGGGTAGCTATCACGTGTGGCTTTCTCCCTGTCTGCAAACAAATCTTCATGAGAGAGAATAGCGACCGAAGAAGCAAGATGGACAATGTTGTTGTGCCAGCACATATTCTTGCAAGATCACCTCTCTAAAATGTCCGACTATAGTCAGACCTGGTTATACATATCCAGCATCAATAGAACATTAAATATATCAGATTTATTTTACCTAGAGGCTACCCATGACAATTCTGGACAACACGTGAAAAAATAGTCGGGAGAGAGGAGAGGCGCTTGTGACTCGGCTCCAGGTTCGGCGTGCAAAAGGCGTGCGGTGTGATCGCAAAAGCGTGTAACAGGTTCACGCCCAGCTCGGCGCAGGCGTGGGTTGAGGCAAGGCAAGGCGTAGGTTGTCTGTGTGAACTAAGCGTAAGCAGAACTGAAGCTGAAGCTGAGCTCACGCTTAACCGGTCACACAAGAATCACTCTTTTCCTCAGTGCCTCGCTCAGCGTGCATTGACCCCGCCCACAACTTCCATTGACTTCATGCCTGGCAGCTTCACACTTCACGCTTGGAAAATAGAACTGAATCCTGAACGATCGCTTAAGCGCAGCTTTAGCATGGTTTGAGAAAGGCACATGTGCGGCTGGTGTGAATGGATTCGCCTGTTAACAAGGATGCAGAAATTAAACTTGTGGGTTCAGCGTAGGTTGAGCGTTGCTTCGGGGCCGTATGGTGTGAAACGCAATAAAGCTAAAAGCTTGTTTCCATTGCGGTCCTTTAAGAACATGTCTGTGTGGAAGGAATGGCTTTCCAGTTTGAGCAAAGTAACTGTACCACCAGAATCCAGCTGGAACAAGCCTGATAATAAATAGTCGTAAATACAAAATAAGATTATTGAATATAATATTTACAGTCTTGTGGTTTTTGCATTTTGACTTCAGTGCAAATGTCTTGGCTGCTGATGGACCTGCTCAGCATTAACTCCACCTCCAAGCAACCATCATCCATGATCCACACGTGTGCCAGGGACTCATCCGTTCAGTCTAACACATAATGCTTAGTGAGTAATAAGTGAGTGGATAAGGCTGCGTCTCATCCCCCCCACTCTTCGCTGCCTACACCAACCACATCACCTGCAGCAGAGAAGGGATGGTGCTGTTAAAATATGCAGACAACATGGCCTTGGTGGCCCACCTGACTGGGGCCGATGCCCTGGCCGAGTACCACCAGGCGGCAGACAACCTAGCCCTGGTGTTTCAAGAAAGCTCCCTCGAGCTCAACACCAGCAAGACTAAAGAGCTGTGCTTTGGGAGCAGGGAGAAGGCAGACTGTCACCAGCCTTCTCTCTTCCAACCCCTTAGCATCAACGGCCAGCTGGTTGAGCAGGTACAATCCTTTAAGTACCTGGGGACAGAAATTGACACCTCCCTGTCCTTCTCCCAGCACATTGACTCAGTGTACAAAAAGGGGCATTTTAAACCAGGGCATTTTAAACCCTGGTTTACGGATCACTCATCGAATCCATTCTCACCTTCAATAACACATCCTGGTACAACTCCCTCACCGTCAAATATATATTCAATATTCAATTGTCGATTGTTTATCTTGCCTATTGTTTGCTGTCTTTATAAGTGCTCCTTTTTATATATATATATATATTTTTACCTTGTTCATTGCTTGATATATTTTTCTGTATTGTTGCTGATAATGTGTATTCTTTGATTTTATATTGTACTGCACTGTATTGTATTGTATTGTAAGTCGCTTTGGACAAAAGCGTCTGCTAAATGACATAAAGTAAAGTAAATACAAAACCAAACTCTCCCGTATAGCCAATCAGGCAAGCAAAATCATCGGTTCACCCCAAACTCCCCTGTCTGAAATATACAACCGGTCATTAATCAGGAAAGCCACACAAATCACACAGGACCCCTCTCACCCCCTCCCCCAATCATTTCAGCTACTTCCATCAGGCCGCCGTTACAGAATTTCACTGGCGCGGAAAAACACATACAAAAAATCATTCATCCCATCTGCACCCACCGCCCTGAACATTTTAAAATAGGCACATTGTTTTTGTTTTTTTAAACAACAACATTTTAGCTTCTTAAACCATAACACTTGTTTTATTATTATTATTTTTAAATGACTGGACTTTTTAAATAGGCACTACATTTTATAAACACTGCTTTGTCTGATGTCTGTTTTTATTGTATGTATTAATGTATGTGTGTTTTTAATGTGAAAATGTATTCTTGAGCTGCACTTTATGGAGCCTGTCAAAAGGAGAATTCACTGTGTGACAGAGAATAAAGCTATCTCGAATCTTGAATCTTGAGTGACTGAGAAAGCCCCAAGGCTGAGGCTAGGGAGAAGGCACTGTGCTGTCTGGGTGCAGCACATACCTGCTGGCACTGTGCTTTCTGGGTGCAGTGCCTACCTACTGGGTGGCACACAATCTCCCAGGTGAAGCTCGAGCACACCCTGACTGTGCAGCTTCAACAAGTGCTCCAACTCCCCAGGCATGGTGTGGAGGTTTGCGTTGGGCTTTGTGTCGTCATAGTAGTAGTTGGTGAGGGACTGGCTTCTGACCGGGTGCTCGCTGAACGGCCAGAAGCCGTACACGTGCACGTTGGTGCAGAGCTCCAGCGCCAGGCTTACCACCATGAAGCCGGTGCTGAGCCGCACTGCCTTGAGGCCCTGGGAGCGCCAGAAGTGGGCCAGACTCCGCAGATAGTCCGGGTTGAAGAAAACGGGCCGGGTGGGGCTTTCATACTCCTGGATGGAGTACAGGGCCCGCATGGACAGGTCCGTGTTGCGCAGGTAGGAGAAGGCAGGCAGCAGCAGCAGCGAGTCGCCGTAGAGACGCAGGCTCTCCACAAAGGGGGAGCGGCGCTGCGTCAGAGACCTGAACCTGAAAGAAAACACAGAGGAGATGTTGCAGGTTAACTGTTGATGTTAAAGTTGATGACGAGATGTATCCACATCCACACACTCACCTCGCTGTTAAGATGCTCGGGTTTGCTGTCACAAGGTCAGTCTTGCTGCCCACATCTTTCTTATAGTTATCTTGCAAAGGAGGTAGGTTGCACCTGAACGAGGGTGACGGGGAAAATCACTACATGGAGTTTGAACAGGGGTGGTGATGACCTATCAGCATTTCACACTCCATTATGAGATTGCATGTAATGGACGAGTACACACCTGATAACAAACTGGGCAGAATCTATCTTCTCTCCACAGCTGCTGTTGACCAGGATCCCTCCATTCCCCACAACAGCACACGTGTCCCATGATTTATTTCCAAAGGGATTCTCCTGGAATCAACACCAACACTTTACATGTATTATCGTATTCATAAACACGGACACACACACACACACACACACACACACACACACACACACACACACACACACACACACACACACACACACACACACACACACACACACACACACACACACACACACACACACACACACACACACACACACACACACACACACACACACACACACACACACACACACACACCTGTTCATGATAGACCAGGGGTGTCAAACATACGGCCAGGGGGTGAGAACCGGCACGCCAAAGGGTCCAATTCGGCCCACAGGACGACTTTACAAAGTGTAAAAATTGCACTGAGAAGTCCTTCAATCCAATTTGATGCACTTGTGAAGGCTTCAGGAGTAATTAGCATAATCATGTTTTCTGTATTCATCACTAAATGGTAAACTATTTTCAGTACCCTTGAATATAGACAATTGCAGTTGCTTGTCAATTGTAATGCAAACTTACAGACAGTAGATTTGATCATTTGTTTGATCAGCCTATGGTAGCAGAGAGCTGTGAAAACGTGTTCTTAAAATTTACTTGTAATTCCACACACACACACAATCACACACACACACACACACACACACACACACACACACACACACACACGCGCGCGCGCGCACACAACCTTTGCAGGTGTTGTTATTTATAGGTTATTATTCATTGATTTTCTTTGTCTGGCTCACTTGAGACCAAATTGGGTCGCATGTGGCCCGTGGACTAAAATGAGTTTGACACCCCTGTGTGTGATGATGGACCAGGAGCCATGGTGAGGGAAGTGTATTTGACTCAAAGTTTACGCTCCATGACAGCCAAAGGAACAAGGAACAAGAAGGACAAAACAGAGCCGAGATAACGTGATGTCTACACTATAATGACATGAGTGTCTGTCTCTCTGTTTCTCTCTCTGTCCTTCGCCTATCTCGTATCGACTTCAAAGTTTGAGAGTGCGCTAACGCCGCTAAGGGGGGCCTGATGGAGTGCAGTGCCCTATTTTCGTGCAATTCGGCACATCGCCACCTACTGGCAACACAAAAAGTTGTTTATCTTGAGAACAAGATAGAAGAATGGGGGGACGGGCACTGCAATAGTTTAGACTAATTTCAATAATGAAGACTACTTAGCAGCCATCGCCCAGTTCAGGTTATATCACAGTACATGCCCCCTTTCTTTGAGGTTGTATAACCCATTCATTGTTATGCACGCCCCCTTTCATTCATGCTGTCTCCTCATCCATTCACAGTCTCCCATGCTTCCCCTCTGTGGCAATAACCAATCAGCCCAAGCTATTTCTTTCCTGCTGAGCCAATCACCTAACCGGCGTCGTATATCAGAGTCCATGTTTTACTATGTTTGCTATGTGCTGCTGTGTGTCATCTCAGTTGCTGATCATATCATCGTTGAAGCAGTTGTTTTTGCTCCACCTCCTCCCCTGACCACCACCAACATCATGTCTCCTGAAGAATTCCCTATGAGGGATTTTCTATCCTATTCATCACTGACGCCCTCCTCTCATCATCTCAGTAGGAGCGTCATTATGTCATACACAAAAATTTATTTTGTTTAATGTATCATTAAAGCTTATTAAACCTTTCTACCAGTCTCTCATTATTGAACTACAGTACATTGGGCTATTACTGTTAGGGGGTATATACAGTAGCTCAGTGGCATAGCATTTCACTGCAGATCAAGAGGTCCCCAGTTCAACTCTGTTATGTTCTAAGTTTTGTTGTGAATTGATGTATAGTTGGTAAAGTTATGTTTGTATAACGTGTGAGTGCATAAGTCTTATCGCCACTCTATTTTGGTCTGGGAATTGTGGCACTAACCGTGGTCGCAACCATTCATTGGAGAAGGGTCTGATTGCAGACGGCAAGACAGAGGCATACCTGGTAATGGGCGTGCCTGGTAGCTTCAAGGTACGCCCCCCCTCCTCTTCAGTTCTACTAGTCTCGCTTGACCAGACTCTCTCCGTTTAGAGTTTTACTAATTATGATTAATTGATGATTAAACGACTAATTGGACATTGTTTCCATTAAACGGGAGAAAATGATCAAAAATGTGATTTTAATTTGTGCCTCTATATTTGACTATGCTAGACTCCTCCAGCGATTCAGAATGAATTGGGGTGATCATGGTGATCTTTGATGTGTCATTGAAAATATCAGCTTCCTTACAGGACTCATGTAATTACTACTAATATTTAGTACCCATGGATAACAAAATAGAATCCCACAGGGGAAAACATCACTGCACATGTTAAGAATCACAAATCATTTTCACACGAGGAATAATAAGTGGATCAGCACTGCAATTATACAGCAGCAAGTAAAAAACTTCTGGCAAGTAAAAAACAACTTGCCTTTATAAAGGTGCTGAAGATCTCGGGCGTCACCTCGAGGGGCTTCCTCTTACCCTCACCATCGTACACAATGTTGGATCCCAGCAGAGTGTTGGCCTGTGTGATGATGGCCTTGGTGAGGCCACTGCATTTGCTGCTCAGCAGATCTCTGTAGAACACAGCAAGTTCTCGATTAAAGTGTTTGAACACACAATGATCTTTTCTTGTTCAATTATACTTTATAATGTTCATGTTCAGTGACATAATTACTTTTAATTACCTGATGTGTTTTAAGTTTGGGTTTATTCCAGACACAAGCACATGCCTGTGATAACTGTACTGGGCATTGGCTGCCACAAGCCAAAGCAGGCGTTGTTTTGGATATGTCATTACGCGCAGCCTTGCCACGTCAAGACATCAAATTATGCTGCTAAAATTGGGTATTAGCAGATAATTCAGTGAGGCAATCAACTATAACTCACTGAGAAACTTTTATCACATCGCAAAGAGGGAAATGAATTGAGAAAACTTCATAAGCCGGAGGTTCGTTGGCACCACAGACGATCTGTCAATAAGCTCTCTCTGTCCTCGCACGAGTGAGTACACTCTATTACGCATGGAGATAATTACAGCATATTGCATGCCTCACGCAAACAAACCATTGCGAGATGGGAATCTGATTGGTTTTGATTGACGTAATGCTCAGCCTTGCCTGGCCACGCCTGTGAATAATTCTGGTAGTTAAGACCGCCCAAATCCCGTTTGCGCAGGCATTTTGGGGCGCAGATGATTTCGGCACGGCTCTAATTTGCGCTTGCGACACCTGCCGTGAACCTTTCCGCATCCCGGCCGAAAATTGCATCCCCAACATATTTCAGGACTGTTTTAACTTAGAAATCAGGGAGGTCACGTCTACCAGACAATGGTATCACTTTTAAACAGTTACATTTCTGTATAAATTATTACAAGTATGCTCCCGTGAGGTGGGGATGCTTTTTTTTGCTGATTGGCGGGGGAGCAAAACTCGGCAGAACACCTGGCGGACGGCGCAAGGCGGGATGCTATCTTCCCTGCCTTAAGGCACACGCAAACAGGTGCGCAAATGCTATTTTCTCAACTGGTGGGTCGCGACCCAAAGGTGGGTCGCGAGGCCGTTTTGATTGGGTCGCGGACATTGGCCATTTTTTTTTTTTTTTTTTTCATATTTCATATTTCATTTGAGTTAAATTCAGATTATTGAAACTGGATTAGCCTGACCAGTTTTACTTGTTTAACAAGTGGAAGCATATGCTCTGCCTGTAATTCAAGAGAAGTCTGCCTTTTCATTTCATATTTAATTTTAGTTCAATTCAGATTATTGAAACTGGATTAGCATGGCCCCAGTTTAATTAAAAGTTATGACCAGTTTAACTAAAAAGCATATATAGCCTGCCTGTGATTCAAGAAAAGTCTGCCTTTTTATTTCATATTAGTTAAATTCAGACTATTGAAACTGGATTAGCATGACCAGGTTAACTTGTTTTATTATTATTATTATTATTATTATTATTATTATTATTATTATTATTATTATTATTATTATTATTATTATTATTATTAACTTGTTTAAAAACATATAGGCATGTAATTCAAGATAAGTCTGCCTTTTATTTCATATTTCATACAGTTCAAATAAGACTTTCTGAGCATGACCAGTTTGAAACATATAGGCCTGTAATTCAAGTCTGCCTTATTTCAATTGGTTTTTAGCCCTAGTTGCACTTCTGTTGCACTTTTTTGTTCATTTGAGGTTTATAACAGTGCATGAAGGCATTGTGTATTAAATTAATGCGCTATTTTTTGTGCAATAAATTTGAGTGGTTTAAAAAAAAATCTGAAATTTGGGTCGCGACTTCATGACAAGGAAAATAGTGGGTCCTGAGGCTACACCAGTTGAGAACCACTGATTTAAGGGATACTGCCTGTCGGAAGATAGAGCCCCAACACTGGGCACATACTTGATACAGTTTGGCAGTGTTGTAGTTGTTAAGGTTGCTGTGAGACTGGTGGATTTACGTGCGGATACTTAATGTCCAAGACACTAGTTAACTGAAGTCTCGATAACTAGGAACGCTGTAGCACTTGATAGCTGAGTCTGCAAGGTTCGAAGATGGGAACTGTTGCAGAAGGTTGCCATGAGGTTAGTCTATCAACAACTACAGAGGACTTGCAGAGCACCCCCTTATAGGTCCCGACTATGACATCACACTGCGTTGTGACATCATCAGTAAGGCCATCAGAGACGACATGATCATGAATTATGACATCATCACTGTCGACCACCCAATGATGAAAACCTAACAGCGTCCACTAACGTAATCAGATAGTGATGTAGTCATGACATCATCCAACAGTTCGTACTCATGGGGAGATGTAGGTATGACATCATCTAACAGTACCCCCCCTCTACGGGCGCCACCTGGCGTCCAACGAGACTTGCCACGCGAACGGCCCGACCGACGCAACCGATATACAACCACAGAGGGCGCTGCAGACTCTGAAGGCAAAAGCGCCGGGGATGCTGAGGGCTCAGAAGGCGTAGCCAAAGGGGATCCTGCAGACCCAGAAGGTGGAGTCAGCGGGAATGCTGCAGACTCCGAAGGTGGGGTCTCAGCGGATGCTCCAAACTCGGAAGACGGAGCCAAAGGGGGTGTCGCAGGCTCAGAGAGCGGAGCGCCAGAAGGCTCCGCAGAATCTAAAGGCCGAGCCTCAAGACGCAAGATTTATAGCAGCGTCCAGTGTGGGGGGTTCGGAACTACGGAGGTTAATGCGGAACTCACCAGTCGCAAAATGGGTAATGAACTGCTCCCTCGCCAACAGATCCTGGGTGTGAGCGTCAGCCGAGGGGTAGGCTCTACTAACAAGCCTCCGCAGGTGGCTGCCAAACTCCTGAGCTGATTCACCACGTAGCCGGCGTCTTGAAGCAAAGCTCGCCCGAGACCAGCCCTCACTATCATACGGCTCTAAACATCTAGCCATAGCGGCCTTCAACAAGGTGAAATCGTTCTTAGTCTCTGCTAAAAGGCCACTAAAAAGGTCCCGAGCGCGGCCCGACAGCAGCAATGACATACATTTTAATCTCAATTGGTCATCCCACCCATTCACATCGGCAGCAAGCTCGAAATGTTCAGACCAATCCGACCAATCACGGCCGGTACCAGTGAACGTTTCAGGCATAAAAACCGGGCGGGGGGCCGAGACGCGACTATGCCCAATGAGGCCCGCTCCGGCGCCCTGTGGTCCCGCCTGCTGCAGAAAACCCGGAGGAAAAGAAGCAGGGGGCAGGGCAGCATTGGAAACCTCCGGGGCGACGGTCCGCTCGGAAGCAGATGCAGTGGCAGAAGGAATAGGAGGTACTGGAGCAGTAGGGAATAACCTTCGGAGGTCATCCACCGTCATGCCTTCGGCCCGCAGTAAACCTGTGAGCCTCTCCTTGAAATCGTCTCCACACTCAGCAGCACCTAGCAGGGGTACGTCCTGTGGCTCAACCAGCTGCTGCGAATCAGGCATAGTGGGAGCAAGAGGCATGGCTGCACTGGAAACCTCCAGTGTTTGGGTTGGGGCAACGATCTGCTCAGGAGGAGGGGGAGCGGAAGACTGCGGAAAGACACCCCCCTCTGCCCGGGCGGTCCATTCGTCGAGCCGATCTAGCCGGTTAACCAGGAGGGCGTGCCGATCATCGGCCTTGGAAGCCAGAGCCCGGGCTGCCCGGGCTGCTTCATTCTGGCTGTCAAGCAGGTCCTGAAGAATGTCTGTGAAGAACACTTGCACCCAGTGTGTTTCCCTGTGGCTGTCAAGCAGACCCTGAAGAATGTTGTCCCTTTGCAAGGTCTGCAACGCTGTTTGCGAGGTCCCCACCGTGACAAAATGTGAAGTGGCCGGCGACCCGGGCCACAGGGTTTGGAACGAGGGCTCGGAAGCTGGATTCTCAGGGTCTTCCTTGATTGGTGGAAATCTATCCGCTAAATCCATTTCTGAGTTGTTCATACTGTTAAGGTTGCTGTGAGACTAGTGGATTTACGTGCGGATACTTAATGTCCAAGACACACTTGGTAACTGAAGTCTCGATAACTAGGAACTAGAGCCCGACCGATACTGGATTTTTGAGGCCGATGCCGATACCGATATTAGGGAGTAAAAAAATTCCGATATCGATATATCGGTCGATATATATATATATTTTTTCCCCTGATTTTTTATCAAATTTTTATCCCCCATTAGTGCTAATTTTTAATTTATTTATCCTGGTTGCTGCTCCACCCTCTGCCGATCTGGGGAGAGCCGAAAACTGGCTCCATGCTTCCGCCGAGACATGGGCAGTTAGCCAGCCGCTTCTTTTCACCTGACAGGGGAAGCTTCACCGGTAGGACATAGCACGTGGGAGGATCACGCTATTCCAACGAGTTCCCCTCCCTCCGAACAGGCGCCCTTAACGACCAGAGGAGGCACCACATCAGCAACCAGGATATTGCATGTTTTGGTGAAGGGGTTCCTATATGAAGGAAACCCCCGGGAGGCACGGGGAGAACATGCAAACTCCACACAGAAAGGCCCTTTTGACGACCCCACCCGGGCGGTGGGCACTTGAGGACATGCGGACGGGCACGCATTCCTTCAGCGTTTACAGCGTCCCAGATGGGAATCGAACCCAGGACCTTCGAGTAGGGGTGCACCGATTGCAATTTTGTTGGCTGGTTCCGATTTCCGATTTTTGAATAGTCTGACTTGCCGATACCGATTTTTGCCGATTCCGATTTTCTTTCTAAGAACAACAATTGACAGCTTACACAAACGTTTTTGTAACTTTGTTTGAAAATTAAGATTCATATAACAATTCTTATCATTTGCATGAAGTAGGACCATCTCACTCAAACACAGTCCGAAATTTCGTATGCGTTTTTTTTATCTGCCATCTGAAAAAAGATTGTCACGCACAGAAAACCTTGCACACTTGTGAGTCCGATGCGTTTTTATTATTATGTCCGTCGTTCTATTTGCAATACGAAACAAATAGTCTCTCCTGTATCCACGTTACAACATAAATTTAAAACTAGTCAGATATGACTTGAATGCCACTTGTAAAATAAATCACCCACAATGATTGAAAACGGTGCGACCACTATTTTGACTGCCTCATTTTTGGCACAATGCCAGGAATGGACCCTCTGTTAAAACGGCATGTTTTTGAATGGAGTTTTGCTACAAATTCGCTAAAGCTGTTTCCTATCACATTTCTTGTTATCGATACATGCTACTGCCCATATTATATCATACTACTGTGCATATTACTTTGCCATGCATACTTACTACTTCCATGTGTACAGTTCTTCTCCTTCTATATATATGAGGGGAAATGAGTCCCAGAGGGATGCTTGATATTTACTGGATTTCAGCAAATCTTTGAGGAACATTTCACATGATTATTTTTTTCTTACCTGAACTTTTTGGAATTGTCCTCCTGCTTCCTCCAGGTGCGAGAGTAATGCTCCACTAATTTATCAATGATGTTGAACCTGACACACACACACACACACACACACACACACACACACACACACACACACACACACACACACACACACACACACACACACACACACATTTTAAAACCTGTAGCACTTGATGAGAGGTAACAAAGAACCAGTGATGCTTTTTTGCTCTCACCCGCAGCTTTTGCATGGTTTAGCCGAGGGCTTAACGGCATTTTTCTCCCAGGCTTGGTGGACAGCGACAGCGGCTCGAGGTTGCACGTTTCTAAATGAGAGGAATAGAGAGAAAACAGCTGATCAGATTAGTCAAATGCAAAAAGCCAAAGAGCAAGATAACGAGTTAATCTAATGTGCTGCTGAGCCCAGGATGCCATTTGTCATGGCTTCATGGCTGAATCTGTTGTTTACATCGATAGAAGAAGAAAACCTGCTCTCCATCTATTGTTTGACCCTATGCTCATCCTCAGCATTACTTAAAAGGGTGTAACATTGTAAATTAATCCAATAGCTCACAGGGCTTTCACACCGGCAGGGCTCCGTGCCAGTTCTGGTTCCAGAACCCTAATCTGAACTGGCCGGCGCGTTCAGACCGAAAAAATAATTGGTTCGGAACCTGAAAAGTTGGTTCTCAGCGGAACCAAAAAATAGTTGGTTTTCCTTGGGAACCGTGACATCATCAGTGGGCGTGTCTCATTCTAGGCTGTGAAAACGAGCAGGAAGGAGAAGAAGGCAGTGACAACATGGAGAAAAATAATTTGGAGTGGTCTCCTGAGGAAACCAAATGTTTAGTGGTGATTTGGGCATCTACCGAATTTCAAGAAAAGCTAGAAAGCAGTACAAGAAAGAACAAGTCGTATGCCAAACTTGCAGAAGAGAGGGCCAAGGCTGGGTTCACTCGAACGCCAGACCAAATAATTAATAAACTTTAAAAAAAAAATAAAAAAAAAATGAAGGACTACCGAATAATGTCCTCCCACTTTGGTTCCGCTTAAACTGGTGTGAACACGGGCTGGTTCGCCAGAAAGCACCAAGGTTCTGAGACTCCAGAACGGAGCCAAAGCCAGAACCAGAACCGTGTCTGTCTGAAAGCGGTAAGAAGAGAGAGTCACTGATGCCTCAGAGGTGTTAGGATATGACTCCTGCCAGGCCATGTTTTCATTGTAGCAATGATGACAACAATCAACTATATCACTATACCATTTATCAGTGATTCTCAACCTTTTCCATATCAAGGATCCCTAATTTAGTCTGTCGAATTTTGTCTCTCGGACCCAAATCTCAGAATATTTGTATTGTTAGAAATTATTTTGTCCCGAATTCCATAACCATCTGTATTGTAGGTTGAGCGATAACAGTGAAACTATCAGAACAGTGATTCTTCTACATTCTTGTGTTAACTTCTTGTAAATAAAATAATGTTGAAGTTTAAAGATTCATCAATTTGCAGTGGGGACCCCTGGACCACACACCCCACCCAACCCCCCAGAAGCCCTGGTGGACCCCACGTTGAGAACCACAAAATAGATGAGAACAATGATTACATTATGTAATCATTGTTCTCATACATTGACGTCACTTGCCACCCAGAAATACAGAACCCCCGGCAGTTAATAGTATGAGTTGTGCCAAACAAACGTAAATATCTCAAAAACTATACATCACATTGCTTATATTTGTGAGAGCAGAATTAACTCAAGAGTTTGGTGTATAATATATGCATGGCTAGAGCGGACACTCACGCCTCGCGCCACTTGGGCTCCATAGGGTTCCATTGCCGTTGCCACCCAGTGACGCGGTTTGTTTACCAAAATGCTGCTCGGCTGATCCCTTGTATAATGGGTTTACAGTAAATTGTCTCATCATAGCTTAACCATTCAGCAACTTTTCCAAGTTTTGCTATTGGCGAAACTGCGCCCTCTGGGTGCAATAGTATCGATATCGATATCGCAGTTCAAAGTCAACAAAACACAGCGCCAGAAAGCTCTATGTACATGTTGTGACATCGGGTACTCACCACGTGATGAAATAATAATCCATAGTTACGTGAAACGTCATTTTCGTAGCAAATCTGCATCAAATTACTTCCTTGTTTCCACACAACGCTCAAGATTCAAGACTCAAGATTCAAGATTCAAGATTCAAGATTCAAGATTTTTATTGTCACTCCATGGTACAAGTATCACGTGTGAAATTCTTGCGCTGTGGACTCCGTTTACAACATAGTAGGCTACAAATGTAGGGCATATGAGTGCAAAAACAACAACAAGAGACACAACAAGCAATAAGGCAGTATAGTGATAAGACAAGTCAGACACAGTGGCATATTCACTGCACATAGGTGCACATGTCCTGTGCATACTTTAGCCGTGCTTAAACCATTTCATTCCAGCTCAAAAATTCACGATATCGGCTGCATATCGGTGATTTCCCCCTCTCTAAAATCGGTAATCGGTATCAGTTATAAAAATCCTTATTGGTTGGTCTCTACTTTGGAATATAGCCTACCCTTCCCGACCCGAGACTGTTACATTTACACAGTTAAAACGGTGCTAAAACCCTTCCTCGTTGTTTTGTATTGTCTTATTATAGGTTATCTTATTAGGTTGTCTCTTATTCATGTTTTCCTCTGATTAATTTAGGCTATTGCTTGTAGCCTATATAACTCATTATGTAGCCTACGTCGCTTTGGTCGGATAAAAGCGTCTGCTAAATGAAATGAAGTAGGCTAAAGTAGGCTACATTGTCTACACTCTTTTAATCGGGCCTTTGAGGCCGTGTGACTTTTTATAATGTTCTCTGCCTTTGATGCATTGTATAGCCTATGTTTTTTGTTTTTTTTACTCTGTACTTTGAGATTTATCTTAAATGAAAAGTGCATGACAAATAAAATGTATTATCATTACGGTATTACAGGTAGGCTATACCACACTCGCACTTTCTACAGCCGTACAGCACCATTATATCCCCATTTAACAATGAAGTCACCAAGTAGTTTGACTTAGCGGTTACCTTGTTTCGTTGAAGGTGTACCAGGAGAGAGCGGTCAGCGCGCTGCCCAGGATGACGAGGCTGAGCATCAGGGAGAAGAACGGCTTCATGATCCTCATGCTCCACTGCCCGACCGGTCCCGCTGCAGCCTGCCTGCCCGCCTGGACCTCCCCTCGCCCGGTGTTGGCTCTACACTTCGCACGAAGTGGAGCGGTCTGTCTGTGCTATCTTCACCGTTGTCCTCCTCCATATGGAATTATAATAGAATCTATATTCAAGAGGGTGTTCAAGAAATTTGAGAGCATTATTTATCAATTTCACGTTCATATTTTCGACCCTTGGACTCAAAAAGCCCCTGCGTGTGCTCAGATTTACTCTGCTTGTCCTCAAACTATACGCTCGCGCTCAAAACTTTACACTCGCGCTCAAAACTTTACGCTCGCGCTCAAAACTTTTCTTTATGGACAGATTTCATGCACTCACATTCAAATATCATGTCCTCGGACTTCGATTTTGTCTGCTTGTGCTCTCAGTCTATGCTCCCATTCAAATTGAGTGTGCTCTCTCTTGGAATTTCTCCTCTTGGATTTTCTCTTTGCTCTTGGATTTAGAGCGAAACATCAGTATCAAAAAGATAAACCAATAGAAAGCCAGTATAATGTTGACCAATCAAATATCCCTGGGTGGTTTCTGGGTGCATTTGTTTTAGTTTTAGGCTGTCCCGTGTGGGCGGTTTTCTAAACTCCAGTAGGTGGCGGTAATGCACATACATATGTTTGCCAACCGCCATCAAACTCCAAAAAAGAAGAAGAAGAAGGTTTTTTCTACCAACACGCAAACAGTTCATGTTAGCAGGTATCGTTACATTTGTTTATAGTCACGTTATTAGTGTTTAGACATTTGGTAGATGTGGTTTTTAATCGCTATAGTATGACTAGCTCTATAGCCTGGTTGAAACAGGACACCCGGTTTAACGCTATCAGGTTATCAATGTGTTTTACTGTCAATGGTATTTACTGTCGATACTGGCTAACGCAAGACCAGCGATTAATGTTAGTTAGTCGGTATTTTGAGTGTTTATTTTATGTTTCATCGTGGCATTCCTGTTCACTAACGTTACAATTGCTAGCTTTAACGTTAGCTATTGTTAGCTAACTAGTCGTAAACATTAGCTTGCTACCTCCGATTGGAACTGTCTTTCGGCTAGCTATGCTAACCTAGAAAGAGATCTTTCTCTTTCTAGGTTAGCATAGCTATTAGTTGGCATGCTTTATCAAGCTGAATGCGCTGGGCAATGTTACCATCCATGGCATAATGTGTTGATAAATTATACTGTCGATCGATGGTTCAACCAGCAAATGCATGAGGCCAGACATTAATGTTCGTTTATTACAGTCGGGCCGCCGGTGGCATTTTGTTAGCTAGCGGTATACTCTCATGAGGCATTCCTGTTGTTAGCTACAAGCTCACGTTCTTTTCATTAGTTTTGTTAAACTAACAAGAGCAATGCCGATTGCCGAATCACTTATGTGGCAAACACATGCATTTAAATCCCTTATGTAACTTTCCTAACGACGTTAAATGAGCCACTAGCCAGCTCGGTTCAGGGCTTTATGTATCACGTTAACGTTAAGCCTAGCTTAGCCTGATCGTTACGCGATACACTTATCGTAATGCTATGACATATTATCAGAGCCATTCATAAATCCATCTGGTTATTTGGCATCACTACTGTAACGGACTGTTCAGTGTTGTGATCTATTTGCGTTTGTATGTGAGGCTCTGTTTAGTGTTCACTCAAGGGTTGTTGTGGTCCTGCTGTGGTATTCGGATAATAAAGTCAAGCCTTTTATAACGTTACAGCCTGACTACCGTTTATTTTCTTAACAAAGTGTGAATAGGCGGACCCGAATACACGGCTACATTGGTATCAGCGGTGGGATTATTCACAGTTTTGTTTATTTGTGACGTTAAAGTGCGGAGGAGCCGTGTTAGTGCATTTAGCTTAGCTGCAACAGTATAGCCAGACTGTTCAACACTGAACAGTCTGTTACAATACTAATTTGATTGTTGATTGTGTGTGTGTGTGTGTGTGTGTGTGTGTGTGTGTGAGAGAGAGAGCAGATCTAGGTTTTTCTGTCATCTGTCTGTCTGACTGAGGAGCCCAGATCAGAAACGCCATCGAGCAACGACCTCTGAATAATGTAAGTTATGCTATCCTTCAAATGTAAATATAGGGGACTGGTAACTGTAGTAGTTTTTATTAAGTTTACACAAATACACATTCCATCCTAAAAGTATAAATTCCATCGCTACATGTAGGTGTGTTTGCATAGCACATTTTTTAAATCAGATTTCCACAGAGAGGAACATATTAATCTACTAGGAATCTCGCGATTCCAAGGCTCGCCCGCTGCGCGGCCTCGCCCACGCTGCTGGCTGCCGAGCTCGCCTGCAGCTCGCATGCGCAGCTCAGCCACTGCGCGGCCTCGCCCACCGTATGGGCTCACCTGCTCTTATGACATCACTGATGATGTCACAACTTCATCGCTGATGGCATCACAATTGCTCTTATGGCATCACTGATGATGTCACAACTTCACATCTGATGACATCACTGATGACATCAACAGTCTTATGACATCATCGGTGATGGGGGTAATTGAAACAGGGAAACAACTAGTCTCGGCTCCCAGAGGTTTGGTGAGCTGCGCCACCAAACGTCTGGGAATTTCACTGCCAGAAACTGTCTGTCCGAGCCCGGCGAGAACGGCCGGCAGCAGACACGCCTACATTTATTATTATAATTTTATTTGGTAGCGGCAATGCCATTTATCATAGTCCTAACACAGAGCATGAAGCTGATATGCTCCAAACAAAATTTATAGCTGTTGTTTATTTTACAATAATGTTTCCTACCCGGAAGTGGTCCGCTTGCTACTGTGAGTCATCAGCAGGCTCTGTAACGTTAGCCTCGGGAGTCTGTCTTATCGCTGGGGAAAAGACCTCTAGCCGCCGGGGCCGGATGAAACACGTCCTATTAACAGGTTATGTTTGTTTCTAAGTGATTAATATGTTTCTCCGCAAACGCTGCGATGTTTTGCGAGACACTGGTTCTGCATGAGCGTCACTGCGCCCAGAAAGCAGGCCCGCCCACAACACTCATGATTGGTTCTCCGATGCAAGGTTTCCAACAGCGCCACCTAACGTTATGCAAAGATTTAAATAGTAATATTCTCAGTCTTACAGGAGTGAAACGGATTAAGACTGAGGGCTGAGTCTAGGAAACAACAAACATTGCCCACATGTTCCCTTTTATAGATAATAAGATAGATAGATAGATAGATAGATAGATAGATAGATAGATAGACTGATGGATCATCACTGACAGTCCTGGAAAATGATCTCTAGAAAAGAACCCTGAAGTAGAGAGTCACTAACTCCACCCTCCTCTCTCCTCCCAGTTCGAGTACGGCCGGACTCCCAGCCTGAGGACGTCTACATGAACAGCTGATCTTCCTCATGTCCACTGAAGCGTCCCAAAACGTCACTGCAAGAACAGCGTCATTCACCAACGCCACTTCCACAGGACGCATTGACGCCGCCTCCTCCTCCACTCCGGACCCCTCTGGAGCCCGACCCTCCTGGCGAGACCGGGACAGCGCGCGCGCATGCATGCATGCATGCAGTCAGCTGAACGCAGCCAGGACGCTGTGGGCTCCCAGCCTTCTCCTCGAGGCCTGATGGCCGTCTGCACAAGCCACACAACAGCTCTGGGGCTGGTAAGCAGTGCTGGAAGCATTGTAATAGACTAACTGTCCATTAATCTCCTTATCAGGCACCCAGAAGTAACGGGACTAATTTTAGTGTTTTCTTCCAATTTGGGCCAGTAGGCTAGTGTCGGCCATATTGGAATTTTTTGTATTTTCATTCCTTTCATGTTTTTTGTCCTGTCTAGGGTGTCTCCTGTTTCCTGCAATCAGCATAATTATATTTTATATATATATATTTATATTTTATTACCCATAGGTTCCCCAAGGTATTAACTAACTAAACTAATCTTTTACGGCCTAGTGGTGTGCTGTGCTTCGACCCCTGAACAGATGGGTGAAATGATTTGGCTTGACGTGCTTTAGCCTATCTCTTAGACGGTCTTGAATTGTGTGGTGTGGTTTGGTTTTACCCATGTTGTTAAATTATGAGCTTGATCTTATGCATGTGTGCCCAAATGTTTGCTGAATTGCAGTGTCCTCTGGAATGGAGTGTAATATGAAACTGGCCTAACAAGTACGGTATTGGTTGTGGCAGTTTGATCTAGTGGGACAAGCTACTGGGAAGAGGGGAGCTGATTTAATCTGCAGAAAACAGTATTTTGTATGTTAATGATTTATTCCTAAACTAAATGTTAATAAATGGAAATGTATAAAGTTTACTCCGTCTCTGTGTGTGTGTCTTGGGGATTGAAATAGGTGGTGTCAATTCAAGTGGGCCAGTTGCCCCAGAAATTGTTCAAGTGTGACAAATACATTTCAAATGTGCAATACTTATTGCACTTTTATTTTATTTCATTCTGTTCAGTTGCGCTTAAATTTTGTTTTAGTCTTCAGTGATACAGTTGCACTTTGAATCCTTTTGGGCAAATACGGTTATAATAATACATTTGAATGAAATTTGTGAATGACAGTTTTGAGTCAATTTGTCCACTGTTATTTTCTTCTTCTGGCGTTTGTTCTTAGACTTTCAGCTCCGTTGAGGCGAGCCAGACCACTGTGTCATCGTCCAGGGCAATTAAGCCATGATCACCGTTTGGTGGCCGGTGTTTTGGGCAGCTATTCATTATGTGCTCCACAGTCTGTGATGGGTCCCCACATTCACACTGGGCGCTGTCCGCGAGGCCCCACCTCAGCATGTCTGCCCCGAAACGCCCCACGCCTGTCCTCAGGCGGTTGAGAGTCGACATATTGGTTTCGGGGCAGGTGCTGGCCAGGAACGTCCGTGGGGTCCTTGATGTAGCGGTGGACCCTAGATGGTTCGGCTGACGTCCACTGGTCCCTCCATCTTGCCTTGACCCATGAGGGCTTAGGGATGTCGGCTGGTGTTATCAATATAATGTGATGTACATATTATTACACTACAAGGGTGGCACACAGCAAGTTGTACTTTCAGCTCTGTTAAAATGTTTAGTACATTATGTATACTAGAGTATTGCAATATATCGCATTCTGCATTTTTTTATTGAGTGCTTCAGAATGTTATTGCTGTTTGATGTCAGAATATTTTTTGTAAAGCCTGTGTGTATCTGAGCAGTTCCCAAATGATGGGAGAGTACATGAGTTGCCTACAGTATATGGCAAGAGGAAAGATTCAGAGGGACAAATGCTGTTGTGCTAGCAAGTGCTATTGAACACTAACCAGTAGTTTTATGGAGATATCTGGCACAGTTCTATTGCAAATGAGATTCCTTTAGACATAGGCCTACCTATTCTCTGAACAGTCAAATTAGGTCATTCCTAATGGGGGTTAAGTGGCATAATAGCCTATAAGTTAAGTAGTGCTTTACGGAAAAAAGGAAAATGGACTGATGTGCACAAACTTGGATGGACTGAGTTTCATAAATGCATCAACAAAATCAACTTAAAAAAATCCATTAAATCTGGATTAAGCATCGACAGGTACAACTTTACAACAGCCAGAAATAAAGTGACACTGGAGCTGCGAAAGGCCAAAGCAAACTTTTGGATTCAAATTATTGTGAACGGGGAATAGTAAGAAAATATGGCAGAACATAAACAAATTAACAGGGAGACAATACAAGAAGGATATCAAAGGCCTGGAATTAAAAATTTACAACCAGCTTGTGCCGAGACCCTGTTATCCTGGCACAGGAATTACATTTTTTTTTTATAAAATCCATCGAAGACATTTCTAAACAGTTCACCTCATCCCTGCATCCTGACAGACCAGTAAATAGAACAGCAGACAACCCACCACTACAATTCTGCATCCAAGACATTTCTGAGACAGAAGTCATCAATATCATCAGTGCTCTCTAAACAATTCAAAAGCCAAGGATGTCTACGGTCTCGACACCAGCTTTCTGAAAACACACAAGGAGGCGCTGGCGTCCCCAATCATGCACCTTGTTAACCTGTCCATTAGGCACTCGGTGGTTCCTGGGGCGTGGAAACTGGCCTCAATCACCCCCACTTTTAAAGCAGGAGACGCTCCAACCTGAATAATTATAGACCGATCAACATCTTGCCCATCATCTCTAAAATGATGAAAAATGGATTGCCAAACAAATAATGGAATTTCTTGGTAATAGTCAAACCCCCCTGCAGCCCATGCAGTTCAGTTTCCGACCAGACCACTCTACAGAGTCTGCCTTGGTCACACTCATTGAAAAATGTAAAAGCCTATTAGATAGAAAGGGCTGTGTAGGCACTGTATTTTTAGATTTAAAAAGGGCGTTCGACACTGTCAACCATGTTGACATTGACCCATGTGTAGGCCTGGCTCACCAGGTCCTGTCTCCTACTGAACGCAAAAAAAACTGTTTGTATGTTTTTCTTGAAGCAAGCTACAACTCTTACACATTCCAACGTATTCTTAGGAACTGAGGAAATCAATGTTGTTAAGGAGTTCAAATATTTAGGTGTTATGCTAGATTCCACTCTCCTTCAGGAGCCATGTTAAAATGGTGTCGAAAACAATAAAATCCCATCTACATAACTTTAGGCAAATACGGTGTTCCTTATCGGATAGTGCTGCCATGATGTTCCTGCATTCTATGATACTGTCACATTTGAGCTACTGTTTGACCAGCTGGTCTATGACAGGCCCAACAATCCTTAAGCCAATTGAGATACTCTATAAAAAAGCATTGAAAATTCTGGATAAAAAAACCTTTCACTTACCACCACTGCAATATTCTAACCAAGTACAACATGCTAAGTTTTGACGATTTCAGAAAAATTCACCTCCGCTTGTCTAATTTACAAAATCCTTCATGGCCTTGCGCCACCTCCTCTTAACACCTTCATTAAATACAGAGCAATGTCCAACTCGACTCGATCCACCAGAGCCGTCACGAACGGAGACTGTGAGGTTCCACTAAGAAGAACCTTGTTTGGTCAGAATGTGCTGTCCTTTAGAGGATGCACGGTATGGAACAGCCTACCCCCTTCCATAAGGGAAAGCTCCAGTCTGGTCACCTTCAAGGGCCATCTAAAAGCGTGGCTGAGACTGAACCAGTCCTGCGACCATGTGTGACCTTGCAGGATGCTCACACTTGTATTACCTTTCACCATTAATAATTGAATTTTCCTCTTCTCTCTCTTTACTAATTGTACTGTATTGCTAGGATTGTATATTTCCCATGTATTTTATGAGTTTTCTCTGTCACTGTGCTTGTTTTCTGGGTTGCATCAACCGGCCAAGGGACTGCAGACGGAAACTAGCCTTCAGGCTATAATCTGGCATATTTACATGTACTGTTTGTACTGTTCATTAATATGCACTGTCCCTCCTCCCCCCCCCCCCCCCCCCCAAAAAAAAAAAAACAGTCTCTGCAAATCTGCCACCAACAGAGGATGCATTTGAACAACATGTCCAAAGAGCAATGTATCAGACAGCGATATGGTGTGTCACAGTCACATGCCCAAACCCTTGTTATGGTAAGTGGTAAATGGCCTGCATTTATATAGTGCTTTTATCCAAAGCGCTTTACAATCAGTAGGTACATTGACAGAGACATTCCTATCGGCAAGGGATGGGAAACAAGTGTCCATATACCAGATCAAATGAGCAGCCACTTTTTATTCGTCTGTTTTGTTTTTGCTTGGTTAATTTGTTTTCTAGTCCGTTTCTGTTTATGAAATGAAATGAAGCACTGAGATTTGGGGCTACCATAAAACAAATGTATTATTATTACTATTATAATTGTATTATTTTGTCATGTCAAGACAGGAGATACTACTGATTTATATAGTTTGGATTAATGTTCCAGTTTCAATAAAACTTGCAAAATGTACATTAACTTTATTTTATTGGGTTACCCACATTCTGACTATTTGGTGATGTAGTTCAGCCACCTGGTATTTCCCTTTCCAAATATGATGACCATCAGAGTGAGCATTCTTAACTTATAGGCTATTATGCCACTTATCCCCCATTTGGAATTACATAATTTCACTGTTTCAGAGAAGAGGTAGTAGGCCTATGTCTAAAGAAATCTAATGTGCAATAAAACTACCAGATATCTCCATCCTGGTTAGATGGACCAGGATAGACTTTCAGCTCCGTTGAGGCGAGCCAGACCACTGTGTCATCGTCCAGGGCAATTAAGCCATGATCACCGTTTGGTGGCCAGTGTTTTGGGCAGCTATTCATTATGTGCTCCACAGTCTGTGATGGGTCCATCCTGGTTAGTGTTCAATAGCACCCTAGACAATGAAGTAATGGTCTATTTTTTAGGGATTTCTGTTTTTCTGATAAATGAGAGAAAAGTGATGGAGTCCTATGTTCCTATCACCACAAAGTACAATTTCCGCCTAAACTAAAGCTATGTTTACAGGACTATAATTCAATTTTTGTTTTAGGTAAATCATTTGACTATTTGGTGAAGTAGGATTGGGGTAGTTCTAAAGAACAACACCAACAAAAAGTCCCCCCGTGACAATCAATTTAATTAATGGGAGACCCTAAATATAAGAAAATCATTGTTGGGTTTTGTTCTACCTCGGGTAGGGGTGTATCTCAAAATCTGAGGGCCCTTTCTGCTAGACTGGTATAGTGGTGTTTATATTGAATAGCACAAAGGTAAATTGTACATTCAAAAGACATGCAGACCAGTCACCAATCCTGTAGTCTTCCTCTATCCAAGTAGTTCTCAGTGGGCTCTGGGGATCCCCAGGGATCCTTGAGGGGTTTGCAGGGGGTCCCCAGCAAAACGGGGGATAATTTATTTTCACTATAACAATTTCCATAAGTAACAGTGACATAATTTGATGACTTGAATGACTTTTGGTCAAGGGCTTCCGTTTCTGTACTAAACCATTTAAAAGCAAAAATCCTATCAGATGGGGGACCCTGGGCCAAAATCTTATCAAATGGGGGATCCATGGTCTAATTTGTGTCCGTTTAGGCGTCCTTGACGTGAAAAGGTTTGAGAACCACTGTATCCAAAGAAACTGTTAAGCAACAGAATTACAGTGAAAAGTTCTATAACCTACCCAACACTTATATTTGACAGTTAAAATCCAGGTGCATAAAAGCATAAAACTACTGGTTAGTGTTCAATAGCACTTGCTAGCACAACAGCATTTGTCCCTCTGAATCTTTCCTCTTGCCATATACTGTGTAGGCAACTCATGTACTCTCCCATCATTTGGGAACTGCTCAGATACACACAGGCTTTACAAAAAATATTCTGACATCAAACAGCAATAACATTCTGAAGCACTCAATAAAAAAATGCAGAATGCGATATATTGCAATACTCTAGTATACATAATGTACTAAACATTTTAACAGAGCTGAAAGTACAACTTGCTGTGTGCCACCCTTGTAGTGTAATAATATGTACATCACATTATATTGATAACACCAGCCGACATCCCTAAGCCCTCATGGGTCAAGGCAAGATGGAGGGACCAGTGGACGTCAGCCGAACCATCTAGGCTCCACCGCTACATCAAGGACCCCACGGACGTTCCTGGCCAGCACCTGCCCCGAAACCAATGGTCGACTCTCAACCGCCTGAGGACAGGCGTGGGGCGTTTCGGGGCAGACATGCTGAGGTGGGGCCTCGCGGACAGCGCCCAGTGTGAATGTGGGGACCCATCACTGACTGTGGAGCACATAATGAATAGCTGCCCAAAACACCGGCCACCAAACGGTGATCATGGCTTAATTGCCCTGGACGATGACACAGTGGTCTGGCTCGCCTCAACGGAGCTGAAAGTCTAAGAACAAACGCCAGAAGAAGAAAATAACAGTGGACAAATTGACTCAAAACTGTCATTCACAAATTTCATTCAAATGTATTATTATAACCGTATTTGCCCAAAAGGATTCAAAGTGCAACTGTATCACTGAAGACTAAAACAAAATTTAAGCGCAACTGAACAGAATGAAATAAAATAAAAGTGCAATAAGTATTGCACATTTGAAATGTATTTGTCACACTTGAACAATTTCTGGGGCAACTGGCCCACTTGAATTGACACCACCTATTTCAATCCCCAAGACACACACACAGAGACGGAGTAAACTTTATACATTTCCATTTATTAACATTTAGTTTAGGAATAAATCATTAACATACAAAATACTTTGTTTTCTGCAGATTAAATCAGCTCCCCTCTTCCCAGTAGCTTGTCCCACTAGATCAAACTGCCACAACCAATACTTGTTAGGCCAGTTTCATATTACACTCCATTCCAGAGGACACTGCAATTCAGCAAACATTTGGGCACACATGCATAAGATCAAGCTCATAATTTAACATGGGTAAAACCAAACCACACAATTCAAGACCGTCTAAGACAGCGTTTCTCAACTGGTGGGTCACGACGCCGTTTTGATTGGGTCGTGGACATTGGCCAATTTTTTTTTTTTTTTTTAAGTCTGCCTTTTCATTTCATATTTAATTTTAGTTCAATTCAGATGATTGAAACTGGATTAGCATGGCCCCAGTTTAATTAAAAGTTATGACCAGTTTAACTAAAAAGCATATAGCCTGCCTGTGATTCCTTTTTATTTCATATTAGTTAAATTCAGACTATTGAAACTGGATTAGCATGACCAGGTTAACTTGTTTTATTATTATTATTATTATTATTATTAACTTGTTTAAAAACATATAGGCATGTAATTCAAGATAAGTCTGCCTTTTATTTCATATTTCATACAGTTCAAATAAGACTTTCTGAGCATGACCAGTTTGACTTGTTTAAATTTAAAAACATATAGGCCTGTAATTCAAGTCTGCCTTATTTCAATTGGTTTTTAGCCCTAGTTGCACTTCTGTTGCACTTTTTTGTTCATTTGAGGTTTATAACAGTGCATGAAGGCATTGTGTATTAAATTAATGCGCTATTTTTTGTGCAATAAATTTGAGTGGTTTAAAAAAAAATCTGAAACTTGGGTCGCGACTTCATGACAAGGAAAATAGTGGGTCCTGAGGCTACACCAGTTGAGAACCACTGGTCTAAGAGATAGGCTAAAGCACGTCAAGCCAAATCATTTCACCCATCTGTTCAGGGGTCGAAGCACAGCACACCACTAGGCCGTAAAAGATTAGTTTGGGCAAGTTAATACCTTGGGGAACCTATGGGTAATAAAATATAAATATATATATATAAAATATAATTATGCTGATTGCAGGAAACAGGAGACACACTAGACAGGACAAAAAACATGAAAGGAATGAAAGGAATGAAAATACAAAAAATTCCAATTTGGCCGACACTAGCCTACTGGCCCAAATTGGAAGAAAACACTAAAATTAGTCCTGTTACTTCTGGGTGCCTGATAAGGAGATTAATGGACAGTTAGTCTATTACAATGCTTCCAGCACTGCTTACCAGCCCCAGAGCTGTTGTGTGGCTTGTGCAGACGGCCATCAGGCCTCGAGGAGAAGGCTGGGAGCCCACAGCGTCCTGGCTGCGTTCAGCTGACTGCATGCATGCATGCATGCATGCGCGCGCGCTGTCCCGGTCTCGCCAGGAGGGTCGGGCTCCAGAGGGGTCCGGAGTGGAGGAGGAGGCGGTGTCAATGCGTCCTGGTGAAGTGGCGTTGGTGAATGACGCTGTTCTTGCAGTGACGTTTTGGGACGCTTCAGTGGACATGAGGAAGATCAGCTGTTCATGTTGACGTCCTCAGGCTGGGAGTCCGGCCGTACTCGAACTGGGAGGAGAGAGGAGGGTGGAGTTAGTGACTCTCTACTTCAGGGTTCTTTTCTAGATCATTTTCCAGGACTGTCAGTGATGATCCATCAGTCTATCTATCTATCTATCTATCTATCTATCTATCTATCTATCTATCTATCTTATTATCTATAAAAGGGAACATGTGGGCAATGTTTGTTGTTTCCCTGTTTCAATTCCCCCATCACCGATGATGTCATAAGACTGTTGATGTCATCAGATGTGAAGTTGTGACATCATCAGTGATGCCATAAGAGCAATTGTGATGCCATCAGCGATGAAGTTGTGACATCATCAGTGATGTCATAAGAGCAGGTGAGCCCATACAGTGGTCGAGCTGCAGGGTGGGCGAGGCCACGCAGTGGCTGAGCTGCGCATGCGAGCTGCAGGCCAGCTCGGCAGCCAGCAGCGTGGGCGAAGCTGCGCAGCGGGCGAGCCTTGGAATCGCGAGATTCCTAGTAGATTAATATGTTCCTCTCTGTGGAAATCTGATTTAAAAAATGTGCTATGCAAACACACCTACATGTAGCGATGGAATTTATACTTTTAGGATGGAATGTGTATTTGTGTAAACTTAATAAAAACTACTACAGTTACCAGTCCCCTATATTTACATTTGAAGGATAGCATAACTTACATTATTCAGAGGTCGTTGCTCGATGGCGTTTCTGATCTGGGCTCCTCAGTCAGACAGACAGATGACAGAAAAACCTAGATCTGCTCTCTCTCTCTCTCTCTCTCACACACACACACACACACACACACACACACACACACAC
Source organism: Poromitra crassiceps (assembly GCF_964638095.1). Taxonomy (NCBI): domain Eukaryota; kingdom Metazoa; phylum Chordata; class Actinopteri; order Beryciformes; family Melamphaidae; genus Poromitra; species Poromitra crassiceps. The sequence goes on along the minus strand of NC_139644.1, from coordinate 20,781,839 downwards.
ACAATCAACAATCAAATTAGTATTGTAACAGACTGTTCAGTGTTGAACAGTCTGGCTATACTGTTGCAGCTAAGCTAAATGCACTAACACGGCTCCTCCGCACTTTAACGTCACAAATAAACAAAACTGTGAATAATCCCACCGCTGATACCAATGTAGCCGTGTATTCGGGTCCGCCTATTCACACTTTGTTAAGAAAATAAACGGTAGTCAGGCTGTAACGTTATAAAAGGCTTGACTTTATTATCCGAATACCACAGCAGGACCACAACAACCCTTGAGTGAACACTAAACAGAGCCTCACATACAAACGCAAATAGATCACAACACTGAACAGTCCGTTACAGTAGTGATGCCAAATAACCAGATGGATTTATGAATGGCTCTGATAATATGTCATAGCATTACGATAAGTGTATCGCGTAACGATCAGGCTAAGCTAGGCTTAACGTTAACGTGATACATAAAGCCCTGAACCGAGCTGGCTAGTGGCTCATTTAACGTCGTTAGGAAAGTTACATAAGGGATTTAAATGCATGTGTTTGCCACATAAGTGATTCGGCAATCGGCATTGCTCTTGTTAGTTTAACAAAACTAATGAAAAGAACGTGAGCTTGTAGCTAACAACAGGAATGCCTCATGAGAGTATACCGCTAGCTAACAAAATGCCACCGGCGGCCCGACTGTAATAAACGAACATTAATGTCTGGCCTCATGCATTTGCTGGTTGAACCATCGATCGACAGTATAATTTATCAACACATTATGCCATGGATGGTAACATTGCCCAGCGCATTCAGCTTGATAAAGCATGCCAACTAATAGCTATGCTAACCTAGAAAGAGAAAGATCTCTTTCTAGGTTAGCATAGCTAGCCGAAAGACAGTTCCAATCGGAGGTAGCAAGCTAATGTTTACGACTAGTTAGCTAACAATAGCTAACGTTAAAGCTAGCAATTGTAACGTTAGTGAACAGGAATGCCACGATGAAACATAAAATAAACACTCAAAATACCGACTAACTAACATTAATCGCTGGTCTTGCGTTAGCCAGTATCGACAGTAAATACCATTGACAGTAAAACACATTGATAACCTGATAGCGTTAAACCGGGTGTCCTGTTTCAACCAGGCTATAGAGCTAGTCATACTATAGCGATTAAAAACCACATCTACCAAATGTCTAAACACTAATAACGTGACTATAAACAAATGTAACGATACCTGCTAACATGAACTGTTTGCGTGTTGGTAGAAAAAACCTTCTTCTTCTTCTTTTTTGGAGTTTGATGGCGGTTGGCAAACATATGTATGTGCATTACCGCCACCTACTGGAGTTTAGAAAACCGCCCACACGGGACAGCCTAAAACTAAAACAAATGCACCCAGAAACCACCCAGGGATATTTGATTGGTCAACATTATACTGGCTTTCTATTGGTTTATCTTTTTGATACTGATGTTTCGCTCTAAATCCAAGAGCAAAGAGAAAATCCAAGAGGAGAAATTCCAAGAGAGAGCACACTCAATTTGAATGGGAGCATAGACTGAGAGCACAAGCAGACAAAATCGAAGTCCGAGGACATGATATTTGAATGTGAGTGCATGAAATCTGTCCATAAAGAAAAGTTTTGAGCGCGAGCGTAAAGTTTTGAGCGCGAGTGTAAAGTTTTGAGCGCGAGCGTATAGTTTGAGGACAAGCAGAGTAAATCTGAGCACACGCAGGGGCTTTTTGAGTCCAAGGGTCGAAAATATGAACGTGAAATTGATAAATAATGCTCTCAAATTTCTTGAACACCCTCTTGAATATAGATTCTATTATAATTCCATACCTCCAGGGCTCATTATACTCGAGCAAGCTCCGTGGGGTGGAGCTCCGCGAGTCTCCGCGAGTCACCGTGCGGACCTCGCGCTGCCTGGGGCAGATGCTTTTACTCAGAAGTGATCAGCCAAGTGATCAGCACAGCCTGTCACGCTGGAAGTACTTCTATAGGTAGGGGGTGCTGTAAGGAAGTGTAACCGAGCGTTTTGGGTTCTTTATATATTGTTAAGGTGTTGGAATAAGGAGTCAGAGACAGAGACCACTTGTTGTTGGGAGCACTGAGATATATGAATGGAGAGAGTGTCCCTATCTCCTCCCTGTATGGTCTATTGAAGCCAAAATCCTGCCAGATCAGTGAACCAGATTCTGCACAGTAGCTCTGTTGATTTAGAACAGGGGTGGGCAACTATTTTTCATGGGGGGCCACATGAGAAACCCAGACTGTTGCCGGGGGCCGAACAAATATTGTCATGCCGTAACCCATGGATGGACAACTTTGATGATAGAGAGGGCCACAAAAAAATGTCCTCGCTACCAGATTTTGCTGAGGGCTGAATGACGCCAGCGCAAAAATTTTTGGGCATTTGAAGCCAGGTTTAGAGGAATAACTAATTTTAAATTAATAATTGTGATGTCATTATTCAGTCCACCAATATTTGATCCTTTTCCTCACTCACTCCTATGTCACCACCTGCTCTCCCTGCAGGGCTTGAAATTAACTTTTTTTTACCACCTGCCAATATGGCTGCTAGATTTTAAAGTTACCAGCCAATTAGAATTTCCACTAGCCGAAATGTTTTTCTTGAAATAAACCAGAGTGGGTTAATTTAAGCATAAGTATCAGTAAGTGGCCCGGGATTCTCAAAGCCTGTGTTGAGGGTCACACAAGAACAAAAATGCACTCTTGAAGCTAAATAAATCCAAAACCAACAAGTTAATTATTTAAATTTCTACTTCAATGTAGAACAGTAATTTCTTACACATGAGATTACTTTTAGCCTTTTAGTCATAAATATTATTGAAAGATATTCCATTATTCCAGACTGAAATGCTATAACAGAAGAGTATTGCCCAGAATGACATGAACATTTGGACACTTATTCAGCGGGTATATTGCATGTTGCGTTCAAATGCACTGTATTTTTTTTTTTTTTTTTGCAATTCCATCGCGGGCCACACAGGGGGCTGTATGTTGCCCATGTATGATTTAGAACCTCTGTGGGCTCCCCGCCCCTCTGAACTTTCTTATGTAGAGCTGCTGTTTGAATGCGCACAGTGTGTTGTGTATTCATATACAGTCTAGCTCTGTAAATATGGCACTTTAAGTTGTAATATTTTTTGTCTCGCCAAAAGTAACCAGGAAGATTCCCACTATGAGATCAGTTTATCAAAATGACGCCTGTACGAAAATCTGATTTTGGTTGTCGGAGATTTTAGACCTCCGGGCTGCTGTGCTCTCAGCGCACTCAGCCCGGACCGGAAGTGGAGGCAGGCATGCTCCTCTCGGCCTCACTGGGGAAATGATCCGATGCACTGCTGTGTTGATTAAGCTAGATATGTCTGGTAGCCACTACAGCCAACCCATGAGCCACCCCGACCTCCTGACTGTCTGTCTACCTGACTGTCTGTCTGTCTGTCTCACTGTCTGCCTGACTGTCTCACTGTCTGCCTGTCTACCTGACTGACTGTCTGTCTGTCTGTCTGTCTGTCTGTCTGTCTGTCTGTCTGTCTGTCTGTCTGTCCCACTGTCTGTCGGTGTCTGAACTGACTGTGTGTTTCACTGTCTGTCTACCTGACTGACTGATGTCTGTCTGTCACTGACTGACTGACTGTCTGTCAGACTGACTGACTGCCTGTCTACCTGACTGACTGACTGACTGACTGACCGTCTGTCTGTCTCACTGTCTGCCTGACTGTCTCACTGTCTGCCTGTCTACCTGACTGACTGTCTATCAGACTGACTGCCTGTCTACCTGACTGACTGTCTGTCTCACTGTCTGCCTGACTGTCTCACTGTCTGTCTGTCTACCTGACTGACTGTCTCACTGTCTGCCTGACTGTCTCACTGTCTACCTGACTGACTGTCTGTCCCACTGTCTGTCAGTGTCTGAACTGACTGTGTGTTTCACTGTCTGCCTGTCTACCTGACTGACTGATGTCTGTCTGCCACTGACTGACTGTCTGCCTGACTGTCACACTGGATGTTATGTAATTTAGTGTATAGCTTTGTTGTTTTGAATTTGACATTAGGCCAGGCATGACAATTGAGGCCTCTTTTAGGGCTGTGACGTCTGACCCCTTTTGTTTTTGGCCATCATTAGTTGTCTGCCTTCTGCACGGCCCAGCCACGTCATGGTCTTCGTCACCAGTGTCCGGCCGGCCTCCTGAAAGGTTCCGCCTGTGTCGTTGGTGTCCGGGCCATCATCCAGGGTTGCTCCACCCTTCAGCCCTGCCTCCTGGATGCCCTCTACACCTGTTGTGCCTGTTCTCCCCTGCCCAAGCAGGCTACATCACCTGCTCACTTCCTCCATGGGGCGACTACTTAATTTGAACTGGTGGTCAAATTAAGTCAATAATACGGTGGGGGTTAGTTTCTCCAGAGAAAGGTTAACAAAGGATTTGGGCATCTGGGAGAGAAGAGAAGACTAACTGCTTATCTGGTTATTCTGCATTTGCTTGGGAACACTGACAGCTGAATGGAGTCATCTGATTGGTGGAGGAGAATAGGACGTGAGGTCAGAAGGAAGGCAGGGCTTAGTGTGACCAAGAGGGGTTAAAAGGAACAGTACAGGAAGTGAACGCCAGATGCTATTCTCGATTTGTGGACCAGCAGGCCCAAATCCGGTCCTACTTTTCAGCGTGCTGGTTCAAACAATAATGCCTATTGTGAGACCTTACTGCTGGCTTTGACTCCTGTTTTTTTCATTCTACTTTCTCCTCTGCACATTGAAGTTTTTGATAATAAGATACGACAGCAGTCAGTCTGATAGTCAGTCAGTCAGGTAGACAGGCAGTCAGGTAGACAGTCAGTCTGACAGACAGACAGTCAGTCAGTCAGTGACAGACAGACATTAGTCAGTCAGGTAGACAGACAGTGAAACACACAGTCAGTTCAGACACTGACAGACAGTGGGACAGACAGTCAGTCAGGTAGACAGGCAGACAGTGAGACAGTCAGGCAGACAGTGAGACAGACAGACAGTCAGGTAGACAGGCAGTCAGTCTGACAACAGTCAGTCAGGTAGACAGGCAGACAGTGAGACAGTCGAGCAGACAGACAGAAAGTCTGTGTGATACTGCCTGTCTGTCTACCTGCTGACTGCAGTCCGGTAGACAGACAGTGAGACAGATTGACAGTCAGCCAGACAAGCTAGCTAGTCGCTACATTTTATACTGTAGAACACCACAACATGAGCGGCAGGTTTGCCTTAAATATAAGTTGAAAGCGTTAATGTAACGTAAACATCTGTTATAGCTGATATAAGTTTGCTACTCACCTTCATTCCAGAACTGATATTTCAGCCAAGTCCGCTCGCTCAGCCCTGCTACAGACAGCTTTGTCTGTGATCCCTTGTCTGTCTGTCTGCTGCAATATAGGGCTGTTTTTGTGTTGACAAGTATGGTGACACCCATCGAGGGAGTTTCAGGGGTTCCCAGCACAAGTGTGAATAATTTATTTTCATAATTCCATCGATAAGTAACACAATGACAGAATGTTGGCCATGGGTGCCACACACTTTCTCCTAATAAAACATCTAATATCAGATGGGGGACCCTGATCAAATATTATCGAATGAGGGTCCATGTGGTCTAATTTGTTTTAGTTTAGGGGACCTTGGCATGAACAAGTTTGAGAACAGTGTATAAAGGCAGATACTTTGTTTATTGATTTTTTTTAGCTATGTATTTTTATTTTTTGTAGCCTATAATTTATTTATTTTTATTTATTCATTTATTTTGTATTTATGTATGCATTTATTTTTATATTATTTATTTATTTAGTTATCTATTCATTTAGAAACTTTTAGTTTGAAAAGTACAGCTTAAACTGACAGAGCACACTAGCCAATCAGAAGCAAGGGTCGCTGAAGGCCTACCCACTAATGAAAACCACCCACCCACTATTGAAAACGAAAAAACGAAAAAAGGAAAAAAACAGAAAACGAGCTGAGTTTTTGTTTTTCCGTTTTATAGGAAAAACGAAAAAACAAAACAACAACCATTTTCTGGTTTTTCCCTTTGTCAATTTAAACGAAAAATCAAACCGGCAAAACGTACCCTGCCCCAAAACGTACCCTGCCCATATCCCATCAATGGCATAATTGGCTGGCTGCACCAAACCTGCACAGATGTCATTTTAGAGATGGCGTCTACATGCTACCATTGTGACTTTGGTGACAGGAAAAGGACAAAGTGACCCACTGCTTTCCAAGACTGTCCTGGTCAGATTCTGCCCTGATCCTGTGACGGCAGCATCCAGATGTTTGCGTGTCGGGTCCACCCGGTAATTGTGGGATGCCCCGCAGCAGGACACGCAGGAGAAAGTCAGTGAAGTGGAAGGAGGAGTAATGTATAGGTCACTGATAGTACAGCTGTATGGAATATGGATCAGATTAGTGTGATCAGATTAAGCATGCTGGCATTTACTGTACCCTACATATCAAAATGTCACTAAGATTTCTCAGTGGCAAACAGATGAGAGATTTTACAATATGTAAAATCATAAATCAATGGATCAGGTGTTCCAATGTAAAGCAAAGCCATTAAAGTAACAGTAAATAATTTGTCCCATGTTAACCATCAGAATCTGCTGTTTATAAGTCGAAACACTGCATTCTAGTGGCAGATGTTGGGCATTGACCTCAAAGACACTAAATCAGGTAAATTGCTGAGAAAACATCACCTACTATCAACCAGTTAACATTGAATCCCACTTTTGGTTGAGCAACAAAATGCAGACAGTCAATCACAGAGAGAATTTTTCTGATAAATATTTATTCACTTACACTTTCATTCCCCTCACCACTTCTTGTTGACAGAAATCAAATTAACAAACATTCACATTTGATTTCAAAGTTGGCTCACCAAAAGTTTGCACGCTGGTCATCTACACCTACATTGTTATCTGCATGACAAAATCACAGCAAGACATTAAAGTGGGACAGTGAAGGAAATAATGCCAGTTGCATGAGATCCACTCAACGTCCACCTTCCTCCTGAAAATGCATGGAAATCCAGATGCAAACATTGCTAAGCTCATCCAAATCACTGAGACCTGAGGCTGAGGCCCAGCTCATCTCTGTGCTACATCCAGCACTGAGTGAGAAAGAGAGAGCGGAAATGATCCCTCACAGCAATGGGTTTATGTAAACATACCTTAGGGGACTTATAAATTACGTTCTGTATTTTTCCAAAGAGGAAGTGGTGATTTGTGGTGAATACATTCATAGTGCCAAAACATTTCAAGATGGAATACATTAAACATTCCGGTTAGTGTAATCTGTTTATGCGTATCATCCATGTGTGTCATCCAGTCAAGGAGGTATTTGATTCACTTCAAAATACATTTTGTTTCAGCTCGCTTAACTGTCAGTGTGATTGGCATAAGCCTGTGTTCACACCAGGTGCTTAACATAAGCAGAACTGAAGCTGAAGCTGAGCCCACGCGTAAAGCTGCATTCAGCGATGTTTCTGTGTTCAAATAAGTGTTAAATGGCTCTATATTCTGACAGCAATCACTGAAATAGAGTGTTTGGTCAGTGATTTGAAACCCCCAACCCCCCACTGTCCTCTATCTCTCGCATGTAGTCCTGCAGGCTGGACGGCACACAATCTCCCAGGTGAAGCTTGAGCACGCCCTGACTGTGCAGCTTCAACAAGTGCTCCAACTCCCCAGGCATGGTGTGGAGGTTTGTGTTGGGCTTTGTGTCATCATAGTAGTAGTTGGTGAGGGACTGGCTTCTGACCGGGTGCTCGCTGAACGGCCAGAAGCCGTACACGTGCACGTTGGCGCAGAGCTCTAGCGCCAGGCTTACCACCATGAAGCCGGTGCTGAGCGGCACTGGGACCTTGAGACGCTGGGAGCGCCAGAAGTGGTCCAGACTCCGCAGATAGTCCGGGTTGAAGAAGACGGGCCGGGTGGGGCTTTCATACTCCTGGATGGAGTACAGGGCCCGCATGGACAGGTCCGTGTTGCGCAGGTAGGAGAAGGCAGGCAGCAGCAGCAGCGAGTTGCCGTAGAGACGCAGGCTCTCCACAAAGGGGGAGCGGCGCTCCGTCAAAGACATGAACCTGAACGAAAACACAGAGGATCAAGGAACAAGAGATGTTGCAGGTTAACTGTTGATGTTAAAGTTGATGACGAGATGTATCCAGTCTCCACATCCACACACTCACCTCTGTCTTAAGATGCTCGGGTTTGTGGTCACAAGGTCAGTCTTGCTGCCCACATCTTTCTTATAGTCATCTTGCAAAGGAGCTAGGTTGCACCTGAACGAGGGTGAAAGGGGCCACGGAAAATCACTACATGGAGTTTGAACAGGGGTGGTGATGGCCTATCAGCATATCACACTCCATTATGAGATTGCATGTAATGGATGAGTACCTACCTTATAACAAACTGGGCAGAATCTATCTTCTCTCCACAGCTGCTGTTGACCAGGATCCCTCCATTCCCCACAACAGCACACGTGTCCCATGATTTTTCTCCAAAGGGATTCTCCTAGAATCAACACCAACACTTTACATGTATTATCATATTCATAAACACGGACACACACACACGCACACGCACACGCACACGCACACGCACACGCACACGCACACGCACACACACACACACACACACACACACACACACACACACACACACACACACACACACACGCAATCAGCAGGTGCACAAAACATGTAGCACTTGATAACATGTACTGCAGGGACAACAAAAGGGGTCATTTAGCAGAGAACCAGTGATGCTTGTTTGGTCTCACATTTGCAGCTGTTGTTATTTATAGGTTATTATTCATTGATTTTCTTTGTCTGGCTCACTTGAGACCAAATTGGGTCGCATGTGGCCCGTGGACTAAAATGAGTTTGACACCCCTGTGTGTGATGATGGACCAGGAGCCATGGTGAGGGAAGTGTATTAGACTCAAAGTTTACGAAAATTTGGCCAAATTTTTTGGCCACTTTGTGGCCAGATTAGAGGAATATTAACATTAAGATTAGGCTGTTGTGTCATTATTCAGTCACCTTTTCTCACTCACCTCCATGACACCACTTGCTCCCACTGCTGTGTTGGAATCTCATTCTCTCTCCCACCCTTTTTGGACTTTTAGCCATATTTAGAGGAATATTTCATTTTAAATTAACATTAGGATTATACTGTTGTGATGTCATTATTCAGTGTCTTCTCCTCTTCTCTGCAGCATTACTCAATTTACCCTCAGGAATCAGGGACAGTGATAGCCTACCTGCTATTCCTCCCATATATCCAGGGCTGGATTAATAGTACCATGGGCCCCCGGGGCTATTCATTTTCTAAGCTATTCATTTAGCCTTTTAGAAAAGATTATATCTTCCAGACTGAAATGTTATAACAGAAGTGGAGTATTGGCCAGAATTACATGAGCATTTGGACACTTATTCAGCGGGTATTTTGCATGTTGCGTTCAGGTGCACTGTAAAAAAAAAAAAAAAATTTACATCTCTTGCCACCAGGGGGTGCTGCAGCACCCACCGCACCCAGCTTCCCGCGCCCTTGGGCGTCGTATATCAGAGTCCATGTTTTACTATGTTTGCTATGTGCTGCGTATGTGCTATGTGTCATCCTCAGTTGCTGATCATATCATCGCTGAAGCAGTTGTTTTTGCTCCAGCTCCTCCCCTGACCACCACCAACATCATGTCTCCTGAAGAATTCCCTATGAGGGATTTTCTATCCTATTCATCACTGACGCCCTGACAGAGGCATACCTGGTAATGGGCGTGCCTGGTAGCTTCAAGGTACGCCCCCCTCCTCTTCAGTTCTACTAGTCTCGCTTGACCAGACTCTCTCCGTTTAGAGAGTTTTACTAATTATGATTCATTGATGATTAAAAGACTAATTGGACATTGTTCCATTAAACGGGAGAAAATGATCAAAAATGTGATTTTAATTTATGCCTCTATATTTGACTATGCTAGACTCCTCCAGCGATTCAGAATGAATTGGGGTGATCATGGTGATCTTTGATGTCTCATTGAAAATATCAGCTTCCTTACAGGACTCATGTAATTACTAGGGATGCACCGATCGATCGGCACGTGACTAGAAATGGCCGATTTCCACGTGATCGGCCTCGACCGGTGATCTGCGCCGGTCACTCTAAATAGCCGATTCTGTGAGCCGATTTTCACGTGACGTGCGCGCACCCGAAAGCAGAGAGACCGAGACGGATGAGTTCCAGCCAAAACAAAAGCAGCCACTACACACATGCCACAGCATGTCTTCGTCGGTGTGGAAATTTTTCACCGTCAGTGAAGACGATACAAAGCTTGCAGTTTGTCACACATGCAAGTCGAAAATAAGCCGCGGAGCCGGAGGGACAGGGTAGGTTGGAGTCCACTCCAGTCTGAGCGGCTCGCTTCACCTCACCGGCCGCTCTTCCCTGACCAGCTGCAGTCCACATCACCGCTGCCTGCTGCTGCTGCTATCTGTCAGTCACGTTGTAACGTGGATACAGGAGAGGACTATTTGTTTTCGTATTGCGAATAGAACGACGAACATAATAATAAAACGCATCGGACCAGTGTGCAAGGTTTTATGTGCGAGATGATTTTTTTTTTCGAATGGCGGATTAAAAAAAACGGACTCTGTGTGTAAACTACGATATTCAAACTGAGTCAACTCAAACTCATTTCCTCATCTACTCAATAACAGCCAAATCCACAACTGTAGAGTGGGCATGGCTTCGAAGGTCTCTGGGCTCCAGACCTACAGTATATAGGCTATAAACTCCTTGTCCATGGATAACATTTTGACGTTTATTTATTTTATTTTATTAGTTTATTTGGCAGGGACATATACAAAAAAAACATTAAACACCATAGGGGAAGATATGCTTTGTAACAAATTTAGCCATAGGCTACTTTCCATCTGGAGCCCCTGTTCTGTTGCACCTTTTTTCTTTTGGAAAAGTAAATGCATGATAGCTGTGGGATATACTGGTTGTTTTATATTCATTGTGTTTACACAAAAAAGAAAAGCTCTGTCCAGTAACCTGGAACACTTTTATTTTGAGATGTTTTTGAGTGAGATCGTCCTACCTCATGCAAATGATAAGAAATGTGACATGAATCTTAATTTTCTATTAAAGCAAAGTAAAAAGAAAAAAAGAAAGAAAGAAAAAAGAAATAACCCGTCAATTATTGTTCTTAGAAAGAAAATCGGAATCGGCCAAAATCGGTATCGGCAAGTCAGACTATTCAAAAATCGGAAATCGGAACCGGCCAAGAAAATGGCAATCGGTGCATCTCTAGTAATTACTACTAATATTTAGTACCCATGGAGAACAAAATAGAATCCCACAGGGGAAAACATCACTGCACATGTTAAGAATCACAAATTGTATACAATTTCATACGAGGAATAATAAGTGGATCAGCACTGCAATTATACAGCAGCAAGTAAAAAACTTCTGGCAAGTAAAAAACAACTTGCCTTTATAAAGGTGCTGAAGATCTCGGGCGTCACCTCGAGGGGCTTCCTCTTACCCTCACCATCGTACACAATGTTGGATCCCAGCGGAGTGTTGGCCTGTGTGATGATGGCCTTGGTGAGGCCACTGCATTTGCTGCTCAGCAGATCTCTGTAGAACACAGCAAGTTCTCAATTAAAGTGTTTGAACACACAATGATCTTTTCTTGTTCAATTATACTTTATAATGTTCATGTTCAGTGACATACCGGTAATTACTTTTAATTACCTGATGTGTTTTAAGTTTGGGTTTATTCCATATCTCTACAACCCATTTCTCAGGTGACTGTTCTTTAATTAAATGAATGAATCGACTTTTACTTTTGAAACCCAAACTTCCTTCTACTTCCTACATTAATGAATAAGTTATGAATTCCTCTTGCCTATTGTCCCTGAATCCCACTCAAATCAAATATTCTCCTGGCTAACCTGCTCTCCTCCATGTTTAATTGTTATAAATAACAGTCTGTTCCATAACCGGATCACACCTGCCTTCCAAGTCCATACATGTCTCCCATCCTTATCTCCAGTAATGGCATGGGTTGGTGCAAATTTGTGTACTTCAAGAAAGTATCTCATTATCAACCCCTTCACATTTAGGATAATTCGTATGTCCCCAAACCCCAGAAGCATAGTCCAACACTGGGCACATACTTGATACAGTTTGGCAGTGTTGTAGTCAAATCACTATATCTCGAGTCTCAAGTCCCCAATGTTTGAATCCAAGTCCGAGTCACCAAAGAAGAGTCCCCGGAGTTACACACTGTCGGAAATGAAGAATCTTTGACTTTATTATAAACACTACATAATTCTGTTATTTAATAAAAAGTGAATTAGTCCTGTGTTGGGGCAGGGGGTAAAGCCCTATAGAGTCACATGACACAACTTTAAGGTATCTGCCATGAAGAGCATGAGGTTAACATTAACACTGAACACTGTGTCATGGGTTCCTCTACTTTGCATAGTACTTTGCAATGCATACTTACTACTTCCATGTGTACAGTTCTTCTCCTTCTATATATATATATATATGAGGGGAAATGAGTCCCAGAGGGATGCTTGATATTTACTGGATTTCAGCAAATCTTTGAGGAACATTTCACATGATTCTTTTTTTCTTACCTGAACTTTTTGGAATTGTCCTCCTGCTTCCTCCAGGTGTGAGAGTAATGCTCCACTAATTTATCAATGATGTTGAACCTGACACACACACGCACGCACGCACGCACGCACGCACGCACGCACGCACGCACGCACGCACGCACGCACGCACGCACGCACACACACACACACACACACACACACACACACACACACACACACACACACATGCAATCAGCAGGTGCACAAAACCTGTAGCACTGGATAACATGTACTGCTTGTTTGGTCTCACCCGCAGCTTTTGCATGGTTTAGCCGAGGGCTTAACGGCATTTTCCTCCCAGGCTTGGTGAACAGCGGCTCGAGGTTGCACGTTTCTAAATGAGAGGAATAGGGAGAAAACAGCTGATCAGATTAGTCAAATGCAAAAAGCCAAAGAGCAAGATAACGAGTTAATCTAATGTACTGCTGAGCACAGGATCCCATTTGTCATGGCTTCATGGCTGAATCTGTTGTTTACATCGATAGAAGAAGAAAACCTGCTGTCCATCTATTGTTTGACCCTATGCTCATCCTCAGCATTACTTAAAAGGGTGTAAAATTGTAAATTAATCCAATAGCTCACAGAGAGAGTCACTGATGCCTCAGAGGTGTTGAGCAATGATATGACTCCTGCCAGGCCATGTTTTCATTTGAGCAATGATGACAACAATCAACTATATCACTATACCGTTTATCAGTGATTCTCAACCTTTTCCATTTCAAGGATCCCTAATTTAGTCTGTCGAATTTTGTCTCTCGGACCCAAATCTCAGAATATTTGTATTGTTAGAAATGATTTTGTCCCGAATTCCATAACCATCTGTATTGTAGGTCGAGCGATAACAGAGAAACTATCAGAACAGTGATTCTTCTACATTCTTGTGTTAACTTCTTGTAAATAAAATAATGTTGAAGTTTAAAGATTCATCAATTTGCAGTGGGGACCCCTGGACCACACACCCCACCCCACCCCCCAGGAGCCCTGGTGGACCCCACGTTGAGAACCACAAAATAGATGAGAGCAATGATTATGTCACAGGGCAGAAAACTCCTTATTGTTTTGATCTACTTATTTTGGATTTATTTCTTATTATTAGATGTGCTTTTTATTTAATATAAGTGCTTTTTATTTAATTATTAGATGTGTTTTGGTTTAAGTGAGCTTTCATTACTTTTTGCAGTATTTTGATTTGTATTTGGAGTGGTGTGTTTTTGGGAGTTTTCGCCCTTGACTTTTGCCTGGACTAATCAATTGAGATTACAGACACCTGGGGCAGGGGGAATTGACTGTGGGGAGCCAATGGGCGAGCAGGACAGGGGAACACTTCTCTCTTATTAGGTGCAGAGACGCAGAGCAAGCTGGAGAAAGACAGCAGAGCACACACTGAGGGGAAGCGGCGGAGAGGGGAGCAGCTGACGGCCCTGCCTGTGGGCAAGGTAAGGTGTGGGCAACTGAGCCATTGCGGCTTGGGCCCCTCTCTCTCCCAGTGTACCTATGGGCGCACCATAGAGGACTGACGGGAGATGGGAGAGAGGGGGGGATGGCCAAACATTGCCCCACCAAGGTTGCTGAGACCCACAGGCGGGGTGAGGCTCCCCGGGCTCGCCGATGGGCCGTTCCCCTCCGGAGGACAGTGGCTGACACACACTATCTACGGGCCTGATTGCCGTTACTGGGAAAAGGCTGGAGCCTGGTCCCAGTCAGTGCCACCTCTGAGGGAGCGGATGGCGGAGGAGCTGTGATGGAGCCAGAGCGCTGTGGGTCAGCGGATCGCCTGAACGCTGGTGCGGTACTGTGGGCGGCTGGTCGGACCCCGCCCGGATGTGGAGGACACATCGGCCTGGCTGGACCAAACCGAGCGGCTGCTGGTCGACACGGGATTCGATCGGGACTTTTTAGCCTGTTTTAGGAATTATTTTAATCCAATTGATGTTATTTGTACATTTCTATCCATTTTTATGCCCCGTGTTTAAACTGGCTTTTAAAGCCCTTATCTACGTTTTATCCCTGTTGGAAATTCCCCCGGTTTTGATACCTTTTTATCTTTTAACCAATAAATGGTATTTGTGTTGGGGAAAAGCTGCTTCTGTCTCTGTCCTTGGGTATTTTAGACTGCTCTCCCTTGTGCCGAACCTCCATTGTGTATTTGGGTCTTTTTAGAGGTCCTAGGCTCTATCCAAAAAACCTAGGTGGCGTTGTCAGGCAAACGCCACTAAACCAGGCCACAATTACATACATTTTCACAAGGTTATCCATACCCAAACTCCTGGCTTTCTCTTCGACAGCATAATTTATAGCTCATGTACTCACACACACTCTACCAGAGGGGCGAGCAGGGGTCGTTTGACTTTGCCTAGACCCAAAACCAACTTTATGACAAACGGTCACATACAGATCGATAATGTCCTGGAATTGTCTGCCAGTAAACATTTCCTCCATCCATGGGAGGGCAGGTTTCAAACGGAAACTTAGATCCCATCTGCACTCACTAACACCAGCAAACACACTTCGAACATACAACTTTACTCAGTTCCCATTATGTCTGTCTTGTAATAGTATGTTTTAGAATAGTGTCTTTTAGATCGGCTGATCTAATGTAGCTGGCCAGCTACATAACCAGCTGACCAAACTGTTTTTGTTTTTATATGCTGCTCTTTACTCTGTGATTAACCTGTATTGCACTGCATTTTACTATTATTATTTTACTATTTCTTATTTTTTTACTATGTTATTTTACTACTGAACTTTACTGTCTACAGTTACTATTGCTGTAATCTATTGTGTATTGTGTTCGGACCCCAGGAAGACTAGCGGTTGTTTTGGCGGCAGCTAATGGGGATCCTTTTAAATAAACAAATAAACATTCGTCCTATAGGGCGAATCAGCGTGACGTCAGTTGCCACCCAGAAATGCAGAACCCCGCTGCAGTTAATAGTATGAGTTGTGCCAAACAAATGTAAATAACTCAAACTATACATCACTATTAGGGATGTTCATCAATTGTCGAAAATCGATAATTGATCGTTAAGGATTGGAATCGATCCTGTGGAATTTGGATCGATTTTGTTATTTAAATTTTTTTTTTTTTTTTTTGACTAGGTTTGGGTGGAATTCGTTCCTCCTCGCCCCACTCCATTGCACAGCCGACTAACGTGAGGTGGAGCTTCATATAGTCTCTAGTTTTCTGGCTGGGCACGGGCCTTTGTGCCAACAAAACTGTTTTAAACATGGGGAATTCACACCGGCATGCGCCGGGGACAGCAGTGTTGGAGAGGAGACACATTGAAATAAAGAGTTCATTGAGGAGAACACGTTGTCTTTCGTATTTTCTGCCATAGGCATTCATTTTGTAAAAAAAAAAAATTAAGTATTAATATGATCGATAATCGATAATTGATCGTTAATTTTCACCGATTATCGATTATGGAAATTTTTCAAAATGAACATCCCTAATCACTATACATCATTGCTTATATTTTGACATTCTGAGTGAGAACAGAATTAGCTCAAGAGTTTGGTGTATAATATATGCATGTCGTGTTAAAGTTGTGTGAACTGTCGCAGTTTTAAAAATGTAAACCGAGTCAAGCGGCTAGAGCAGACACTCACGCCTCGCGCCACTTGGGCTCCATAGGGTTCCATTGCCACCCAGTGACGCGGTTTGTTTACCAAAATGCTGCTCGGCTGATCCCTCGTATAATGGGTTTACAGTAAATTGTCTCATCATAGCTTAATTTGTGCAATCTGAGTTTCAGGAAAAACAGCTGAAGAAGTAGGCGGCGGTATGAGAAGTGACAAGAGGATGACATGCTGAGACAGCAATTCAGCAAACAAAGAACAGTTTGCGATTGATGTTATGTTTGGCTGTAGCATCTATAACTTCATGCTTAATGCTTTTCTTGGCCAGGTCCCGCCACCAATTATTATTTCAGTTAGAAGGACAATGCTGTCAAGCAGGTAATTTATGTGATGAACAAACATTCAACCAGGAAGGAGGGGAGGTAGATGTGCTCTCAAAATGTGGTGTTGAGACCGGTTTCAACTCCAACGCTACAGGCATAGCTGCATATCTGCATACCTCTAACCTACCCTGTATAGTGTAGAGCGGGCAGGTTAAGAAAATAGCCTTTGAATTAATTTTATTTATAAGCTCAATTGATCTTATAAGCTCAATTGAGCTTATAAGCTCAATTGAGCTTATAACACTACAGGCATAGCTGCATATCTGCATACCTCTAACCTACCCTGTATAGTGTAGAGCGGGCAGGTTAAGAAAATAGCCTTTAAATTCATTTTATTTATAAGCTCAATTGATCTTATAAGCTCAATTGAGCTTATAAGCTCAATTGAGCTTATAACACTACAGGCATAGCTGCATATCTGCATACCTCTAACCTACCCTGTATAGAATAGAATAGAATAGAGAATACCTTTATTGTCATTGCAACTTGTACAACGAAATTCATTGTGTGCAGTACCAAGCTACGTAGGAGGAATAAAAAAAGAGTAACTAAGTCTAAAAGAAATTTATCCTACATACTACCACATGCAATGGATAAAAAGACAAGATAATAGAATAAAATAAGTATTAAGAAGGGGCAGCATTCGTATCATGTGCGTCATAACATAGGACATTAAAGTGCAGCATACGTATCATGTGCGTCTTACTAAATGACATTAAAGTGCGATGTGTAAACAATAAACAGATGTAGCAGCATACAATAAACTAATAAACTAATGTGCCAGTGTCAGTGCAGGTCAGATGCGGGTCTGACGTTTGTTGGCAGGCTGGTTCAGGAGGCATATCGCACTGTAGAGCGGGCAGGTTAAGAAAATAATAAAAGGCAAAATAATGCACACCAAAGGTTGTGGTGAGGTGCTGACAGCTGAAGATAAACTTTAAATGAAAGAAAGTGTCGCACAAACTGCTGTTGATTTTGAAGAAGGCCGGACGGCCGAAACGTCATCATTAAAGTATGCATATGGAGCCAGAGTGTGCGACACTTTCTTTCATTTAAAGGTTAAGGAAATAGCCTTTAAATTCATTTTATTTATAAGCTCAATTGAGTTTATAAGCTCAATTGAGCTTATAGGTGCCACCAAGTTAAGTCTTGCCACCGCCATCATCGAGGCTACAGGCGAAACGGCTTAAAAAGAGTCCAAAGTGCAGCAAAGACCCCCCAAGTACGTAAAAAAAAACTTCCACATAAACTCCAAGTCAACTCAAGGCGGTGAGATTGAAAGTTAAAAGCCTACAAACATAAGCCTATAAACATTCAGCAGACAAAAACATGTGTGCTCCAAGCTGCTTCCGAGGCGCACGCCCAGGTACCGAAGTACGATGGCACCGAACGAGGTAGGAGGAAAGCAGACATCTTTACATGCAACGATGCGTCCTCAGATGTAAATACCGTATCCTCTAATAGTGGCCTCTATTCCATTAAAGGCCTCTACTCTAATAATGGCCGGGGGATACGGTCTGCACGGACAAATAAAGGCCTGCCTCCAATACAGGCCTCTCTGATTTGTTTTGTTTTGTTGCCAGAGGGCGTATTTTCACTGTGAGGTCACTGTGAAGCTGAATCTTATTCTTATTGACTGTGCTGTAAACTGGCCATGCCATTTGTTTTGTTTTGTTTTGTTTTGATGTGACATTGGGCACATTTACCGGGTATGTTATATTTTGTTAATACCTGGTATTATTGGTGGTATTCCAGTTTACTGATCTGATCGTTATTACAATAACTTACCGTAACTGTGAAGTAAATGTATTTGCTTTGTGTTTGGTTTTCTGTAATATTGTGCAATTTATCCGCGGAACACTTCTCCACTCATGTACATATTGTATATAGATTTACTCGATTTGATTGCACTTGTAATGTTGTGATTGTCTTTATCTAGCTTTCCTACTTCTTATCTCTGTATATTGATCTGACCGCTATGCTGCATACAGACACTAAGACAAGTATGTATGTAACTTGCATACTGTGGCAATACAAGTGATTCTGATTCTGATTCTAAAAGACAGGAAATTAAAGGATTATGTCCATGAGAGTTTAATTTTAAGAAATAAAGCCTCTAATGTAAGCCTGCCTCCAACAAAGGCCTGGGGCTCTCTGAGGCTCAGTAAATAAAGGCCCGGGTCAATATTAGAGGATTTACGGTAAGTCTGTTTACAGATGCATCTAGTCCTTAACAAGCAATACGTCCACGGTCCTCTGAACTGCAAAATTTGTCCAACTGCATACGTCTACGGTGCTCTGATTCCAAACTGCAAAATGTCCTAATATCCTAACATACAGCAACACTGGAGGGACACACAGAGCCTCACATAGGGCAACAGCGGAGGTACACAGAGCCTCACAGACTACATGTTCATAGACTGTTCATAGGCTACAGACACATTAAATACAGAATAGTCTGTTAGAATACAAACTGTCAGTTATTTGTTAAAGACCCCCTAAAGTCAGGTTTCAATATGTGTATACTTAAGCAATATATCACGAGAGCAAGTGTGTTGTGATGAATATATCACACTGATAAGCTGTTATCCCACGAGGCCGCAGGCCGAGTGGGATAACAGCTTATCAGTGTGATATATTTCACAACACACGCTGCTCGAGTGCTATATTGCTTTTATAAAAGGGTTCCAAGTATAATAATATAATAATAATAACACTATAAATCCGACTGGCATTTTATTCTGATAGACTCAGTTGAAACACTACTGAAGGCGGGACCTCTAGCAAGAAGATAGACCTGCGGGTGATTTGATTGGATCGTTCTCGAGACTGAAGTTAACATTGGCCAATCCTGGCGCTTGGCTGAGAGCAAAGCCCGACCAGGGGCCGGTTGCACCAATGGCGGCGATTGAGCCAGAAAGACAGTCTGAATGAAATTGAATGTAACGTTCCCAATTCTATGTATTAACTTCTAAAAAACTATCGGCAACATTTTGGAAGGCTAAGCCACACAACTAGTTAGTTATAATCTAACGTCGTGCTTTCAAAGACAGCGAACTGGCGGTGTTACGACGAACACGGCTCAGTTGACCGCAGTTACGACGATGACGGTCAAAAAGGTCTCCGCGGAGATCTCTGCACTCTGCAGTGACCAGTTGGTGCAACCGGCCCCAGAGCCGTATGCCGACAGCAAGTAACGTACTTTTAGTAAGAGAGTTGCGCCATCATGCGTCCATAATGACTCATTGTACAAAGACTTGAAGGACTAGTGACCCTCCGTACAGCAGATCAGGAGAAAGCTGTTTGGCTCGAGCGCAGTGCTGCCATTTAGTAAGAGAGTTGCCATGGTAACCAATAACCCATGGCCATGGGTTATTGAACTCGGTTACTGGAATTATACAATGGCTGTGAACCAATCAGATTGCTTGATTTGAGGTACCCATTTTATAATGTAAAATACTCTACTATGAATAATAAGTTGTGTCTGATGGTTTTCCCGCACAAACAATGTTAAATTATCTTGTTAAAATCCTTAAAATGACTTCCCCTCCTTCTCCCTCATTTAAAAATCCAAAGCAACCAATCAGTTATCCAAAACATAACTAGCGAATCACAGCATACAACACAGGCTTTCAACACTTTCTCACTCATGATAAAGTGACGACGGAAAAAAAATCAATCACGTCTCGTCTTTCTCTCAGTTCCAGTTCTATTTAACCTCACAGTCACATAATAGCTGCATATTATTTATGTGACATTCATGGCATGAATCTCAAACGAAAATAATAATAAAACAATAATTAGCCTAAAAACAATAAGGCTCACCTCCTTTTGAACAGCCGCCTGTCCTTAATACAGTCATTTCAACAAAGGGGGACGTGATAGCCTGGTTAAATGAACTTCATGAAATCCCTCGCTCTCCATCCACCACGCTTAATGGCAGCATCTCCTTTTCCACCATAACGCAAGGCTTCTGTGTTATTGTCTTTGCATGCACGATGCCTGCTCCAATCGCCTAGTATTTAATATTTTATATTTAGCTATAACTTTTATGAGTGACAGCGTCCAAAATCAGCGTCCAGCGATAATGGAACGTAACAATCATAAATTGCCCCTGGAGTTGAATTTTGAGAACGGCTTTGTGTACTTTTAGAGTGTAATCCTTCCATGCTGTTGGTAGTGCGAGTTTGCGGCTAATTTTAGCATCTGTTTTGTTTCATGGGGTTTGATCAATTCACTTCCTAATTCCTCATGCATGCATGACATGCGTGACGACCTTCTCACGTGACCACTCCTTCTGTTGCGCTAGCTGGGTGAGGTACGCCCTCTGCTGGACTGGAATTAACACACTGTGAACTATGAAGACTGAATTGATGATACAAAGTAACAATGTTGTCAACAGTTAATTAATTTTAATCGGCTACATTCTTAACGGTAGTTAACCGACTTAATCATTAACATCCCTAGTTGGGAGTGAGAATGTGTTGGTGCTTTAACTGCTGAATACTGGACAGGGATTGGCTCCAAGATTCGTGATGTCACGAATCTTGCTTTTCAGTGAGCTCTGAGTAACTTTCCACTTTCAGAAGATGATTACTCTGCACAGACATTCTGCACATGGAGCTCAGACATCCAACTGTAGGAACATGAAGAAAAAAAGATTTTTTACTTTAGGGGGTCTTTAACATGACAGGACAAATGGCTTTTAATAACTACTGTAGAATGTCACAATAAATGCTGATGATGTCCAGCAAGGAGTCATATTTTGACAGAGAAGCAGACATGATTATATTATATATTATTATATTCTGTCTGTCTCTCTCCTTGTCTGTCTGTCTGCCTGCCTGTCTGACTGACTGATGTTTATTTAGCATTTTATGTATTTATTGTTTATTTTCTCAGTGTTCATTTCTATAATCCATTGACAATGTTTAATAATGTTAAATATTCTATTCTTTAATAAAGTAATTTGTTTAAGAAAGCAGCCTTCTGTAGCCTACTGTCTTTGCATAGTCGTATCAGTGCACAATCTGTGCACAATAGAAAAAGGTCTATTCCAGCTAAAAAATTCACGATATCGGCTGCCATATCGGTGATTTCCCCCTCTCTAAAATCGGTAATCGGTATCAGTTATAAAAATCCTTATTGGTTGGTCTCTACTTTGTAATACCCTTCCCGACCTGAGACTATTTACATTTAAAACGGTGCTAAAAAACCTGCCTTCTCTTAACTCTTTGTTGTTTTTTATTGTCTTATTATATATCTTATTTGTCTCTTATTCATGTTTTCCTCTGATTAATTTATTGCTTGTAGGCTACTGTAGCCTATAAAACTCAGATGTAGGCCTACTCGCTTTGGTCGGATAAAAGCGTCTGCTAAATGAAATAAAGTAAAGTACATTGTCTACACTCTTTTAATCAGGCCTTTGAGGCCGTGTGACTTTTTCTTACGTTCTCTGCCTTTGATGCATTTTATATTTTTGGTTATTTTTTTACTCTGTACTTTGAGATTTATCTTAAATGAAAAGTGCATGACAAATAAAATGTATTATTATTATTACTGGTAGGCTATACCACACTCGCACTTTCTACAGCCGTACAGCACCATTATATCCCCATTTAACTCTAGCAATGAAGTCACCAAGTAGTTTGACTTAGCGGTTACCTTGTTTCGTTGAAGGTGTACCAGGAGAGAGCGGTCAGCGCGCTGCCCAGGATGACGAGGCTGAGCATCAGGGAGAAGAACGGCTTCATGATCCTCATGCTCCCCTGCCCGACCGGTCCCGCTGCAGCCTGCCTGCCCGCCTGGACCTCCCGCCCGGTGTTGGCTCTACACCTCGCACGAAGTGGAGCGGTCTGTCTGTGCTATCTTCGCCGTTGCCCTCCTCCCTCTCCCCGTTTACCTCCGTTTTCAGATTCCTCCTCAGCTTTCTCCCCAGCTGTAGCCTGCCTACCTGTGTAGGCTACGTCAAGGCATTTCCCATCAAACAATATCAAGCAATCGTGCCGCTCTCACGTCTAGGTGTGTAGAGAGAGAGTGGCGTCAGCGGAGGACCAAAATGCGAGACTCGCCAATGAACAGCCAGGAATGGGTATCGTGCTACTTGTGCTGCATGCTAAAATAAAGCTGATAATGTACAATTTGATTAAAGGGGGGGAAACCCTTTCAGAGTACAACACAAACTGTATATTTTGCTGCAACTCGACAGTGCTGCTTAATCCAGGACCTTACTTCCTGGAACTCTTGAGAGTAAAACAAATGGTCCATTGGAGTGAATGGAGATGTCAGGACTCTTCTATCTATACAACTCTGGTCTAGGTATAAAAACCAACCCTTACCTGAGCCAAAAAATTTAAGCGAGACGCTTCCCAGCGAGCACAAAACGTTTTTTCAACGTTGATTTTTAGTTGAAATCTGGGTGATATTGGGTTTGAACGTCTAAGACCTAATTTCACCCTCTTTTCAACCGGCTAAAATGCGGTTACAACGTCAACGTGTAAAAAAACACAATTTGGTGCATCATATTGTTAAAACATTTGTTGTAGCTTGGAATAGAGGCAATATTGATAGTGTGTGAATTGGCATTTGTCCATTTTATTGTGTAACTGAGAGTTGAAATCTGGTCTATACGAAAACTACATTTCAACGCATTTTAGGTCACATGAAATATCATAAATATGGGACTATATAGGCTATGTGGTGCCAGCAAAAAGCTTCCAGGACACAACTATGGTTAATAGTTTAGCGCAATACTATAAAATAATGAATTCAGTTCCTGCAGCAACGCGCATGCGCAAGTACTTGCTAGCTATACTAACCGTGACTGACTAGACTAGACCAAAGCAAGTCTGCACCGGTCTGCACCAAGTGCGGAACGAGGTGCTCTGGGCACGCTATGTTATTGTATACGAGGCTCTGTGTACCTCCTCAGTCTCTGGTGTTAAATGAAGTTAACCTCTGAAGCCATAGGCTACAGCCTATAGACAACACACACACACAACATAATTTTAGTCTGTTACATTAATATAATAGTCTCGTACACATCACATAAAATAACTTGTCCTCCAATCGTCGACAATCATGTAGTCTACAAGTTGTGTGCGAGATAGAGTATATATGTGCCCAGCTCTCTACAGAGTATAAGAAAATGTATAGCTCAGCGCGTACAGCGGACTGGCTTGAATGTGGGAAAGCGTGTGCGCTGCTAAATCTTTAATTTAAGATCCTGGTGAAATATGGTCTAAATCTGAACGTTCAATAAACGTCTGCAAATAGTGGGTGAAAAAACGTTCACTTTCAAACCTTCCTTGCACGTTTTTTCAACGTTGACCCTAAACGTTTTTTAAACGTCTTTTCAACCGAAAAATCCTCGCTGGGTTCAGTCATTCAGAGTCTCGGATGCGTCGTCGTGGTCCCAGACACTGCAACGCCTAGTGGCCGCACGCGATATTACGGCATACATGCTATCAATCACAATAAAACTGTAGGTACCTCCGAACATAGGTGGCGGAACCGCCACACGGGCCCGGGCCGGGTACATTTCAGTCCCCCATTTTTTTTTTTTTTTTTTTTTACAATTAACTCATTGAGTGCCAGCCACTTTTGGAGAACGGACGCTCCCAGTGCCAGAGTTTCAGAGCGTTTTCAGTGATTTCTCGAGGCCCACAGAATATTGTGTGATATTACTATGTAAACACCGAACACGCACAAAGAACAAGGAGACTCTATTGTATCATCAGCAAAAAAAAGTTTATTGATATCATTTTCCGTTCTTTAGTTATGAGCCGGAGAAGATAGGTTGTTTTGAGCAAAAACAGGCTTTTCAAATTAGAAGCTGAGTTATTCCGCCTTTTGTGAAATGAAGCATTTCAAGCACATTCACTGAGTCTGAAGCTAATATTTTCTGATGTAGTGACGTGGTGTAGTTGTGTGGTGCCCTGCGTGCCACACCCCCTCTCCCCCCCTCAGCTGCAAACTCCTCCCCACACTAACACACAGCCTCACGCATCCAGTCTATTTTATTCTAGTGATGTCACGTCCCAGCTCATGAACTTTGAACCGGTAAGATTACCAGTTCCCAGTTATAAAGGAATGCACGAGTAGTTTCCAATACCGAGCACTTCTTCACATGCCAGTGCCGAAGTTTTTAGGTGCTCCACAGCGCCGGATGTATCGGTTCGGTGCTCAGTGGTTGGGAGGGTGTAGTGCAGCTTACAATTTTGAGCATCGGCTCCGCCATGTGAAAAAGTGCTCAGCCTCGGTATTGGAAACTACGCACTATTTGAGACCGCTAGCTTCGATAACAACATTGTCTCGGAGGTAGGTAGGCCTACTACTCTTGAGGGAACAGGAAGACACCTCCTCAGACAGTTATCAGGCTCTCTCATATCTTTCTTTCTCATGCACAACACAAGCAAGTCCCCGGCTGTCCTCTGTGCACATCGCTCCCGCTCTTTCTCTGTCTTTTGACCATCCAGGTCAGTGGAGCCGGTCTTAGTTTTGCAGCTTCACATCTTTCTTTAATCGTGTGTTGTGACCGTTGTGACTCTAGTCCACCCATCTTCCCTGCTCTCTCTCGTTCATATACACATACAGTCAGACAGTCAGTCCTACTTTCCAGTGTAGTCCCAAAGCTAAGGCTGTTGCTCCTTCTATTCTCCTAGGCCGGGATATAGCCATAGGCTACCCCTCAGGATTATTTCTGCTACCTTTTTGGCCCCGGTGCTGGTAATGCACCAGGGGCCTTATGTTCCCGCATGTCGCCAAGACTAATTATGCACCTTTTTAGGCGACTAAATGGCGGCCGGCCACTAGAGGGCGCCGCTGCCCCACTAAGATTTGCCGTCATACCTTCCTCACGGTATCAGCTGTTTCCCCAAAACAACGTGCCCAGGTCGCTTTGCAGAATGCAGCTTACGCGGCCCCTCCCCCTTGCTGCATGCCAGACGCACAGTAGAGAGGAGCTGTGAGGAGCTGTCCCTGTGTGTTTACAATCGTGTGTGATAAAGCAGGAGAACGCAAGGACCCCCCTGAACTTTCCCCCATCTAAAAACGTCGGCTGTATGGGAATATTTCGGCGTTTGTAAAAATACAGATGGCCATAGCCTCAACGCAAGACTCATCCGAATGACTGATGAGTCTCGCGTTGAGCCTAGGATGGCCAGGGCTTAGATCTGCGTGAGCACGACCCGTCGTAATTTGTCAAATTCAAGGTACATTAAAACGTTGTCTTGCTTCAACATACATCGCATCGCATAAACCATTTCCACCCGCAGGTTTGAGGAGTAGCTAACATAAACGTCAGATAAATACTTATAGGCTAACGTTACCTACTGAGGCAGCTAACATGGCTAATTAGCTAGCTAACGCGGTCCATCGATATACAGTCTGGTAGACAGATAAAGCAGTGTGTTCCTTCTGTTTTACACAATGTTAGCCAGCCTGCCTGGTCTCTTCTCTGTATATCCTTACAACAGCTAAGAGAGGAGCTTGTGAAGATTGAACGAACATCCCCCACAGTCAAAGCACTTCCCTGAGATATCTATATAAAAACGTTTATTGCTTTAATACCAAAAATAAAACCTCCAGTGTCTGTAAGCTAACGCTAACGCGTTAGCGATTAGCTATTGGCTGGTTGTTGTGTACACTTGTGTAGGCCCCATGTTATGGTTAGACCCGGGAGTTGACATTATAAAACACATTTCCTGGCATATGCAGGTAGTTGGAAAACCTGGTAAGTTCTGAAAATATGTGTCTATTATTGCGTTATTCCAGCTATCGTTATCGGTTGTTAGGTTAGAGTAATATGAAGCCGACAAAAACCGGCAAAACAGACAAGCGGTTAATGCTAGTCTGCTTCCATTAAAACCATTGTGTATTAAAATAAACGATAACGTAGCTGGAGTAACTAATAAAACACATTATTTTCTGAACTTACTTAAGTCCCCAACCAACTTCGCGCAGCTTTCTCAAAACAATGTCCTTTTTATTGCGGTCCATCGATATACAGTCTGGTAGACAGATCAAGCAGTGTCTTCCTTTTGTTTTACCAAGCAGTGTCTTCTCTACGCGTGTTGCGTGATTTCTAACCCCACAAGGATAAGCAATAACCACGCCCTGTGGCGCCGGGATTGGCCAGGAGCAACACTAGGGCACGCAGCCCAGCGATTTCATGAACCAACTGAATAGCTCTTGAGAACGGACAGCGATTTCACCTACCTTCCTTAGCATAGTAATAATAATAATAAGCATAATAATTGTAATCTACACAATGTACACAATCTACAAAAACATGCAATAATATAAATGGTGTTGTGTTCACGTTCATAGCTCATATTATATAATGTAGATATCGTTAATTTCAAGCTCAATACAATTCTTACAGAGAAAAGGTACAGCACTGAAAATGTAACAAGCAATAGTTTTTTAAACATCTTTACTTTAAAAGATGAAAACCCCCAGGTGCTTTAGTCCCAAACAGATCTAAAACAGATCTATAAGGTGAAGAGCCTGTAGCCTGTAGATGACGGCTTGAGACTGGCTGCCACAGCTGTCAATCATCCCTTTTTATATGTCAAATAAGTACTTAAAAACAAACTGATCAGAAAAATTACCACTTGCACAGGCATTAGCATGACAATAACTATCTAAAATGATACAACCCACCTTTGGAAAAAATGCGTGACGATACCATGCACCGGGGCTATGCCAGGTTTCGACCTGGCCTTGTTTCCACTATGATTTCCTGTTATCATTTGTATACCTTTATCTCAAAAGCATAGGGGTCACGTTCAAATCGGGGCCGTTTGGTCTCAGGGGCCCAAAAGAAACACGTTTTGGGACAAAAGTCATGTAAATACAAATAATAAGATACTGCAATGGCATAAATAGTCATGCATGCTTGACATTTTTCAGAAAGTATGCTGGATCATAGGGGGAAGTAGCAAAATAAGATTCTGGGGCTTGCTGCAATTCTGTTGTATAATTTCACCCACAAAACCCACAGAAATGCTGTACGTTTTACAAATTCTCCTCAGAAATCATTATTTTCTAGCACTTTATGGTGAATATCACTTCCTCACTTGTATGTAGAAAACTGCCCACAGTTATCTCCACAGTTATGACATCTCCCGCTTTCGGGAGATGTCAAATTTGGTGACGTTCCCAATTTGGTGACTTCCTCTGGTTGTACAGAGCAGAGCCGTGTAGATAGAAGAGTCCTCTCTCCATTCACTCCAATGGACCAGTTGTTAGTCTCTTAAAACAGACTGTCTCATCTACATCTGGCGAATGCAGCTATACAGTCTGTACGTTACACCCCCAGAACATGCACAAGGAAGTTGGGAAAAAAACCTTCAGACTGGAAGGAAGTTTGACGGAATCCGACCAATCACGACACGTGTGTCCACGAAAAATGCGGCATATTGGATTCTGATTGGACTAATGAGCGGAAGACCCGCCTTTCTGCGATTCTGATTGGACTAATGAGCGGAAGACCCGCCTTTCTGCTTCCCATTCCGGTTGGTGCATGATTCTCCCCCACGAAGTACAGACGGTATGGCGGAAGCATTTGAAAATTGCGGAAGCCAACTCGTCTGTTCTAAGAGACTAACCAGTTGTTTACTCTCAAGAGTTCCAGGAAGTAAGGTCCTGGATTAAGCAGCACTGTCGAGTTGCAGCAAAATAGACAGTTTGTGTTGTACTCTGAAAGGGTTTCCCCCTAACCTGAAACGTAATGTGAAGCTAAACCGTCCATCTGGCAGCGTCAGGTTACACGCAGGAGAAAGTCAGTGAAGTGGAAGGAGCAGTAACGTATAGGTCACTGATAGCACAGCTGTATGGAATATGGATCAGATTAGTGTGATCAGATTAAGCATGCTGGCATTTACTGTACCCTACATATCAGGGGGAAATGTTACTAAGGTTTCTCAGTGGCAAACAGATGAGAGATTTTACAATATGTAAAATCATAAATCAATGGATATGGTGTTCCAATGTAAAACAAAGCCATTAAAGTAACAGTAAATAATTTGTCCCATATTAACCTTCAGAATCTGCTGTTTATAAGTCAAAACACTGCATTCTAGTGGCAGATGTTGGGCACTGACACTAAATCGGGTAAATTGCTGAGAAAACATCACCTACTATCAACCAGTTAACACTGAATCCCACTTTTGGTTGAGCAACAAAATGCAGACAGTCAATCACTGAGAGAATTTTTCTGATAAATATTTATTCACTTACACTTTCATTCCACTCACCACTTCTTGTTCACAGAAATCAAATTAACAAACATTCACATTTGATTTCTAAGTTGGCTCACCAAAAGTTCTCACGCTGGTCATCTACACCTACATTGTTATCTGCATGACAAAATCACAGTAAGACATTAAAGTGGGACAGTGAAGGAAAGAATGCCAGTTGCATGAGATCCACTCAACGTCCACCTTCCTCCTGAAAATGCATGGAAATCCTGATACATACACTAAGCTCATCCAAACAGCAATGTTGTCAGGAAGTTTTCACCCATAGCGCGCTATTCACAATATCACTTTCACTTTACAGTCAGTCAAATCTACATTAGTTTAGCATGTACAGCCACTTAAAGGATAAGTTCGCCCAACAAAGTTGTTTAGTTCACAAAACATTCATGGCGTTTTCCAGGGAAACCTAATTACAGAATTCTCTGAAACAAATGAAGTGATGGTGACCAACTTTCAAAGGTAAAAAAAGAACAGAGGGGGGGAAATGCCTCCATACTGCTCATCTGGCGTAGTCTGGCGAAGTCTCAACAAGCCCTGAGATGCCAAGTTGACTTGAGGACATCATTTACACCTTGTTAGCTGAAATCGTCACTGTAGCAGGCTACAGCGCCTTTTCAAGTCAACTTGGTATCTCAGGGCTTTTGAAGACATGGATTGACATCTCAGGGCTTTTGAAGACATGGATTACACCAGTATGGAGCCATTTTATCCTATGTGTTGGTTTTGTGCGACTTCTTCCAGTTTTACCGGCACGGTGATGTTGCCACTCTGTCAGAGGACCGACTCCGGTCTTGGTCACCATGGAGACGGCGAGGTAGCATGTTGTTACACACAGGGGCTGTGACTCTCTGTGAACTGCTCACCATGGCAACTTTTGTGAGGAGGGACTGCCTGGACCTATTTACTAGTGCCATTACTTAGCCTTATTACTGAGCCTTTCTCAGGGTCCTGTGCTGCCCACAACCCAGGCACAGCCAGAGGCCCCTGGGAGGATGTGTTGTGCAGAGTGGAGGACACGGCCCGAGCAGGCGCACTGAGACCTGAGGCCCAGCTCATCTCTGTGCTACATCCAGCACTGAGTGAGAAACAGAGAGCGGAAATGATCCCTCACAACCAGCAATGGGTTTTATGTAATATTCATGTGTTTAAACATACCTTAGGCGACTTATAAACGCACAATTACCTCCTGTATTTTTCCAAAGAGGAAGTGGTGATTTGTGGTGAATACATTCATAGTGCCAAAAAATGATAAGATGGAATACATTCAACATTCCGGTTCTAGTGTAATATGTTCATGCGTATCATCCATGCTTTGTGTCATCCAGTCAAGGATGTATTTGATTCACTTCAAAAGACATTTTGTTTCAGCTCGCTTAACTGTCAGTGTGATTGGCATAAGCCTGTGTTCACACCAGGTGCTTAACATAAGCAGAACTGAAGCTGAAGCTGAGCTCACGCTTAACCGGTCACACAAGAATCACTGTCTTTTCCTCAGCGCCTCGCCCGGCGTGCATTGACCCCGCCCACAACTTCCATTGACATCATGCCTGGCAGCTTCACGCTTCACGCTTGCAAAATAGAACCGAATCCTGAACGATCACTTAAAGTCCCTGGAAACCAAAATCCACAAAAACCTTCTAACTATTAAATTTAGGGTCTTATGTGAGTAATTGTGTGCCTCAGAAAGTAAGTTGACATTACTTTCACCCTAACCCCAAAAATCGACACTTTTGCTTCTGCTCCGAGAGAGAGAGAGAGAGAGAGAGAGAGAGAGAGAGAGAGAGGAGACCTGCTGCAGACAGGACATGCCCACACAGTCCGCGGGAGAAAATACACTCTAAAATCTAATTGATTCTCATGACTTTTGTGATGACTGTCAAACCTAAATTTATATACTTTGCGACGTTCATCATCGTTCAAATTTGGCTGGTGGCTTATTAACATAGGTTCCTGTGATGTGATTAACTCAAAATGCTAAATAATAATAAAATATTTCTGGTTTCCAGGGACTTTAAGCGCAGCTTGAGCATGACTTGAGCAAGGCATGCGCGGCTGGTGTGAACGGCTTAACGAGGACGCCGAAATGAAACTTGTGGGTTCAGCGTAGGTTGAGCGTTGCTTCGGCGTATGGTGTGTACGGCACTAAAAGACACTAAAGTGCAGACCCTCAGAAACTGCTTTTACTTAAAGGAGAATTTCGTTTTTTTTTAACCTGGATCCATCTCCTGGCATTAATTATGATTTGGCCACTCACCAGGCGATCTCCGCAGCGTTTCTGGCCGTCCTAGCGTTGTTTTGACATCAATAGCGTCCAAGTCAGTTGTAAAATGGAGCTGACTTGGGGCCAAGTGTGAGCCTGTCTTTCCTGCATCTAAATAGCTATTTTTATTCCCGTTTTCGCCAAATATCGTCAGAATCTGATCCCTCAAGAAGCACCACAGTGATATTTCGCCAAAGGCTGTTTCCTGGAGTCCCACAGGGATCAAATTACCTCAAACGTGATCTCGGTCACCAAGTCTCGTGAAGTCCCGCGATACTTTCCTGCCGACTGACCAAGTACAGGAGGACGCTTTGCGGTGGTGGTTTTAGCGCAACCTATGTGGGGTTTGGCGTAACCTATGTGGGATTCGAAATAACGAAGGTTATGCCAAACCCCACATAGGTTGCGCTAAAACCACCACCGCAAAGCGTCCTCCTGTACTTGGTCAGTCGGCAGGAAAGTATCGCGGGACTTCACGAGACTTGGTGACCGAGATCACGTTTGAGGTAATTTGATCCCTGTGGGACTCCAGGAAACAGCCTTTGGCGAAATATCACTGTGGTGCTTCTTGAGGGATCAGATTCTGACGATATTTGGCGAAAACGGGAATAAAAATAGCTATTTAGATGCAGGAAAGACAGGCTCACACTTGGCCCCAAGTCAGCTCCATTTTACAACTGACTTGGACGCTATTGATGTCAAAACAACGCTAGGACGGCCAGAAACGCCGCGGAGATCGCCTGGTGAGTGGCCAAATCATAATTAATGCCAGGAGATGGATCCAGGTTTAAAAAAACCGAAATTCTCCTTTAAGGAATGGCTTTCCAGTTTGAGCAAAATAACTGTACCACCAGAATCCAGCTGGAACAAGCCTGATAATAAATAGTCGTAAATACAAAATAAGATTATTGAATATAATATTTACACTCTTGTGATTTTTGCATTTTGACATTAACTCCACCTCCAAGCAACCATCATCCGTGATCCACACGTGTGCCACAGACTCATCCATTCAGTCTAACACATAAGGCTTAGCTTAGTGAGTGACTGAGTAAGCCCTGAGGCTGGTAGGGGGGCACGCTGGCGCAGTGGTAGTGCTGTCGCATCACAGCTAGAAGGTCCTGGGTTCGATTCCCACCTGGGACGCTGTGAGCGCTGAAGGAGTGTGTGTCCATCCGCATGTCCTCGAGTGCCCACCGCCCGGGTGGGGTCGTCAAAAGGGCCTTACTGTGTGGAGTTTGCATGTTCTCCCCGTGCCCCCTGGGGTTTCCTTCATATAGAAACCCCTCACCAAAACATGCAATATCCTGGTCGCTGAAGTGGTGGCGCCTGTTCGGAGGGAGGGGAACTCGTTGGAATAGCGTGATCCTCCCACGTGCTATGTCCTACCGGTGAAGCTTCCCCTGTCAGGTGAAAAGAAGCGGCTGGCTACTGCCCATGTCTCGGAAGAAGCATGGAGCCAGTTTCAATTTTCCTCAGATTGGCAGAGGGTGGAGCAAATAAATTAAATTAGCACTAATTTGGGAAACAAATGGGATAAAAAAAAATCAGGGGGCGGGTTTGTTTAAAAAAAAAAAAGCCCTGAGGCTGAGGCTACGGAGAAGGCACTGTGCTGTCTGGGTGCAGTGCCTACCTGCTGGCACTGTGCTTTCTGGGTGCAGTGCCTACCTGCTGGCTGGCGTACAATCTCCCAGGTGAAGCTTGAGCACGCCCTGACTGTGCAGCTCCAACAAGTGCTCAAACTCCACAGGCATGGTG
The DNA here is from genome assembly GCF_964638095.1 of Poromitra crassiceps. Taxonomy (NCBI): domain Eukaryota; kingdom Metazoa; phylum Chordata; class Actinopteri; order Beryciformes; family Melamphaidae; genus Poromitra; species Poromitra crassiceps. Next base: position 20,748,898 of record NC_139644.1, on the reverse strand, counting down.
TGGAGCTTTGTGTTGGTCTTTGAATCATCATAGTAGTGGTTGGTGAGGGACTGGTTTCTGACCGGGTGCTCGCTGAACGGCCAGAAGCCGTACACATGCACATTGGCACAGAGCTCCAGCGCCAGGCTAGCCACCATGAAGCCGGTGCTGAGCCGCAGTTGGTTAGTGAGGCCCCGGGAGCGCCAGAAGTCGTCCAGACTCTGCATATAGTCCGGGTTGAAGAAAACGGGCCGGGTGGAGCTTTCATATTCCTGGATGGAGTACAGGGCCCGCATGGACAGGTCCGTGTTGCGCAGGTAGGAGAAGGCAGGCAGCAGCAGCAGCGAGTCACCGTAGAGACGCAGGCTCTCCACAAAGGGGGAGCGCCGCGCCGTCAGAGACCTGAACCTGAAAGAAAACACAGAGGATCAAGGAACAAGAGACATTGCAGGTTAACTGTTGATGTTAAGGTTGACAACGAGATGTAGCCAGTCTCCACATCCACACACTCACCTCTCTCTTAAGATGCTCGGGTTTGCTGTCACAAGGTCAGTCTTGCTGCCCACATCTTTCTTATAGTCATCTTGCAAAGGAGCTAGGTTGCACCTGAACGAGGGTGACAGGGGCCAAGGAAAATCACTACATTTGTTTGAACAGGGGTGGTGATGGCCTATCAGCATTTCACACTCCATTATGAGATTGCATGTAATGGACGAGTACCCACCTGATAACAAACTGGGCAGAATCTATCTTCTCTCCACAGCTGCTGTTGACCAGGATCCCGCCATTCCCCACAACAGCACACGTGTCCCATGATTTATTTCCAAAGGGATTCTCCTGGAATCAACACCAACAGACACTTTACATGTATTATCGAATTGATAAACACGGGGGCACACACACACACACACACACACACACACACACACACACACACACACACACACACACACACACACACACACACACACACACACGATAGACCAGGGGTGTCAAACATACGGCCAGGGGGTGAGAACCGGCACGCCAAAGGGTCCAATTCAGCCCACACGACGACTTTGCAAAGTGTGAAAATTGCACTGAGAAGTCCTTCAATCCAATTTGATGCACTTGTGAAGGCTTCAGGGGTAAATTTACTTGTAATTCCACACACACACACACACACACACACACACATGCGCGCACACAACCTTTGCAGGTGTTGTTATTTATAGGTTATTATTCATTGATTTTCTTTGTCTGGCTCACTTGAGACCAAATTGGGTCGCATGTGGCCCGTGGACTAAAATGAGTTTGACACCCCTGTGTGTGATGATGGACCAGGAGCCATGGTGAGGGAAGTGTATTTGACTCAAAGTTTACGCTCCATGACAGCCAAAGGAACAAGGAACAAGAAGGACAAAACCAAACCGAGATAACGTGATGTTTAGACTAATATCAATAATGAAGACTACTTACATGTAGCAGCCATCGCCCAGTTCAGGTTATATCACAGTGCACGCCCCCTTTCTTTGTCTCCTCATCCATTCACAGTCTCCCATGCTTCTCCTCTGTTGCAATAACCAATCAACCCAAGCTATTTCTTTCCTGCTGAGCCAATCACCTAACCGGCGCAGTATATCAGAGTCCATGTTTTACTATGTGCGATAGAGTACCGTAGGAATGAGTCCGGAAAACACGGATGCTAACACTTCCGGGTTCTTCACTGTTTCTGCCTATGAGATTTTTGAATGGGTTTTTGGCGCGATGCTTAAAATAAGGTCTGTGGTGAACGCAAGCTTATTCAAACACGAACCTGTGTTCAGCAGGTTAATCTTCACACATGAGGTACCACACTAATAAGTGGATCACTGCAATTATACAGCAGCTCTTCTGGCAAGTACAAAACAACTTGCCTCTATAAAGGTGCTGAAGATCTCGGGCGTCACTTGGAGGGGGTTCTTAGCCAAATCCTCACCATTGTACACAATGTTGGATCCCAGTGGAGTGTTGGCCTGTGTGACGATGGCCTTGGTGAGGCCACTGCAATTGGTGCTCAGCAGATCTCTGTAGAACACAGCAAGTTCTCGATTAAAGAACAAACTTAGAGGAAAGACTTTAGATGAAAGGAGATGTAGGTTGATTGGTCAGTTTAGGTGTGTAAAGACAATGGGTTAGGGTTATTGTCAGTGTTATGAGAATTGACAGTGTTTTTCCTCTCAAGTTATAAATGATTAAGCTTCTGGATTTACTTCCATAGAGTTGATTTAAAGAGTTAAAGACAAAGAGAAGTAGCAGGCAACAGAGTGAATATGAATGACATTTTATTTTTGTGTCATGCTAAATTAATGGCCCATCCCACGTGAGATTGCATGACAGTGTTGTTGTGTTGTATGCGGAAGAACGAGACTAGGATGCAGCGTAGCGTTAACAAGAAGATATGTGCTTTACTGAACAAGTGCACTTACTTCTACTTCCTACATTCATGAATAAGTTATTAATTCCTCTTGCCTATTGTCCCTAAATCCCACCCAAATCAAATATTCTCCTAGCTAACCTGTTCTCCTCCATGTTTAATTAACAGTCTGTTCCATAACCGGATCACACCTGCCTTCCAATGTAATACATGTTTCCCATCCTTATCTCCAGTAATGGCATGGGTTGGTGCAAATTTGTGTACTTCAAGAAAGTATCTCATTATCAACCCCTTCACATTTAGGATAATTCTTATGTCCCCAAACCCCAGAAGCATAGTCCAACACTGGGCACATACTTGATACAGTTTGTCAGTGTTGTAGTCAAATCACTATATCTCGAGTCTCAAGTCCCCAATGTTTGAATCCAAGTCTGAGTCACCAAAGAAGAGTCCGAGTCAAGTCCCCGGAGTTACACACTGTCGGAAATGAAGAATCTTTGACTTTATTATAAACACTACATAATTCTGTTATTTAATAAAAAGTAAATGATCCATGTAATTAAATGGAAATGAGTCCCAGAAATGGGTCCCAGAGGGATGCTTGATATTTACTGAATTTCAGCAAATCTTTGAGGAACATTTCACATGATTGATTGATTGATTGATTTATGATTGATTTATTAGATTTTTCTTAAACAAGACATGACAATAAGAAATAATGTTGAGACAATTGAGATTGAGACAGCTCAACAAGCACATAACCATTATGTCGTGACCAGCAGGAAACAGCAAGTCTGCAGAGTCATAGAGCACATAGAAAAACAAAAACAGGTGTAAAAACCATGTTCTACAACAGCATGAGTGAATACTGGATTCTGATTGGCTAGCAACAGTGGTAAATAGGCCAACAATCTACAGTTCGGCTCCAACCGCAGTATCACTCCGCTCCCTGATGCTGACTCCGCTCCCTGTGCTGACTCCGCCCACTGTTAGCCTGTCAGTCTGCAAATCTCTAACAAGGAAATGGCCGATCTCTAACAAGGAAATGTCCAATTTCGTAGTAACGTTTGATTTACTGGGTGGATTGAGTTTTGAGCAGTGGTTAGATGAAGATGAAGGTGAAGTGAACAAAGAACGACATGGTGAAATTGGGGAGAGAGAACTGGCTGAGCTTGAGTTGTCACGAGTTCGGACTAGCGGGAGGTCGGACTAGCGGGAGGTCGGACTAGCGCCCGGACCCCGAACCTGGGACTGTCAAACAAACAAACGCCCTCTGCCGTCACCAGATATCAACACACCACCACCAAAATGGGCTGCTTTAGATAACTGTTTAAATAACTGTACTTTTACAGGCAATGTATCAATAACTGTGAATCCCGTTAAGGAATAGGTTAGTTGTTTTTTGGCTCAAAGGCAACTAAATGTTTAGTGCAATCATTGATCTTGTGTATGGAACTATATTCTGTGGCGGAAGGATAAATGTATTCTGAAACCAGTAATGATTATAAATAAATGAATTGGATGTTACAATTGTGTATTTTTTATATTATTTGGTAGCTGGGTGGTTGGTTCTGTAGGTACTAGTATTAAATGGACGGGTCGGCTTGATCTAGGTTAGGACGGGAGGGGGGGGGGGGGGCTGGAGCTGCAAGGATTCAATGTATCTGAGGAAAGGCTGCCAGACGCAATCAAATTTGTAGCTAGAGCCGCTTAAAGTATGTTTGATTTTCTCTAGTTTCATAAACGTAAAGACATCAGCTAACCAACTCGTATGAGTAGGGGAAGAGGCATTTTTCCAGTGAAATAAAATAAGTCTCCTGGCAAGTGATTTCTTTTTTTACCTGAACTTTTTGGAATTGTCCTCCTGCTTCCTCCAGGTGCGAGAGTAATGCTCCACTAATTTATCAATGATGCTGAACCTGTGACACACACACACACACACACACACACACACACACACACACACACACACACACACACACACACACACACACACACACACACACACACACACACACACACACAATCAGCAGGTGCACAAAACCTGTAGCACTTGATAACATGTACTGCAGGGACAAAAGAGGTAATTTAACAGAGAACCAGTGATGCTTGTTTGCTCTCACCCGCAGTTTTTGCATGGTTTAGCCGAGGGCTCAACGGCTTTTTCCTCCCAGGCTTGGTGGACAGAGGCTTGAGGTTGCATGTTTCTAAATGGAAGGAATAGGGAGAAAACAGCTGGTCAGATTAGTCAAATGCAAAAAGCCAAAGAGCAAGATAACGAGTCAGAACAGTCACCTGTTCTACTATGAATCACCTCATTCAATGGAAAGGAATTGCTTCAAAATGTCCCCATTCTCTGGGGTGGAGTTGTACAATCTCTACAACCCAGTTTCCCTGGGGTTGTCGAGATTACTTGCAAAACCCCATTTAATGGGGACTTGTACAATCTCTACAACCCAGTTTCCCTGGGGTTGTAGAGATTACTTGCAAAACCCCATTTAATGGGTAGGATTCAGGGGTTTCCCTGGCGTTGTAGAGATGACTTGCAAAACCCCATTTAATGGGTAGGATTCAGGGGTTTCCCCGGGGTTGTAGAGATTACTTGCAAAACCCAATTTAATGGATAGGATTCGGGGGTTGTACAGATTACTTGCAAAACCTCATTTAATGGATAGGATTCTCCATTGGCTCTTCTCTCGACCACCCTGCCCACCTCTGCAGGCATGGGGAGGGTCTGCTTGGACCCCTGTGTCCTTAGGTTTAGGCATGGGGGATGGGAGAGGTTAGGGTTAGGGGTGGGAGAGGTTAGGTTTAGGCATGGGGGGGTGGGAGAGGTTAGGTTTAGGGTTAGGGGTGGGAGAGGTTAGTTTTAGGCATGGGGGGTGGGAGAGGTTAGGTTTAGGGTTAGGGGTGGGAGAGGTTAGGTTTAGGCATGGGGGTGGGATAGGTTAGGTTTAGGGTTAGGGGTGGGAGAGGTTAGGTTTAGTCATGGGGGTGGGAGAGGTTAGGTTTAGGCATGGGGGGTGAGAGAGGTTAGGGGTGGGAGAGGTTAGGGTTAGGGGGTGGGAGAGGTTAGGGTCTGGGTTAGGATTAGGCATGGGGCATGGGAGAGGCTTGGAGGGGTCTCTGGAGATGACCCCTGATGGTCTCGAACCCTCCCTTTGGCCCGCAGACCCCCCGAAGCGACCCCAGGACCTCCACAGGGTCCTGGGGCCCACCCAGGCCCATTAAATGGGCTTTTTCTGGTAAACTGTGCAAGCTGTCCATTGAATGGGGTTTTTAAGGTAACCTGTGCAAGCTGGACATTAAATGTGGTTTTGCAAGTAATCTCTACAATCCCAGAGAAACTGGGTTGTAGAGATTGTACAACTCTACCCCAGAGAATGGGGACATTTTGAAGCAATTCCTTTCCATTGAATGAGGTGATTCATAGTCATTCTTCTCCATTCTTCTGTTAACTTCTTGTGAATGAAATAATGTTGACGTTTAACGATTCATCAATTTGCAGTGGGGACCCCTGGACCACACACCCCACCCCACCCCACCCCCCAGGAGCCCTGGTGGATCCCACATTGAGAACCACAAAATAGATGAGAGCAATAATTGCATACAGAGTCATGCATATATAGAGGCATCTCTCCTGGGAAGAAGAGTGAATAGTGGAAAATGTGCCAGTTGATTGAACAACCAGAGTCTAAAGTCTCAACCAGAGACCTTTCAGTCAGGTTGTTCCAATGACTGGAAACACCCTCAAAAGAAAACGCTTCAAAAGTCAACAGAGTGTGAATCAAATACTGTAAACCTGACTGAAGCATGTCTCCATGACATCTCATCATCCTTCATCTGGCTGACTCACTGACTATGTGACTGAACGAATGTTACCAGGGTATTAAAACCAGCAAATAATAAACTGTGCCCAGCCCTGCGGGCAGATGAGCCTCTGTTGGTATGCAGAATGTCTGTAAGAACATTATCCAGGTGTGGCAGGGATATGAGGAGCTTATTGAGTTTTGATTGTATAACTTGTCACGCTAATGCCGTATTATTATTACCTGCCATAATAATAAAGAATATATAATAATAATAATGAATATAGCTGCAAGCGGCAATGGCAGGGGTTCAAGCCTTGCACAAATTGAACACCTAAGGCTATGTTCACACAGGGCACCCAAGCCTTGCCTACACCTTGCCTTTACCCACGCTTTTAAATAGGCATCCTTTTTAGTTAATGAGGCTGTGTACACAGGGCGCCTCAACGTGAACCTTGCGTGTACCCACGCCTTGCCTGACCTGCGCCGATTTTATCGTTTAGGCGTGAGTTCTATTTTCAAGCCGACTAGGCGCGTGAAGGCAGACTTCTTCTGTCAAGCCATGAAGGAAAAATGCGACAATATCCGTGGGAAATGGCAAAGGCAACTTAATTTCAAAATAAAATGGAGTTACTACAACAGTGTTGAGCAGAGAGACTGAGAGAGAGAGATTGACGGGTGGCTATCACGTGGGGCTTTCTCCCCATTGGTAAACAACTCTTCAGGAGAGAGAATAGCGACCGAAGAACCAAGATGGACAATGAAAAGTTAATCAACTTAGTACAACAGCATCCAGTTCTCTATGACAGCAGTCACCCAAGAAGGAGACCTGGTTATAGGCTACATATCCAGCATCAATAGCACATTAAATATATCCGATTTATTTGACCTAACCATGATAATTCGGGACCACACGTGACAAAAAAAATAATAGACCAGAAAACCCTTGTGCCATAGAAAAATTTATTTCCTCCTAAATAGTTTATCGACCTCACCTATAACAATGGGTATTTCTGTATGTTTTCAAATCTTTTCCTGTGCCAACAGGTTAAGACAGAGATAATTTCACCAACATTCAGTATTAAAAATGTAAAAGGAAAAAACGAAATGGGGGAAAAAAGTTTTTCCGTTTTTCCGTCTCCGTTCTTCCGTTTCAAACTTTAAAATAAAAACACTTAAAAATGGGCAGCGGGCCACAGTTGGCCACCCCTGACTTGGATTAAACCAATCAGAGTAAGACACATCTTCCCATTCAGCTCATCATCATCTAGCTGTCAAACTAAAAGCCACCTTTTCTCTCTGTCTGTTCTGCTGCTTTTTCAGTGCGTTCCTGTGACCCTCCTCCACCCCATTCTCCTCCAGTCCTCTCCAAGGTCTTCAGATTCAGAAGCCTTCTCCAGCTAGACTCCATGGGGGGGATATTCAATCCTACTCCTGGCTGCACTACCCCTGCTGATCATGATGTCATTATCAAGCTGACGTCATGATGGAGACTAATTGCCTAATATATATCTAATGTGCCTACAGGCTCATGTATCTAATCATTTAATAAATCATTGTCATTCTAGAAAGGTGTCTCTCTGATTGAAACGTTTTTAGGCCTTTCGCAGGCCATTTTATGGCATCGTGACACCATCACATCCCTTCCCTGTTTTTCTGCCACAACGCAAATTTCTGTGAGTTGGTACATCGCAGAGACCTGAAATTTTGACCCATTGACAGATATTGGTGGTTACTAGTGTAGAATAATTAGATAATAGCCTGCAATTACTCCTCCTGGGGTTAGGGGCACTGCAGGCGCAGTGTCTTGGTATGACCTTCTGTTCAGAGGTTATAAAAGCTATCAACGCCCATAGAAGGGGGTCATTGCTAGCTCACGAAGGCAGGGGTACGAAGCTGGAATGTCCCGGATCCGGTTAAACTTTTGTTTCTGTAAATACATCATGTGCGTTTACATGCAAACAATAAACGGATAACTGAGAATAATCAGTTTATGGCAATAATCTGATTTCTGCGTTTACGTGCACTTTAATAATCCGACAATAGGAAAAACCCGGGTTTACATGATTCAGTCAATTAGTCGGATTTCTCTCCAGAAGGCAATAAAACAACAAAAATCACATTTTCATTACTTCTTTGTCCGGCTCGGAGGATGGTTTAGGTGAAAATTAGTTTGTATCTCGTTGTCGGGAGGCGTCGCTTTGGAAGTGTGAATCTGTCATATATTTCCAACTTTACCAAGCATAGAGCACAGACAGGCAGGCGACTGAAGCACGTCAAATAACATGAACGATACAGATCTTGACCCAACTGAATTTAAATAGCTGTCAGAAAACGGAGAGAATTAAGGTCTTTAGTGGCGGATAACTTGTGTTTTGAACAGATGAGTAGGCTACGTTTTGTTTGTATAAATCTTTTTAATCCGTCATCTGAAAAAATCATCACACACAGATCACGGCTTGCACACTGAGTCCAATGCGTTTTATTGAAGCGTTGTTCTATTCGCAGTTCGAGACAAATATTCGTCATCTCCTGTATCCACATTACAACATGGCAGTGCAGCAACGGGGAGGCAGCAGGTCGGGGAATAATAAGGGAAATGAATACGGGATAATGGCTTTTACCTGCATTCATCTCAATAGATTAATTAATTAAAAGAGTCAACAGGAGGGTGAATCAAATTCTGTAAAGCTGACTGAAGCATGTCTGCCATCATCCTCCATCTGACTGACTCACTGATTATGTGTCTTAAAGTATTGAAAACAGCAAACAATAAATTGTGCCCAGTTCTGCCCTGGTGGCAGGTCAGAGGATCCTCTGTTGGTATGCAAGAATTATGTCTGCAAAAAGATGTTATCTATGTTATGTTTTTTCTAGTGGATCAGGGAAATCCTCTCAACCATTCATCCCCCAGAAGTGTGAATTGCTCGTCGCAGAACTATGACGTGCAGCGCGCAGGCCTGTGTCTTTCATAGGCATCCCCCCTGCCGCCGAGAGGATGCAGACCTGGTGAGACGAAGGAGAAGCCCGGCTGGGAGAACCACAGTGCCTAGACTCTCCATGCACTGATGTTCCTATCCCTGTGGAGTAGTTCCACACAGGCGCGGACTGCATAATCGGGCACGTCGGGCAAATGCCTGGTGGCCTGGCCTGGCCTGGCCTGCAAAAAAAAAAAAAAAATTTTTTTTTTTTTTGGTGCCCCCAGTCAGGCCCCTCACTGAACAGCAGGCCAGGCGCCGCCTACTGGTTTACTAGTGGTTTTATTACTTTATTCAGGGTTAAAGTGGGTGCATCTCATTGTAAAATTGGACTCGGCCCAAATTGGGCTTCAAACGGCCCAAATCTGGCTTCAAACGGCCCAAATTGGGCTTCAAGCGGTCCAAATTGGACTTCAAACGGCGCAAATTTTTCGCCGCCGCCCTTCGGACGCCGGCACGCGTGTCGGCCCGTATCGGCCTGGCCTGCTTGGTATCCAATGCCCGGCCTGAATTAGAATCCCAGTCCGCCCCTGGTTCCACAGCAGCGGATTGGGGTTTCTTGGACCCGTCCGCTAGCAACATTGCAGAGAAAGATTAAGTGGACAGATCCGTGAGTGGCTGCTGCTGGGATACAAGTCGAGGCATAATTAGCCTCGGCTGGGTCGCCTTGCCGAGGGTGTATGATGTTGTGAGACCCGAAACACCCAACGACCCCAGGTTACATCACTGATGATGTATCCCAGTTGCATTTAGAAGATGTAGGGCCCTATTCTCCCACAGGCCTTCGGCACTAAAACGGGCCTTAACCGCAAAAAAACGTGCCTTGCGCCTGTTTTGGGACGATATCAATATGGCTTTACGCTGCCAAATGCGCTTTAGGCCGAATGGGCGTGGCGCAGTCCCAGAATGGGCCAAAGTGGGCGTGTCGGCCTTAAATCTCGGCGTACTGATATCTTGGCACCTGCCTTAAATTTAGCGCTTTGCGCCTTTGAAAACCAGGCCTATTCACTGCGCCAGTGCACTTGTGCCTCTCCCCTGTCACCCTTCTCTGTCTCTCTCTGAAACCAGGCCTATTCAGTGCGCCAGTGCTCTTCTGCCTCTGAGTCACCCTTCTCTCTCTCTCTCTGACTCCCTCGCTCAAACAGACACAACACATAGCAGCACCCAGCTTCCCATAGGAAATAGCAGTTGTAAGTTTACTGCCTGTGAATGTCCACTCCCAGCATGCAATTGGGTCCTCCATTTCGCTACTAAATAGAGCCGAAATAGATATAAAAGGTAGATCTAAAATAATGTGTAATGGTAAGACAACCTGCAATTGTCGAACATTTCAATATTGGACCAAATAAAACATGAAATGAAACACCACCCTATGTGAAACATATATGTCCTCTTGAGCCTATATATACCCTGTGTGGATTTAACGTGATTTAGGTAAGTGACAGCGGAACGCGCTTCGGAAGCTTCTACTGTCATCTGCTATACTGTGATGTGCGCTCCAATAACTTCGCCCTACTCCACATTTAGTTTTACAATAAAAACACATTTATGCAATGACTTTACATAATGTAGGGTATATTTATGTGCATCATTCTACCTGCAGCAGGGGAGAGAAAACGATATCTTTCTGGACAAACTTTCACCAATCTAATAGGCTATATTTTTCTAGCTGATGCGTTTAGTACATTATTTTCACTTTGATCTTGCTATAGTGTAGCATATTTACATGCTTGCAGTATTGAAACTGCAGTTAGATTGGTTTGAGAAGCATAATAATATGGAATAATAGCCTATAATGCAGACAGACAGGCTGGATGAAGGGAGGGGGGGGGGGGGGGCAGAGCGTTTGGCTTTCGTCTGGTTTTGCGGGATCACTGGAATTGGAGCTAAAAAGGCAAGCGTGCGATTCGTTTATTGCACTTATCCAATGAGCATGACGGTGCATAATTTTACGCCTAAAAGGCGTGGTTGTAATGCTTTGGGCTGCATCTAGCGCCAGCACGACGATATCAAGTGCGCCTTTCCACGCCCACTGCTTTGATCTGCGCCTGCCGCTCGGCCTAGAAACTGCGCCGATGCAACGATAGGGGCCGTAGTGTGTAAATATGTCGGGGTTAAGGCATATTGCACAGTGAAGCCTGGCCTCCCCCTTGCCAGGTGCATCTATTAGATCAGAATGTATGATGGCACTGCGCAGCATTATCAAGGTGTTATGGCAAGGTGTGTCGTGCCATGGAGGGCCGTGAGTCTGCAGTCTTTCCTTTCAACACTGCAGCAGATAAGATTGATTGATTAATGAGTGCAGGGAGGAGGAAGTAGTCATGAAAACCTGTCTCTACTGTACATCTACAGCCAATTTCTGCAGCTACCAACAATGGCACATCTAACTTGGCATCTTGAGAGCTATGCAGAAATGATGGTTGTCTCATCATGGAAATCCCCTGCTTGACAGCAATGTCATTCTTCACAATCCAGTAAGTAAGACATAACACCTTGATGACGTCAGGATCTGTAGGCATACCATATCGCTGACCAGCCTCCTCTCCCTTCCATCCGAGGAGTCTGGCGCCGCAGGTTTCCATAACTGGGATAAACCCTCCCCTGCTCTACTCTGCTCTCCCATTGGAGCGATTGTTTTTCGGTGGCAGCCGGATGTCCGCTCCCGGCTTATTACAAACTCGTCATTGGCTCCGACCATGTCAATCAAAGCGGCTTCCGCTCCCTCCTGCATATCCGCATAACTGTAACCTGCCATCTATAGCAGAGGTGGGCAGGTCACTAAGAAAAGAGCTCACAAGTAATAATCAAGGCTATTCAAAGCTCAATAGTAAAGAGAAGCTCTACCATGCCAAGGAAGTATTAGACATCTTGTGATGGGCGATGCCAAATGGGCAGGTGCTTGAGCACCTCCTGGGGTCTATCTGTGCACGTGCATGGGGTTGTTGCAGAGCATACTGTATTTGTTGTGTAGCTGAGTGTGAGTGGCCTTATTGTTAACATTAGCCTTGCTGATGTGTATGCAAATCTGAATTTATTTATCTTTGTGGGGGGGGTTGCCTTCATTTAGATAGGACAGTGCAGACAGGAAAGGTGAGGAGAGAGAGATGACATGTGGCAAAGGACCTCAGGTCTGATTTGAACCCGCGCCGGCCGCACGAAGGACCCAGCCAACGTTGTACGCGTGTTACCATGTGAGCCACCAGGACGCACACAAATCTGTATTAGTTGATTGCCTTGGCTTGCATCCATGAAAACTTGTAGCTATAGATTGCGTCTGTGCAAGACTTCAGCATAACACTGGAGCACTAGGTAGGGGGGACCCCCCGATTGCCAGCGGGTATTTCGCACACTGCCTGTTAAACGAGCACAAAACAATCGCAAACGCAAAATTAGCGCTTTTGTGACGATAGGGCCCCCTGTCTTTTGGTCCTGTCAGCAACTAAGCTGATTATTTTTCTTCTTTTTACAGTGTGTGAGGACGAACCACCTGACTGGAGTGAAACTTGGAAATTAGATATAGAAAAAAACCACATGGGCCTATAATGGGTTTACAGTAAATTGTTTAATCATTATCTTCATTTGTGCAATCTGAGTTTCAGGAAAAAGATCTGAAGAAGTAGGCGGCGGTATGAGGAGAAGTGACAAGAGGATGACATGCTGAGACAGGAATTCAGCAAAAAACAGTTTGTGATTGATGTTTGCCTGTAGCATCTGTAACTTCATGCTGCTTTTCTTGGGCAGGCCAAAATGTGGTTGAGACCAAAAGTTGATTGCGGCTAGTCTCAAGTACTCCGGCACTACAGGTAAATCTGCATACCTCTAACCTGTATGAATAATGAATGAATGAATGAATGAATGAATGAATGAATGAATGAATGAATTATTTTATTTGCGTGTCATGCCACATTGTGGCCCATCCCACATGGGATTATATGACACAGTTACACAAAATATATACATTTTCTTTTTCTTATTTTATCTATACATTTCATTCCTCCTCATCAACCAAGCCTTTTCTAAGAAAGTGGCAAATGCAAAAGTTTCATATTGGAAGAGCCGTATGAATTTTTCAGAGTCTTCCAACCACACAAATTCATTTTCTTTGTCTACCTTATTAAAAAAAACTCTGCCTGATAGTATTATAGAAGGGACAATAGAATACAAAGTGTGTTTCGTTTTCAACTTCCTTAAGTTCACACAGACTGCACAGTCTATCCTGCTCAGCAGTGCCCACAAATCGGCCTGTCTCAATATGAAGGCCAAGTATGCCAGCTCTGAGTTGAGCACATAGAGAGCGCTTTTTCTTAGACAGATTATACAAAACATAATTCTCTGTGCCGTACACATGCTTTATTTCACAGAAGGTGCGAAGTTTTGGTTTGTAACATATATCTGATGCCCATTTATCCTTTACTTTCTGAAAAATAATGTATTTCACTACACTAATAATAACTATGAGTTGCTTTCTGTGAAAAACATCTTCCAACCCAGCTCTTAGAAGGACATCATGCATGTCCCTAGCCCATGCTCCGTTTACCATCATATCCCACTCAAAGACCTTTCTAGAGATTCTGTTGGTATTCAGACCCAGTATCCTATTCCAAAGTCGCATCATACACATACTCCAACGTACCTCATTAGGCTCCCACCCCATATCACCCGTGACAGCTGTTGCGTGTGGCCATGGACGGTGCATGATCAACTTCACACACGGTATGTATCATGCTATACATTCATGTGTTTACATACTGTGTGTAAAGCTGCTTAATTGATCTCCTCTGCTCCCCATACCTCAGGCTGAACACCTGCAGACAATCGGCTGATTGCTGATGCAGCTCTGCCTGCAGGTATTTAAGCTGGCTTGCTGGCAGTTCTACCTCTGAATCCAGCCCAGCAGCACCTGCAGTTTGTCCGATCCCCATGCCCATTCCTTTACTTTCTTAGGTCCTGGCACAATAGGTGCCAGGCTTTATTGTTTTAGTTTAAACCTGGTAAGTTCGGTAGTTATATTTTCGTTCTTAGTTTTAGTTTAGTCTTCCTAAATTATTCTTTAACTTTTTGAATTGTTAGCTTAAGGAGAGGGGCTGGCTTCGACGGCCCTATATGGGCCAGCCCAGACCCCTCTCCCTTTTGCTTGTTTTGGCCGAACTGCCAGGTTTTCTTGTTTTATGGTTTTGGGCTTTTCTTTTTCTTTCAGGAATTGGGAAAATAAATAAAAACCCTATCCTTTTTGATCATTGTGTTGGCGTCGTTTTATGTTATGTTCTCCACTTGAGCCTTGTTTGATGTATGTATTGTGGAGGCCGTAACAACAGCCAGGATTGGTACAAACTTATGTACGCCCAAAAAGTATCGTATGGCTCTGTTGTGAACAGCCTCACTTTTGGGGTACTGTTTAAATCCCCACACCCCTGCTACATAGTCCAACACTGGGCAAACACAGGCTTGATATAGTTTGGAGTAGGTAGAGAAACCAATATCCTTCAGAGCTTTTGTTTTCCCTATAACACCCCCAAGCGCTCAGTTTGCTGATTCCGCCAACAAGGTAGTGCCTTTTAGGAAATTCATGTGTTCGTCAAGGATAAGTCCAAGATATTTATAATTCTTTGTATAATTCAACACCTTATCCCCAAATTGAAATGGAAAAACACTTGTACGCTTGGTTGGGTTTTTAAAATGCATAATTTCAGTTTTATTTTCATTTATGGACATTCTCCATTTCCTACACCATTTATCTGCACATATCAACATCTTTTGTAGATCGACTTCTGTTTCTGCCATCATAATGATGTCATCAGCATAAAGAAGAATGCTAATCTCTTCCTATCCTACTTAACCTAACCTGTATGTTAGGTTAAGTTTTCTAAAGTGTTTTTCAAACTCATGAGGTCTTCAGGTGGTGTTTTGGTGGAATTTTTACTTTTTTTTAATATATATACAGTATATAATCAATTCCCGAAATCTATGACAAATGGTATCAACTCCAGAATTTATTAATGTCATTATATAGACTATCTGAGCACCCCCAGTGTAGTGTCCCTGGTCAAGTCAAGTCTCAAGTCACTGTGTGTGTGTGTGTGTGTGTGTGTGTGTGTGTGTGTGTGTGTGTGTGTGTGTGTGTGTGTGTGTGTGTGTGTGTGTGTGTGTGTGGCCGCATGCGTGTGTTCGTGTGACAAATAGACAGATTTGTCCATCCAGTTCTTCTTCTTCTTCTTCTAGTAGTTGCACATGTGACATATTTTAATCACTGCCACATAATAATGTGGTAATGCCGAGCTGCGCAGCCTTGCCCGCAGCTCGGCTGCTGTGTGGCCAATGAGACCAGCATCACTGATGTCAGATTTATGACATCACTATTGATGTCACAGTGGGATTTATGACAGCACTAGATTCATGACATCACTGATGACAGTGGGATTTATGACATCACAGTGGGACAATCACAGTGGGACAGAGAAACAGAGAAACAAACAGATCTCCCTCTCCCTCAGTCTCTCTCGTGAGCCTCCTGTCAAGCTGTGTATGGTGGTCCACAGGATCATTAACCTGAAAGCCCCTGTGTACCTCTCTGGCTATTTCCTGAGGGTTAGCGAGGTGCACAGTCACTCCACCAGGGGAAGCTCAAACAACGTTGTTCCTTTTAAATTTAAAACCTTAATAGGTAAATTTACTTTTTTATACTCAGCAGCGATTCTGTGGAACAGTCTCCCCGAAAATATAAAAGATCTAGGGTCCAAACTCACGTATAAGTCCACCTTAAAACAGTGGCTACAGAGCGGCCCCTAAGGTTGGCCCTTTCTGCAAGAATTGATTCGAAATGATTATTGCAGAAGTGTAAAGGTTGTATTGTTTTTTACATGTATATTTATGTGTGTATTTAGGTATGTGTACAGGGGTGGAAGTGTGTACGCGTGTTTTTGTATATTATGTATTTATATGTATTTATATACATATAGATGGTTTTTCCTGTATTTATTTATATGTGTAACGCATGTAATGTTTAGTTTGTTAAATGTCCCTCGCGCACACACGCGCTCATACATGCACACATACACTCACTCCATTTGCTTCACGTCTAGGACCACAATGGAAATAAGCCCTCGGGCTTTGTTGTGTTTTATTCCTTTTGTTTCAATGAATCTGGTCTTACGCTGTATTTCTCGTGCCATTGTTTCAATAAAGTATTCAATCAATCAATCAATCAGTCTCTCCCGTGATCCTCAGACTGATGACATCATCACTGATGACATCACTGATGACATCATGACTTATGACATCACTGACAATGTCATCAGTGGTTTATGACATCACTGATGTCACAGTGGTTTATGAAATCACTGATGATGTCACAGTGGGATTTATGACATCCCTGATGATGTCATCAGTGGGACAGACAGAGAAGCAGACACTAATTGCAGCTCTTCACATATAGGTTTGGGAAACTATTTACAGGCAGCCATAGTGCACCATAACCAAGCGTCTTTGGGTCCGCCTATTAACTTGTAACTTGATAATAAAACAAAAGACATGAGAATCACATTATACAGCCCATAGCCTAGGAATTGCTCCTGCAATATTCTCAGCACAACACAACATAAAGAGTGGAAGAAGTATTCCCAAACATCCTAACATATGGAGGTACACAGAGCCTCACAGTTCATACATGTTCATAGACTGTTCATAGGCTACAGACACATTAAATACAGAATAGTAGAATACAAACTGTCAGTTATTTGTTAAAGACCCCCTAAAGTCAGGTTTCAATATGTGTATACTGTAAAATAACCCTAACCCAAACACAGGCTATCCACCTTATTTTTGAATGCGCTGTAAAAATAATTATGGGTACAAGGTCCGGTTTAAGTGACCTGATTGTTGCAGCTTGCCATTTCCTAAAACGGTTGATTTGAAAACTCTGCAGGCAAGATGGCCGCCTATACTCCCTTCTTTAGCTGGCAGAATTCCTCTCCCATAAACTAACATAACTTGGCCAATAAGTATGTAACATACAAAATAAAACAAACGGGAATGTCTTCATTTGATGTAGAATGCAGAGGACATGTACATTAACTGTTAAGTTAAACTTGCATTCCAGGAATATTGTATTTACTGCGCTGCTCCAGATAACGTAGTTGGCTCGAGACTGTTTTGTCCTGGAACCCACTCGCTTTGTGTCAGAACACAATCGATTTGGGGGTGGAACACGCCAGGATTGGCCAACGCCAACGCCATTGCACAGAACTGTTGAATCAAATCATCGACAGAGACGCTATGGCCCGCCTCCGAGTATTTTCAGTATATCAGAGATGGATAGAGAACGTTCGAAATATAGCCAGCCACGTTATAAACAACTAACCAACGGTTTTGCCCGAAATTGTTAAAAGTTATTTGGTCATTCAGTGGCGTTTTACTGCCATGTAACATAACTAACTAGCGGCTAATATTAGCCACAGTAGGCGATTACCCATGATGCTTAAGATCGGGATGAGCCAGCGGCTGATACGGCCGATAAAACAGTATAAAAACAATATTAAGAACATAAGAAGAGCTAAGAACATAAAAGAAATGAATGAATGAAACATTATTTCCTCAATCATTTTTTCCTTCCTCCAGCAGCATTCACTGCTCGGCGTGGTTATAATGCTTAAGGCCGCGTCACCCGTGTGTAGCGCCGACACCAAAATATCAAGTGCGCCGGTCCACGCCCACTAATCTGCGCTGCGCCTGGCCTTTTGGTTAAATTTTTTTTTTTTTTTATTACTGCAGCACTTTCATTAAAACAAAACAAACAGCATCAATTCCCCTTCTCTGTCTGGCTGCACGTTTTCTGCTGCTTGACAACTGCTGCGTTAGCTACAGACTGCTACGTTCTTCTTCTACTACAGGAAAACAAGACTTCTATCCCATTTACAACAGTCACTGAGTCGCCACTTGCTCACAGGTACTGCCTTGTTGGCGAGAATCGTGTAGTGCATTCTTATACACCAAAGCATACTTCTCTCAACTGTCAACTGTCAACTGTTCCAACTGACTTTCTAGTGAATGCTTTCCACAAAATCATGAACAATGAGGAAAACCAGAAGGAATAAAGTTCCACTTTTACCAAAGAAACCAATAAAGAAAAAAAAAACATCGCATGGATGCATAACTGGGACGTATCCTCAGTGATGTACCCTGGGGTCATAGGATGTTTCGGGTCTCGCAACATCATACACCCTCGCCCAGGTGACCCAGCCGGGGCTGGCCAAGCCCCAACTTACGTCCCAGTAGCTACCCACGGTCAGCCCTATAGGGAGGGTCGAAGGTGGTCACGTGGTCAGGGCCACTCAATCCGCTGCTCCGGAACTACTCTGCTGGGACCGGGGGAGGGGGAGGGCTCTGGTACATAGAGGGACCGGGCTCTGTGGGTTGCCACCCGGCCGGGTTCCTCCCTCGTCTCACCAGGTCTACGACCTGTGCGCTGCACCAGACTCCCCCGCTCCAAACATCTCATTCCGAGGTGATGGTATCTTAGTGGACACCATGCAGTACCAGTACTTGGTGGCACTGCAGTCTCCACTTGCAGCTTGAATGGCCCTCCTAAAAGGCCTCTCGTGGGTTGTTGGGCTTCTTCCTCACGGAAGACGCAGGCTGGGGAGCTAACCCATACTGCTACCCGGGTGCCGTCCCTGTTCACTAGTCTTTCCTGGTTGTCACATTCTATTCCTATGAGTCACTGGCTAGGCCAGGCTAACTAATAAAGAAAAAAAACATCGCATGGATGCATAACTGGGACGTATCCTCAGTGATGTACCCTGGGGTCATAGGATGTTTTGGGTCTCGCAACATCATACACCCTCGCCCAGGTGACCCAGCCGGGGCTGGCCAAGCCCCAACTTACGTCCCACCAGCTACCCACGGTAGCCGCTGCTCCAGGAACTACTCTGCTGGGACCGGGGGAGGGGGAGGGCTCTGGTATGTAGAGGGACCGGGCTCTGTGGGTTGCCACCCGGCCGGGTTCCTCGTCCAAAATAGATGTTCTGCGAAAAGTTATATCATCCTGAAAACCCAAATAGTTGAAACTAGTAAAAAAATTATAAAATTATCTGTCAGTGCAATAAGGTAAAATTACATGTCAAATTAGTTGTAGGTCCCCCATAGTAAACATAAACATAATGAACATAAACATCTTCCCATATCTGTCAACCTGTCACAAGTAGGTGGTTGACTCCTACTGGAACAATTTGGTGTACCCATCACACTTGGCTTCTACATCCTGCTTCAAATTGTTCTTCATAAATTAGAATATAATGCAAATTAATCCCCATCCCCGAACCGACAACCTCTGGCAACCTACCGCCAAAGTTGCCCCCTACCAGCCCATCCTAATGTAGCAGGCTAAAATCGGCCCTGTATATTATTATTATATTATATTCTGTCTGCTTGTCTGTCTGTCTGACTGCCTGCCTGTCTGGCTGATGTTTATTTAGCATTTTTATTTTATTTTTGTTTATTTTCTCAGTGTTCATTTCTATAGGACGAATCAGCGTGACGTCACCTGACACCCAGAAATGCGGAACCCCGCGGCAGTTAATACTATGAGTTGTGCCAAACAAACGTTAATATCTCAAAAACAAAAAAAAACTATACATGACATCGCTTGTATTTTGACATTCTGAGTGAGAGCAGAAGTAGCTCAAGAGTTTGATGTATAATACATGCATGTCATGTTAAAGTTGTGTGAACTGTCGCAGTTTTTAAAATGTAAACAGAGTTAACTGGCTAGAGTCAGACACTTGGGCTCCATGGGTTCCATTGCTGTTGCCACCCAGTGACGCGGTTTGTTTACCAAAATGCTGCTCGGCTGATCCCTCGTATAGCCTAATCCATTGACAATTTTTAATAATGTTAAATATTCTTTAAAAAAGTCATTTGTTTAAGAAAGCAGCCTTCTGTACTGTTACTGTACCTTTGCATAGTCATATATCGGTGCAAAATCTGTGCACAATCCACATAAAAGGTATATTTTCATTCCAGCTCAAAAATTCACTATATCGGCTGCCATATGTTAGTAGACGGACAAGCCCGTCTTTTATTGTCACACGAACACACCCAACACATGCATGCGGCCACGAACACACACTCATGCTGACGGTGGCCGGTGAAATTTGTTTGTCCTCTGCATTTAACCCATCCAGGCTTGTCCTTTCCTCCGAGGGGCAGGCCAGGAGCAGTGGTCACTTTTTCTTTCCAGCGCCCAGGGACCAACTTCGGATGTTGTCGTCACTGGTCGGATGACGATGACGATCTTCTGCATGTTTTTAGTGGGGGGGGGGGGGGGGGGTTATGTACGGAGGAACCCCCTGGGGAACACGGGGAGAACATGCAAACTCCACACAGAAAGGCCCTTTCGACGAGATAACCCACCTGGGCAGTAGGCACTGAAGATATGGGAGGGAACACAACCCCAGCGCCCACAGCGTCCCAGGTGAGAATCGAACTCAGGACCTTCTAGCTGTGAGGCGACAGTGCTACCGACTGTGCCACCGTACCCCCTATCCCCCTATACCCCCTATATCGGTTATCGGTGTCGGTGATTTCCCCCCTCTCCAAAATCGGTAATTACTATCGGTTACAAAAATCCTTATCGGTCGGTCTCTACTTTGGAATACCATCCCGACCACCTGTTACATTTAAAAAGGGGTTAAAAACATTCCTCTTCAACAGAGCCTTCTCTTAACTTTTTTTTTTTATTATTATTATTGTCTTATATATCTTATTATGTTGTCTCTTATTCATGTTATCCTCTGATTAATTTATTGTTTGTACTGTAGGCTAACTCAGATACGTCACTTTGGATAAAAGTGTCTCCTAAATGAAACAAAGTAAAGTAAAATAAAATAAAGTAAAGTAAAGTAAAGGACATTGTCTTTAATCAGGCCTTTGTCTACCCAGACCGTCCTGTGTGACTTTTTATAATGTTCTCTGCCTTTGATGCATTTTATATGGTTGTTTTTTTACTCTGTAGCCTACTTTGAGATTTATCTTAAATGAAAAGTGCATGAAAATGTATTATTATTAGGCTATTATTATTATTATTATTATTATTATTATTAGATTATGATTATGATTATTACATGTAGGCTAGGTAGCCTACTACACAGCACCATCACAGCACCATCATATCCCCATTTAACTCTAGCAATGAAGTCACCAAAGTTAGTTTGACTTAGCGGTTACCTTGTTTCGTTGAAGGTGTACCAGGAGAGAGCGGTCAGCGCGCTGCCCAGGATGACGAGGCTGAGCATCAGGGAGAAGAGCAGGATCAGGTTCCTCATGCTCCCCTGCCCGACCGGTCCCGCTGCAGCCTGCCTGCCCGCCTTGACCTCCCCTCGCCTGGTGTTGGCTCTACACATCGCACGAAGTGGAACAGTTAAAGCGAGTTCACACTAGGCGCTCCGAGCCGGCGACAAACTCCCCCTGATAGGCAAATCACGTTGGCTCTTGGCTCGCAACTGTCGACAGACCGGGCGGGGAGCTTCCAACGGAGGAGCCATTCAACCAGCTGCAGCCAATAAGAAGCGCAAGACACGGGGTAGGAGGAGGCAGACACAGACATCTGTAGCAGCTCCCTGAATCATGCATCCATCTGTCTAAAAACTATTTCCACGGGAGTTTCCTCTGTCCTGTTTATAACTACTACAGTGGGCTATTTAGTTTTGCTGTGCTGCTGGACATAAGGATTTATCAGGACAGCCTCTTTTGGGAGCGTACCTATGTTCCCCGTCTGTGACCATGTCTGTTTTGTGTTACTGTGTCTGTTACACCGATGTTGGTACAAGCACTTTTTGCCCAAGACAAATTTCCCTCCTGGGACAATAAAGTTTATCTCATCTCATCATCTCATTATGACTTGCTTTGCACGACTGTCCTGGTCAGGTTCTGCCAATCTGGTCAGAACCTGTGACAGCATCATCCAGATGTTCCTGTGTCGGGTCCACCCGGTAATTTGGGACGCCCTGCAGCAGGACACGCAGAAGAAAGTCAGTGAAGTGGAAGGAGCAGTAAGGTAGGCTATAGGTCACTGATAGCACAGCTGTATGGAATATGGAAAAACACCAAGCCATATGGCATCTGCGGATATTATAACAGATGAATACATTTACAAAAGTGATAAGATTAAGCATTCTGGCATCTACTGTACTGTACCCTATATCAGGAGAAAATGTCACTAAGGTTTCTCAATGGCAAACAAATGAGAGAAGTGGAGGAAGGTCAATAAAAAGGGGTGGGTAAAAACAATATGTAAAATCATAAATCAATGGATCATATGGTGTTCCAATGTAAAATCTTTGCTTGACAAAGATCCTGAAGATCGAAACGTTGCAAATAAAAAACCATTGATGGAGCCTCAGTGTGCAGACTTTATATTTTTGTTATAGTTACCTTTTGTCCAGCACCTGTACGTTTTTTGGATGTGCGCACAATTGTCTTTTTCCAATGTAAAACAAAGCCATTAAAGTAACAGTAAATAATTTGTCCCATATTAACTATCAGTATCTGCTGTTTATAAGTCGAAACACTGCATTCTAGTGGCAGATGTTGGGCACTGACCCCAAAGAGACACTAAATTTGGCAAATTGCTGAGAAAACATCACCTATCAATCAGTTAACACTGAATCCCACTTTTGGTTGAGCAACAAAATGTAGACAGTCAAGGGCAGGGTATGTTTTGCCGGTTTGATTTTTCATTTAAATTGACAAAGGGAAAAACCAGAAAACGGTCATTGTTTCGTTTTTTTCGTTTTTCCTATAAAACGGAAAAACAAAAACTCAGCTCGTTTTCATGTTTTTTCCTTTTCAATAGTGGGTGGGTGGTTTTCATTAGTGGGTAGGCCTTCAGCGACCCTTGCTTCTGATTGGATAGTGTGCTCTGTCAGTTTAAGCTGTACTTTTCAAACTAAAAGTCTCTAAATGAATAAATAGATAAATAAATAATATAAAAATAAATAAATAAATGCATACATAAATACAAAATAAATGAATAATTAAAAATAAATAATAGGCTACAAAAAATAAAAATACATAGCTAAAAAAAATCAATAAACAAAGTCTCTGCCTTTATACACTGTTCTCAAACTTTTTCATGCCAAGGTCCCCTAAGGGGTCCTTGAAATGAAAAGGGTCAGAACCACTGGTCTATCACATAGCCACCTTTATATAAGAGTGTGAATTGACCTGCTGGTCATTTTTTTAAGCTGCGGTACTTGGCATATGTGCTTGTTGGTTGAGTAGGCTATTTACAGTACAGTACAGTAGCCTACAGTAGTCACAGTACAGGTATTGAGAACAGACTTTACTGTCCACAGTAAGCTTCTTACTAAATTTGTCAGGCTTGACGCCGGAAAAACCCAAAAGCAGACAGACAACCAGTTACGTGTCAAAAGTGAACAGAGTATTTATTGATAGATCAGGTGCACTCCGTGTGCTCGGTGGAGAGACAGGCAAGCAGGCTGAGGATCCTGGAACACAGAGGAGAGATGGATCAGGCAAATAGGCAATCAGGCGGGCAAAAGGTTAGATCATGCTCCACTGGCTGGGTACAAACCGTGAATGGCAATGTTCCAGCATGGACTGACAGGCCGAGGCAGTACTTGTAGGGCCGTGCTGATTGGTGTTGATTGCACACTGATGCTGGCCAGGTGTGTGGAGCCTGTGGAGCCTCCCACTGGTAGCGTCATAGGCAGAGTCACAGGTGGAGTTGTGACAGTACCCCCCCTCTGAGGGTCGCCTCCGGGCGACCCACCAGGCTTATCAGGGTGCGCCCTATGGAAATCCCGGACAACCTCCGGGTCCAGGATGTGGCGGCGAGGGACCCAACATCTCTCCTCGGGACCATAACCCTCCCAGTCCACGAGGTATTGGATACCCCGACCACGGCGTCGAGAGTCCATAAGACGATTGACCGTGTAGGCAGGATGGTCATCAATCATCCGAGGTGGTGGTGGTGGGGGAGCTGGAGGAACGAGGGGGCTGGTAGAGACAGGTTTGACACGAGACACATGAGAAGGATGCACCCGGAGTGTACGGGGCAGCTTTAAACGGATCACTGAGGGGTTAATGATTTTGATAATAGGAAACGGGCCAATAAATCTGGGTGATAGTTTCCTTGAGTCCGTTTTCAAAGGTAGGTCCTTTGTGGACAGCCATACCTTGTCACCCACCGTGTAGTTTGGTGCAGGGGTGCGGTGGCGATCAGCCGATCGCTGGTAACGCCCCGAAGCCCGGAGCAGCGCCGCGCGCGCTTGGCGCCAGGTCCTACGGCACCGACGGATATGAGCCTGCACAGATGGAACCAGGATCTCCTCTTCCTGAGAGGGAAAAAGGGGTGGCTGGTAGCCATAAATACATTGAAAAGGGGACATACCGATAGCCGATGATGGTAAGGTGTTGTGGGCATATTCAACCCAAGTAAGTTGGGAGGACCACGACGAGGGGTTGGTGGATACCAGACAACGGAGGGCAGTTTCCAAGTCTTGGTTTGCCCTTTCTGACTGGCCGTTGGATTGAGGATGGAACCCTGACGACAAGCTGACGGTGGCACCGATGGCGGAGCAGAAGGCTTTCCAGACAGCCGAGGTAAACTGTGGCCCCCGGTCGGACACCAAATCACGGGGCAGACCGTGGATCCGGAAGACCTCCCTGACCAGCAGATCCGCAGTCTCCCGGGCGGTGGGCAGCTTGGACAGGGGTATAAAATGTACAAATTTACTAAAACGGTCAACAACAGTGAGTATTACTGTATTACCGTTAGAGACAGGCAAGCCAGAGACGAAGTCCAAGGACAGATGGGACCAAGGACGGTGAGGAACCGGCAGGGGACGCAGCAGACCGGTACTGGGCTGGGTGGAGGATTTGTTCTGGGCACACACAGGACAGGCCGAGACAAAGGATTTGGTATCTTCCTTCCAGGACGGCCACCAGAACCATCTCTGGAGGAATGCTTGGGTCCTGGTTACCCCTGGATGACATGTGAGGCGTGAGGAGTGAGCCCACTCCAACACACGGGACACCATGGTGTCTGGTACGAACAGGCGACCTGGGGGACCATTACCTGCACACTGATGAAGGCCGGACGGCTGAAAACGTTTTGTTGCTAAAGAAAAAGAAAATTAAAAACGATATTCCTTGAGTGCGGTCCCCATCTTTTTCATTTATTTGGACCATTACCTGGGTCAGGTTGTATCTGTTGGGCGTCCTTGACCTCCCTTTCTATGGTCCAGGTGACAGCAGCAGCAACCACACAAGATGCAGGAATGATGGTGTCGGGCGGGGCCTTGGGCTCGGACTCAGGTGTGTGCAGACGAGACAGCGCGTCAGCCTTGACATTCTTGGAGCCGGGCCTGTAGGTCAAGGTAAAGTTGAATCGACCCAGAAAGAGTGCCCACCTGGCTTGACGTGAGCTGAGTCGCTTCGCCGACTGGATGTACTCCAAGTTCTTATGGTCCGTCCACACCAAAAAAGGAAGTTCAGACCCCTCCAGCCAGTGTCGCCATTCTTCCAGGGCCAACTTCACCGCCAAGAGCTCACGGTTTCCCACATCGTAATTCCTCTCGGCTGGGGAGAGACAAAAAGGCACATGGATGCAGTTTATCATCTTTTGAGGACCGCTGAGAGAGGACCGACCCCACCCCAATCTCAGAGGCGTCCACTTCGACCACAAATTGCTTGGTCGGGTCCGGCTGAATAAGAATGGGCGCAGTGGTGAAGCGGAACTTCAGGTCCTTGAAGGCTGCCTCCGCTGCAGGCGTCCACTGGAACCGTCTAGAGGTGGAAGTTAAAGCAGTTAGTGGGGCGGCAACACGGCTGTAATTACGGATAAACTTCCTGTAGAAGTTGGCGAATCCCAGGAACCTCTGAAGTTGCTTCAGGCCGGTAGGGTTGGGCCACTCCAGGACCGCGCTCACCTTGGCGTTGTCCATCTCCATTTGACCGCCGGCCACAATGTAGCCTAGAAAGGTAACAGACGGGACATGAAACTCACATTTCTCCGCTTTTACAAAGAGGCGGTTCTCCAGAAGGCATTGGAGGACTTGGCGGACGTGCAGGACATGCTCTGAGGGGTTCCTGGAAAATATCAGGATGTCATCCAAATAGACAAACACAAAACGATATAGCATGTCCCGTAAGTCATCGTTTACCAGGGTCTGGAAGACGGCTGGGGCGTTGGTCAGGCCGAACGGCATGACCAAATATTCAAAATGTCCCAGGTGGGTGTTGAAGGCCGTCTTCCACTCATCTCCCTTTCGAATCCGGACTAGGTGGTAAGCGTTGCGGAGGTCCAGTTTGG
Source organism: Poromitra crassiceps (assembly GCF_964638095.1). Classification (NCBI taxonomy): domain Eukaryota; kingdom Metazoa; phylum Chordata; class Actinopteri; order Beryciformes; family Melamphaidae; genus Poromitra; species Poromitra crassiceps. Next base: position 20,722,408 of record NC_139644.1, on the reverse strand, counting down.
TGAAGATGTTTGTTCCCTGGAGAGAGTCAAAAGCAGAGTGCATGAGTGGCAGAGCATATTTATTTTTTACCGTGATGTTATTTAGTCCCTTGTAGTCGATGCATGGCCGGAGAGATTTATCTTTCTTTTCTACAAAGAAGAACCCTGCCCCCAGTGGCGAAGACGATGGCCGGATGAGACCTGCGGCCAGGGACTGTTTAATATACGTCTCCATGGATTCCCTCTCAGGCCGGGAGATGTTATAGAGGCGGCTGCTGGGAAGAGGTGCCCCAGGTAACAACTCAATGGGGCAGTCGTAGGGCCGATGGGGAGGCAGAGAGAGAGCTTGCTCCTTGCTAAATGCTGTTTGAAGATCATGGTATTCAGGTGGCACCCGGGACAGATCCAGCATCTCTGGAGGGGACACCTGACAAGGGACAGACTGAGGCAGAGCAGACTGGAGACACATAGTATGACAAAAGGCACTCCAACTTGAAATCTTGGCCGATGCCCAATCAATGTGAGGGCCATGCTTGACAAGCCAGGGGTGTCCAAGAATTATGGGAACATAGGGTGAGTCCATAATAAAAAAACTTAACTCCTCTTGATGGTTTCCTGACAGCAGGAGGCGTACTGGCTCAGTCTTGGAGGTCACCCGGGCTAGAAGGCGTCCGTCCAGGGCATTGGCCTCCAGGGGCTGATCCAGGGTCTCCGTAGCAAGACCTAGCTGTTTTACAACATGGGAATCCAAAAAGCTTTCGTCCGCACCAGAGTCTATTAAGGCCAAGAATTCAGTGGACTGACCTTTGAATGTGAGGGTGGCATGCAATTGCGTGCGTGGACGAGGAGTGAGAGGGCAGACAGTGGGACTCGCCAGGATCCTCTCCTTATCTGACGAGCCTGCTAGTTTTGATGGACGGTGGGGGCAGGAGGCGAGGAAGTGGCCGGGCTGGCCACAATACAGACAGCTGTTGCTGGACAGGCGACGTTGGCGCTCCTCCGAGTTGAGGCGGAAACGGCCGAGTTGCATCGGCTCCGAAGCAGGGGAGGTGTCACGCCTCGGAAGCTCTCGAGCTGCTTCGGCTTCACTCGGGCGGGCTCGGCTCGGCATGCTTGGCAACCGGGTTACACGGGGAGTGTTGTTACCTGGGAAGCGGTGTGTTTTCTCCCTCCATCGTTCCCGCAAACGATGATCAATTCGGGTGGATAAAGTTATTAATGCCTCCAAATGGACCGGCTCTGGATAAGCGATTAGCTCGTCCTTTATGGGCTCAGACAGCCTGTTCAAAAATCCTGCCTGAAGTGCCTCGCCGTTCCATCCACTCTCCGCTGCCAATGTGTGAAACTCGACAGAGTAGTCAGCCACGCTGTGGGAACCTTGGCGGAGAGACAGCAGTCTCCGAGAGGCGTCTTTCCGCTGCACGGGGTGGTCGAAGACTTCGCGGAAAGCCGCAATGAACGCCCGGTAGCATGAGGAAGTGGCGGACCGTGTTTCCCACACCGCTGCAGCCCAGGCCAGCGCACTGCCCCGGAGAAGAGCCATTATGTAGGCGATCTTGGCTCAGTCTGTGAAGTAGGACAGAGGCTGCTGGTCAAAAACAATTTCGCACTGCATTATAAATGCACGGCAAAGTCCAAAATCCCCTCCATACTTATCGGGGGAAGGAACCCATGGTTCCTTAGCAGGAGGAGGAGACATGGATGGCTGCAGGGCTGGAGCGGCTGGATTTGGGCTTGCAGAGGTTCCGACCTGGGACTGGATCCCGGTCACATTGGTGGTGAGATCCCGAAGGGCATCGGTTACTCCCTGCAGTACCTGGCTGTGTTGGTCAAGGACAGCTCCCTGGTTGTTAACGGCCTGGCAGATGGAGGCCAGGTCGGCGGTGGAAACGTCTGCTGGGTTTGTCATTTTGGCTGGAACATTCTGTCAGGCTTGCCGCCGGAAAAACCCAAAAGCAGACAGACAACCAGTTACGTGTCAAAAGTGAACAGAGTATTTATTGATAGATCAAGGTGGGGCACTCCGTGTGCTCGGTGGAGAGACAGGCAAGCAGGCTGAGGATCCTGGAACACAGAGGAGAGATGGATCAGGCAAATAGGCAATCAGGCGGGCAAAAGGTTAGATCATGCTCCACTGGCTGGGTACAAACCGTGAATGGCAATGTTCCAGCATGGACTGACAGGCCGAGGCAGTACTTGCACACTGATGCTGGCCAGGTGTGTGGAGCCTGTGGAGCCTCCCACTGGTAGCGTCATAGGCAGAGTCACAGGTGGAGTTGTGACAAAATTGCTGAACAGACAATAGGCTACAATAAAACACTTAGGATATACTACAAAACATTTGTAAATGACTGTGTTTATTTGAACACAAAAGCAAAACAACAACAAACAAACATTTTATTGTTAATGTAGGTGAAAATAAATCTAAATTATGTATGGCAACCTTTCAGTAAGAACATAACACATCATTATTCAATGAATCATCAATTATTATGGCTAATAATCACCAAAACAAGTAACCACTTGTCTATGGTCCGTGATCGGCATAGCCCTGCCTGTAGGAGTAGAACGACCTTTTGGTAAAAAAAAAAAAAGGCAAAATTACAATTTTATATGTAGACTATTAAACCAAGAAGTTGATACGCTGATAGTCCTCTCAGCTTTTATTTTTAGATATTTGCTGGTTGGTACAGTAGTACTAGTCTAAACTTTAGACTAATAATAGATGCAATTGCATGGAGAGGCATGGATGTTAGCTCGTACAAAGATGTATGAAATATATCAGCTTAGACCCTGGTTGCAAGTATAACCATTTATAAAAGGCAGGATGAAGGTGGTAGTGGTAAACCCAGCCTTCAACGTGACGTCACAGGCTATGCCTGTAGCGTCAGTTTCTTCGGTGACTGATAGTACATAGAGGTCATGTGGAGGCTGGGTTTACCCAGGCTATGAAGGTGGGGCATAGATTGAGGTGGGGTAATCAAATCCTGATCGTGGGCACTAATGAGGTGAGTAACTGGCAAAGGTGAGAGGTGATGTTGTGAAAGATTCTGGGAGATTGAGTCCAGGATGTTGATGTACAGTTCAAATTAAGTAGTCCATAGAGGAAGTGAGCAGGTGATGTGGCCTGGGCAGGGATGAACAGGCACAACAGGTGTAGAGGGCGTCCGGGAGGCAGGGCCGAAGGGTGGAGCAACCCTGGACGATGGCCCGGACACCAACGACACAGGCGGAACCTTTCAGGAGGCCGGCCCGGACACTGGTGACGAAGACCATGACGGTGGCTGGGCGGTGCAGAAAGCTGGCGACTAAGGAGGGGCAAAAACAAAAGGGGTCAGACGTCACAACCCTAAAAGAGGCCTTGATTGTCATGCCTGGCCTAATGTCAAATTCAAAGCAACAAAGCTATACACTAAATTACATAACATCCAGTGTGACAGTCAGTCAGTCAGTCAGTCAGTCAGTGGCAGACAGACATCAGTCAGTCAGGTAGACAGGCAGACAGTGAAACACACAGTCAGTTCAGACACTGACAGACAGTGGGACAGACAGACAGTCAGGCAGACAGTGAGACAGTCAGTCAGGTAGACAGGCAGACAGTGAGAGTCAGGCAGACAGTGAGACAGACAGACAGACAGACGGTAGGTCAGGTAGACAGTCAGGTAGACAGGCAGTCAGTCTGAAAGACAGACAGTGAGACAGTCAGGCAGACAGTGAGACAGACAGACAGACGGTCGGTCGGTCAGTCAGTCAGGTAGACAGTCAGTCTGACAGAGAGTCAGTCAGTCAGTGACAGACAGACATCAGTCAGTCAGGTAGACAGACAGTGAAACACACAGTCAGTTCAGACACTGACAGTCAGGTAGACAGGCAGACAGTGAGACAGTCAGGCAGACAGACAGGTAGACAGGCAGTCAGTCTGACAACAGTCAGTCAGGTAGACAGGCAGACAGTGAGACAGTCGAGCAGACAGACAGAAAGTCGGAAAGTAGGATATTGACTGTCTGTCTACCTGCTGACTGCAGTCAGGTAGACAGACAGTGAGACAGATTGACAGTCAGACAGACAAGCTAGCTTGTCGCTACATTTTATACTGTAGAACACCACAACATGAGCGGCAGGTTTGCCTCAAATATAAGTTGAAAGGTGGGGTAATCAAATCCTGATCGTGGGCACTAATGAGGTGAGTGAGAGGTGATGGTGTGAAAGATTCTGGGAGATTGAGTCCAGGATGTTGAGGTATAGTTCAAATTAAGTAGTCGCCCCATGCAGGAAGTGAGCAGGTGATGTGGCCTGGGCAGCGACGAACAGGCACAACAGGTGTAGAGGGTGTCCAGGAGGTTGGGCTGAAGGGTGGAGCAACCCTGGACGATGGCCCGGACACCAATGACACAGGTGGAACCTTTCAGGAGACTGGGCCTGACACTGGTGATGAAGACTGTGGCTGGGCCGTGCAGAAGACTATGGGCAAAAACAAAAGGGGTCAGAGGTCACAGACCTAAAAGAGGCCTCTATTGTCATGGCTGGCCTAATGTCAAATTCAAAGCAACAATGGAAAGCTATACACTAAATTACATAACATCCAGTGTGACAGTCAAGCAGACAGTCAGTGGCAGACAGACATCAGTCAGTGAGGTAGACAGGCGAAACACACAGTCAGCAGAGAGACGCTGACTGACAGTCAGTCAGGTAGACAGGCAGACAGACAGACAGACAGTCAGGTAGACAGTGAGACAGACAGTCGTGCAGACAGTCAGATCAATCAAACTTTATTGCAGCCAAAGGCCAAAAGGTACAAAACAGGACATGTATATAAATAACAACATTTTAAAGCTAAAAACAGGTCCATCATACAACCCCACACAGCCAAGAGTCATAAGAGGCACTTGTACCAGTGTGACCATATATGAGAGTGGTAACGAACAGAGCTGTAGCTTGGATTAACCAACACCATAATTACCTCATTAAGTGACCCATCAAGTCTACATTTAAAACTGTGCATGAGGTTTCTCAGTAGAGCCTGGAAGGTTGTCAAGCCATTAGTACAGAACAGCTGACTTGCACTACCCCCCCTAGGCTCCTTCAGGAGAATCCTGAGGGCGTCGTTATAAGCTACCTTAAGTTTACGTAAACTCTTACTTTTGTAGTTCACCCATAAGGGGGCAGTGTAGAGAGGGGTGCAGTAGGCTCTGAACAGGTTCACCTTCACCTCCATTGAACAGAAATGAAATTTCCTGACTAACATGTTAGCTTGCGCATATAGCATACGACGCTGTCTAAGCATATCAGAGTCATCCTGCATCTTGTCATCAATGATGTGTCCCAGATATTTGCAGTTGCTGGCCACAGAGATTATCCGACCTGACAAATAAAATACGGGGAAATTAAGTTTCTGATCCCCTTTCGACCGGCAGATCAGAACCACACTCTTTTTGGCATTATATTTCACATCAAACATAACACCATATTCAGAACAGATGTTAAGTAGCTGTTGAAACCCCGCACTACTGGGGGAGATAATGGCAAGATCATCAGCATACATAAAATGATTAATCAATGTGCTACCTATCACACAGCCAGTCCTACAAGTAGTCAACTGCTTGGATAAGGCATCCATATAAAGATTAAAAAGGGCTGGGGATAAAATCCCCCCCTGACGGACCCCATTGCCAACACTAAATGGGGCAGACACCGAGTTCCCCCAACTTACCCGCATACTCTGGTTGGCATACCAGTATACAAGGATGCGGATGAAAGAACCTGGCACACCTCTCTGCATTAGTTTGGTAAAAAGCTTATGGTGATTGATTTTGTCAAAAGCTGACGAGGCATCAATAAAGCCAACAAACATAGTGGAGCCATGTTGTCTGTAAAGCTCAACCGCTTCTTTTAACGCATAAATACAAAGATCTGTACTGTGTTTGGCCTTAAAACCAAATTGATTGTCAGTGGTTGAGATAAAAACACTTATCCTATCGAGTAAAATCTTTTCAAAAACTTTCGATATAATACTGGCTAAGGCGATGGGACGGTAGTTGGCCAGGCTCCCAACCTTTCCAGCTTTGTCCTTAATGACAGGGACTAAGGTAACTGCAATCATAGAGTCTGGCAGAATACCATGCAACAGAAGACCTGAAAAGCAGATGGATAGCAGCACTGCTAACCTGGGGCTAGCCAGTTTTAGATGTTCAGCAGTGATGCTATCCATGCCGCAAGCTTTATTATTGGGCAGTTGCTTAATAGCTTGGTCAGAAAGTAAGTTAGTCACTGACTGATGTATGCTACTGACTGTCTGTCTCACTGTCTGTCTATCTGCTGACTGACAGTCAGGTAGACAGACAGTGAGACAGATTGACAGACAAAGAGACAGGCAGACGGTCAGACAGACAACCTAGCTAGTCGCTACGTTATACTGTACAACACCACAACATGAGCGGCAGGTTTGCCTCAAATATAACAGCTGAAAGCTAACGTTAGCTTGCAAGCTAACGTTAATGTAACGTTACCTAAACATCTGTTTTAGCTGATATAAGTTTGAAAGCATGGCCACATGGAGAGGACAACATAAAAACGACAAACAACATAAAAAATAACGAAATAACGTTACTAACCTGAGCAGCGCGGAGCACCAAAACGCTGCAGAGCGGCACTGATCTCGGAGTATGTTTCTCCACTGTCAAACAGTTTGTGGATGAAGTTATGATAAGGTTCAAGTGCGGCCATAACTGCAATAAGTTGTCAAAACGTAACAAGCAAACTTCAGACCATACAACTCCTCTCTTCCTGTTTTCTGAGACTGAAACTTCCGCGGAAATGTCGCGCATGCGCCTCCTCTCCTCTCCTCGTTTTCCCAGCATTCACGGGGGTTTCCAAAAATATCCAAATATCACAGAAACAAAACAACAAAACAAATCTTGATTTTCCCCTTTTCCCGTTTAGTTTTAAAACGAAAAACCTCCTGTTTTTTCGTTTTTTGATTTTCCGTTTTTCCGTTTTTGTTTTAAAACGGAAAAAGAAAAAAACTAAACCGTTATTTGGTTTTTCCGATTTGGTTTTGAAACGGAAAAACGAAAGAACACAACATACACGGATTAACGTACCTTGGTCCAATGAAAACCACCCACCCACTATTGAAAACGAAAAAACGAAAAAACGAGAAAACCAGAAAACGAGCTGAGTTTTTGTTTTTCCGTTTCATAGGAAAAACGAAAAAACGAAACTACGACCGTTTTCTGGTTTTTCCCTTTGTCAATTTAAACAAAAAATCAAACCGGTAAAACGTACCCTGCCCATCTACACCTACATTGTTATCTGCATGACAAAATCACAGTAAGACATTAAAGTAGGACAGTGAAGGAAATAATGCCAGTTGCATGAGATCCACTCAACGTCCACCTTCCTCCTGAAAATGCATGGAAATGATACATACACTAAGCTCATCCAAACAGCAATGTTGTCAGGAAGTTTTCACCCATAGCGCGCAATTCACAATATCACTTTGACTTTACAGTCAGTCAAATCTACATTAGTTTAGCATGTACAGCCACTTAAAGGACAAGTTCACCCAAAAAAAGTTGTTTAGTTCACAAAACAGTTATGGAGTTTTCCAGGGAAACAGAATTACAGCATTCTAAGAAACAAATAAAGTGATGGTGACCAACTTTCCAAGGTAAAAAAAGAACAGAGGAAAAAATCTTGTCCATACTGCTCATCTGGCGTAATCCAAGTCTCAACAAGCCCTGAGATGCAAAGTTGAGGACATAATTTACACCTTGTTAGCTGAAATCGTCACTGTAGCAGGCTACAGGCTACTTTTCACGTCAACTTGGTATCTCAGGGCTTTTGAAGACATGGATTGGCACCTCAGGGCTTTTGAAGACATGGATTACACCAGTATGGAGCCATTTTATCCTACGTGTTGGTTTTAGCGCAACTTCTTCCAGTTTTACCGGCACGGTGATGTTGCCAGCTCTGTCAGAGCACCAACTCCAGTCTTGGTCACCGTCACCATGGAGACGGCGAGGTAGCATGTTGTTACACACAGGGGCTGTGACTCTCTGTGAACTGCTCACCATGGCAACCTTTGTGAGGAGGGACTGCCTGGACCCATTTTCTAGTGCCATTACTTCTGTTTCTTTCTGTGGGTTCTCTGTTTAGCCTTGGGCTCTGAGCCTTTCTCAGGGTCCTGTGCTGCCCACAGCCCAGGCACAGCCAGAGGCCCCTGGGAGGATGTGTTGTGCAGAGTGGAGGACACGGCCCGAGCAGGCGCACTGAGACCTGAGGCCCAGCTTATCTCTGTGCTACATCCAGCACTGAGTGAGAAAGAGAGAGCGGAAATGATCCCTCACAACCAGCAATGGGTTTTATGTAATATTCATGTGTTTAAACATACCTTAGGCGACTTATAAACGCACAATTACCTCCTCTATTTTTTCAAAGAGGAAGTGGTGATTTGTGGTGAATACATTCATTGTGCCAAAAAATGTTAAGATGGAATACATTCAACATTCCGGTTCTAGTGTAATATGTTCATGTGTATCATCCATGCTTTGTGTCATCCAGTCAAGGATGTATTTGATTCACTTCAAGACATTTTGCTCGCTTAACTGTCAGTGTGATTGGCATAAGCCTGTGTTCACACCAGGTGCTTAACATAAGCAGAACTGAAGCTGAAGCTGAGCTCACGCTACCTGCTGGCTGGCGTACAATCTCCCAGGTGAAGCTTGAGCACGCCCTGACTGTGCAGCTCCAACAAGTGCTCAAACTCCAGAGGCATGGTGTGGAGGTTTGTGTTGGGCTTTGAATCATCATAGTAGTGGTTGGTGAGGGACTGGTTTCTGACCGGGTGCTCGCTGAACGGCCAGAAGCCGTACACATGCACGTTGGCACAGAGCTCCAGCGCCAGGCTTACCACCATGAAGCCGGTGCTGAGCCGCACTTGGTTAGTGAGGCCCTGGGAGCGCCAGAAGTGGTCCAGACTCCGCAGATAGTCCGGGTTGAAGAAAACGGGCCGGGTGGGGCTTTTATACTCCTGGATGGAGTACAGGGCCCGCATGGACAGGTCCGTGTTGCGCAGGTAGGAGAAGGCAGGCAGCAGCAGCAGCGAGTCGCCGTAGAGACGCAGGCTCTCCACAAAGGGGGAGCGGCGCGCCATCAGAGACCTGAACCTGAAAACATAGAGGATCAAGGAACAAGAGATGTTGCAGGTTAACTATTGATGTTAAGGTTGACGACAAGATGTATCCAGTCTCCACATCCACACACTCACCTCTGTCTTAAGATGCTCGGGTTTGCTGTCACAAGGTCAGTCTTGCTGCCCACATCTTTCTTATAGTCATCTTGCAAAGGAGCTAGGTTGCACCTGAACGAGGGTGAAAGGGGCCAAGGAAAATCACTACATTTGTTTGAACAGGGGTGGTGATGGCCTATCAGCATTTCACACTCCATTATGAGATTGCATGTAATGGACGAGTACCCACCTGATAACAAACTGGGCAGAATCTATCTTCTCTCCACAGCTGCTGTTGACCAGGATCCCGCCATTCCCCACAACAGCACATGTGTCCCATGATTTATTTCCAAAGGGATTCTCCTGGAATCAACACCAACACTTTACATGTATTATCGTATTCATAAACACACACACACACACACACACACACACACACACACACACACACACACACACACACACACACACACCTGTTCATGATAGACCAGGGGTGTCAAACATACGGCCAGGGGGTGAGAACCGGCACGCCAAAGGGTCCAATTCGGCCCACAGGACGACTTTACAAAGTGTAAAAATTGCACTGAGAAGTCCTTCAATCCAATTTGATGCACTTGTGAAGGCTTCAGGAGTAATTAGCATAATCATGTTTTCTGTATTCATCACTAAATGGTCAACTATTTTCAGTACCCTTGAATATAGACAATTGCAGTTGCTTGTCAATTGTAATGCAAACTTACAGACAGTCGATTTGATCATTTGTTTGATCAGCCTATGGTAGCAGAGAGTTGTGAAAACATGTTCTTAAAATGTACCTGTAATTCCACACACACACACACACACACACACACACACACACACACACACACACACACACACACACACACACACGCTGTGAATAATCCATTCACAGTCTCCCATGCACACGGAGAGCGGTGGGAGGGAGAAGTGGGAGAGGAGAGCAGAGAGAGTGAAGAGAGAACAGAACAATAAACACACACACACACACACACACGCGTGCGCACACACAACTTTTGCAGGTGTTGTTATTTATAGGTTATTATTCATTGATTTTCTTTGTCTGGCTCACTTGAGACCAAATTGGGTCGCATGTGGCCCGTGGACTAAAATGAGTTTGACACCCCTGTGTGTGATGATGGACCAGGAGCCATGGTGAGGGAAGTGTATTTGACTCAAAGTTTACGCTCCATGACAGCCAAAGGAACAAGGAACAAGAAGGACAAAACCGAACCGAGATAACGTGATGTTTAGACTAATATCAATAATGAAGACTACTTACATGTAGCAGCCATCGCCCAGTTCAGGTTATATCACAGTGCACGCCCCCTTTCTTTGAGGTTGTATAACCCATTCATTGTTAGGCACGGCCCCTTTCATTCATGCTGTCTCCTCATCCATTCACAGTCTCCCATGCTTCCCCTCTGTTGCAATAACCAATCAGCCAAAGCTATTTCTTTCCTGCTGAGCCAATCACCTAACCGGCGCAGTATTTCAGAGTCCATGTTTTACTATGTGCTGCGTATGTGCGATAGAGTAGCGTAGGAATGAGTCCGGAAAACATGGATGCTAACACTTCCGGGTTCTTCACTGTTTCTGCCTATGGAATTTTTGGCGCAATGCTTAAAATAAGGTCTGAGGTGAACGCAAGCTTATTCAAACGCGAACCTGTGTTCAGCAGGTTAATCTTCACACATGAGGTACCACACTAATAAGTGGATCACTGCAATTATACAGCAGCTCTTCTGGCAAGTACAAAACAACTTGCCTCTATAAAGGTGCTGAAGATCTCGGGCGTCACTTGGAGGGGGTTCTTAGCCAAACCCTCACCATTGTACACAATGTTGGATCCCAGTGGAGTGTTGGCCTGTGTGACGATGGCCTTGGTGAGGCCACTGCAATTGGTGCTCAGCAGATCTCTGTAGAACACAGCAAGTTCTCGATTAAAGAATAAACTTAGAGGAAAGACTTTAGTTTAGATGAAAGGAAATGTAGGTTGATTGGTCAGTTTAGGTGTGTAAAAACAATGGGTTAGGGTTATGTCAGTGTTATGATATGCTATGAGAATTGACAGTGTTTTTCCTCTCAAGTTATAAATGCAACGTGCTCCTGGCCGGCCTACCTGCCACCGACATCCGACCTCTTCAGCTCATTCAGAACGCTGCAGCCCATCTGGTATTCAACCAACCCAAATTCTCTCATGTCACTCCCCTCTTCCAGGACCTTCACTGGCTTCCCATCTTGGCACGCATCAAATTCAAGACACTGGTCCTGGCCTACAGGGCAATACACCAGTCAGCTCCCCTGTACCTGCAATCTATGGTCAGATTCCTTCGCTTCCCTTCGCTCCTCTACCAGTGCAGGACGCCTCGCCCCTCCTTCGCTACGGGGGCTCAAAAGTCGCTCATCCCGATCTCGACTCTTCTCGTCCCTGGCACCTCAATGGTGGAACGAGCTTCCACCTTCGGTCAGGACAGCTGAATCACTGCCGATCTTTCAGAAAAGACTAAAGACACACCTTTTCAGGCTCCATCTGGGCCCTTCTTGATCTAACTTCTTTCTATTAAAAAAAAAAAATAACCTAAACTAAACTTGTACCACTGTTCCTTCAGAAAGTTGTAGTTGTCATAGACTGTGCTGCATAGTTGATTGCTCTATTGCTGACAAAAATGTGTTATTGTAAGTCGCTTTGGATAAAAGCGTCTGCCAAATGACGTAATGTAATGTAATGTAATGTAATAAATGATTAAGCTTCTGGATTTACTTCCATAGAGTTGATTAAAGACAAAGAGAAGTAGCAGGCAACAGAGTGAATATGAATGACATTTTATTTTTGTGTCATGCTAAATTAACGGCCCATCCCACATGAGATTGCATGACAGTGTTGTTGTGTTGTATGAGGAAGAACGAAACTAGGATGCAGCGTAGCGTTAACAAGAAGAGATGTGCTTTACTGAACAAGTGCACTTCCTTCTACTTCCTACATTCATGAATAAGTTATTAATTCCTCTTGCCTATTGTCCCTAAATCCCACTCAAATCAAATATTCTCCTGGCTAACCTGCTCTCCTCCATGTTTATTTAACAGTCTGTTCCATAACCGTTACCGGATCACACCTGCCTTCCAACGTAATAAATGTCTCCCATCCTTATCTCCAGTAATGGCATGGGTTGGTGCAAATTTGTGTACTTCAAGAAAGTATCTCAGACGACGTGGCTCCATAGAACAAGGGCCTGGGCCCTCCCAGGGATGGACGAATACCTTGCTGCCTGCCCACCACACTCACAGCCGCGCAGTGTTCTTCTGGCCTCATGAGACCGAAATAGGCCAACTTGACCCAGATGCTTGCAAGTATAAACTTTGACAACTTGAGTTATTACTGTTTTCACTGTTATACTACCTCCTACTGTATGTACGTGTGTATATGCGTATACATATGAATATGTGTATGTATGTATATTATTATTCTTATTTTATTTTATTTTATTATCTAATTTTATTTATTTTTTCTGTTGGAATGGGATTGGGTTGTGGGGAGGCAAAGGAGGGTAGATGTGTTGGTTGCGATGTTTCAATGTGAAAAAAAGAAAGAAAATTACACTGGTTACTGTACTGTAATGCCAATGCTCCTTGCTCAAAAATAAATATTATAAAAATAAAAAAAAGTATCTCATTATCAACCCCTTCACATTTAGGATAATTATTATGTCCCCAAACCCCAGAAGCATAGTCCAACACTGGGCACATACTTGATACAGTTTGGCAGTGTTGTAGTCAAATCACTATATCTTGAGTCTCAAGTCCCCAATGTTTGAATCCAAGTCCGAGTCACCAAAGAAGAGTCCGAGTCAAGTCCCCGGAGTTACACACAGTCGGAAATGAAGAATCTTTGACTTTATTATAAACACTACATAATTCTGTCATTTTATAAAAAGTAAATGATCCGTGTAATGAAATGGAAATGAGTCCCAGAAATGCGTCGCAGAGGGATGCTTGATTTACTGAATTTCAGCAAATCTTTGAGGAACATTTCACATGATTGATTGATTGATTGATTTATGATTGATTTATTAGATTTTTCTTAAACAAGACATGACAATAAGCAATAATGTTGAGACAATTGAGATTGAGACAGCTCAACAAGCACATAACCATTATGTCGTGACCAGCGGGAAACAGCAAGTCTGCAGAGTCATAGAGCACATAGAAAAACAAAAACAGGATTCAAACTAAGTATAAAAACCATGACAACACATGTAAAACAATAGATTGATTAAAACTAAACTCAAAAAACAAGACAAAACAGACAAGACAAAAGGGGTGGTTGGTTCTGTAGGTACTAGTATTAAATGGACGGGTCAGCTTGATCTAGGTTAGGACGGGAGGGAGGGGGGGGGGGTGGAGCTCAAAGGATTCAATGTATCTGAGGAAAGGCTGCCAGACGCAATCAAATTTGTAGCTAGAGCCGCATAAAGTATGTTTGATTTTCTCTAGTTTCATAAACGTAAAGACATCAGCTAACCAACTAGTATGAGTAGGGGGAGAGGCAGTGAAATTTCCAGTGAAATAAAACAAGTCTCCTGGCAAGTGATTTCTTTTTTACCTGAACTTTTTGGAATTGTCCTCCTGCTTCCTCCAGGTGCGAGAGTAATGCTCCACTAATTTATCAATGATGCTGAACCTGTGACACACACACACACACACACACACACACACACACACACACACACACACACACACACACACACACACACACACACATGCAATCAGCAGGTGCACAAAACCTGTAGCACTTGATAACATGTACTGCAGGGACAACAAAAGAGGTAATTTAACAGAGAACCAGTGATGCTTGTTTGCTCTCACCCGCAGTTTTTGCATGGTTTAGCCGAGGGCTCAACGGCTTTTTCTTCCCAGGCTTGGTGGACAGAGGCTTGAGGTTGCATGTTTCTAAATGGGAGGAATAGGGAGAAAACAGCTGGTCAGATTAGTCAAATGCAAAAAGCCAAAGAGCAAGATAACGAGTCAGAACAGTCATCCTTCTCCATTCTTCTGTTAACTTCTTGTGAACGAAATAATGTTGACGTTTAACGATTCATCAATTTGCAGTGTGGACCCCTGGACCACACACCCCACCCCACCCCACCCCCCAGGAGCCCTGGTGGATCCCACATTGAGAACCACAAAATAGATGAGAGCAATAATTACATACAGAGTCATGCATATATAGAGGCATCTCTCCTGGGAAGAAGACCGAATAGTGGAAAATGTGCCAGTTTGATTGAACAACCAGTCTAAAGTCCCAACCAGAGACATTTCAGTCAGGTTGTTCCAATGACTGGAAACAGCCTCAAAAGAAAACGTTTCAAAAGTCAACAGTGTGAATCAAATACTGTAAACCTGACTGAAGCATGTCTCCATGACATCTCATCATCCTTCATCTGGCTGACTCACTGACTGACTATGTGACTACCAGGGTATTAAAACCAGCAAATAATAAACTGTGCCCAGCCTGGGCAGATGAGCCTCTGTTGGAATGCAGAATGTCAAAACTAACCCACCGAAGCAATAACGAGCACAATCAAAGGAACAAAAATGTCTCAGGTGCATGGCAAAAGATACACTGGAATGACTGAGAATGCAGAATGTCTGTAAGAACATTATGCAGGTGTGGCAGGGATATGAGGAGCTTATTGAGCTTTGATTGTATAACTTGTCACGCTACATGCCGTATTATTATTACCTGCCGTAATAATAAACAAGGCCAGGTCGAAACCTGGCATAGGCCTGGTGCATGGTATCGTCACCCATGTACTGTATGTCCGTGTTGGAAATTAACTTTTCCCGATTTGAAATTGTACCAGCCTACACATTTGTTTCCCAGGCAGGCATATTTTGTAATCCCACTTTTGTGTATAACTAACATTTGTGTAATGGTTGTCTTGATTTGGGAAGAAAATAGAAACACATTTTAACAATCAACACAACACATACAACATAGTGTGTGGTCCGATGATAAGACGACTCCCCTTTTCCAAGACACATTTTGGGAAGATAAAATGAAAAATCCTTTTTGAAGGGCAGATCTTATTTTTTTAATCAAGACAATCATGTTATTGGAATATAATAATAAAAGACATTTGTGTAGCACTCCCCGGGAACATCCATTCAACTCTATGGGAAACGAGCCAACTTCTCTCTCGGTCTATGTCTTAAATAAACACTTTCCAAATGAGTTGATGGTCTGAAAAAACAATTTCAAGTATTTTTCATGCTCTCAAGTCCTCCGTTTTTTTAATTATAGCCCCATTTCGAGGAAAATAGGCGATTCGGATACTTCGGATAATGAGAACATTAATACTTCCGCCCGTTAGAGGCAGCAATGTGACGCAAGGCATATGTGGTCTGCGGAAAGTACACAAATAAGAAATTCGTGCAAACAATGCTAGCAGATAGCAAGTCATACTTTAGCAAATTATCAGAAAATAGCGTGACTTTGATATTTTAATAATGTTAGTAGACACACGTAACTGTATAGATACCATACATGTAAAGTGATGCTCATAACATGGCGGACCATTTAACGTTAGCCTATCTAATGTAGGACCTACATGTAACGTTAAATGGTCTGCCCATGTTATACAGTAAGCGTCATAAGGTTATGTTAACGTGACATAACATCACAAGTTTTTGCAGACTTGAATCTGGTCGTTTGTTCAATTTGCTCTTCGGGATGGTATTGGACATTTAAAGATGATACACACTTGTCTTGAGGCACCCGACAAGCTCAGCAATTTAATATGTCATCCTTATTTGAAAACATACTTTATCAGATCGATAGAACTGAACATAGCCTAAGGTCTTGCACGAATATGTCTTCTGGTAAATTAGGCATATATACCGTAGATAATCTACCAAGCAACACTTGACACAAATATAGGTAACCATTTCACAGCAGTCCAGCCCACCATGGTGGAAAATGAACCATTCTTTAAGTTAGAATTATATCAAAATATATGTTGCATGGTGTGTGCCGAATTGTTACAGATAACCATATTTCAATAAATAAGAATCATTCGTTGATTTGAAGCAGTCGGTTGGTTCTCCATCTTCACATTCTTCTTCCTCGTCATTTTGGTCCAAGCTGGTTCACTCGACATCAAATATCTTTATATCACATCTTATTAACAACCTGCCTGCTCTGACCAGACAACTATAATGGGCTCGTTCTGTGATATTTGCGGTACATTCGGGTACATGATTTACCTTACTACATAGCCTACACAACGGTTCTTTGTTGGCAATGTTTATTGACAAAAGCACACTGGCAGATATACATATATCAAATGGTTCAAAGTAAATCTGTCAAAAGTCTCAAATCTGTCAGCATTATATTGTCAGCATTTGGCTTATGTTATTGCAATATCTTAGGTTGAACAACTGATGATCAGCAATATTCTCAAATGGGAATCAAAACGTAGCATAAATTTTCACAAATCATTTGACCAGGGCCCTATACCACGAATGTTGTATAAGAAGATCCAGGATCTGTCCCTTGATCTGGTTTGTCTAAACCAGATAAGCTCAATTGTAGTTAACTTGTACTACGAACGTCGATTGCCACTCGTTAACTCGAACCAGGTTTTTCTAATCAAGCCGAGCGCTCGTGCACATGAAAATGCCCGTGCACTGGAGCTTGTGCCCGCAAAAGAGGCGTGGTTTTTAACAACTGCCAATCCCAATGCAATATGGACTGCTCCAACTCCTACACAGCGCCAGACACGCCTATTTCCTCATTGAATGAAACCGCAAATAAAAATCTGCGTTGGATATTATTACTGTTCCCGACTGTCTAAAGTGACCTACTTGAGAGCACAAAATGAATATATAAAAACATATTCCAAAGTGGTAAGTAGGGCTTAATTAAAATGTAGCCTGCAACAAGTGCAAGGCTTTAGTCCTTGATTAATTCAACAGGAGCCTTTTTTTTTTTTTTTTTTCATTTGAATGCAATGTATTTTTCATATGGGGACCATGTGAATGGTGACTCGCTGTTTCCAGAGAGCTGATTGGTAAGCAGGTGGGTCTTTCATGGGTTTTGATCTTATCCCCGACACTATACATGAAAGCCCCCGACGCGAAAAAGCGTAGGGAGATGCAAATCATCTGTGGCACAGACAGGGCATGCCTACGGAGGGTCACGTTAGCAAGATAGGGCTGCAACAAATCACACAAATATCTTAATCCGTCACTGGAGAAGCGATATCTCTCGTACAGATAATCCTCTGAATGATCAAATGGATCCTGCCGGTCGCGAAACACTCTTTCTCTCCTCAGAGCCCCCCTTACAATTCGTGCTCCTTCCTCGATGGGAAACTCGTCCAGAAAGGGGTTGGCCATTTTTCCAAACTGCTGATTCCATTGGTTCGTGGGCGGTGTATTTAAGGTCTAATCGTATCCTTGCAACTTAACCTGCTGTGGACCAGGTTAAGTGTGAAGCATAAGTTGCTATGGAAATATATGTCGGTAAGAAGTTAACTACCGTAGCTATGTAGCACGGCCAAACCAGGGTTAAACCTGAAGTTACCTCGCTAAACCACTAATCGAGCTTTGTGGTACAGGGCTCAGGGGACAATGTGCCTCTGTTTTGTTTTGCTGTTCCTGCTCCACCATGGTAGGCTACTCCGGCGGCCATCCCTTGAAGAAACAAACGACACCGTGTTATATTAATCAGAACATTAACGCCACAAAATTTCTGTTAAAGTATAGCAACGGCGCTCACCACCTTGCTCACATGTTCATGTTAGCACACGATGCTAATCGAGCTAGCGTTAGCTTACAAACATGAGCATCACTCAAACAGTCCAACATAGCAGAGCACCAAGTGCGTGATCAAATCCACCTCAGTTCTAAAGTTTAGAGTTTGCCCAGAGATCATTATGAGCAAACTATGTCTCCACTCCGCGAGTGCATAGATTTGGGAAGTGTGGAGTTAGGAACGTAGCTTGATAATGCCTTGCTACGCAGCAAACAGGGGAAATGAAAGTGCACTTACCCTTACTGTGGCATGCAAAAAAGTTGTGGTGGACGTCGGCACAAATAAGCTGCAGCGTCCTCCTTGTAACGAGCTAGCCAAAGTATTAGTTTGCAATGAGCTAGTGTTGCCAGATGCAGCTGATGGTTTCCAGGCAACCAGCTTAGAGGTGCATTACTGCCACCTACCGGACTGGAGTGTGGAAAGACCAGCTTAGAGGTGCATTACTGCCACCTACCGGACTGGAGTGTGGAAAGACCAGTTTAGAGGTGCATTACCGCCACCTACCGGACTGGAAAGTGGAAAGACCAGTTTAGAGGTGCATTACCGTGTGTGGAGTCGTGCATAATGTGTCCGGCGACTGAGTCGAATGTAAGGGGCCCTGCTGTGCATGCTGCACACCGGCCCCAAAAATATATAATAATAATAATAATAATAAATATAGCCACAAGCGGCAATGGCAGGGGTTCAAGCCTTGCGCAAATTGAACACCTAAGGCTACGTTCACACAGGGCACCCAAGCCTTGCCTACGCCTTGCCTTTACCCACGCTTTTAAATAGGCGTCCTTTTTAGTCAATGAGGCTGTGTACACACAACACGTTCTCACTCTGACCACGTAGCATATTGACGCTTTGTCCCGTCCCTTATGCGCCACTTGTTACTAACATGGTACCCTTGAGCGACCCATGAAACGACTTGGGCTTTCCGACTAAACTCAATGCAAACCCATAGAAGTCAACTTTGACGCTTATGGCAACTGCTCCCCCATCAGCCTAACTGCTCGCCCATTAGTCAACTGCTCACCATTAGCGTCTGGGGGGAGGTTAGGTTTAGGCGTGGGAGGTGGGAGAGGTTAGGTTTAGGGTCTGGGGGAGGTTAGGTTTAGGCATGGGGTGGGAGAGGTTAGGGTTAGGGTTAGGGTCTGGGAGAGGTTAGGTTTAGGCATGGGGTGGGAGAGGTTAGGTTTAGGGTTAGGGTCTGGGAGAGGTTAGCTCCTCCAGACCCTAATGGGCGAGCAGTTGACTAATGGTGGAGCAGTTAGGCTAATAGGGGAGCAGTTGCCATAAGCGTCAAAGATGACTTCCATGGGTTTGCATTGAGTTTAGTCGGAAAGCCCAAGTCGTTTCATGTGTCGCTCAAGGGTACCATGTTAGTAACAAGCGACGCACAAGGGACAGGACAAAGCGTCAATATGCGACGCGCTCAGAGTGAGAACGGGTTGGTACACAGGGCGCCTCAACGTGAACCTAGCGTGTACCCACGCCTTGCCTGACCTGCGCCGATTTTATCGTTTAGGCGTGAGTTCTATTTTCAAGCCGACTAGGCGCGTGAAGGCAGACTTCTTCTGTCAAGCCATGAAGGAAAAATGCGACAATATCCGTGGGAAATGGCGAGTTACTACAACAGTGTTGAGCAGAGAGACAGAGAGAGAGAGAGATTGACGGGTGGCTATCACGTGGGGCTTTCTCCCCGTCGGTAAACAAATCTTCAGGAGAGAGAATAGCGACCGAAGAATCAAGATGGACAATGAAAAGTTAATCCACTTAGTACAACAGCATCCAGTTCTCTATGACAGCAGTCACCCAAGAAGGAGACCTGGTTATAGGCTACATATCCAGCATCAATAGCACATTAAATATATCCGATTTATTTTACCTAACCATGATAATTCGGGACCACACGTGACAAAAAAAATAATAGACCAGAAAACCCTTTTTTAATTAATTTCCCCCTAAATAAATATATGACATAGTTTATCGACCTCACCTATAACAATGGGTATTTCTGTATGTTTTCAAATCTTTTCCTGTGCCAACAGGTTAAGACAGAGATAATTTCACCAACATTCACTATTAAAAATGTAAAAGGAACAAACGAAATGGGGGGAAAAAAGTTTTTCCGTTTTTCCGTCTCCGTTCTTCCGTTTCAAACTTTAAAATAAAACCACTTAAAAATGGGCAGCGGGCCACAGTTGGCCACCCCTGACTTGGATTAAACCAATCAGAGTAAGACACATCTTCCCATTCAGCTCATCATCATCTAGCTGTCAAACTAAAAGCCACCTTTTCTCTGGTCTGCTGCTTTTTCAGTGCCTTCCTGTGACCCTCCTCCACCTCATTCTCCTCCAGTCCTCTCCAAGGTCTTCAGATTCAGAAGCCTTCTCAAGCTAGACTCCGCAGGGGGGATATTCAATCCTACTCCTGGCTGCACTACCCCTGCTGATCATGATGTCATTATCAAGCTGACGTCATGATGGAGACTAATTGCCAAATATATATCTAATGTGCCTACAGGCTCATGTATCTAATCATTTAATAAATCATTGTCATTCTAGAAATGTGTCTCTCTGATTGAAACGTTTTTAGGCCTTTCGCAGGCCATTTTATGGCATCGTGACACCATCACATCCCTTCACTGTTTTTCTGCCACGACGCAAATTTCTGTGAGTTGGTACATCGCAGAGACCTGAAATTTTGACCCATTGACAGATATTGGTGGTTACTAGTGTAGAATAATTAGATAATTGCCTGCTATTACTCCTCCTGGGGTTAGGGGCACTGCAGGCGCAGTGTCTTGGTATGACCTTCTGTTCAGAGGTTATAAAAGCTATCAACGCCCATAGAAGGGGGTCATTGCTAGCTCACGAAGGCAGGGGTACGAAGCTGGAATGTCCCGGATCCGGTTAAACTTTTGTTTCTGTAAATACATCATTGCATTTACATGCTAACAATAAAGAGATAACTGAGAATAATCCGTTTATGGCAATAATCTGATTTCTGCGTTTACATGCACTTTAATAATCCGACAATAGGAAAAACCTGGGTTTACATGATTCAAACCCCAAGCACCAGTGCGTCATCAGACGGACAGAGCACCGACGTGGAATCATCCACTCAGCGGCGTTTTTTACCCCCAAGAAAGCCCCCAAGAGGAGGAGGCGGCGTAGGATGAGGAGGGGGAAGAGGCGGTCACGCCCAAGGGATTCCCCAGTCCACACCAACGTGATCAACATTTCCAGCCATGAGTTGACCAATGATCAATGCAGTGCTTTAGCTTATATATATATATATTATATACATCATAACAGTTAAAGCAACAAAGTTGTACTCTGTCATTGTCGACTCCACCATTGACATTACCAAGATAGATCAGTTCTCTCTGTCCCTCAGGTATGTCACTGAAACGGGCCAGAGTATGGAGCACTTTATTCAGTTTGAAGAGCTTCCATGCAGCAACGCAGATAAATTTTTTAATGTACTTGTAAATGCACTCAATGCATTAGGTCTGGATGTTAAACTTATCCAGGGCCAGGCATATGATGGGGCAAGAACAATGTCAGGTCATTTATCAGGGCTGCAGGCAAGGGTCAAACAACAGTGCTCCCAGAAGGCATTTTACGTGCACTGCTGTGGGAGCAATCTAAACCTCGTCCTCCTGGATGCAGCATGTTCACTGTGTAGCACAAAACTCTTTTTTGGTACACTGGAATCAGGGCCGGCCCTAGCCATCTGGGGGCCCTAAGCAGGATATAGACCAGGGGCCCCCTCCCAGGGGCGGGGGTTTGGGGGCATCCGCGCTGGAAGTCCTTTTAAGTAGGGGGTGCTGTAAGGAGAATTTGACGTTTTTGGACTTTTAGCCATATTTAGAAGAATATTTAAAACAAACAAACATGACGATGACGCTCGTTTGTAGCCCTATCAGTGTCAAGCAAGCGTGTAGAACCCAGCAGCCATAGGGGTTGCCAGGTCAGTTAAACCAGGGGTTCCCAACCTTTTTTGTGCCAAGGACCGGTAGATACATGCAGGACCGGTTGTCAATTTTAATGGTTTTAGTTACATATATATTTACTCACCAGGTGGCGACAAAAGGTAAATAACAGCCTTTTGTGTTGTATGTAGCCTACAGTACTTATGTTTTTGTTTAAACTACAAACATAAATAAACGTCAACCTATGTTTTAACTACCACACACAGCCTATAATATTATAGCCTATGTTTATTTAAAAAAAAAAAAAAAAAAAAAAAATTAGTTCGCATATAGGGCGGGCCGGCCCTGACTGGAATCCCTCTACTGTTTCCTCACTTCCAGCCTTCCACGATTTAAGATCTTAGAGGAGGAACAGGCCAACATGCAGCTGGAGGGAATTATATTAACATTAAAAGCTCTGTCAGATACCAGGTGGGCATCCAGGAAGCAGGCTACTGAAGCGGTGATACAAAGTCTACCTGCTATACTTGCAGCCTTGGAGCGAATAAAAGTACACAACCTCACTTCACCGAAGACAGCATCGGAAGCAGACGGTCTACTTCACAAGATAAGCACATTTGAATTCAAATTCATGCTGTGTTTTTGGAATGCTATACTGCAGATACATATTATCAAACTACCTCCAAAAAACGACCTCCAAAAAACATCACCACGGCTGTCCAGATGATTGACACCTGTATGAGACAGCTCAAGGAAATGCAAACAGATTTGTCATTTGAAGAAATGATTGAAACACACAAGACATGGCTAGGCGGTGCAACTCTTCCACTGAGTTTACAGGGGGAAGAGGCCAAAGACGAAAACACTTCCATGATGAGATGGCAGAAGATGAACTGATCCAGGATCCAAAAATATGTTTCAAAGTGGAATTTTATTTCCATATCCTGGACACCCTTGTGCGACAGTTTGAGACACGCTTTACAGATTTCCACCAAATAGCAAAACTTTTCTCCATCCTGAACCCCAAAAGCTTCTCCACCGATGATGCAACCAACAGAATCCAGGAGCTAGCCAACTTCTATGCTGGAGATGTGACAGCTGACCGAGTGTTGGATGAATTTCTTACTTTCCGTGCTATGTGTAGCGAATTGAAAATAGAAATCAAGACCACAGAATCTGTTCTGCCATTCATGATCTACAACGATATGGACAGGGCATTTCCAAACATCAGTATATTGTAACGTATTTACAAAACACTACCAGTAACCAGTGCAACTGCGGAACGCAGTTTCAGTCGCCTGAAGTTAATTAAAAGTTATCTCCGGGCATGCATGAAGGAGGGCAGACTCTCAAACCTCACCTTACTATCCATAGAGAAGGATATAGACATTGATAAGGACAAGGTGGCTGAGAGGTTTGCGAGGATGAAGGAGAGGAGGATGGTGCTGTAAGATCAGGCCACATACTTAGTTCAGCCAAGTTCCAGTTTGGCCTGTTCGAATGTGTTCAGTTCACTGTTGGATTTTTTGGATTTTTCTTTTTTGGACATTGGGCAGTTCAATGGATTCCAATTTCCCTGGATGATTGGATTAAACTAACAGCTGCTGCCTGCTGGATGAAAACATCATTGGTAAGTGTTGTTTAATAATCATTTATCCTGTCAAGTTGTCATACATGCTGGCTATCTGGGCTTTTGTTGTTTGTTATTGATTGTGTTGTACACCGCCGTGTGTGCTTGGTTAATTGTGCAGGCTTGCAATAGCCTGCAGTTTGTTGTGTGGGTTATTATGTATGTGTTGCTTGACTATATGGCTGCTGTATGGGGATGTCAAACTGTATTCATTTGTTTGAGCAAATTATTGGTAAAATCCATGGCGCCGACCATGGTTATGCATGGTTATACCCCCCTTTTGGCTAGGGACCCCCTGGAAACCCCTCAAGGACCCCTGGGGGTCCCCGGACCCCCATTTGAGAACCACTGGCATAAACAACAGTCACTAACTGTAATGAAAATCCATGGCACTGTCCATGGTGCTGTGTTGGTTAGTGTGTGTGTGTCTGTGTGTAAGAGAGAGAGGGAGACAGGGTGCTGTGACAGCCTGTCGCTGTCCATCTGCGGTGGTGCTGAACTGAGGGCTGTGCCTCGGTGTTGAAACATCTGAAGAGGCCTGGCTGGCAACCTGTGTTTTTCTTTTTCTTCTTCAGAACAAGCTTGTCTGTAAAGTGGCTTCACTGTAGGCTTTCTTGTACATAATATTACTTGGCTGAATGAGTGACAAATTGTGTTTTCGGATATAGGGGCTATCAGCTATTTTACAGTTGTGACTTAAAATGACTTTATTTAATAAAGTCAGTGGTGTGAGTGTGAGAGGAATTCAATCAATAGACAATAACATTGGTGTGTTTAACACATTCACTGCCAGCCATTTTTCAATACTGTAGTTAGCTTCTGCCAAGGTTTTTTTTTGAGGATTCTGGCTCATCTTTCAAGAGCCGAGGATTCGTTTCTGTTAGGATTTTGTGAACACACAATATCTCAAAAGAACTAATAGAATGTGTGCTTTCTCTGTCTAAAAGAGTTAGTTTGTAGAGTTAGTAGTTATGTAAGCATTAGCAGTTGAATACAGCATAGTTTCAGGGTCAGAAAATTTATTCTGAGATAAACGGCTTTTTGTGAAATTCGATAGAACAGTCACTTTAACCATTCATTTTTGGCATCAGTAAGACGTCAGACATCTAAACAATAGTTTTGAACAGTAATTTCCTCCATAACAGCAGGAAACCCCTCTCTGCTTCAAACTCCTCCCTCCGTGGGCGTTCTCCTCCGCCCTCCTTGGCTCTGCAGCGGGTCTGTCACAAACGAGTTGCTGCTGCCTGGCTGCTGCCTGGCAGTCTGGATGGGGCTCGCTGGATGGGGCTCGCTCGTTTCTTGGCATTTCGGTTGAGAGCTCTGATGAAGCTCTTGCGATTCTGCGCTTATTTATGCTGCGTGTTTCAAAGTGTGCACCCAGTCTATTCTTGGAACCCCCCACCGTTGCCACCGCTGTGCGTCAGTGCGAAAGCGAAGGCGTTTTCGCCATCCATGTATGAGAACGGCTTCCTCGCGCTTTTCCCTGCAGTTTTGGCTCGCCTCTTCCTACTCTGGAGAGACATGTCGCCACTCAGTGGGTCAGTAAAATAGATTATACACATTCAATACCTCCAATATTTGTATAAAAGACGTAAAAGGGTTGGATCCACGTCCCACCGTCAAAAAAATAATAATTTTTAAGCCGAGATATCTCGTCTTTGGCAGTCAACCGTTGGATTCTGTAAGCCGAGATATCTCGTCAATGGCAGTGAACGTGTTAAAATGAGATATTCCACTAAATATGGCTAAAACTGATTCAAAAATGCAAAAAAGGCCAATTTTGCCAAAGGCGGGGGACCCCCTGAAAGCTTCGCCCCCTCTGGGCTGATAGGGTAGCTCCACCCCTGTGAGTTGTACTTTGATTATTGCGGAGGCAAAAGTCTAAGCTTGTGTACACACCAGTGTGTGTTGGTTAGAGAGAGAGGGGTGAGTGTGCTCAGTAGTGTGCACAGACTATCTAGGCAGGGGCAAAAAATAAAAAGGGGCACTGTGATAGTAAATTATTGATCGATCGCTTATTAATTGATTAATTTTTCTATCACAGCACCTCCTCCACTCCCCACTCACACCAATACCCACATGGTTTGGGGAGGCATTATGCTGCATTCATGTGGTGTCGGAGTAATCAGAAAAGTTTGATCCCGACTGAGAACATTCACATGAATGGACGCTCAAGTTGGAACAGCGACTCAGAAATTTTGTGAAAATGTTGGCACATGACTTGCCATTTAGTTTAAAGGTTATCCAGTAGCATTAACGCTGATTTGGTTTCCACATTCCGACCATTCCGACACCACAATCACATGAACACATCGACATCGGAAGAATGACTTGCCAACTCGGAAAAGCGGACCATCTGAGGAGCACATAAATGCAGCATAAGTGCATGCTGATAAAGCCCTCCAACTGGGTTGGTATTAGTTAGGCATATACTGTAGACGGTTTTCACGGGGTTGTGTTGCCAGGGAACAGTTTGAAATGTAGTTTATTTCCTGGCAGCTATTGTTTTGGCAAACCCTGCAACAGGAAGTACGCTACCCAATTTAGAATGTTTATGTTGTCGAGTCAAAACTGTCAATAGGCTGAATTTGTTCACACACAAACACCCACACATCAAGCAAGAGTGTGGTGCCTTTCAGTGGAATGACACAGTGGCAAGAGACATCTGTGATGTTGAGTTCCAGTCCCTTTCACACAGTACACATCTCAAATCTTACCTGCTTCTCTTTATCTAGGCTACATCTCCTCCATTATGAGTGGTATAGATTTAATAAGGAAATCACAGAGAGTGTGGACCAGAGCAGCTCAAAAGGCAAAAGTATTCAAAGTGAAAAAACGGTGGATAGATTTAATAAGGGAAATGAATACGGGATAATGGCTTTTACCTGCATTCATCTCAAGAGATTAATTCATTAAAAGAGTCAACAGGAGGGTGAATCAAATTCTGTAAAGCTGACTGAAGCATGTCTGCCATCATCCTCCATCTGACTGACTCACTGATTATGTGTCTTAAAGTATTGAAAACAGCAAACAATAAATTGTGCCCAGTTCTGCCCTGGTGGCAGGTCAGAGGATCCTCTGTTGGTATGCAAGAATTATGTCTGCAAAAAGATGTTATCTATGTTATGTTTTTTCTAGTGGATCAGGGAAATCCTCTCAACCATTCATCCCCCGGAAGTGTGAATTGCTCGTCGCAGAACTATGACGTGCAACGCGCAGGCCTGTGTCTTTCATAGGCATCCCCCCTGCCGCCGGGAGGATGCAGACCTGGTGAGACGAAGGAGAAGCCCGGCCGGGAGAACCACAGTGCCTAGACTCTCCATGCACAGGTGTTCTGATCCCTGCGGAGTAGTTCCACAGCAGCGGATTGGGGTTTCTTGGACCCGTCCGCTAGCAACATTGCAGAGGAAGATTAATTAAGTGGACAGATCCGTGAGTGGCTGCTGCTGGGATACAAGTCGAGGCGTAATTAGCCTCGGCTGGGTCACCTGGGCGAGGGTGTATGATGTTGTGAGACCTGAAACACCCAACGACCCCAGGTTACATCACTGATGATGTATCCCAGTTGCATTTAGAAGATGTAGTGTGTAAATATGTCGGGGTTAAGGCATATTGCACAGTGAAGCCTGGCCTCCCCCTTGCCGGGTGCATCTATTAGATCAGAATGTATGATTGCACTGCACAGCATTATCAAGGTGTTATGGCAAGGTGTGTCGTGCGATGGAGGGCTCCTGTCTGGTTGTCTCATCATGGAAATCCCCTGCTTGACAGCAATGTCATTCTTCACAATCCAGTAAGTAAGACATAACACCTTGATGACGTCAGGATCTGTAGGCATACCTGCATATCGCTGACCAGCCTCCTCTCCCTTCCGTCCAAGGAGTCTGGCGCCGCAGGTTTCCATAACTGGGATAAACCCTTCCCTGCTCTACTCTGCTCTCCCATTGGAGCGACTGTTTCGGTGGCAAATATTTTTTTCATTCTTACTTTTTAAGCAGTCAGCCCCTTCTATGCATGATTTTGCTCGTATGCACCTGGAGGTCAGTAGTTGACCTGGGCAAATCCATGTGGTGCTAAAAAAGTGTGGTCACCTATAGGTCAGCAGGCAAATCTATCTTGTGTAAAAAGTGTATGAAGTGATGTCACTCAACTGGAAATGATGTCATGCAATTACCCGACTGTGATGTCATCAGGTAGTTCTGTAGTCACATAAGATGTAATCACCTAAGGTTAGTACATCTTAGGTGACTACAGCACAACACCTTTCAGGTACAATGTCATCAGGTAGTTCTGTAGTCAGCTAAGACGTAGTCAACTTAGGTGAGTACATCTTAGGTGACTACAGCACAACACCTAAGGTGACTACATATTAGGTGACTACAGCACAACTACCTGATGACATCACAGTCGAGCAATTGCCTGACATCAATTCCAGTTGAGTGACATCAATTCACACCACACGCTTTTTTACACGAGATCGATTCACCCAGGTCAACTGCTGACCTATAGGTGACTGCACTTTTTAACACTTTTTTAAACACTTTTTAGCAAGTCCTAAGACGTCACCTGGAAGTGATGTCACTCGGGCAGTTTGTGTTTTTTAGTGTGTGTGTGTGTGTGTGTGTGTGTGTGTGTGTTGAATGTCTGTTCTCCCTGCTACCCTCAGGGAGGAGATACAGGGTCCCAAGAGCACGCACAAATCGCTTGAGGGACAGTTTCTTCTCACAGGCCACGAGACTCCTTAACATATACAAATAGTGAGTAGCCG
Source organism: Poromitra crassiceps (assembly GCF_964638095.1). Lineage (NCBI taxonomy): Eukaryota > Metazoa > Chordata > Actinopteri > Beryciformes > Melamphaidae > Poromitra > Poromitra crassiceps. The sequence goes on along the minus strand of NC_139644.1, from coordinate 20,694,041 downwards.
TACTGTACCGCACTGTAGATGCTACCATTATGTATGACTAATGTTCAATAGTATGTTTAATTAGGTATACGCTATTTGCACCTAACAGAATGTTATTATGTTTAATTATGTTTGAAGTATGTTCATGCCATTTGCACTATGGGCAGTGAATACGCCACTGTCTGTGGCGTGTCTATGTGAAACATATATGTAATCCCTCGCAAAGTTAACGTGATATAGATGAGTGATAGCCGTAACATGGTTCTACTGTGATGTCCGCTCCAATAAGACTTGGCTTACTTCATAATGTACTTTTACAATAAAACACATTCATGCAATGACTTTACATAATGTAGGCTATATTTATGTGCATCATTTAGCCTGTGCAGCAGGTCATCTACAAGTTATAAAACTACCTGCCCTGAATGTGTGTGTGTGTGTGTGTGTGTGTGTGTGTGTGTGTGTGTGTGTGTGTGTGTGTGTGTGGAAAACACAAAAAATGGTAGGCAGATGTGCTTGGTTGGGGTGGCTTTTGGTGTTTTGCGGTAAAAGTGGCTCTCCTATTGACTTTGTCCTGCCAGTGTGGCTCTCATCGAAGAAATAGTGAGGATCACTGATGCTATAGTGTTACCTTGCTTACAGTACACAACAGTGTGTTGAATGTGAATACAGTGAAACTGTTAAAACAGGATGTATATATGTAAGGTTGATATTCCTTAATATGTCATCATAGCAGTGATGTAGATTTATTTTCATTTATTGGCAAATGTGTGTTATGACCCTGGGTCATATGTACTGTATTGTTTTGTCATCTGTTAACAGCAATCCTTTCCTCCTCTGTGTGTGTGTGTGTGTGTTGCAGTGTGATTGAGGAATGATGTGCAGGGGGTGTTCACCCTGATTGGCCTGGTCAGGTGATGGGGCTGTTGATGGCTGATTAGCTGGTGGAGATCATTTAAGCCACCTGATGCCATCCTTCCGCCCCTTGCTCTCCTCATTCCCAACGATGATAGCTGCTCTGCTGACTCTTTGCTGTGTTGTGTCTGGTAGTAACTGTATAGGCCTACTTTAGTAGTTCTGTGGAACTTTATTAAGATGTGTAGTTATCTTGGTAGACTTGTGCAGTTTAAACTGTAAATAGCTATGTTCCAGATCTACACTTTTGTACAGTGTAAATAACTTTTACCCAAGTAGCAGAAAGTAGGAGGGAGAAGCCCTTTGTTTTATTTGTAACAGCGGCGTTGGCGTATGTTGTACTGTATAATGTATAATTTGTGTGTCTTGTAAGCCCATGAGGGCTGGGCACTGTCAAGTGCATGACACATTTAATAAAAATCAATCAATCAATCAATCAATCAATCAATGTAACATATTTTCTCATGTTTCTTTGGTAGGAGCTTAGGTAAGAGCTGTGTCTTTTGTTTAATCAACCCTTTTCTTTTGTTAGGTAAGTTTAAGGTTGGGCATTAGTTTGTTTTGTTTGTTGTATTGGGGCCATGATCTGCTCTGAAAATAAACCTGCTACTTGTGAACTTTTGACCGTGGTTTGGCTGATCATCCTTGGGAGTGGGAAGAGTGGGGGCACCTTTGTGTTGTGATCCGGTTCCGCTAGGCCGGGTCGTAACATGTGTCATATATTATTCTTTATAGATTCTGTTCATTCTGGTGATGTGAACCAAAGATCATTTTGAAAAGAAGTGAATGAGAAAAAAGAACAATGCAATTGACTATGTATTGAATAAATTCTGGGGCAAGACCGACCAGACGAATGGCAGCAATTCTCCTCTGCTCATCATTCCTACACATTTTAACCTGTCTTACAGGCTATCTTCTGAATACAGGCCCCGCAAGGACGGGGCCTGTTACAGAAGCCCAAATAAAAAGTGACAAAGATGCAGCGATCTTTAGTTGGCACCTTGGCCATGGCAGGTCCTTGGCAGATTAAACAAAGACAACACAGAAACTTGGCAGCAATCTTCAGGTGGTACTCCCACTGCTGTGAGTGAAAATGTATTGCTTAATGATTACACTGCCATACGAAAGAACTGAGCTATGTTACACCACAAGGTGCACTGCTTCTGGAATGTGACAGAGCAAGTGTCAGTGACCGCATTTACATGGACTTGAGTATCCCGGTTACTGTCGGGGTTTTGGAGTATCCCGTTTTTGTGTTTGCGCATGTAAACATCATATCCCGGTTTCAGAAACCTGGATAAGTCCTTATCCCGGTTTTGAGAAAGCCGGTTATGCTAGGTGGAGTACTCCGAAAGAACCCGGGATATGCTGCATGTACAGTATACACCTTATCCTGCTTTCTGACCGCAGCAGACTGCGCAGGCGCGGCTTCAGCCAAGTCTCACTTCTGGAGCGATGAGGAAATCGAGTTTTGTCTTTTGGTGATGAAAGAATTAAATGCTTGGCAGCTTAGATAGGAGAAAGCATCGAAATGCTGCCCTATTCAAGTCTGTAGTATACAGACTACAGGACGAAGGTGTTGTGAGTGGTGTCCGTCCGAGGAGTCTGGCGCCGCAGGTTTCCATAACTGGGATAAACCCTCCCCTGCTCTACTCTGCTCTCCCATTGGAGCGACTGTTTCGGTGGCAGCCGGATGTCCGCTCCCGGCTTATTACAAACTCGTCATTGGCTCCGACCATGTCAATCAGAGTGGCTTCCGCTCCCTCCTGCATATCCGCATACCTCTAACCTGCCATCTATAGCAGAGGTGGGCAGGTCACTAAGAAAAGAGCTCACAACTAATAATCAAGGCTAATCAAAGCTCAAAGAGACAATCGCTCTAAACTCGCTAATCTTGAATCCTGCTTAATCGCTGTTACAAATTGGATGTCTAATAATTTCTTGTGACTAAACGCCAACAAAACTGAATTACTAGTTGTTGGCCCAAAAACTCAACTTCCATTTCTCACTGAGGGCTGTGGGAACATAGGGGTGACCCCGATCTTAGTCTGAACATTGAGAACTGCGTAATTACTCCAAACTCAAAGGTGAAAAACCTAGGTGTTACCTTTGATCCTACTCTTTCATTCGATGCTCACATTAAGGATATCACTAAAATAGCTTTCTTTCATCTTCGCAATATTTCAAAGATCCGTCCCTTGCTAAATGCAACGGATGCCGAAACCTTAATACACGCCTTTGTTTCATCTAGACTCGACTACTGTAATATCTTATTCTCTGGCCTTCCACTTTGTAGCACAAATAAATTACAACTCGTGCAAAACGCTGCTGCTAGAATTCTAACTAGAACTAAGAAGTTTGATCATATAACTCCGGTCTTAATCTCAAAGATTGGCTCCCAATTGGCTCCCAATTCAGGCCAGATCAGACTTTACGGTGCTTCTGTTAACCTATACATCTTTGCACGGGCTCGCACCCCCGTACTTATCTGAGCTAATCATTCCTTATGTTCCCACGCGTACTCTCCACTCACAGGACGGTAATTATCTTACCGTCCCTAAAATTAAGAAAAAATCAGCAGGTAGCAGAGCATTTGCTTACCGTGCTCCACATCTCTGGAACCAGCTTCCTCTGTCAGTTAGGGAAGCTGGCTCCATTGAAATTTTCAAAACTAGACTCAAAACCCATTTATTTTCCCAATCATATGGTTGTGCTTGATGGTTGCCTCAAGCCAGCTATATCAATATAAATTTAGACTTGACCTAATTTTATTGTTGTCTATAGTCATCGAGGAGGGTCCATATGGTATTGGTGGTATTTTTAAGAATACCATACGGAACCGATGGCACTGAGCATACATTAACGGTGCCAGTGGGGCTAGTCACAGCCTTAGTCATTGGGTATGGCCGTATGGTACTGGTGGTGTAGTTATTAAGAATGTCATATGGAACCGACCTGTGATGGCTAGGCTAATTCTAGGACCTAGACTTAAATTATTAGCTGCCAAACTTAGTTCCACCTCTGCACAGATTCCTCCGCCCTCTTCTCTCTCTCCCCCTCAGGTGTCCTTCATTGGCCTGAAGTACACCCCCGCCGCTGCAGCCCTAGGTCCGGTCGTCATCGTCCCAGCCACCTGTCGTCACTCTAGGGCCTAGGCCATCTACCCACTACTCCTTCGCCTGTCTGACACCCTGACACCCCGGGCTCATCATCACCATCAACCCATATCCTCATCATCCTGGTCACCTGTCGTCACTCCGGCCCACCTACCCACTACTCCTTCACCTGCCTGCCCAGGGGAAGGGGGGGACGTCCTCCCCCCCTGGCCTCATCATCACCTCCGACCCCTATCCTCCCCTCCTCTCCTCTTAATCGATGTCACCAATGCGGACTCATGGATTCCTCAGATCATCCTCGTGGAACTCCCAATCTTTTTACCCCTTTTTTTCACCTAGCTAATTAGCTAGTATTCTCTGAACCTATGAACACTTAAAGACTATATTTTCTATTTCTTTTTGGACTCTACTTTTTACATTTTCAACTCTCTTCCCTGATCTTAGGATCATTTAAGAACTACATTTTCGTATTCCTTTTGTTGGACTCCTTTTTACATTTTCAATTGTCTGTTCTTTTGTAAATTTTATTTCCATAATCTGAAACTCTGTAAATGGTTTAGCCCGGCATCTCTCGCCTGTCTCGGAGGGGGGTCCCCGGATGGGGTCCATAGCTGGACCCCTACAGTACATCGGCCTCACAAGGTTCCTCCTCAGCCAAGTCACTGAGGCAATCCATGTGGCAATCCATGTGGTGGATTGCCACCATATGGTGGAAAGGTTTTCTTGCGTTCACTGGGGGTGAGGGGGTACCGCTGTGTCCCAGCCTGGCCTTCTCTCCCACGCCTTATGTGTGTGGGGGCGGGGGCCGGGGCGGGGGGCATCGGTGCTCTCCATCACTGGTCGAGGGCTGCCGGTAGGTTAGAATAGGGTTGCACGGTATACCGGTACTAGAAGAGAACCGCGATACCCTTCTATTAAAAACGGTACTATACCACGTTAATTTAGTACCGATACTTAAAGAAATGTCATGGTTGCGTCAATGTGCGACCGTGGTGTATGTAGTGGAGGAGACCGCAGCCCCGCAGCTGCTCTCTGACTGTCTGTGTTTGAGCCTCTCAGCCTGCCGAGTTCGCCCCTCCCCACCCCTCCCCTCTCTCTCTGGTCACAGCACAGCTCAAATTTCACTCCTCTCAGCAGCCCTGATCCACAAGCAGTCTTGCAAGCCGTCTTGTAGAGAAAGCAGATGCACGAAGCGAAATATGGAAGTATTTTCCTTACGTTGCACACAGCGAAGGCAAGCCCGTGGACACACACATCAAAGCCAGTCTGTAAAAAGTGCTTCAACGCGACGCAGGTGAACGGATTCAACATCGAACAGGCTATTTCTCTCCAACAGGCATCCTGATTGTTTCAGTTCAAAGACTGGTTAGCGAATGTGAAGGATACATACATGCCCTCTTAAGTCAAACGAGTGTGATTTATTGTGTGACAAGCGAACTTGTTTCACCATCAGAGTTTTGACGAGGCAATTAAGGCAATGGGTATGCGCTGCCTAGTAGGTTACGAGCACAGACAGAATGAACAGTCACGACGGTGGATATAACGTAACGTAAGAGATAACTCAATGCAAAAGCCCCAATACCACCATGGACCTGACTCAAATAATGTATGTACTAAATAATTAAATCAAGGCCATAGAGTGTCATTAAAGCCCTTACATGGCATGCAGCAATCTGATGTCCCCCATACTAATATTTACAATAATCCAACCATTAATGTTACAGTAATTCATTGTCAAAAACACACCTACATGTGTTACACCACACAATAAACCACTGCTATTTCAATAGCTATTTATTGTGCATGCAAATAATAAACATCAATGACATTAACTCTAAATCTGGCACTTAATGTTGATGAAGCTCAATCCCAGGATTATTAGCCCACATACTACACATACACATACAGCACTGAGCACACTACAGTTGATGTGCACTAAAGTAGACCGAACACAAAATGAAATGAATCAATACACCTTGGCAGAGTTCTGCACTCTACTGAGCACATTTCTCCTTTTCTATTTAGTCCAATTCAAAATTTAGTCAATTAGATTTATGAGAGATAAAGAGGAGTCCCGCACACTGTCAATTACTTGCAAAAAAAACTTTTAATTAACACAACGTTTCGGTCTAACGACCTTCATCAAGATGAACCTGATGAAGGTCGATAGACCGAAACGTTGTGTTAATTAAAAGTTTTTTTTGCAAGTAATTGACAGTGTGCGGGACTCCTCTTTATCTCTCATACGTACTGCATCTCCGACGCACCTGCCTTTAAGAGATTGAAGGTGTGCATCAGCTTCTCTCTGTCAATTAGATTTAAAAATGACAATGATATCAAACTGAAAAATGTAATATGTTATGATTATTATTACATTCCACAATTTTTCCTGATGTTTTAAGTTTTTGCCGTGGTATTGTTTCAGTATCGGTATCGAGATACTTAGGCAGGTATCGGTATCGAACTCATAATTTTGGTATCGTGACATCCCTAGGTTAGAATAGCTTAGGTAGGCGATAGATTAGCTACCTGTTATAGTGTTCAGGCTAAAATCAGACTAGAGCAGAATAGGACAGGCCAGACTAGGCTGTAGATTAGCTAGATCCCCTATGTCCCAGTTAGCTCTGGTTAATGTCTAGAGTAGTCCGTTTGTCTGATCTTCTCCCCCCCCTCTCTTTCTCTTTCCCCCTTCCCCTGCTCCTTCCCCACTTCCCCCTTCCTGTTCTCTCCTCTCCCACATCCCCCCCCCCCACCTCCTCTTTTTCCATGCTATTCCCTCCCCCACATCCCACCGCTCTCCCCTCTCTCCTCTTTCTCCCCTCCTCTGCTCCTTCCCCTTCTCCTCTTCTCCCCAATTTTCCCCATTCCCTGCCACTTCCTCCTCTGTCCTCTCTCACATTCCCCCTGCTCTCCCTCCCCTGCACCCTCCCACCTCTCCTTCTCCGTTCTCTCCTCCCCCACATTCCCATTTTCTCCCCACCTCCTCCCTCTCCCTGCCCTCTCCTCCCCCACATCCCCCCGCTCTCCCTCCCTCCTCCCCTCTCCTGCTCTCTCCTCTTCCCCCCTTCCCCCACTACTCTAAAGCATAGTACCCATTCTACTCCAAAGCATGGCACCCATTCTATCCCCTCCCACTATTCCGCCACTATTTAAAGCATGGCCCCATTCTACCCTAAAGCGAGGCACCCATAAGCTCTATATGTGAACATGTGTTTATTTGGCAAAGGGACTCACTACTAAAGGCTTGCAGCCAATTAAATTAAGCATAGTTTGGTTGCTAAGAAATCGACATATGTCCGTTTGCAAAATGTGTGTCTATATTTCTCTATCATATAATTGTTCGATGTGTTATTATTACTACTGTAATTTGTTACTGTTGTGTCAGCTAGCCCTCCTTTCCCTGTTCTCTCCATATAGTCTCTCATACTCTATCTATACTCCCATACTCTTCCATAAGCTCTCTCCTCTCCCACATTTCCCATTCTCTCCCCACCTCCTCCCTCCCCCTGCTCTCTTCTCCCCCACACACCCCCGCCCCCCCCCCCCCTTCCCCTCTCCTGCTATCTCCTCTTGCTCCCTCCCCAACTCCTATACTCTCCAACATTTCCCATTCCCTCCCCACCCCATCACTCTCTCACATTCCCCCTGCTCTCCTCCCTTCTCCTGCTATCTCCTCTGCTCTATCCTATATTTCTATATTTTCTATATTTCTCTATCAATTGTTCAAAGTGTTATCTTTATTCTGTAATTTGCTACTGTTGTGTCAGCTAGAATTAGCTAGACATATTCTCTGTGAAGCCCTCTGAGACATGCTTGTCTCAGAGCAGAAACCGGCAGATACACCAACACCCCAGTTGAGAGTCGTTTCTGCACACTGTGCAACAGTGGTTCTATTGAATCTGAAGCCCACGTTCTATTACACTGTGAACTGTACAACGACATTCACGCTGATCTTTTTATTTTTCTATCGAAACACTATGAGAATTTTAATGACCTTGATGACATAAATAAATTGCGTAAAACTTTAGCTGGTGAACACGGTATAAATGAATGTGCCAAGGCCTGCCACCTCATCCTAAAAAGAAGAGTAGCCTTCATGAGCACCGCCCAATAAACTGCCCCCTCCTTTTACATATTGTATTGCCAACTGTATTTTCTGTGTAATAGTACTTGCATGTATGTTTTTATCTTTTATTGTTTTGAATTGTATTGTGTCTCACAACTCCATGTGAGTGGTCCTCAACTTTTTAATGCGCTTTCGTGATATAGTAATGCTTGAACTCTCCACTGCGAGGGTTAATAGAGCGAAGTCCTCAACTCTTGAACTTTGGAGAGGTGTAGCATCTCAGATCTCTGACTTAATGACCTCAGTGCCTCAGGAACCAGTGCTCCAATAGCAAAGTGTGAGACAGTTAATTTAAACAAGAGACCGGGGTTTGGGGTGGAGAGGGTGCTCTCCTATATTTTATTTCATTTTGTATTTCTTTTTGTTTTGTGATATATACAAAATTGATGTCACTCTGCATATATTCTGATGGGTATTGGGGGGGTGATATGAGTGAGCAGGTGGGATGAGGGCTCATGCATCCTGACTAATGTCTGTCATAATGTCGTGTAACTATGCTGAACTACTGATGTCAATAAAAAATTGATCACAAAAAAAAAAAGTATTATTATTATTATTATTATTATTATTATTATTATTATTATTATTATTATTATTATTATTACATGTAGGCTAGGTACCACACAGCCGGCCCGTACAGCACCATCATATCCCCATTTAACTCAATGAAGTCACCAAGTTAGTTTGACTTAGCGGTTACCTTGTTTCGTTGAAGACGTACCAGGAGAGAGCGGTCAGCGCGCTGCCCAGGATGACAAGTCTGAGCAGGGAGAAGAGCAGCTTCAGGTTCCTCATGCTCCCCTGACCGACCGGTCCCGCTGCAGCCTGCCTGCCTGCCTTGACCTCCCCTCGCCTGGTGTTGGCTCTACACATCGCACGAAGTGGAACAGTTAAAGCGAGTTGAGTTCACACTAGGCGCTCCGAGCCCTTGGCGATCTGTGTTTGGAGCTCGGCGACAAACTCCCCCTGATAGGCAAATCACGTTGGCTCTTGGCTCGCAAATCGGCGCACGCTTGTTATAAGTGTGAACTGTCTGCAGCCAATGAGAAGCGCAAGACACGGGGTAGGAGGCAGAGACACAGACATCTGTAGCACTGCAGCTCCCTGAATCATGCATCGATCCATCTGTCTAAAAAATATTTCCTCTGTCCTGTTTATAACTACTACAGTGGGCTATTTAGTTTTGCTGTGCTGCTGCCAGGGCCATAACCAGGGTTCCGAAATAGGGGAGGTCCAGCAAGGGGAGGCGGATTCAAAAAAGATTTGAGGGTTTTTTCCCCCCTTTTTTAGCCATATTTAGAGTAATATATCATTTTAAATCAACATTAGGATTATACTGTTGGGATGTCATTATTCAGTATATTCTCTTTCATGTCACCACCTGCTCAGCTCTCCTGTCAACATAATTGTAACTAACAAACACAAACTGTTTTAGCCAAATTCATATCAAAATGACACCTACAAACACAGGTAGCTACACAACCCAAGCCGTACACAACACACAAAGTCATCATCGATAATAAAAAAAAACATACAGAGGGACATTTATTTATTCCTGATAGGAACGATTGAAAAATAAAATAAAATATATTATGTTGTTTTTAACTTTACACCACCTCTTTTTGTTATTTATTGGGTCATGAAACTGAAACCATGCATATAGCCACCTGCATACCTGACTTCGGGAGCTTGGCAATTGGCATCATGCATGATTAGCCAGTAGCATCCCAACGTGTCACACAGGTAACATTACTTAAGAGACAGACTAGACACTTACTTTCTTGGTTGTTGCTAAAAAATCTGTCAGTGTCACTGTCGTTCACTCGCTCACTGTCTCGCAGCTCGCTCACCTTCAATTATCTCGCCAGGCAGACAGACAGTCATCACTCACCACCATGCTGCTGCTCTCTCGGAATCAAGTTACCGCGGACGCGGCGTCAGATGACTTCCTGCCTGACCTAGCTTTCGTTTAAAAATAAAAGCGATCCCGTGTTTTTCATGCTTTTCCATGCAGATTGTTTTATATATATATATATATATATATATATATATATATATTTTTTTTCTTCTTTTTTCTTCTTTTTTTTTCTCTGAAATATTAGGGGAGGTCCGGACCTCCCCGTCCTCATAGCTAGTTACGGCCATGGCTGCTGCACATAAGGATTTATCAGGACAGCCTCTTTTCTCCAAACACTGTATGAAGCAGCCTCCGGCACAGAGGCTACCTGTAACCTGTTGACTGCTCTCTGAGCTGGCGAGAGAAGCCGCGCTCTCCAGCCCTCCTCCGTGATAATTATGATAAGCCTGAATTCTATTATTTATTATTTAAACCAAACTGTATGCCCTCTGAGCACCGGGCAAGTGGAGGAAAGAGAGAACTTTGGCGTGGCAGCCCCCACCCTCTCTGGAACTCTCCCCCTACTGAAATCCGTAATGCCCCGACCCTGGACACTTTCAAAACAACCCTCAAGAGACCACCTCTTCAGTCTTCACCATGGCCTTTCCCTAGTTAGTTTTAGTTTAGTTAGTTTAGCCATCCCTTGTTTTGTTTTGTTTGTTTTTGCCCCTCTCTTCTTAATCAGTTTCCCTTGGTCCACGACTCCCCCCCTTGCCCCTCTCCTGTAAATCGACCTTGGGTTTTTTGAGTTAATATCATGTTATTATTATTTAGCTCGGGCTCTGTCTGTGATTGTCCCACTGTGACATCATCAGTGATGTCATAAATCCCACTGTGACATCATCCATGATGTCATAAATCCCACTGTGACACCATCAGTGATGTCATAAATCCCACTGTGACATCATCCATGATGTCATAAATCCCACTGTGACACCATCAGTGATGTCATAAATCCCACTGATGACATCATCAGTGATGTCATAAATCTGACATCATCAGTGATCTCATTGGCCACACAGCAGCTGAGTTGCAGGCAAGGCAGCGCGGTGGCTGAGCTGCGAATGCGAGCTGCAGGGCCAGCTTGGCGAGCTGCAGGAAGCGGCCGAGCCTAGGAATCGAGTGCGCGTAGCGTGCAAGATTCCTAGTCAGTATATAAATGGGAGCTGGGGCTCTGTGTGTCTCTGTCTGGCTGTCCCACTGATGACATCATCAATTATGTCATAAATTCACTCACACCCAAAGTCCAAGTGATGATGTCATCAGTGATGTCATAAATTGTGATCACCTTAGCAACGCCAAGACGACATGCAAGCAGAACCGGGCAAACATTGCCCAGGAGGAGCAGCAGCAGTTTGGTAACACTGAGGATAATTTCCCCACTGGAGGGGAGGCCCGTGTGGCCCTGAACAAAGACATGATCCAACAAGCTCACGAGCAACTGGAGGCGGCCATCCAGGCCTACAGTCAGCAGCACCGGGTAGAGGAGCAGCTCGGGGACAACCAGGACGACAAGCCCCAAAGTAACATCATCCAGACCCATCCTCAGCCACCGCCTCAGCCACAAAAGGAATGCAAACAGAAATTGAAGCACGGCAAAGGAGGCAGCAGTGGAGGAGACAGCAACAGCAGAAAATCAGGAGCGGCCAAGCCCTCTGTATGGATTTAACCCTCCTTTACAAACTGATGCATATTAAAATTATGTCAATATTAGAGCTGCTGCAATCTCTCTTAGATATTTAAACACCATGGTGCCTTAAAGAATCCTACAAGCTGGAGAAGATGTGTGTCTGTGTACTAAGGCGTGTAAAGAACATTTGTGATGTTGCAGCTGACGATTTGTTTTGTCTAGGGCATAATCTAATGTAATGTAATGTAACTGGTGAGTACAGCCGGTAGTTTCTTATCCAGTCTACATCTTTCAGTTATTGAGATTTCCTGGAGGAACCATTCATTCTCTCCTTGAATTAATAATATGCATATTAAGCAATCCAGTCTTTATACCTTCAAACTTTTTAAACCTGAACCACTTCTCAGTTTTTATGCTTCTGCCGGCGATAGCCACGCCAGAGGCATTATGGATTCGGGTTGTCCGTCCGTCCGTATGATGTTTGTTAACGTGATATCTGAGGAACGCCTTCACAGAATTTCATCAAATTGGCCTGAAACGTCGACTTGGACTCAAGGATGAAGTGATTAGATTTTGGTGATCAAAGCTCAAAGGTCAAGGTCACTGTGACCTCTCGAACGCCATTTTCAAACTCGTTAACGCGATATCTGAGGAATGCCTTGATGGAATATCTTCAAATTTGCCTCAAACGTCCACTTGGACTCAAGGATGGCCTGATTAGATTTTGGTGGTCAACGGTCAAAGTTCAAGGTCACTGTGACCTCACGACCACTCATTTCCTGCTTGTTAACACGGTATCTCAGGAACGCCTTGACGGAATTTCATCAAATTTGCCTCAAACGTTCACTTTGACTCAAGGATGAACTGCTTAGATTTTGGTGGTTAAAGGTCAAAGGTCAAATTCCATTCTATAACAATGAATGCCATTTTCAAGCTCTGTAATGTGATATCTCAGGAACACCTTGACGGAATCCCTTCCAATTTGGCTCAAACGTCGACTTGGACTCAAGGATGAACTCATTAGATTTTAGTGGACAAAGGTCAAGGTCACTGTGACCTCACTGTTGTAGAAAATATAAGTTCCATTGGCATTTCCTAATCAATAAGCTAATAATTGCATACGCATAAATTAATGCTATGAGTTACCATGACATGACATATCACACATATAGATTCTCCGTGGCAGAGGACTTCTCTCTTTTGCTGAGACCTTGGGCAGTGCATCGTGTCCCATAACAATTGATAACAGTCTCTCGGTCAGACTGCACGACGCACACACATTTATCCCATTCCTCTCCCCCCTCTTTTCCTCAGCCTCCCTGAGTATAAGTAATCCATGTCAACTGTCAGTCATGGCTGAATATTTGGACTCTGTACATTGATCAGATGGTACATTGAGATTCAGTCACTCCTATAGACCTTATTCACTAACCCCGGACAGCGCCATATTATTGACATACCGTCCTGCAGCTGACAACTATAGTAACGGCCTTATTGTCGTTTCTGTTCCATTACAAAATAAAGGTTAAAAAAAATAAAGAAAATAAAAAATAAACAAAAGAAAAAACGAGGTGAACAGACTTTGCTGTGAGGAGCTGTCAGAAAGTTTCACCTGGCTGTCTCTCCTAACTATCCACACATCTCCTGTGCTGCTGACGTATCCTCCGTCTCGCTCCCTTCACGTCTGTGGATGGTAGAGATAGAAACAAACCACGGGGACTTTATTGCTGTCATTACTACAGCCGTGTGTAACGCAGGTCACCATCCGAACACAATTGGAACGATACAGGTAACGCTAACGGCGGATAGCTTCCTATAAACTCTGCTCTTACATAGGCTGTCACTTAAAGCGGCTCCGCTATGTCAACAACATGGCGGCAGTGGGCGTGCCCGTACGTGAGTGATGTCAATCGAATAAGGTCTATAATGCAGTTATAGGAGAACGTTATGGTTTTAAATATACTTTTATAAGACAACTTTCTGGCTCTTGGTTTCAATTCCTTTGGTTTATATAAGCTATTATAATTATCATATAGCGGATGAGGAGTGGTAAATTCCATTCTATAACAATGAATGCCATTTTCAAGCTGGTTAATGCGATATCTCAGGAACGCCTTGATGGAATTTCTTCGCATTTGGCTCAAACGTCCACTTGGACTCAAGGATGAACTGATTACATTTGGTGGTCTGTTATGACCCGGGGTCATATGTTTGTTGTCATGTGTTAACAGCAATCCTTTCCTCCTCAGTGTGGGTGTGTGTGTTCAGTGTGCTTCAGTGTGTTAATGAGAGATGAGGTGCAGGTGGTGTTAAGCCTGATTGGCCTGGTCAGGTGATGGGGCTGCTGCTGCCTGATTGGCTGGTGGACATGTTTTAAGACAGCTGATGCCATCCTTCTGCCCCTTGCGCTCCTCATTCCCAACGATGATGGCTGCTCTGCTGACTCTTTGTGGTGGTCTGTCTGGTAGTAACAGTGTGTAGGCCTACTTTAGTAGTTCTTGAGAACTTTACTAAGATGTGTAGTTATCTTGGTCAACCTGTGCACAGTCTAAACTGTAAATAGCTACCTTCCAGATCTACACTTTTGTACACTGTAAATAACATTTACCCAAGTAGCAGAAAGTAGGAGGGAGAAGCCCTTTTGTTTTTTGTAACATATTTTCTCATGGTCCATTCTTTCCTTTTGTTAGGTAAGTTTAAGGTTGGGGATTAGTTTGTTGTGTTGAGGCCATGCTCTGCTCTGAAAATACAGTAAACCTGCTACTTGTGAACTTTTGATCGTGGTTTGGCTGATCATCCTTCGGAGTGGGAAGAGTGGGGGCACTTTTGTGTTGCGGTCCGGTTCCCCTAGGCCGGTTCATAACAGGTCAGAGGTCAAGGTCACTGTGACCTCACAAACGCCATTTTCAAGCTCGATAAAGCCATATCTCAGTAACACCTTCACGGAATTTCTTCACATTTGGCTCAAACGTCAAAGTCTGGCCAGACATGGATGTCAACTTCTCGTCGGCGGAGGCATATATCCGCTGTGCGGTCCTTCTAGTTTGTTTCTTGCTCTTCATAGCCATTATACAAAAACATCCCAGTGCTGAACTGGTCCTCCATCTGCCTTGTATTTGACTGCCCCCTAGTGGTACCTTTAAGGGGTGTCCTCTATTGGTAGTAGTTGCCAGTTGCCAATGCGACCTGCATCCAGCAACACCCAAACCAGCTATAGTCTTCTTTTTCTATTGACAAGCCTTGTGTTTTTAACAGTCTTCCTATTGGTATAAGTTCAGTGTTAGTTGCAGAAGGCAGGCTGCAATATCAAATGTAATGGAAAAGTCTTAATTTAAAGCCATTACTATAGTATACCAAACAGTTTGTGTGATATGTGTCAGTGCCAAGACTTTATGCTAAGTTACTATGAAGCCTGGTTGTTTATAGCTTTTGGAATACTGTGGCCATGCATGCTACTCTAACGGTGGGGGGGAAATGCCTATGTGAGACCAATCCTTTTTGTAAAACACTTGTTTTTTGTATTATACAGTATGTGTTTTTGCTTTTTGGAATCGCATTTAAAATTGCAGACTGAGAAATGGGGTCCATTTTTACATTCAAACCAGTGTTTTATATGAAAATTCTTGTAAAATAAGGAAAATGAAAACAAATGGTTTTAAAAGTGCATTCGTTTTTAATTGCCTTCTAATTGTATATATGTGAAATATGACCTAGTATATTTTTTATAATGCATTGGCTACATGGCTACATTGAATTAATGACAAAGAAAATAAATAGCCAGTCTTTTGCCTGTATGTTACGGTATCAGTATTTAATGTGTGTGGCGACACTCTGGGCTGTGTTTTAATAAACAGTGTGATTCCTTTTTCAACATTGTGATGAGACCTGCTGAACAGCTGTGTGCGGAGAGTAACTGGCTTATGGAATAACTTGGGTAAAGGAGACTTAAGTACCACATTCTTGAGACTCAGGTCCCTGAGAACCAACGCGCTTGAAAGGTTCTCAAATATCTGGGACTCGTTTTTGACCTACTTTGACGAGGTTAAGAATGATAAGTGACTGGGGTTGGGGATGATGGATGGCTCGCCCGGTTGGTATCCCATGGACCCCTTAGGCGGGATCCCAGGTACACGATATCTTTTATAAACACATAAGCACCCACCTTATGTGGCTGATAGCACATATTATTGAATGTTAATGATGTATGTATGTTTTTTCTTTCCTTTCTTTTCCTGTGTCTGAGCCTGTTTGTCTTGTTTCGTATATTGTTCTATAAAGAAAGTGAAAAGAAAGTATTAAAAAAAAGTACCACATTCTTCAACCCCTTCCCAGTAGCTTTCCAACCAAGCGACAAATCTGATTGATTACTCACTTTATGAAGATAGACGAAGGGGGGGGGGGTTCAGATCAGGGCAGATCAGAAAAGCCTGTACATTCTGTTCTCAATTCAGTAAATCCCATTTGAAAGATCTGCCTCTGTCTAAGCATCAATCCCACCAAATAGTTGATCTAATTGAGCAAACCCCATGTGAAGTAATAAAGCTATACATTGTGGCGTGGTTTCCCTCAGATGTATGACGTACAGTGCAGCACTGTGCTCGCTCAGAAAGACTCTTTCTCTGGGTTTTTCCACCCAGTCGGCAACACGTGTCAGAGCAACAAGGCCAAGCCAACAGCAGACAGACATAAATCACCAAAAGCACTCGGCCAGCCTCTCCCCAAGCAGTGATTGATATTGGCTCCACTGTTGCTGCTCTGATCCCAAAAAGCCACAGGTGATTTACTGAAACCATCCTAAAGCCAGTCTTGTTCCCTCTAAGGCAAATAGTCCCTGTTCAATTCGTCCATGATACATTCTTATCTTGAGTGTTTTACTGTTGCCATTTTAAGATCTGCTAAGGACTACACTATAAATAGATAGCAGGTAGTTATGGCTGATGGGGGCTTGCAGGTACAGCCAGCTAGAGCCACTAGAGGGCAGCTGTTTCTACAGAGCAGTAGGTCACCTCTGGGTTGAATGGGCTTTTTGAGGGGGTGGGGGGGTGTGCAGGGGAGGGGGACCCCATCTGTTAAACATCTGAGTGCCTGGCAGTATGGACTGCGGCACTTTACATCAACTGCTTTCAACATAGTCCCATGGCACAGCAACATATTTGTCTATCTCCCACCCCTCTCAGAGAGAGAGAGAGCATGGCTTGTTCGACAGAAATGGTCGGTAGTAACTTATTGGATCAATTAACTTGATTAAAAGAGTGAGTTGACAGCTGAGGGGATGATTGGGCAATAGACCTATAGGTTATTTAATACAAAATAAAGCTTCCCGGGTAGCTTTCATTACAGCAGGAAACCTAATGGAAATAGATTGATTTTACCTGCATTTCTTAGGACAAATGTATATTGTCTGTCAACTGTATGAGACTCTGGTAATGTTGAGGCTTCTGTCATTTGCCCTACACGTTCCTCACAGCCACCTATATGGGATGTGATAAAACCAGTAGTATGACCAGTACAAAACTCATACTCAACTCAAACTCATACATGTACTGTATGTGTTTTTCTATGCCTTTTGTATGTAATATTATGTCTCTTCGAGTGCATTCTGGTATCCCCCAGCCAAGTACAACTGTTTATTCAATTTTTGGAAACTAGTTTCTTGATGAATACTTTTGAGCTGCATATTAAAAGACTTATTTTCCTAAAAAAAAAAAAAAAAAAAAAGTCTTCATGTTTGTGTCTTTTTTGTGTGAGGGTCCAGGTCACGAAAAGTGAGTGGAGAAATTAGACTTCTGTTGAGATGTTGTGGTAACTTAATGTACTCGTCTTGTGATGGGACTTGTTTGATTTTGGTGGAGAGCAGGGGGCTCTGCAGTACTATCAGGAGAATTACAGTCACACAAACTGATGTTTTGTCAGTAGCAGGAATAACACGGCAGACTAGCGAGATGTGTCACTCCGGCTCACGTCAACCATGTCACTTTGCTTGTTTTGTTTGTTACTTTGGCAGTTCATTTGGTGACAGCTGAACTTCAGACTGTGATGAGAGAACATTTGAGTCTGTGAGTCAAAATCTAATCAGTTCATCCTTGAGTCCAAGTGGACATTTGAGGCAAACCCGAAGAAATTCCATCAAGGCATTCCTGAGATATCACATTAAAGAGCTTGGAAATGGGGTTTGTGAGGTCACAGTGACCTTGAACTTTGACCACCAAAATCTAAACAGTTCATCCCTGAGTCCAAGTTGATGTTTGAGGCAAATTTGATGAAATCCGGTCAAGGTGTTCCTCAGATATCGTGTTAATGAACATCGGGCGGACGGACAACCCGAATCCATACTGCATCCGGCCTGGCTATTGCCGGCGGAAGCATAAAAAAGTTCCCTGGAGAGAATGGCCAGTGGGAGTGAATATGTGCTGCAGCTGGATGTAGAGGTCACTGCCGATATGAGTGGAATCCCAGGAGCGCTCTCTGGGATAGCTACTTGTGGCAGCGGGCTATTTTCTCCAAACGGAAACAAACATTTCATCCCATCAATGGCCTATGTGGCTGGCTGCACCGACCCTGCACAGCTGTCATTTTAGAGATGGAGTCTACATGCTACCATTATGACTTGCTTTCCAAGACTGTCCTGGTCAGGTTCTGCCCTGATCCTGTGACAGCAGCATCCAGATGTTTCTGTCTCGGGTCCACCCGGTAATTGTGGGACGCCCCGCAGCAGGACACGCAGGAGAAAGTCAGTGAAGTGGAAGGAGCAGTAAGGTAGGCTATAGGTCACTGATAGCACAGCTGTATGGAATATGGAAAAACACCAAGCCATATGGCATCTGCGGATATTATAACAGATGAATACATTCACAAAAGTGATAAGATTAAGCATTCTGGCATCTACTGTACCCTATATCAGCAGAAAATGTCACTAAGGTTTCTCAGTGGCAAACAGATGAGAGAAGTGGAGGAAGGTCAATAAAAAGGGGTGGGTAAAAACAATATGTAAAATCATAAATCAATGGATCATATGGTGTTCCAATGTAAAATCTTTGCTTGACAAAGATCCTGTGAAGTTCGAAACATTGCAAATAAAAAACCATTGATGGAGCCTCAGTGTGCTGACTTTATCTTTTTGTTATACTGTAGTTACCTTTTGTCCAGCACCTGTACGTTTTTTGGATGTGCGCATAATTGTCTTTTTCCAATGTAAAACAAAGCCATTAAAGTAACAGTAAATAATTTGTCCCATATTAAGCTGTTTATAAGTCGAAACACTGCATTCTAGTGGCAGATGTTGGGCACTGACCCCAAAGAGACACTAAATTGGGCAAATTGCTGAGAAAACATCACCTACTATCAACCAGTTAACACTGAATCCCACTTTTGGTTGAGCAACAAAATGCAGACAGTCAATCACGGAGTGAATTATTTATTCACTTACACTTACTCACCACTTCTTGTTCACAGAAATCAAATTAACAAACATTCACATTTGATTTCTAAGTTGGCTCACCAAAAGTTCTCACGCTGGTCATCTACACCTACATTGTTATCTGCATGACAAAATCACAGTAAGACATTAAAGTAGGACAGTGAAGGAAATAATGCCAGTTGCATGAGAGCCACTCAACGTCCACCTTCCTCCTGAAAATGCATGGAAATGATACATACACTAAGCTCATCCAAACAGCAATGTTGTCAGGAAGTTTTCACCCATAGCGCGCAATTCACAATATCACTTTGACTTTACAGTCAGTCAAATCTACATTAGTTTAGCATGTACAGCCACTTAAAGGACAAGTTCACCCAAAAAAAAGTAGTTTAGTTCACAAAACAGTTATGGAGTTTTCCAGGGAAACAGAATTACAGCATTCTAAGAAACAAATTAAGTGATGCTGACCAACTTTCAAAGGTAAAAAAAGAACAGAGGAAAAAATGTTGTCCATACTGCTCATCTGGCGTAATCCAAGTCTCAACAAGCCCTGAGATGCAAAGTTGACTTGAGGACATAATTTACACCTTGTTAGCTGAAATCGTCACTGTAGCAGGCTACAGGCTACTTTTCATGTCAACTTGGTATCTCAGGGCTTTTGAAGACATGGATTGGCACCTCAGGGCTTTTGAAGACATGGATTACACCAGTATGGAGCCATTTTATCCTATGTGTTGGTTTTAGCGCATCTTCTTCCAGTTTTACCGGCACGGTGATGTTGCCAGCTCTGTCAGAGCACCAACTCCGGTCTTGGTCACCATGGAGACGGTGAGCTACCATGTTGTTACACACAGGTGCTGTGACTCTCTGTGAACTGCTCACCATGGCAACCTTTGTCAGGAGGGACTGCCTGGACCCATTTACTAGTGCCATTACTTCTGTTTCTTTCTGTGGCTTCTCTGTTTAGCCTTGGGCTCTGAGCCTTTCTCAGGGTCCTGTGCTGCCCACAGCCCAGGCACAGCCAGAGGCCCCTGGGAGGATGTGTTGTGCAGAGTGGAGGACACGGCCCGAGCAGGCGCACTGAGACCTGAGGCCCAGCTCATCTCTGTGCTACATCCAGCACTGAGTGAGAAACAGAGAGCGGAAATGATCCCTCACAACCAGCAATGGGTTTTATGTAATATTCATGTGTTTAAACATACCTTAGGCGACTTATAAACGCACAATTACCTCCTCTATTTTTTCAAAGAGGAAGTGGTGATTTGTGGTCAATACATTCATAGTGCCAAAAAATGTTAAGATGGAATACATTCAACATTCCGGTTCTAGTGTAATATGTTCATGTGTATCATCCATGCTTTGTGTCATTCAGTCAAGGAGGTATTTGATTCACTTCAAAAGACATTTTGTTTCAGCTCGCTTCACTGGTCACTGTGATTGGCATATTAAGGCACTTAAGTGCAGACCCTCAGAAAAAAAACCTCACTGCTTTTACTTAAGGAATGGCTTTCCAGTCTGAGCAAAATAACTACCACCAGAATCCAGCTGGAACAAGCCTTGATAATAAATAGCCGTAAATACAAAATAAGATTATTGAATATAATATTTACACTCTTGTGATTTTTGCATTTTGACTTCAGTGCAAATGTCTTGGCTGCTGATGGGCCTGCTCAGCATTAACTAACCGAGTAAGCCCTGAGGCTAAGGCTAGGGAGAAGGCACTGTGCTGTCTGAGTGCAGAGCCTACCTGCTGGCACTGTTCTGTCTGAGTGCAGCACCTACCTTCTGGCACTGTGCTGTCTGGGTGCAGCGCCTACCTGCTGGCACTGTGCTGTCTGAGTGCAGAGCCTACCTGCTGGCACTGTGCTGTCTGGGTGCAGTGCCTACCTGCTGGCACTGTGCTGTCTGAGTGCAGTGCCTACCTGCTGGCACTGTGCTGTCTGGGTGCAGTGCCTACCTGCTGGCACTGTGCTGTCTGAGTGCAGTGCCTACCTGCTGGCACTGTGCTGTCTGGGTGCAGAGCCTACCTGCTGGCACTGTGCTGTCTGAGTGCAGAGCCTACCTGCTGGCACTGTGCTGTCTGAGTGCAGAGACTACCTGCTGGCACTGTGCTGTCTAGGTGCAGTGCCTACCTGCTGGCTGGCGCACAATCTCCCAGGTGAAGCTTGAGCACGCCCTGACTGTGCAGCTTCAACAAGTGCTCAAACTCCACAGGCATGGCGTGGACTCTCTTATTGGGCTTTGTGTCGTCATAGTAGTGGTTGGTGAGGGACTGGTTTCTGACCGGGTGCTGGCTGAACGGCCAGAAGCCATACACGTGCACGTTGGCACAGAGCTCCAGCGCCAGGCTAGCCACCATGAAGCCGGTGCTGAGCCGCACTGACTTGAGGCCCTGGGAGCGCCAGAAGTGGGCCAGACTCCGCAGATAGTCTGGGTTGAAGAAGACGGGCCGGGTGGGGCTTTCAAAGTCCTGGATGGAGTACAGGGCCCGCATGGAAAGGGGCGTGTTGGGCAGGTAGGAGAAGGCAGGCAGCAGCAGCAGCGAGTCACCGTAGAGACGCAGGCTCTCCACAAAGGGGCGACGGCGCTCCGTCAGAGACCTGAACCTGTAAGAAAACAGAGTATGTGACGCTGGGAGACACAAGAGACATTGCAGCTTAACTGTTGATGTTAAGGTTGACGACGTGATGTATCCAGTCTCCACATCCACACTCACTTGTCTCTTAAGATGCTTGGGTTTGCGGTCACAAGGTCAGTCTTGCTGCCCAGATCTTTCTTATAGTCATCTTGCAAAGGAGGTAGGTTGCACCTGAACGGGGGTGACAGGGGCCAAGGAAAATCACTACATGGAGTTTGAACAGGGGTGGTGATGGCCTATCAGCATTTCACACTCCATTATGAGATTGCATGTAGTGGACGAGTACCCACCTGATAACAAACTGGGCAGAATCTATCTTCTCTCCACAGCTGCTGTTGACCAGGATCCCTCCATTCCCCACAACAGCACACGTGTCCAATGATTTATTTCCAAAGGGATTATCCTGGAATCAACACCAACAGACACTTTATTATCGAATTCATAAACACGGACAAACACGGACACACACGGACACACACACACAAAATTGTATAGGAAAGTGTGGACGAGTCCAAGGACCTTTGACTGACAGGGGCCCTAAAAAAATGAACAGTAGGGACATTTTTGCAGTACAAAATTATTAAACTATATCATCATTAATATTTTATTTTATTCACAATGTTCTGATAAAAATGAGTGTTCCTTTTTAATTTCATGTTTTTCTTTTGCAAAAAATAGTCATCCAACTTGCACAACACCCCCCCCCCCCCCCCCCAATTCGATTTTCAAGAAATGGTCTCTCCCTGCCTGGCTTGCTGTCTTACCACGCCCCCAAGCCATGCAAAGAGTGGGCCCACGGAACAGCGCTAATAATCAGTTGAGATTCCTGCAGTCAGCTGAGGGAAGGTCGGAGCTGCTGCCTTACTGCCAAAATGTCAAAGCAAACTAAGTCAGGCTGGCAGAAAAAGAAACCGAGAGGAGAAAGAGAGTAGAGAGAAAAGATGGGGCAACAGTTCCTCACTCAATTTTATAACAAGAAGGAAGGTGGGTGTGCTGTGCTGTGCAGCATTGTCTGTGAATGGATCTGTATTTGGGCGAGCTGGTATTGACAGGCTGGCTGAGGCATACTGTACGTGACTGAATCACACAGCTCTGCCATGTGTTAACCAGAGAACTGTCCAGTCTGCCCTGCCATCTTTAGTGATGAATATTATTAAACTTTTGTTAACTACTGGAAATTACCCTGTTAGTCCTTAGTGGAAATAGGCTTACTTAGTAAGCCTAGACTAGTCTAGCCAATATTAATCAATGCAGGACATTTTTTGCAAGCCATTGATACTAAATCAGTTGTCCCTGGCTGGCCCTTGCCTAACAACAGATGCTGAATCAGATCATGCAGCAGCCCCTCCACCCCTGGCCCCTTCCAATGAACCAGCTGTATTCCCAGTCCTAACTGATGAAGGTGAGAGCAGCATTGTGTTGAATGAAATGGCAGTTGGAATAATTGCAGTGGGTCTGTGGACATTTTTTTTTTTTATATTATTAATAAGGACAAATATTCTTTCTAGTCATTAGTTTAGTGATAGCATTTCTTTGTTCACTGTGGTGTATTCAGGGCAGAAAGAGCATGCTGATTCAACAGGGCAAGGAGAGCTGGTATAGGTGATATAGAGGTGATTGAGAAAAGGCAAATAATTACATTACAATCGTCTCTAAACTGAGCTGAATATTAATTTAAAATTAGATATTCCTCTAAATTGGGCTTCAAATGGCCAAAATTTTCCGCCGCCATCCGTGGGCCCGATGTGATATCCTTTCATGGGGCCCGAAATCCCTGGCTACGCCCCCACACACACACGGTGTCAAACATATGGGCAGGGGGTCAGAACCGGCACGCCAAAGGGTCCAAGTCCGCTCACAGGACGACTTTGCAAAATGTGAAAATTGCACTGAGAAGTCCTTCAATCCAATTTGATGCACTTGTGAAGGCTTCAGGAGTAATTAGCATAATCATGTTTTCTGTATTCATCACTAAATGGTAAACTATTTTCAGTACCCTTGAATATAGACAATTGCACAGTTGCCTGTCAATTGCAATGCAAACTTACAGACAGTCGATTTGATAATTTGCTTGTTACGGCCGGGACACACATCTTGCGTGTACCTACCTAGTGCGTGTGCGTGGCGTGATGGCTGCGGCTGGCACGCCCGCGGCATCCACACAGGCAGCGTGGCTGCTGCGTGCAGCTGCTGCGCTGCTGTCTGTCTGTCTGCCAACCCCCCTTCCTATAGAGTTTACCTTTTATTAAATTTGCTATAAACAATACAATGATGATTTTAACTGAAGATCGCTTGTTGGGCTTACTTCAGAATCGAGGCAGTATAATTTGTGTGTGTGTGTGTGTGTGTGTGTGTCTGTGTGTGTGTGGTGGGGAGGGGAGGAACGAAGCCAGTTGTAGCCCATGTGGTTTTCAGAGGGCAGGAGAACTGCAGCTGTGAGCTCAGCTCATCCTCCTGTCTCAAATCAAAACGAGCCTTGATTGGCTGTGGCTGCCCCTGTAAAATATCATTTTAATGTCTTTTTGTGTCTATTTGTGTAGAGACACGCTAGAGACACGCGCGCGGTAAAAGGAAAAAATAGGCGTCGCTTCTATTCTCTAGATGACGCGCGTCTCACGCCTCGCAAGACACGCCGCCTGAGATGCGCGTCTGATGCCGGTGGTGTGGCTGCTGTAACCTGTTAACATGGGCACCGAAATGAAAATCAAAAGGTAACGCCACGCAGACGCCACGCAGACGCACAGCAGACGCAAGATGTGTGTCCCGGCCGTTAGGCCTATGGTAGCTGAGAGCTATGAAAACATGTTCTTAAAATGTACCTGTAATTCTTCACAGTAAAAAAATAAAAAGTTTAAGGTGTTGCTATTTATTATTTATTGTTATTATGCATAGAATTTCTGTGTCTGGCCCACTTGAGACCAAATTGGGTCGCATGTGGCCCGTGGACTAAAATGAGTTTGACACCCCTGTGTGTGATGATGGACCAGGAGCCATGGTGAGGGAAGTGTGTTTACGCTCCATGACAGCCAAAGGAACAAGGAACAAGAAGGACAAAACAGAACCGCGAGTACATTGGCCCCCCCACCACCACACCACAATATTTAGTACCCATGGAGAACAAAATAGAATCCCACAGGGGAAAACATCACTGCACACGTTAAGAATCACAAATCATATACAATTTCACACGAGGAATAATAAGTGGATCAGCACCGCAATTATACAGCAGCAAGTAAAAAACTTCTGGCAAGTAAAAAACAACTTGCCTTTATAAAGGTGCTGAAGATCTCGGGCGTCACCTCGAGGGGCTTCCTCTTACCCATGCCCTCACCATCGTACACGATGTTGGATCCCAGCGGAGTGTTGGCCTGTGTGACGATGGCCTTGGTGAGGCCATGGCAATTGCTGCTCAGCAGATCTCTGCATAAGATTAAAGAACAAACTTAGAGGAAAGACCAGAGATGATAGGAGATGTACTGTATGTTGATTGGTCAGTTTAAGTGTGTGAGATGATAGGAGATGTAGGCTGATTGGTCAGTTTAGGTGTGTAAAGACAATGGATTATGGTTATAGTCAAGTGTTATGAACAGAATTGACTGTTTTTCCTCTCAAGTTATAAATTACGAAGCTTCTGGGGCGGGTTCAAATTTTTCCCCGTTGTCACTTCCTGCCTTTCTCTGTACCAGGGGCTGAACAAATATAAATGGTGGTGAACGGAGATGGACGTTATTTATTTTATTACATTTGAATTGTGCCACGGGGTACACTACACATGTAATTTTTGTCAATTTAAAAGATAACTATGCATGTCAAGAAAGCTGCAGTTTGTCCTGAAATTGAAACATACGGTTTAGTTTTGTCAATCGACCACATCTCGTGTCGCACAATATACGTCACACCATCAACAACATGGACTGGCGGGAGAGACGTCACTCACACGACTGGTTGTGCGTAGTCTTTCTGACTTATAACTTATAGTGCCACAGTTTTACCACAAACTGTGACTTTGTTGATTTGCAGAGTTATCTTTTACGTTGATAAACATGGTATGTGTACCCCATGGCACAATTCAAATGGGATAAAAAAGTAATGTCTATCTCCATTCACCACCATTCATATTTTTTCAGATGCTGGTACAGAGAGGAAGGCAGGAAGTGACGTTCACTTTGGCTCTCTATTTACTGAATTTCAGCAAACCTTTGAGGAACATTTCACATGATTTATTTTTTACCTGAACTTTTTGGAATTGTCCTCCTGCTTCTTCCAGGTGCGAGAGTAATGCTTCACTAATTTATCAATGATGCTGAACCTGTGGCACACGCACACACACACACACACACACACACACACACACACACACACACACACACACACACACAATCAGCAGGTGCACAAAACCTGTAGCACTTGATAACATGTACTGCTGGGACAACAAAAGAGGTAATTTAACAGAGAACCAGTGATGCTTGTTTGCTCTCACCCGCAGCTTTTGCATGGTTTAGCCGAGGGCTTAACGGATTTCTTCTCTCTGGCTTGGTGAACAGCGGCTCGAGGTTGCACGTTTCTAAATTAGAGGAATAGGGAGAAAACAGTTGATCAAATTAATGTCAAATGCAAAAAGCCAAAGAGCAAGATAACAAGTTAATCTAATGTGCTGCTGAGCCCAGGATCCCATTTGTCATGGCTTCATGGCTGAATCTGTTGTTTACATCGATAGAAGAAGAAAACCTGCTGTCCATCTATTGTTTGACCCTATGCTCATCCTCAGCATTACTTAAAAGGGTGTAAAATTGTAAATTAATCCAATAGCTCATAGAGAGGGTCACTGATGCCTCAGAGGTGTTAGGATATGACTCCTGCCAGGCCATGTTTTCATTTGAGCAATGATGACACAATCAACTATATCACTATACCGTTTATCAGTGATTCTCAACCTTTTCCATATCAACGAGCCCTAATTTAGTCTGTCGAATTTTGTCTCTCGGACCCAAATCTCAGAATATTTGTATTGTTAGAAATTATTTTGGCCAAAATTCCATAACCATCTATATTGTAGTCAGGGGTGTCCAAACTTTTTTGAATTGGGGGCGCCAGATTAGATCATGTGAAAATACTTCTCGCATCATATGGGTGATTGAAAAACAAACAAACAAAAACATACAAAACAATAATTGTGCTCAAGGATTTTGTTTACCATCTGAAAACATTACTTCCGCCTGCGTTATTCCTACTTGGTGCTTGTAGTCTAGGACCTGGCTCGGATATGTATGTGCTTCATTTAGGACAGAATATCTCAACTGTTATAGACTAATATGACCCCTGCGATCAACGTGGGATGTGTGCCAAAATCTCTATCCCGGACGAAAAACCAGAAAATTACAGTTTTGTACCGCCCCCCCTCCTTAAAGGCATCCTCATGAATTTCTACCAGTTTAATCTTCACATTAAGATACATCTTTTTTGTATTACACTTAAATGTTTTTTTAATCTTCAAATTTGGCAATATAATCATTAAATATGCATACATTCGCATATTGGTTGGAGCTACAAATTGTTCAGAATGGCAACTTATTACCACACAGTAGGAGAAAGAGAGCCAGCACACAAAAATGTCCTTTCGTTGAGTTTATTCCAGCAACACCAGGTACAGCACACGGACGTTTCAGCCTAACGGCTTTCTTCAACACGCTGAAGAAAGCCGTGGCTCACAAGGCAACAAACCCCTATAGCTTGGTATATCACCACAGGCATGGATTGTGTCAGCTGCGCATGCTTCTCCATTCCCTGAGCTCAACTGCACACATGAGGAACTGATGACAGGATGATGTTCAATGTGCAAGACCGTCTAAGTCACCGGACAGGATCTACATCCCTGATGCTGTCATCGAGTGACACATTATGTCTTTGTGTGTTATACCACATCACAGTCAATGGAGAGAGCTTGGCCTCCAAGAGCTCTGGATCGTCCGCAACTCAGGAGTGAAACGATCAATATTACCACTCCACGATATCTGCATCACTGGGAGACAAGCTTACAAAGTGTCTCCCATCACTCCATCACTACATGCACTGACTGGGTGTGATACAACCAGCAAGATATCAACTAAACTTGCAGCCCTGAACGCTGTCTGCAATACAGGAAATTCCTCTCCGATTCTGAATTTCGACTGTCCACAGCTAACAGAAAGCGCAATACAGATGGCGGAAACATTCTTGGTCAAATGTCTCAAACCATCAACAGACCTGGAGATATTTGACGACCTGTGTATCGCTTGTATTTGATAGCAATGCACCTTAACATGGACTTTGAGAGAACCATTGCACCTCAACTAATGCAAGGAAACCTATATTTCGAGGCTATTACCAACAACAGCTGTGGGTCCAAGCCCCATTTAGAGATGCCACCTTGATTATGAATGCAGTCAGTCTTATGGTTTTGTAAGAAGGGACAGTGTATTATTAGGGGTACGGTGGCGCAGTCGAGGGGTACGGTGGCGCAGTCGGTAGCGCTGTCGCCTCACAGTTAGAAGGTCCTGAGTTCGATTCTCGCCTGGGACACTGTGAGCGCTGTGGTTGTGTTCCCCCCCATATCTTCAGTGCCTACTGCCTGGGGCCGGTTGCACCAACTGGTCTTAACTATGCCTGGTCGTAACTCCTACGTCGGTCTTAGTTAAGACCATGGACTTACGCCTGTTGCACCAACACGGCTTATGTCTGGTCTTAACTATGCTGGTCGTAGCAATGCGCGTCCATGTGAATTGCCAGGGAATGCCCCCTGATTGGATGATGTTGCAAAAAATGTGCCTTGCGACCTGCTTGGAGCGCACTGTGCCACTACGCTCTCTCAGCCACTACTGTAAAACACCCTCCCTCCTCCCACCCTCCCTCGCTCCGGGGGAAAAATGGCAGCGATTGAGCCAGAAAGACAGTCTGAATGAAATTGAATGTAACGTTCCCAATTCTATGTATTAACTTCTAAAAAACTAACGGCAACATTTTGGAAGGCGGGTTAGGTTAACTAGTTAGGTATAATCTAACGTCGTGCTTTCAAAGACGGCGAACTGGCGGTGTTACGACGATGACGGTCAAAAAGGTCTCCGCGGAGATCTCTGTTACAGGCAGGCTCTACGCCTCCTCCTGACCAGGCGTAGGAGTTACGCCTGGTCTTAGTGAAAATAAGGCTTAAGTCGTCTTGGTGCAACCGGCGTAGCTGTTAGGTCGTAAAGTTACGACCAACTTAGCTTAAGACCAGTGTAAGACCAGTTGGTGCAACCGGCCCCAGGTGGGTTATCTTGTCGTAAGGGCCTTTCTCTCTGTGTGGACTGTGGAGTTTGCATGTTCTCCCCGTACCCCCCAGGGGGTTCCTCCGTATATAGCCCCCCCACTAAAAACATGCAGAAGATCAGATCGTCATCCGACCAGTGACGACAACATCCGAAGTTGGTCCCCGGGCGCTGTACGAGAAAGCGACCACTGCTCCTGGCCTGCCCCTCGGAGGAAAGGACATGCCTGGATGGGTTAAATGCAGAGGACACTTTTCACCGGCCACCGTCAGCATGAGTGTGTTGTGGCCGCATGCATGTATTGTGGTGTTCGTGTGACAATAAAAGACGGGCTTCTCCGAAGACGAGAGTCTCCGCTACGAGAGTTTTTTTAATTATTATTTATTAGTCCCTGAGATTGTGATCTCAAAACCTGAAGGTTTGCCAGATCCCTGCTCGTGTGGCAAATGTGCACGCAAGAATGGGTGTCCCTGCCGGGTAGCTGGGATCCATTGTTTTAAGTACCGGTACTGCAAATGCAAGGGAGGGGACTGTTGTAAAAACCCTATCACTGAATGAACTCTCATCACCATCTCATACCTGGACTCTGTTGTGTGGAGACTAGGAGTAATGTTTCTGACCCCGCTTACAGTATGTGACACATAAATAGTACTAATGTGGTGTTAAAAGTTGTATTGTAGACTGACTGTTGGCCAAGTTCCCTGCTGAAAGTCCCCCCCCCCCACACTTCAAGTTAACATTCTATTTATGATAGTGATTGAGAATAAAATATCTTTATATTAATCAAATGCTTGCTTGCTTTCATTCAAAAAATCCCTTGTATTGTTCAAATTCCGAATTGTCAGTTCAACTCTAAATTACACAAATGTTCTAACTTTGCTTGAAGTGCAGAAGGTTTAAGTTAATAAATATATAGCAATTTCTGTATGTAGTTAGTTGTGTGGTAATAAGTTGCCATTCTGAACAATTTGTAGCTCCAAATTTTATATGCGAATGTATGTATATTTAATGATATATTGCCAAATTTGCATATTTAAAAAAACATTTGAGAAAGTGTAATACAAAAAGGATTTATCTTAATGTGAAGATTAAACTGGTAGAAATGCATGAGGACATCTTTAAAGGGGGGAAACAAATCCCATTCACTTAAAAAACGGTACAAAACACATTTTCTGGTTTTTGTCCCGGACAGAGATAAATATCTGAGCCAGCTGAATATCAGCTGCTCAGTTATGTACTGTATACAGGAAGTAAACCGGATATTCAGGTGGGTTGTGACCGTTTGTTATTGTTGTCAAGTTCGGCTGCTTAAAATTGACCTGCAGGCCGCATTTGGCCCGTGGGGCAGACTTTGGACATGCCTGTAGGTAGAGCGATACCAGAGAATCAGAACAGTGATTCTTCTACATTCTTGTGTTAACTTCTTGTAAATAAAATAATGTTGAAGTTTAAAGATTCATCAATTTGCAGTGGGGACCCCTGGACCACACACCCCACCCCACAGGAGCCCTGGTGGACCCCACGTTGAGAACCACAAAATAGATGAGAGCAATGATTACATACAGAGTCATGCATAATATATAGAGGTATCTCTCCTGGGAAGAAGACCGAATAGTGGAAAATGTGCCAGTTTGATTGAAAAACCAGAGTCTAAAGTCCCAACCAGAGACCTTTCAGTCAGGTTGTTCCAATGACTGGAAACAGCCTCTCGTGATTCATCGTACACGTACACACACACACACACACACACACACACACACACACACACACACACACACACACACACACACACACACACAAAAATACCAAAATATACAAAGCTGCATCCATGCAGCATGAGGAACTGTGCATGCAAAAACAAACATTCCCTCCACTAAAGACTATGTTTTTGGTGACGTTCGTCTGTCTTTTTTTTCTTTTTTTTTTAGAAGTTTATTTCAGGGACAACGCACAAAAAACATTAATCTCAGGAGAGAAAAGATGCATTGCACTAGATTATAGCTTTTGCTATTTTACATCTCCAGTCCCTTGTTCATACAATTTAAAACAATACAATAATAATCAACAATGTAAAACAATAGTATAAACACTCACACAAACATATAGACATATAGTTAAACTTTAAACCTATGGTTTAAACACTATAAAACAAAAATAAAATAGAGAGTTCCGCTTTGTATCAAGAGAGTTCGGCTCTATGTTGATACGTTTTCACATTACAAGTAAAAAAAGGTCTCACAGACGGTGCGACGTGCATGCGAGCGTCCTCTCTCCGTGCGAGTGTGCGAGTCACGTCACTGTGTGCTGATTTACTGATCCATTTATTGGGAGCAGTGGGCAGCGTCCAGTGTCCAATGAGATACAGCAGCGAATACTTGGTGCATGTCTTTTAAACACTATAAAACATAAATAAAATAAAATAGGAAGTTCCGCTTTGTATCAAGAGAGTTCGGCTCTATGTTAATACGTTTTCACTTTACAGGTAAAAAGGTCTCACAGACGGTGCGACGTGCATGCGAGCATACTTTACAAGTAAAAGGACATTAAGGATGTTAGGGGTACCCTACTGAAAGTGGGAACAGAATTGATTAGCTAGCAACTGTCCTTTCAGGTGAGCTTTGAAGGTGTCATTTGTCTGTCCTATCTGAAGCCAATTCCATACAATGTTAAAACCATGAGCCTTTCACACAGATTAAAGAGCAGAATAATATGCTAAATTCAAGTTATTTAGTCTCAGAGAAGTGTCATTTTCCAACTCCTTGTGGTTTGAATTTGTATTTTTTCCACTGACGTAACGCACGTCTCTGCTTGCATCACTAAGCACTAATAAGAGTGGAGTGAATCATGAAATGAATCATTATATCAAAGCACAGAGAGATCAGTGTTCAGCGTGAAATGAATTCATTTACCTGACCCCCCCCCCCCCCCCCAATAAAAAGAACGTAACCAGATCCTCTTTCTGAACCATAAAGTTGTCAGTGGTTTCACAGATATAAACCCACAGCAAAGTGCCTTGCAATGCCACAGTTTGGCATAGACGATGACAGTGAGAGTGCCGAAAGAGAACTGCAGAGAGAGTGTGTGTTTATTAATCCCACTGGGGGCAGTTAGTTACGAGCTACAGTTACAGCTGTATCATCCAACAACATACAAATAGCCAAGGAGTTAGAATGTGGAATAAAATCTATAATAATGTTGAGAAATAAACAATGAAGGGTCAGATAAAAAAACAAACATGGGGATATTGGTGTCCTGAAGCATATAAGAAGAACCGTTTGAGCATGAGGTCATACATCCCAATTTGTACACTCAATACAAGCTTGTAAGCTGGCAATGAAAGTTCAGTTTCAGTTCTCATAAAGTTTCGGTTTCTCATTAAGTTTCAGTTCTCATAGCCAGAGATGCTCACGTCATTTTTTGCAAGTCCAAGTCAAGTCAAGTCTCTTACGGATGAGCATTCTATCATCTGCTGGATGTCATCCAGTCTGCTCAGAACACTGCATAGCTAAAACTAAGGAATTCAAAGCATGTACTGTATTATCCTCACTACTGTATCAACACAATATCAACATTGACTAGTTAACATTATTATTAGTAGACCAGACCTGTCCTTAAAGTGAGAATACGGAAGATTTCAGTTTTCTTGTCTCCGACAACACCTATGGCCATGAGCAGCAATTGCAGATGAGATCCACACAGTGGCGCATATGTGACGTGAAGGGTTTTTTCTTCTTCTTAATACATTCAAGTAGGCCAGTGGGGGCGGTAATGCAACGCTTGGACGCCAACCGCGCACACATCTCAAAAGAAGAAGAAGTTGGTCTGCGGTAGTTAGCAGAGCTATAGACCAAATCAGCGGGATGTTTACATTTACTTCCGGGTACCCCTGGGTCCACACATTATAATGGCGGTGAACGGCACAAACAGACGTGTTGAAGACAAAAACAGACAAAGAAGACAAAAATGGTTCGTCCGTGTTGTGTTGTTGTTTAATATCATTCATAACAACACTTTCACTAACGTTAGTGGAGACCAGACTAGCTTATTTACCTGTTGGACCAGACCAGAGTAGACTTGACGCTAAATTAAATTAACGTGGCGTCGGTAGCTCTGTCTGTAACGTTAACGAGTCTGCAAAAAAACAGCGAGTTTGACAGACAAACAAACGTTATTAGCTAGCTAACACTACATAAAACAAACACAGAAGAAAGGCTAGATACGTCGGACAAGCATGTTTACCAACCGTTTAACCATTTAAATTGAAAGTAGTCGGCCGAAAACAACGAGAGGGTTTGACAGCATTTATTTGACAACACGCACATTTAAACCTGCCGCCTTCCCCAAGTGGTACCCGGAAGTAAATTTGTTTACATGGTGACGTCACGGTGATTTGGTCTATAGAAGAGTTGCGACATCTCATTCACTCCAATGGTTTTGAAAGGGTAAGATGTTTAAATAATCAAATTGTACGTATATTATCAGCTTTATTTTATGCATTGATTGATTGATTGATTGTTTATTTGCACAGAGAGAAAAAAAAGAATAACATAGTACAAGTATCTTAATACAAAGAAATTGTGCAGGTGAGGGAAAGAAACCCGGAAGGGCTTATAGAGTCTCACCTTATTTAAAAACAAATTAAAGACTAATAATGAAAGAAAAAGAAAAAACACAATCAAGACAATATATTTAAAACAATATAAAAAGTTTAAAAAAAAATATATATATATACAAAAAAAGAAGAAAAAAAAGGAAAAGAAAAGAAAAAGCAAACAGGTGCACCAGCGGCTAAACAAATTAAATCAATCAATAATATACAGGGGTAAAGAAATCAGGTACTGTGCTCTTTTAAGAGAAGTTGTTTAAGTTTTTTTTTGAAAAGTGGAAATGAGGAGTGACTACGGAGTGCAGCAGAAAGACTGTTCCACATGATTGGACCTCTGTATTTGATTGAGAATTGGCCAAGGTTAGTTCTGAAAAACTGACTGTGTAGAAGATCAGCAGATCTGGTGTGATAACAGTGAATAAGAGACCTACTAATAAAGAATCTGTCGAAAGAAATGGGAAATAAATTATTGACAAATTGAAACACAAAAAGACACATCTGAAATATATTAATGTCAAATATGTTTAACAGCTCCAGAGTTTGAAATAATGGGACAGTGTGAGCATTCCAGAGAGAGTTTGTGATCAATCTAACAATTTTTTTTTGTAATAGAAAAATGGGAGAAAGACTGGTTTTGTACGTGCTTGCCCAGACTATATTATTTCCATAAGAAATGAAGGGATAAATCATAGAATAGTATAGGTCCATGAAGTTTTTTCTTGACAAAACATGTTTTACTCTCCGTAAAATACCACAGTTTTTTGCAACTTTATTGGACACATAAGAGATGTGTTTTTTCCAATTGAGTTGATCATCAATGTTTACACCTAAAAACTTAACAGAAGAAACATATTCAAGTGTATTGTTGGCTATAAGAATGGGGGAAAGTTGATTGGATAGAGTTCTATTTTTAGGTTTGAAGATCATATAAGCACTCTTTTTAACATTAAGTGATAACTTATTGCATTTGAACCAGATATCCATTTTTTCTAAGATAGTGTTCATACGAGTACCGTAATCAACCTATGCTCATTTTTGTCTGTGAGAAAGATGTTTGTATCATCGGCATACAAAATAAAGAGTGCTTCTTTAGAAATCAAATGTAAATCATTAACATATAAAAGAAAAAAAAGAGGACCTAAAATTGATCCTTGTGGAAAACCACACTGTAAGGGACTGTATGATGAATTCGCTCCATTCCAAATGACACATTGTTTCCTGTTAAGCAAGTAGTTTTTAAACCAATTGAGTTCAGTTCCGGTAACACCATGAACTTGTAACTTGTTTAATAATATGTTGTGGTCCACGGTGTCAAAGGCTTTGGACAAATCAATAAAAACTCCTAATGTAGTTTCTTTGTTGTCCAAAGCTGAAGCTATTCTGTCAACTAATTGAACCAAAGCCATAGCGGTGGAATGCTTTTCACGAAATCCAAATTGATAGTCATATAATAACTTGTTATCATTTAAGTATTTGATTAGTCTATTGTACACAATTTTTTCAAGAATTTTCGAGAAACATGGTAATAAAGAAATTGGTCTGTAATTTGAAAATAATGATGGATCGTCAGCTTTAAATAGAGGGATGACCTTGGCCCATTTCAGTTGATCTGGAACAACACCTGATTGAAGAGAACAATTGAAGATGTGACACAGTGGTTGTACAATAGTAGGGAGGCACTGTTTCAATAGCTTCATTTTAAGCTCGTCATGACCAGCGCCTGTTAACTTCATAGTTGATACAACATTACATATTTCTTGTTTGCTAACAGAAGAAAAAGTAAATGATGATGAGGGAGAGACTGACTCTGCTTTCAAACAACTAAAGGGAATAGTGGGAATTTTTGAAGCCAAAGCAGGACCTATGCTAACAAAATAGTTGTTGAATTCATTGGCAATCTCAATGGGGTCCTCTATGATTTTACTATTAATAGTAAACTTGTTTTGTGGCAATTTTACAGAAGAGGGCTTATTTATAATTTCATTAATGACATTCCATGTACTTTTCATGTCATTTTTAAACAAATTAAATTTCTCTTGATAATGTTGTTTTTTTTATTTTCTCAGCAAATGATTAAGTTTATTTCTGTATTTGGAATAATTATTGTAATTTAATGGAGAGGGATTGGTTAAATAATCTTTATATAGTTTGTGTTTCTTGGAGATACTTTTTTTTAACTCTTTAGTCAACCATGATTTACGAGCTTTAGGTTTGATTGCTCGATTTTCATGTGGAAAGGATTCATTGAAGGTGCCAAAGAATTCGTCACTGAAAAGGTCATATGCCTTGGATGCATCACTAGCCATCATGATGCTGTCCCATTCAATACTAGCAAGTTTGTCGACAAAGCTTTCCACATTAGACATCTTGAAATTTCTAAAGAGACCACTAGAAACAACATGCTTAGTTTCACTAGAATGATAAGTAACAAAAATGGGAAGGTGGTCTGATATATCAGTAGAGAGTATACCTGATATACCATGTTTGTTTGTGCAGTTGGTAATAATGTTGTCTATCAATGACTTGCTAGATAAAGTGATTCTAGTGGCTTGTGATATAAGAGGGTAGAAGGCATTTGCAAATAATCGATTCACAAATGTATCTGAATTGGTATGCAGTAAATTAATATTGAAATCACCTAAAATAAAACAGGGTTTGTTCTCCTTGTCAATTATGTTCATAACTTTATCAAGATCGTCAACAAAAGAATTTGCATTATTGCTTGGAGGTCTATATACACAACCAATGACAGCGTGACCTGGAAAACAAGCTGCACCCAATATCTCAATAAAAATTGATTCAACATGACTATCAGTATTGGGTTTCCAATGATTAAATCTTTTCGCAGAGTGTACCTGATAGACTCTTTGACAAAGAGGGATACACCACCACCCGGTCTTTCTTTTCTGTGACTAAAAACATGATTGTAGCCATTCAGGGAGTAGAGAGACACATTAGAGTAATTTAGCCAAGTTTCAGTAAGACCCACAACAGAAAGATGTAAGGGTAGAGAGGCAAAATAGTCAATTAACAGCTCAAAGTGTTTTGGTAAACTCCTAACGTTCAGATGAAATAATGTAAAGGAATTGAGGTCTTTTATATTTGATTCTAGACACGTTAATTTTAAAGTGTCTTCAGTGTAATATTTGCAATTGTCCAACTTCTAGGGGTGTCACAATATATCGTCCCACGAAATTTCGCGATAGTAAAACGTCACGATATGTATCGTTGAGATGAAATCTCATATCGTGAAAAAAAAAAAAAAAAAAAATTTTTTTTTTTTTTTTTTTTTTTTAAATAGACAAAGAAACGTCTTTGTTTGTTGAAGTTCAATGTGTGGAAAGTAGTTCAGTTGAACAAGTCTCTGAAGAGACACATGAGAAGTTATACAGGAGAGAAACCATTCAATTGAGTTTCTGGCAAAACTGTTTACTTGACAGGAAAAACTGAAGATGCATAAAAAATAGACTAAGAAAAGTCTTGTTGTTTGAGTTTGAAGAAAAACTGAAGATGCATAATGAGAATTTATACTGCTGAGAAACCTTTTAGTTCAAAGTAAATCTAAGTGACGGTGTAACTCATTCTATTTCAAGATAAGCCTTATCTCCAATCTCATGTTTTTTCTAGTTGTTATTGTAATAACAATTTCCCACAACAGCATGTTTTGTATTTGTGCATTTCAAATAAAATACTACTTTTCCAGTCATATATTGTCATTATTCAAGTTTAAAAAAATATTGTTAAAATCGTATCGTATCGTATCGTTATCGTGAACCCAGTATCGTGATACGTATCGTATCGTGAACTGAGTGTATCGTGACACCCCTACCAACTTCTGATTGAAAATATTAAAGTGATGATCGGGATCAACATGAGAGAAAGGTGAAATGTGTAAGTAGTTGGAAGATGCTGCAAAGTCACCCACTGGTCTGGGGAAGTCCGAAACAGGGTTACTAGTGGCCATAGAATCAGAAGCCAAAATAGGTGCCACAAGTGGAAGAAGAGGGGGATACGTTTACACAGGGCGAGCTTGGGATTCGCGAGGTGGGTGGACAACTAGCTGGTCATATCGTAAATATGCCACCATTCCCTTTGCTCGCGCCTCTTTGAGCTTTGGCCATAATTCAGAGCGTTTCTGTCTCACACGTTCTGTGAAGTCCTCATTGACGTAGATCTTGGTGCCCTTAGTTTTTTTCCTCTCTTGAGGATTTCCTCTTTGTCTGTGAATCTGAGTAGTTTCATGACGATTGTCCTTGGCCTGTTGGATTGCTCGTCAAATTTTCCATTGCGATGTGCACATTCAATCTCAATTAGTTTTGGGTCGAGTTCCAGCTTATCAGCCAGCAGTTCTTTAGCTTTGGATGTTGTGACTTGCCATGTTTCATTTCTCTCATCAGGTACTCCATCGATGAGAATGTTGTTCCTCCTGGACTGACCCTCCAAATAGTCAGATTTAGCAGTGAGTTTGTCAATAGAGGATTGCACAGGCAGAGACATGTCAGAGATGGTCTTAAGATTGGCAGAGTAATCGGAGAGCTTTTTATTTAGCTCATCCAGGTCCTTCTGAGAGTACTGAAGGCTATTTTTAATATCCTGGATGTCTCTCAGAATGTTGTCAACCCTTTTGTTGGTGGAATCAGCAAACATCTGGACAAATGATTTAAAGTTTTTCTCCTGTTGATCCATCAGCTCTTTGAAAAAAAGTTTCTGTTGCTCAAGCAATTCATGCACCACAGCCAGTGACACAGTATCATCCTCCT
Organism: Poromitra crassiceps; assembly: GCF_964638095.1. Lineage (NCBI taxonomy): Eukaryota > Metazoa > Chordata > Actinopteri > Beryciformes > Melamphaidae > Poromitra > Poromitra crassiceps. Next base: position 20,655,674 of record NC_139644.1, on the reverse strand, counting down.
GAGGGGCCTTTTTAGGAGGCATGTTTACAGGTCAAATGGACAGAAAAACTTTCAGGTGAAACTGTAAGGTGAGACTTTGTACCTGTGGACCTTGTGTCTGGTTCCATTATAACGTAGAATGAGAGCCCTTCCTGGCTACGTGAGTCACGCATTTTGGACTCCCGTTGGCCCACTCTCTCTTCTATATTACTCTGGTAGGACGTTGCCAGTGTTGCCAGATTGGGTCGTTTCCCTTGCGCTGTTTTGTGTGCGTTCTGGCAGTCTGTGGACGGGAAACCATCAACTGCATCTGGGAACACTGGTAGTCAAACTTGTTCCTACTCTGCCTACCCCCTCCCTGCCGGACAATTCTGCTGGGTGAGGTGAAACACGTCAAGAACTGTGCGCCGCTTGTGATATCTTTGGGTTTTTTTGTTTGGGGGGCGGGGAAAGTGTCGCCACAGACAAGCTCATAAATGTTGCAATACAGAGAGATGCAAGGGCTTTCATCAATGGGGCATAGGCTCAATCACCATTGTGTTAACTCACTTGAGGATATATAGTGACTTTACAGACATTTATTTACATGAAAATCTTCCGTATTATCACTTTAATGTTAATGCACACAAAAATAAAGATTGTTCACAACCACAAGTCTCAAAACTCAAGTCCCCATCTCTGCTCATAGCAAAACTTTTTACCTGGGCACTTCAAACAGACTACCCGAAGTAAGACACTGAGCTCCAGTGTCTTACTTCATTCAGGGAGTCTGTTTGAAGTGCCCAAGTAAAAAGTGTTGCTATGTACACTGTCCTTTACTGTTGAGCACCAGGACCCTTTTATTTCCGATCCTAACTTGGCTGAAGTGCGCTGGACTTCACTGTTATATATAGCACAAGTCAATAGTGGGGTTCTTAGTAGTTGCACAGGTGACATACTGTTCATAAGTGTTCAATGTCTTATGTACATGGCAATGATTCAAATATCCTAAAATGAATTTCGGAGAGTCGGGTGAAAGGGCGTCCAGGCTGTTGGCCACCTCCGCGATCAGCTGACTGTCAGAAGCAACAGATTCTGATTCCCACAGTGTTGAATTCTGCCGTTTTGTCACGCCCCCTCGAAGGCATATCCCCATGCAGTACGTATACTTTACTTTGTATTTGGATTCACACAGTTGGGAGAGATCAGGTTGCCTGAGGAGACGTTGCTGTAATTCATTAATGTAGGGTGAGGTCAGGTAAATGTAGGTTGAGGTCAGGTAAATGTAGGGTGAGGTCAGGTAAATGTAGGGTGAGGTCAGGTAAATTGGGCAATTCTATCCTACTAGAAATCTTGCACGCTTCTAGGGTGGAGACTCTGGAGAAAGTACCTTTTCCCCTTAACTCATTCTTGTCCTCTTCTCCCTACTTATACTCCCACCATTTATATAGCTTCAGCCAGGAAGGATTTATTACAGATCTGAGACAAGAGGAGAGGAGGAAGTGGTGAGAGAGAAGGAAAAATGTAGGGAAACATTGGATGGATAAATCCAGAAGGAGGCGGTAATGCAACATAAAGGATGCAAAGTGCCATAAAACACCACAGAAGAAGAAGGATTTATTACATCACTGATAACATCACAATTGCTCGAGTGACATCACTAATGGCATCACTTCCATCACACACCACTCGGACAGACAGACAGAGCCCACTTAGCCCAGGGAAAATAAGCAAGAAAAGTTTGGCGCTTCATAGCACTTCCAAGATTTAGCTAATCGCTGCAAATAATTTCAAACTGTTGCCAAAACAGGACTTGACATACAGTAGTGATTCAAGTGAGTCAAATAGCCCATTTGACCTGATCAAAGCTGTCTTGGAAGGAGACATCTGACACTTAGCTCTAGCACTTATGCCTTTATTGTTGTAATATATTTTCCAGATAGAATGATAGATAGAATATTAGTGTGCTAGCCTGTTCTCTCTTTCACAATGTGTGAAGTGGCCCTTGACTTGAGCCTAACGTAGCCTACCTGACTTCACCCTACTAGTGTTAAGAGAAGCTGGGGAAACTCCCTCGGCAGGTAGAAGAAGGGGCGAAGTGAGATGGATAGCCTCCCAGTCCCTCCATTGTTTTGTTTTGGATCATGTTGCGCATTATTGTAGCATTCGTTACTTTGTAGCGAACGGGGAATGTGCGCAAGATTGACCTCGCGTCATCGGGCTCTTTCAAATGTTGCCAGTGGACGAAGGTCAGTAACTCTCGGCTGTCTGTATGTCAGGTTATGGTGCCGCCAAGTTAACCGTCTTGCCACCGCCATCATCGAGGCCACAGGCGAAACGGCTTAAAAAGAGTCTAAAGTGCAACAAAGACCCCCCCAAGCCTACGTAAAAAATAAATAACGTCCACATAAACTCCAAGTCAACTCAAGGCGGTGAGGTTGAAAGTTAAAAGCCTACAAACATTCAGCAGACAAAACACGTGTGCTCCAAGCTGCTCCCTATCGCACAGGTAGGTACCACACTCCGACACTCGTACTTTCTACAGCCGTACAGTCAGCAGCACCATTGTATGCCCATTTAACTCTAGCAATTAAGTCACCAAGTTAGTTTGACTTAGCGGTTACCTTGTTTCGTTGAAGACGTACCAGGAGAGAGCGGTCAGCGCGCTGCCCAGGATGACGAGGCTGAGCATCAGGGAGAAGAGTAGCTTCAGGATCCTCATGCTCCCCTGCCCGACCGGTCCCGCTGCAGCCTGCCTGCCCGCCTGGACCTCCTCTGCCCGCTCCACCGTCCCCCTGTTGCCTGCCTGCCCTGCCCGGTCCACCGTGCCTCTGCTGCCTGCCTGCCGGCCCGCCTGGACCTCCCCTCGCCCGGTGTTGGCTCTACACCTCGCACGAGGTGGAGCAGTTACCGGTATGTGCTATCTTCGCCGTTGCCCTCCTCCCTCTCCCTCTCCCCGTTTACCTCCGTTTTCAGATCCCCCCTCCTCCTCAGCTTTCTCCCCAGCTGTAGCCTATCTGTGTACCCCCCCCCCCCCCCCCCCCCTTGAGGGAACAGGAACACACCTCCTCAGTTACCAGGCTCTCCTATCTTTCTTTCTCTTGCACAAGCAAGTCCCCGGCTGTCCTCTGTGCGAGCCCGGTCTTTTACAGCTTCACATCTTTCTTTAATCCTTGTGACTCTAGTCCACCCATCTTCCCTGCTCTCTCTCGTTCATACAGTCAGTCCTACTTTCCACTGTAGTCCCAAAGCTAAGGCTGTTGCTCCTTCTATTCTCCTCCCCTTCCCTGGGAGCCCCAGCCTTCCTTCCGCCGCCCGCCGCCCCCCCCCCCCCCCCCCCAGCCACCCAGCCATCCTCCGCCCACACCCCATAAGCCCCTCTCCCCTCTGCACAAAAAGGAGGCAGTAGTAACATGAGTGCCCAGTACTGAATTAGCCCATGGTTTGTCTCTTGACTAGTGTGTGTGTGTGTGTGTGTGTGTGTGTGTGTGTGTGTGTGTGTGTGTGTGTGTGTGTGTGTGTGTGTGTGTGTCCGCGCGTGCATGTGTCAGGGAACTTGTTCAAAGCCAATGAGTGTGAGAGTATGAGAGTACTGTAGGTGAGGGGGAGAGGCCACCCACCAAATCAGATATCTCCCCTGACTCTTAATGCCTCCCCAACCCTCTAGCCTACTCGCACATACACGCACGCACACACACATACACACAGACTAACACACACACACGCACACACACACAGCTTCACAGGGTTCCTTCGAGTGAGGCTCTCGAGGTAAACTTTGCCAGCAGTATTGGCTCGTATCAACTGACCCTAAAAGCGGGTTTCTCTCAGCGGGGAGGGGGGTTTGGGCCTTAGCAGGGGAAGTCTCCACTCAGCTGAGATGGGAACCTGTTTATAACATGGTAGCGCCGCCGGCCCGATCACCAGGGAAACGAACAGAACCCGAAGGCTGGCAGAAATTAGAGAAACAGAAAGTGAGAGAGAGAGAGAGAGGCAGACAAAGAGACAGAGAGAGAGCAGACAGAGGTGAGGAGTTGATGCCCAGAGGAGTTGACACTCTTTCTGTCATTCTGCTTTTGTTTGGTAGCTCTGCAGTACCGGCTGTGTAATGGAAGGAGAAGAAAGGCTTGGGGGTGACAGGTGAAGCTCACAGATAGCATCAGGATGGCGAAGTCCAAGGGGAACTTGGGGAAATCCGCTGAAGGCGTGACACGCATTTTGACAATGAACTCTCTCAATGCCACACCCGACCCGATCCAGCTGTCTCCCCGGTGGACTTGAGCCATGTTGTGATGTGTCCAGTTTTCAGTGGAAAACTCCAGATTGGCATGAATGCAGCTCTGTGTACTAAAGCAATCAAGTAACTCTTGTCTGAGGCATGCTGAGTAAGCTGAATTGTTGCTCTGACAGAACCCCCCCCCCCCCACACACACACACACACACACACACACACACACAGATGTCCCCCACCCCAAAATAATAGACCCCTCGGAACGTTATTTTCCTTCTTCTTTCAGCAGATTCCAGGGTTTGCGATGAACTTTGGCAATTTCCTGTTGGTTTGTAGGAGGCTGCTTAGCTGTGACCAGACTAAAGAGGGCGGTAATGAACAATAATGACGGCGATGCGACTAATATCATCAGGCTAATAGCACTGCTGGGGACAGAGCTCGTTAAGATAATGAAGAACTACAGTGACACGGCGTTTTACCTCAAACCCGCCCGTTAGCAGCCTGCACAGTCAGGTAATGGCTTTCTGACTGATGAGCAGTGTCCCTTTCCCAACGGATCCAATGACCTCAGTGAGCAGCTGGGCCTCTCCTGGGGAATGCCTGCTATGTGTTTGGGATCTGCTGTTTTAAATGACTCTACCATCTGCTTTTTGGTTCTCTTTTTTGACAACTGATACCTGATGATTGATCCAGTGATCGGTGAATGTGTATGGGTAGTCAAGTGCTGTCTCTATTTCTCTCTGTCTGCCTGCCTGCCTGCCTGCCTGCCTGTCTCTCTCATTTCCCCATGCACAGTGTCAGAGTTGCTCACATTTTCCCCCTCTCTAAACTTGGACATGCTGTTCTCTCTAGATGTGGTAAAAGATCTTTACTAGCTGGAGGAGTGGGAGCAGAGAAGAGCAGAACGTTTCTGGGTGAGTCTTGGTAAGAAGACAAGACAGATAAAGAGCTCATCCCCCTGAGCGCTGCTGGGCCTGTCGGGGGGGAAATGGAGACAGGCATGACCTGCACGCATCATGAGATACGAGCAGGAATGTGGAGAGAAATGCAGGAGTGAAACTTCACAGCAATGACACCAGCGAGGCTGTGGGCGTCAGTGACCCAGAACATTAGGAGTGTATCAGCAGAGAGATATGAGCAGAAACACCTTGCCTCTCGGATGGTCTGCCAAATCAAATAGCCAGAGTCCTCTCATCTCATTGCCGCCCTGTAACCCCCCCCCCCCCCCCCCCCAAACACACACACACACACACACACACACACACACACACACACACACACAGTATGTTGTTAGTTTGTTACAGACAAAAGATAGCATGTCCCAAACTATTTACAGTAGAGCTGCAATGATTCGTCATTCGACAGAAAATTAATCGCCAACTTTTTTTTATAATCGATTAATCGTTTAGTCTAATTTTTAAGGGGGAGGAACAAAAATTATCTTGTTCAAGCTTATTAAATGTGAATATTTTCTGGTTTCTTTAGTCTTCTATGACCATAAACTGATTATATTTGGGTTGTGGACTGTTGGTCAGGACAAAAGAAGACATTTGAGGACATCATCTTGGGGTTTGGGGAAAATAATCGTTAGTTGCAGCCATAATTTACAGTATCCACTAGGGCTGGGTATTGGTTCAAATTTCAAGAATCGATTCGATTCCGATTCACAAGGTTCCGAATCGATTAATCCAGATTCGATTCGATTCGATTCCGATTCGATTAATTTCAATATCGATTCGGTTAGTGATACTAAAACATGTTTTTTGAGCTGTAACCTGAATTACATGATTGTCCAGTTATGTAACAAATGGGTTCCCAACATTTTTTGGGCCAAGGACGGTAGATACATGGGGAAAAAAGTTGCGGACCGGTTGTCAATTTTAATGGTTTTAGTTACACATACCGTATATTTACTCACCAGGTGGTGACAAAGGGTAAATAACAGCCTTTTCATCTGTCAATAAAGACACTTTCACAATTATGCACAGTGATTTGATTTCAGCCTATATAATTTCTAAAAGTAGATATTATGTAGCCTACAGTATTTATGTTTTTGTTTCAACTACAAACATAAATAAACGTCAACTTGAAACTACCGGTATGTTTCAACTACCACACAGAGCCTATAATATTATAGCCTATGTTTATTTTTATTTTTTTTGGGGAATAAAAAAAATCGATCTCTGGACATATTAATCGATATCAAAGGATTAAAATAAAAATCGATTAAAAATCTGAGAATGGATTTTTTTAGCCCAGCCCTAGTATCCACATTAGACCCCCAAAAATCATTTTACAAGTGGTGCACGTTCATAATCTTGCTACACAGAGAGATTTCTCAGCATTGTGTGCAGCAGCACGCCTTGTGTGGCAAACCGTTAGCTAGTGTGTTTTACTGGATCATGCCAGAATTGTCATGTAAATGATTGATGATGATCTAATTAACTCTGTGTGATTAATCCATTATTCAGTAGCAGAAGAAGAGTCAGCGCAAAGTTGACCATTTGTGCGCGCGCATGTGGTCGCATGCGCATGTTTATTTCGCCAGAGTCTGTGAATAAGGGGCCTGTTTGTCCCCCCAATAAGTGGTCACAGGGCGATGTGTGTGTTTTGGTTGGTGTATTTACATAGGTGTGACTGAGGGCTGCTAAACATGTTTGCGTAGGTGTTGCCGAGTGTTGGCGCGTGTGTTTCCAGGCTGTCCCAGTCCAGCTGCTCGTGACAGGGAGCCTGAACGCAGCATGCGACGGAGCTTAGCCTCAGGGCGGGAGGCTGTAAAGCAGGAGGAGGAGGATGTGGGTTGATGGGTGGGGGGCCACTTCCTCTAAGAGCCCATGTGACATCATCACAAGGCAGAGCTGGGCAGCCTCTGGACACAGAGGGGACAGACAGATGGAAACAAAAGGACTCATTGTCACCCCCAAAAAACGCTGCAACAAATCTATTCGGCTCCTTTCCACCTCCTTCAGCCTGATCAACTTGCGTGACCTCTTCTTGAATGGGGGCATTGGGTTGCGAACTAAAGTTAAAAATATATACAGTATGCAATGGTCATGGGCTATGTACCGATATGTGCAATGTTGGGAGGGGTGAAGGGGTCCATCTGTCAGGATGATGGCCTGGGGGAAGAAGCTGTGCAGGTGATGCTTAGTCCGAGTGAGACTCGCTCTCAGTCTCTGCTGAGAGGGGAAGCGCTGGAAGGGAGAGTGTCCGGCGTGTGCCACGATTCCTCCCGTCCCCTTCCTCATCCTGGACGAGTACAGTAGCCAGTGATTTTCTCTGCACACACAAAGAATGTGCTGTAGTTTTTGCTTAGATAGATAGATAGATAGATTTATTTGATGATCCGTTAAAAAAAAAGCCATACATTATAAGTACATGCAATTCTAAAAAAAGGCATCAAGGATAACACAAAAAGTAAATAAAAAACTTAATTCCGTTGTGGTCCTTGCTCTTAGACATACAGTACATTCAAAATACAGACATAGCACCACACTTACTGTAGTTTCATAATACAATCTGGCTATCTAGTACTAAAACTAAAATTACTCTATTACAGCATAACAAAAGAAGACTAATTAATACAACACCCTATCTATGCCTAGTCCCTTACTCAGGAACCCTATCTAGCAGCCACCTCTTAAGTTTAACTTTAAAGGTGCTTTGACTTGAGGCCTCCTTAATATCCAGTGGGAGCATATTCCATTCACTGGGCCCCTGGAAAGCAAAGGAACATTGGCCAATTTTCAGTTTGCACCTAACTGACTGTAGGTTGGCTCGGCTAGCTCTGGTGCTGTGGCTGTGTGCTTCTCCTACTCTGGTGAGGTAGTCTGTGAGGTATACTGGGGCCCTATCCATGACTATCTTATGGACCATTGTAAGTCTAATCTGTGCCACCCTGGCCTCCACAGGGAGCCAGTTTACTTCGTGTAGTTGGTTCCTGCACACGTGGTCACGTGGACCGAAACCCAAAACCACCCTGACCAGCTTGTTTTGAGTTACCTGCAGTTTTTGTTTACTACCCTTTGGACCGAAACCCAAAACCACCCTGACCAGCTTGTTTTGAGTTACCTGCAGTTTTTGTTTACTACCCTTTGTCAGCCCGTTGTACCATGCCAAAGAGCCATAATCAAGGTGAGGCTGCACAAGTCTGTTTGCTAAATAGCCCAATGCTGTCTCTGTCTAAGAGATTGGCCTTCCTTTTTTTTTTCTTTTTTTTTTCATATTTTATTTTAGATTTTTCACAACAATAACAAGACAAAGAAACATGCTCAGACACACACATATACACAGACAAAAACAAACCAACAAAACAAAAAACATAAGGTACATAGCTACCAGCCACATAATGTGCTCATGAGAAATGTGCCTGAGATCCCATGCAAGGGGTCCATGAGAGACCAGTCAGGCAAGTCATCCGTCACCTCTAACCTCATCAAGGTAGGCTAGGAACGGGTCCCAAATGGTGGAAAACTTTTTAAGCAAATTGGTCCTCAGGAACCTAAGTCTCTCCATCTTTATAACAGAGGTCATGTCCGCCAACCACAATTGGAAAGAGGGTGAAGAGGAGGACTTCCATTCAGAGATTGGCCTTCCTTGCTAACAATCTGGTGGTTCTTGCATTAACTTTCCCCACTACCTGGAGAGCCATTTCTTCACCTCCAAGACTGCTATCTAATATGCAGTCCAGATATTTTATTGACGTTTTGGCTTTTATAACCTGCGAGCCAAGAGTGCAATGATGCCGAGCTGAAGCAGACAGAAATAGAGGATGTGAACAGTGACTAGTGGGATGTGTTTGCCTGGACCAGCTTTGCTTGAGTACATGCGCTGTTGGGCCTCCTTGGTTAATCCCACTTGAGGTACTGTTGGATGATGGTCCCCGGGGATTTGTAAGACTCTGCTCTGCTGGCTGTAGTGCCAGATGCGCTGTAAGGACGCATCCGGCGGCGAATCAATTATCACCGAAGAGAAGAAGGAGGGAGGTTGGCGGAGGAAAAGGCGTCGAACCGTGATACAGAGAGTGAGAGCGAAATTGAAATTGATGGAGATTCGAGAGGGCTGGAGAATAAACGAAAAAGTGTCTCTAGTGTGTCGAGTGACAATAGTCAACAAGTGAAGAAAGTGAAGTCTGGTCCGTTTCTTGTTGGTGTAGCCAGGTGGTAGAATTGATTTAGTTCCTATTAGGCAGGTTTTCTTTTGAGTTCATGTTTACATCTGTATTTATGTTTATTGTGAAGTATGTATAGTGAGTTTGAGACAGATGTACTAATTGTAATGCATTTGTGCATTCTGTTTTGTCTTGTAGACTCACTGCCGTATTTTTTTGTATGTTTTTGAGACATGTTTGTTTATTTCTTTAATTTCCATTTTGCACTCGAAGCCAATTGTTGAGCAAGTTGCACAGCTCACTGTAAAGCTGTTACTCACCAACCAAGAGTAATATAAAATAAAAAAAGGGATAAGTAACCACAAAAGAAGTAATTGTGTCCTGTGTGGTACTCAATTCCACGGGCTACAATTTTGGTACCAGGAGTGGGGTCCCTTTATAAATAATTTCTTTAAAATTGGCAACAGAGTGGCTTCACAAAACATACAAAATTTAAATATAAAAATACGGCAGTGGTGGAGATCAGCAGGTGTCAGCCTTCCAGTCGTGTTTGAGTCCAAGTGGCCAGCCTGGTGTGGGAGCGGTGATCGTCGAGAAACGACTGGTGGTGTTCCGGAGGGTCCCGGTGCTTCTGTGTGGAGAGGACTCATCAGCCCAGCAGTTTCCAGTGCCGACTTCAGCCGCAGGAAGCAAGATTCAGCGTTTCACCAAATTAGAGACTGCCTTCATAGTATCCTTGATTTTCTACATTTGGACTGGACACTTACACCCCTGCTGGACTGAGTTAAAGGATACAAGTCATAATGTCTGGTCCTGAAAATAATGATGGTGAAGGGGAAGTAGTGAGTGAGGGTGAGGGGGAAGTAGGGGCTGCCAGTAACAACACTATGGGGGAACTGCAGAGCCAGATTGAGGACCTCAATAGGTGGAGAGATGAAACAAAGGCTAACGGTAGCAGTGGCCCTCCAGCTACACGTTCTTATGTTTACATACCCAGAGAGCGTCAGATTCACCCTTTCACTGGGGAGTTCAGTCAGGATGGCAGGTCAGTGGAGGAGTTTATTGAAGAGGTAACAAGAGTCCTCAGGGCTCGGGAACAGTCTCGAGCCGAACAGGTTGATTTCATACTCTCACTTTTAAAAGGTGCGGCCTTTGAAGAGGTACGGTTGTGTATGGGGGATCAGTTAGGGCATCCCAGGGATATTTTTGATTCATTACAAGATGCTTTTGGGGAAAAACGCAGTACCACTCAACTTTTGCAGGCCTTTTACAATCGTAGGCAGGCAGAAGGTGAAGCCCTCCGTGATTACTCCCACTCATTGTCCCAGATACTGAGTTCTGTCGCAAAACAATCTAGAGATACTCTGTCCAATGAGAGGGTAATACTTAGAGACCAGTTCATCGAAGGGTTGAGGGATGCAGGCCTCAAGCGAGAACTCCGCAAATATGTCAGAGACAAGCCCGAGTCAAATATTCTTGATGTCCGTAATGAGGCCATCTTGTGGACAATGGAGGACAACCGGTCCTATGGTCCAAGAGTTGTAAGGAGCAGACAAGTACAGTCTGAGATGACGAGTGAGCCACAGTGTTCATCTGTTTCCGCAGAGAATAGCCAACCCGCCGCTCTTGATGATGTCCTAAGAGCAGTAGCACAACAAAATAAACGGCTAGCGGAACAAGAGCAGAGTATCTCTGAGCTCACCAGAGCTGTAAAAGAATTGACCATGCAAAAACAGCAGACAATCCAAGACCCAGACCGCAGACCTAGAACACAGCCAAGGTACACAGCTGATGGACAGCCTATATGTTTCAAGTGTAATGAGGCAGGACATGTAGCCAAGAACTGCAACCAAGTACGCAGAGGCTACTCAGGCCAGTATAGGGAGACACCTCAGTCCCATGGTGTTCAGGAAAACTGACTCCCTCGGTTGCTATGAGCCAGGCAATACGAGGGGAGGCTATTGGCTCACCCCAAGACAGCTTTAGCCGAAGCAGGATATTGGAACATGCAGTTGGGGAATGTAAGACCGTAGAAGTGAAAATCAAGGGTGTCACCACATCCTGCCTACTAGACACCGGTAGCCAAGTCAGCACAATTTCAGAGAGTTTCTTCAGGGAGCACTTGTCAGGGAGAGATGAGGACATTCATCCTACGTGTGAGTGGTTGAAGATTACTGCAGCCAATGGGTTAAACATACCCTACGTAGGCTATGTAGAGTTAGCTGTGGAGACCATGGGTTTAACTGTACCTGAATGTGGATTCCTGATAGTCCGAGATAACATGAACTCATCTACTGTTCCTGGACTTATAGGCATGAACATTGTCCAGAGATGCAGACCGTTAGTGCAGGCAGAGTTTGACTCCACGTTGGGGGGAAAACTCGATTCAGGCTGGAGAGAGGCATTCCAGCAAATGCAGTCAGTGACTGTTGCAGAGCAGGTGTCTTTTGCTCGAGTCTCAGGGAAAGGTGTTGTTCATATACCGGCCTCATGTGTCACCACTATTAAGGCCAGAGGACTTAAGACTGTGAAAGCTGATGGCCCCTTGTTACTGCTAGAGCCTGGGGGTACGCCTTTACCAGGTGGTTTAGTGGTCGTGCCTACCTTAGTGACCTCCGAGAGTCATGTGTTTCCGGTCCAAGTCATGAACCTGTCCCAAGAAGATGTCTGGTTACAGCCTAGGACAAGGTTGGGTATGCTGTCTCACATACAGAGTGTAGACACAGACGAGCTATGTGAAGTGAAGTTTCAGAGGATATCAGCAGACACAGAGCAGATAACTGTTGACAACCATACAGGCCAGCGGTTAGATACACAGTCCATCTTCGACAAGATCAGTGTAGGTGGCACCCCGGAGCAGCAGGCCCAGTTGAGAGTGTTGCTCGAGAAGTACTCAAATGTGTTTGCATCTGAAGATGAGGATTTGGGCTACGCCAACAAAGTCCAGCATGAGATACATCTAACTGACAACATACCTGTGACACAACCATACAGACGGATCCCACCTACTCAGTATAGGGAAGTGAAAGAGCACATCGCCAAGCTGCTGAAAAAGGGTGTCATACGAGAGAGTACAAGTGCCTATGCCTCGCCGGTGGTGCTCGTGCGTAAGGGTGATGGTAGTCTAAGATTATGCGTTGACTACAGGAAACTCAATGCTAAGACCAATCGCGATGCGTTTCCCTTACCAAGAATTGATGAGAGCTTTGATGCGTTGGGAGGGGCTAAGTTCTTTTCAAAAATCGATCTGGCTAGCGGTTATCATCAGGTGGCTATGCATGAGAGAGACATCCAAAAGACAGCCTTTACCACACCGTTTGGCTTATACGAGTACACACGGATGCCGTTTGGGGTTTGCAATGGTCCTGCAACGTTCCAAAGACTCATGCAGGCTTCAATGAATGATCTTGTCTTCCAGGTTTTGCTGGTCTATCTGGATGACATTTTGGTCTTTTCTCCAACTTTTGAGGAACATCTACTTAGGCTGGAGACAGTTTTGCAACGTCTGGCTGAGACAGGGCTTAAAATCAAACTACAGAAGTGTGATTTTCTACAGCACACAGTTGGGTTTCTGGGTCATCAAGTGTCAGCAGAGGGTGTTGGGACAGACCCTAGTAAAGTGGCTGCTGTCAGTGAGTGGAAGGTTCCTGCCAGTGTAAAGGAGCTTAAATCATTTTTAGGGTTCTGCAGCTACTACAGGCGGTTTATTAAGGGTTTCTCCCAGATAGCCGGGCCGTTGCATGATTTGGAGCATCAGTGTCTGCACCAGATGAAACCTGCTAAGATGAGTCGCATGTTCAGTTCTTTGTGGACTGCAGAGTGCCAGAGCACTTTTGATCGGCTGAGAGGAAAACTCACTTCTGCTCCTATATTGGGTTTTGCAGACTTCACATGCCCATTTATAGTTGAGACCGATGCAAGCCAGAATGGGTTAGGCGCTATTTTGTACCAACAGCAAGGTGACACCAGAAGAGTCATAGCCTATGCCAGCCGTAGACTACGTGGGGCAGAGAAAAATGACCGCAACTACAGTAGCATGAAACTGGAGCTGCTTGCTTTAAGGTGGGCAGTAGCGGAAAAGTTTAGAGGATACTTACTTGGCTCGAAGTTTGTTGTCTTAACCGACAATAATCCCCTCTGCCATTTGAAAACAGCGAAGCTAGGCGCCATAGAGCAGCGGTGGGTTTCACAGTTGTCTGTTTTTGATTTTGAGGTTAAGTACCGCCCTGGACGTAGCAATGCTGCTGCAGATGCCCTATCTAGGCAGGAGTTTGCAGGGGAGCCTGGACCAGACACAGACTCAGAATTTGATGACTGCATAGCAATTTGCAACCTCATGAGACGTGGAACAAACTTGGAGCCTGAACTTGTCTCAGCTGGTGTTGAGTGCTGTAGAGTTAGGCACATACGTGTTTTGGAGTCAGGCTCTGCGGAAGTTAATGGGTCACAAGGAAACACGCACACACTTCCTGGATATACGAAAGAACAGTTGGTAGAGTTCCAGAAAGACGATCCAACTCTGAAAGAGTTCAGAAGATTTTGGGACAGAGAGAAGAAGCCGAGTCATAGGGAGAAAATAGCCTTGGCTAGGTCTGTCACACGCCTCCTGAAACAGTGGCGCTACATACATGAGAGGGAAAGGTTGCTGTATCGTGTCATAAATGACCCGCATCATGGTCAGTGTTGGCAGCTACTCTTACCTGTGTGTTTGAGAGAGCAGGTTTTAGGGAGTGTACATGATGGTATGGGACACCAAGGGATTGAGCGTACTGTAAACCTTCTCAGAGAGAAATGTTTTTGGGTAGGGATGTGGGAGGATGTAGAGGTAACTGCCAGCGCTGCATGCTCGCCAAAATGCCGCAACCGAAGATCCATGCACCGGTCAAGGCATTTTTAGCCTCTAGACCACTTGAGGTAGTAGCAGTAGATTTTACTCTTCTGGAACCAGCTTCCGATGGACGTGAAAATGTCCTCGTAGTCACGGATGTGTTCACGAAATACACACAAGCTTACCCTACCAAAGACCAGAAAGCGGACACGGTAGCAAAACTTCTCCTCAAAGAATGGTTTATGAAGTTTGGGATCCCTGAAAGATTGCACTCAGATCAAGGTAGAAACTTTGAAAGTGAAGTTATTGCAGAATTGTGCAGGTTATATGGTGTCAGGAAAACCCGTACAACTCCCTATCGGCCTCAAGGCAATGCACAGTGTGAGAGGTATAACAGGACACTCCATGATTTGCTACGCAGCCTCCCCCAGAAGGAAAAAAAACGATGGCCAGAGCATCTACCAGAATTGGTTTATGCATATAATGTAACTCCACATTCCACCACTGGATACTCACCCCATTACTTGCTTTTCGGGGTGCAGCCACATTTGCCTGTAGATGCACTGTTAGGTCAGGAGAACGTTTCAGACAGGAAACAAGACTGGTTGTCTGTACACCAGGAGAGACTCAAACAAGCCCATGAGCGAGCCAGAGAGTACTCTGAACAAAAGGCAGCTGAACGGATCTTTAGGCAGAATGAGAAGGTATATTGCCCTCCGGTTGATATTGGTCAACTTGTCTATTTGCGTCACAGACCACTAGGAAGAAATAAGATTCAGGATGCGTGGAGTCCTACTGTCTATAAGGTAATTGACATTCAGGGTACAACACACACTGTTGAGCCTCTTGAAGGCGGTCCCAGCAAAAGAGTCCATAGGTCAGAGTTGCGTCCTGGTGCACGCCCCGTTCCCAAACCCAGGACAAAGGCAGGGTTACTCACGGGTAGTCAGTCTGAGCCTACTGCTAATGAGATATCTGAGCCTGGTGAGCCGGATTTTGTGGTGGTTGAGGAAGTCATGTCTCCTCACTCTAGTCGGATACCACACATACCAGCCAGGACAGATGTGTTGAGAGCACCAGTGATAATGGGGAGAGGTTTCAATGAATCTCAAGAGTTGGAGCGTCAAAGTGCGGGTGTTGATGCCTCAGAATCAGCAGAGAGTCATGATTTTCAATCAGAGTCAGAAGATGAGGATGAGCATGCTGCAGTGAGTGATTTTCAGACATCAGAGGCAGGCAGTGTGCCTGTCCCTGCCATGAGGAAAAGCAAGCGTGTTACTGCTGGGGCCCACACTAACCCTTTTCACTTGCCCCGGTCAGCATGTAATGCAGTTAGTGTGAGCACAGAAATGGTTGCACAAGTGCTGACAAGTTTGGGTACTGCGCTGTTTGAAAAAGCGCTGCAAGGGGAAATTGGGTCCACTCACGGGGGAGAGCGAGTCATCGAGGACGATGACTTAATGCAGGGGAGAATGTAGCCAGGTGGTAGAATTGATTTAGTTCCTATTAGGCAGGTTTTCTTTTGAGTTCATGTTTACATCTGTATTTATGTTTATTGTGAAGTATGTATAGTGAGTTTGAGACAGATGTACTAATTGTAATGCATTTGTGCATTCTGTTTTGTCTTGTAGACTCACTGCCGTATTTTTTTGTATGTTTTTGAGACATGTTTGTTTATTTCTTTAATTTCCATTTTGCACTCGAAGCCAATTGTTGAGCAAGTTGCACAGCTCACTGTAAAGCTGTTACTCACCAACCAAGAGTAATATAAAATAAAAAAAGGGATAAGTAACCACAAAAGAAGTAATTGTGTCCTGTGTGGTACTCAATTCCACGGGCTACATTGGTATGAAAGCAGTAACGAAGGACGACGGCATTTTCAGTAATCCACACAACGTGGGAAAGTTCATTAAAAAGAAAGTGGGAATGGTTAAATCTGTCAGGGTGACTAGAAGTGGGATGGTAATCATAGATTGTGTGTCGAAGGCTCAGGGTTTGAGAGTCATTGATATAAAAAACTATGAATATTGTAGGCTACATTAGAGTGTTTTGCTCTTGGAAAAGAGCCCATGAAAAAGGGAGTGATGAGTGGTGTACCACTTGATGTTGACGGGGACACGTTTGAGGATGTAGACGGTGTGTTTGGGGCAAGACGATTGACAAGGTTTGTAGAAGGTAAGAAGGAGAACAGTGTGTTTGACTTTTAAAGCAGGAGTTCCAGAAAGAGTGTTTGTAGATTGTGTGAGCTATTGGGTGAGGCCGTTTGAGAGAGCGCCACTTAGGGGCTTTTGTTGTCAAGGATATGGTCATGTAGCTGCAGTGTGCAGAAGAGATAAAATATGTGGGAGATGTGGGAAAGATGAATGTGAAGTTGAGGAGTGTAAAGGGCAGGTTAAATGCCTGCATTGTGGGGGGTCGCATCATGCAGGGTCAAAACAGTGTCCAAAAAGGATTAGAGAGGTGAAAGTGAACAAGGTAAGAGAAGAGAAAGGAATATCGTATGCTGAGGCAGTTAAAAGTATGGAAAGGAAACATGAGATAGTGGAAGTACGAAAGGAACAGGAGAAGAGTGGTGCTGGTGAATCTGGAAACAATTTCTGTGTGGACAAGAAAGCCTTTTTGGCTTTCGTGGCGATGGTGATCAACTGTGCTCTGGAGATAGAAAGCAAGTCAGAGAGGATCAAGATGGTGGTGAACGCTGCCAGAAAATGTTTGGACATTGAGGACATTTCGGGAGATGACTTGACGAAAACACTGAATGAAGCGTTCGCTTCGGCCTAGACGACTGGTCTGGGCCACAGTATGGATATAGACCCTTCTCACGGGGGCCATTTTGTGTCGAGAAGCCAGGGTAAACACAGGTGCAAGCAAAACACTAATGAGGGTTTCCAACTTCCATGATTGGAATTTGGAAACCCTCATTAGTGTTTTGCTTGCACCTGTGTTTACCCTGGCTTCTCGACACAAAATGGCCCCCGTGAGAAGGATCTATTGGGGTGAATGGGCGCGTTTTGGGTGGGCACTTTTTATTGATATTGTACACTAGTTTTAGCAATACAGTAGGTGGCGGTAATGTACCATTTAAGGATGCCAACTGCCATAAAACTCCATAGAAGAAGAAGAAGAAGAAGAAGGCTGTAGCAAAGAGCGTGGAAGGAAAGAGACGACACTCCGGCCATTTTTAGAAACAGAATGCGCCTCGCAGTGGTCAGCTGCGGTAGCGCTGACCACTGCGCTAAATAGCTAATGAAAAGGACCCGAGGTTCAACTCCTGTTGAGTTACTGTTTAGAGAGGCTGATTATAGGGGCCAGCGCTACCGCAGCTGACCACTGCGAGGTTCTTTTGGCGCTCTCACGTTTCCAAAAATCAAAAATGGCGGAGGCTGCTGGGCGCTGATGTTGCAATGGGGCAATATGGAGCTGCCATTTCTTTCCATAAAAGTTATTTGGCTGTAGTGCCATGTATTTCCATGGGGGGGGATGATGTTATGGAGGAACCCGGGGAGAACATGCAAACTCCACACAGAAGGGGCCTTTCACGAGATAGCCCACCTGGGCAGTGGGCACTGAAGACATGGGGGGGTCACACGCTAGGACCCTAACCCTGTCCTCCAGGACACCTAACACTAACCCTGTCCTCCAGGGCCCTAACCCTGTCCTCCAGGATCCTAACACTAACCCTGTCCTCCAGGACCCTAACACTAACCCTGTCCCCCAGAACCCTAACCCTGCCCTAGAGGACCCTAACCCTAACCCTGACCTCCTCGCCACTTATCAAATTAATTGTCTCTAACACCCCACCATCCCCCTTGAAATGTGTGTACAAATCGACTACCGGTTAAAACACACACACCAAGAATTGTTTCCAAATGCTATGTGACCGAGATCTAGTGACTTCAACACTGGATCGCAGAGTGTACTGCAGGTTGTGTGACCTGACACCCACCCCACCGGCAAGAGTGTGGAGCTGAACGAGCCTGACCGGCGGACCACACTGAACTCAAGTGAGACAGACCTTTTCCCCATCGCGCTGTCAGATGCCAAGAATCACAGCCAAGTTAGCACGCTGCAGCTCATTGTTTAGGAAACATGGCTTGTTTGAGCTTCGTCTCGCAGCTCTCCCGCACTCTCTCAGCGTGTGTGTGGCTGCCTGTCTGTCAGTAAAGGAGTAGTGAAAACACAGGCTGAAAGAGCTCAACAAGTAGGTTCATACAGATACGACTCAAGATCTGGAAGTACTGTAGATGGTCATAAGATGACCGCTTGCATTCAGATCCATTGAGTGTTTTTGTTCATTTTTTTCTGCATTTCCCCATCTGATAATGTGTGAAGTGAAGCCTCTGGCTAGACTGTGAAGCCTGTGGTCCACAGATCTGAGAGCGGGCCAGACAATACAGCCCTTCACAGCGAGGTGTAGTGAAAGATTTGGGCCCGAGGGGGGCAGCACTGGGGTCATGTGGCTCTGGAGCAGCTGACCCCGGTGCATTCCAGTGGCGCTTAGCATGGAGCCTGGTGCCCTGGTGCCTCCTGACTGAACTATTACTGCAACGTCTGTCTGTCCCATGAGCACATGAGCACAACCAAAACATCTTATTCATGTATGGCGATGAATGCCGCACATTCCACACACACACACACACACTGGCCAACACACAAACACACTTATAAGATAAGGTCAGCTTTATAGAAAAATGTTTGACCTGGGCACTTCACATAGACTACCTGAAGTAAACACACTGGGCACTTCACATAGACTACCTGAAGTAAAGACACTGGGCACTTCACATAGACTACCTGAAGTAAACACACTGGGCACTTCACATAGACTACCTGAAGTAAAGACACTGGGCACTTCACATAGACTACCTGAAGTAAAGACACTGGGCACTTCACATAGACTACCTGAAGTAAACACACTGGGCACTTCACATAGACTACCTGAAGTAAAGACACTGGGCACTTCACATAGACTACCTGAAGTAAAGACACTGGGCACTTCACATAGACTACCTGAAGTAAACACACTGGGCACTTCACATAGACTACCTGAAGTAAAGACACTGGGCACTTCACATAGACTACCTGAAGTAAAGACACTGGGCACTTCACATAGACTACCTGAAGTAAACACACTGGGCACTTCACATAGACTACCTGAAGTAAACACACTGGGCACTTCACATAGACTACCTGAAGTAAAGACACTAGGCACTTCACATAGACTACCTGAAGTAAAGACACTGGGCACTTCACATAGACTACCTGAAGTAAAGACACCAGAGCCCCCTTTTCCGTCTGCACGTTTAATAGGGGCTGACTGACGTTTCGACAGGTATGTCGAAAGTTAATATGAGGATATTTTTTTCCTCATATGTATATTCACTTTGATGGACCTCGTGATTTTTCTCATATGTATACTGCATATAGTTTGTTATTATTCAAAATGGCCAATGACATCACTGTGGAGCAGGGTATATAGACCTCCCCATTTTCATTGTTCTGTTTGACTCTGAGGAAGACAGACATACCTGTCGATACCTGTCAGCCCCTAATAAACGTGCAGACGGAAAAGAGTGCTCCTTCAGTGTCTTTACTACCTCACTGTTGAGCACCAGGATATTTTTATTCCAAACTTGGCTGAAGCGCGCTTCACTTTATGTTGGAAGATCAACTTTATTGTCCCTGAGGGGAAATTTGTCTTAGGAAAAAGACTTTGAGAAAAGACATTTTGCTCTTAAACCAATTAAAAGACAACAATCATAAGCCAAATTCCTCGCAATGTTGCATAAGACACACTGGAGAATATACTGTATAAACAAGATCAAAATCATCCGCAGACACACTTAGTCAGGCATGTACATACACTAATTTAGGCATCTTGTCATAGCAACTATGGACACAAGAGACGCCATCCCAAAGGATAACAAATCATCCCAGTTCATAATAGCTGAATGCTACAGATCAGTTTTTCATGTGTATATATTTTTTCTGAAAGCACAGCAGAAAATACCTCTACTTTTATGGCTGTGAATCAGTACATCACAGCACTGTAAATTCTTTGCATTTTGCCAGAATGTTTGTAATTCAAAAGTATTATTTCAGGATTTGACAAAATGTATTTCCTTGTTTTGATCTCATGAAATTTCTCCTCTGAAAAACTGTGGCATGGTTGAGACTGAAGGCCAGACTGATCTGTCAGTAGTCGGATGAACAGAGAACATATTAACTTAACTCCGGCAGACAGGGCCATCAAGCTTGTTGAAGATTACTTGGCGAAATCTACGGCAAAAATATCACTGACCTTACAGTGAAACTCGAGCCTCTGATCCCCCTCGGCGTCAGAGGTCCTCAGGCAGGGCCCTAAATGCCCTGCGCCTTGGTTTTGAAACATCATATCCAAATAAAGATTACTCATTGTTATTATTACAAGAGACTCACATTTTCTTCCCACAAAGACATCCCCCCCCACACACACTTTTCATTGGACAACCCACTATGTGGTCTGGAAATCAATCAATAACTCGTGCATAATTACTGATATGTTCAATCACCATGCAGAACTTTGCTCCCACTGACAGCTGAATAAAACCAATGTTTCACCAATGCTGTGAAATGTATGAAATAACCTCAAGACACAGAACAGACACTACTACATGTCCTTTGGTTAAGTTGATACCCAAATAAAATGTTTGGATTGATGTAACTGCCTTAAACCACTAGGTGGCAACAAACCTGTAAAATTAATTATCCCTTGTGAAGTGAAATTGCTTACATAGTTGACATTTCAACTAGTGAAGAAAGAAAAATAACATTAGATCTAAGTTAATCTTTCATCAACATCTTGACTCTGGTTTTGACTAAGGTTACAAAAGTGGGTAGACAGAAAGTAAATAGGATTATCATTCCTTAGAACAGTGGTTCTCAAACTTTTTCACGTCAAGGACCCCCATTCGATAAGATTTTGTTCCATGGCCCACCATCGGATTAGATTCTAGCTTTTGTGACAAGCCTCCCACTCTCCTGGCACTGTCTTGCAGGAGCCTGGTGTTGGGGTCATTAGGCTGATTGGGTGCACTTGGGCCCGGTGTACTCAGAAGACCTTCAGACCATTCAGTCGCACTCGATTCCTAGGCTCGGCCGCTGCGCGGGCTCGCTAGCTCAGCCCCTGCAGCCTCACCTGTCCTGCAGCTCGCCTACTGCGCGGCCTCTCCCCCCTCTCCTGTGACTTTGTGTGCAAATTAATTTATGACATCACTGATGATGTCATCAGTGGGATTTATGACATGGCCTTGCCTGCCCTATTGGATTTCTGAATGCAAGTACCCACTCTTTGCCCAACTACATTTTGCTTTGAAGACTGCAAGAGAAAAGTATATGATGCAATGAATGATGACCCACCTTTTGTAACATTACAAAATGAGAAATGGAGTGAAAGAGTTCATGGGCAGATTTATCTTAACGTTTCATTTATTTTAATGATTTATTTTAAAATTGTCCCTTCTCTGAAGTACCCCCTGTATACGAACTTATGAGGATATATAAAGGTATGCTCGGGTTCATGCTTTTTTTTTAATATTTTTGTTCAAATTGGTGGTTGTTTGCCTTATGACTAACTAGTTTAATAAACAGTCTTATTCAACACTGCATTACTGATTTCCCCCATAAAACCGTGCTTGAAAGTATCATGCAGGAAGATGACGCATGGGAGGCCAGTGTGTGTCTTTATGTACACTTTTATTCTTGTGGTTGGTTCAGACAGGTCAGTTTAGGTGGAGCCTCGTTACTTTTTGGTCTCCTCCTCCTTGGCCAGGGTCTTGATGAACTCCTCCTTCTTGGCCTGGAGACGCTCCTCTCTGCGCTTGCGGGCCTCCTTCGTCTTGGAGCGACGAGCCTCGGCTTGATCACTGTAGGGGAGAGGGAGAGTCATATCCACTGTTCATACCACTGAGGTACTTCAGCCACTGCAACTTTTCCATGCGAGCCATTTTTAAAACTGCACCACACAACACTAACAGCAATTTAAAACTAGTTCTCAAAGAGTACAAAACCCTGGACTTGAGTTAGGGCTGCAACTACTGATCATTTTAGCTAGAAATGAGTGCGTGTCCTCGCCTGTTGCCAATTGTCAATTGTGCGCCATGAGTGGAACCCCTCGCCTTATCGTAGTAGTGTGATTGTTGATTAATCTGACTTTTTCTGTTTAGTAGTTTGGTCTATAAAATGTCAGAAAATGGTAAAAGAAAATCTCAAAGCCCAAGATAACATCCTCAAATGTCTTGTTTTGTCCACAACCCAAAGCTATTCATTTTACTGTCAAAGGAGTACAGAAACCAGAAAATATTCACATTTAAGAATGTGGAATCAGAGAATTTTGACTTTTTTTCTTCTTCAAAAAGTAAATTGATTGTCAAAATATTTGGCCATTAATTTAATAGCTCACAACTAACCGTTTAATCATTGCAGCTCTAACATGAGTTAAAGCTTGAATCAAACTATTACTCACTTTAATGCAGAGCAAAAATAATTAATTTGTTAATCTTATGTACTGTATAGGCCTAGTCCTCCAAAATGTGCATCATCATAATAAGCTTTGTTGCCCCAGACGAGGGCGTCCACCTTCAACACTTGTTGACAGGGTGAAAACAGCTCCATCTGCTTATCTGGAGGTCGTCATGGAGACAGTCCTGAGAAACCCCTGAAATAAAAAGGCGGGGTTTAGGTTGAGACTTACGACAGGAGCTTCTTGCGAGCCTTGTCTGCCTTCAGCTTGTGAATGTGTTCCATGAGGATACGCTTGTTCTTGAACACGTTACCCTTGGCCCTCAGGTAGAGGCTGTGGTACCTAAGGGACGACAGGGGAGAAACAAAGCATTAGGAAATGACCAAAATAATACCGAAACCGCTGACTCAAAGGCACCAGATGCAAGTCTGCACATGTATGAAATCAACAGATCTGCAAGCTTCATCAGGCAAAATTTCAAGATTTTTTAAAATGCCTTTTTAACTCCAGTTATGAGTAAAATATAAGACTAGTCCCATATTTGAAAATCAATGTGCAAAAAGAAAATCTGTGGGCCGATCAGAATGTGTGACTGGGCTCATTACCACCAGAAAACTAAACATTCAAAAAGGCACTGTCGCCTCACAGCAAGAAGGTCCTGGGTTCGATTCCCGCCTGGGTCGCTGTGGCACAGGGGTATGTCTGGCGGGTTATCTTGTGAAAAGGGCCATTTCTGTGTAGATATTGCATGTTCTCCCCGTGCTCACCTGGGGTTCCCTCCCTAGAACATGAGAACCACGCACTAAAAACACACAGAAGAAGATCGCCTGACCAGTGACAGCCTAAAGAAGCTGGTCCCCAGGCACCATGCTGCAGGCAGCCCACCACTCCTGGCCTTCCCGAGCAAGACCAGCCAGGATGGGATAAAAAGCCAAAATTGAATTTTGCAGCGCCCTTCAGCACGTGTGTATGTGACGCTGCTAAACACATGTGCATGCGGTGTGGTCGTTTATAGTCCCTTCCGCTCTGACTGAAATGGTCGACACCATCAATGGCAGAGCTTATCCCCGCAGCCTGCTTCCAGTGAGTCAAGACTAGGTTGTTTGTGACAAAAATAAAGACTGTTTGTCCTTCCCCGTTTCATTTCATATGCGTATGTGTGTGTAACCAAGTACGCCAAGAGGCTGAATCACAACAACAATAAAAGAGTAACAGTGAGTGGGGAGCTCAACACCTACATGTGCCTGTCGATCTTCTTGGACTCCCTGTAGCGACGCAGCAGACGACGCAGGATCCTCATGCGACGCATCCAAGACAACTTCTCTGGCATACGGGCGTTGGCCGTACCCTTTCTCTTACCTAGGGAGCGAGTGGACATGTCAAGTTTTTCTTCATCTCTCAAATTGATAGTCAATTGTATTCCACGTAGAAGACAAACACGAACAGCTCCAACGTACCGACTCCCATGTGCCTTCCCTTGCGGCGTGCCAGCGTGTTCTTGCGGCAGCGGGCGCGGGAGTGCACGGTGACGGGCTTGCGAATGATAAGACCATCCTTCACCAGCTTGCGGATCTGCTGGCCTGAAGACAAGACGACTGTTAGCTAGGACAGAACAGGAATATGGATCTATAGTACACTCTTAGAAAGGATGTTTCATTTAACACGTGTCTTCTTTGGAAGAACATACATTTGTGTACTTCTCAACACAAGACATTAATAACAAGTTGAATTAAAATGTATTGTCATTAACTTATGATGTATTTGAAAGAATCACAAATATATGTTCATCCCAATGAAGACACAGCAACAGCCATTTTCAAGTGTAGACTACACTACATACACCCAACACTAATTAGACAGTTGGATGAAACATTAATGATGAACTTTAATGAGGATAAGACACACAAATAAATAGTACGGATTTTTAAGAGATGCAGTGAAATTTCAACTGACAAAATCTACTATTGTAAATTGCTTTGGACAAAAGCGTCTGCTAAATTATGTGTAATGTCAACTCAGTCAGGAAACGTTTGATGCTGATTTCTAACAATGAGCATCACTTTCATGATCTTAATAGATGGTACAAAGCTTATACTGTACAACTGAGCAAGTGCATAACCTACCCTATGAGTGCGTGCACGTTTTGGTTTGTGAATCTGACAGCGCCAGGAGACCGTACTGAGTTTGAAGCAGAAGTACCAAAGCCAGAATAACCTCACCGCATCACAGGAAAAACGATTAACTCCGGTGCCCATAATGAACAAACAAGGCACTCTCTCTTCCTCAACTTACGGGAGTTTGCGTTGGCGATCTCGTTGGTCTCGTTCGGGTCCAGCCAGACCTTCTTCTTGCCACAGCGCAGAACGCTGGAGGCAAGCCTCTTCTGGAGCCTGAGCATGCTGGCCGACACAGAGCAGATCAGTTAGCCATGTCAGTCCATACCATCCTGCCGTCTGGCAGTACTTAATACTTCCAAGGCACTATCTAACTGCAAGTCACCATTTTCACAGATTAACGTTGTATCAGTAGCTACGCTATGTAGTTAGCCACACAGCTAGCTAACAGTATCCCGGTTGACAACATGGCCTCTGCTTTTGCTACATCGTGTTACACAGTGCCCAGTAAAAATAAGGGATTTTACTTTTGAGTGGAGGTACAGGCTCTGTGTATCTATATAGTAGAGACTTTACGATCATATTAAGAGGAATTTGAGGTGAGGGAATGTTTATTTTATCTGTTAAATTGTAACTTTTTAAGTGCCGTCGACAGCGGTCCTACCTCATGGCTGCTACTTCAATAGGAAAAGGAAGGCTTGAGAGTCGGACTGGGAGCTACCATTATAGAGGAGAGTCCATCACCGAGCATGAAACACTGCGATATCAGTTCCGACTTCGAAAGACTTAATGGGCGACTGAAGTATTTAATATTGTAATATTTATGATGAACTAATTACACGAGTGGCCAAGAAGTGATGATTAAAGTTAACAAGAAATTAACTTTAAAGCCTTAAATCATAATCCCCCTATCGAAAGATATAATGGTACTGACCAGTGTTTTGCAATGCATTATGGGTGGAATGGAGATAACTGCAGTCTACTGCTGTGCCACATGGAGGCAGTGTTGAGATCAGAAACACCACTGGATCCAGACTACTCCAGTCCCTCCAGACCATTGAGTTATAAGTCGATGCTCCAGACCCAGACTGTATGGGTTCACAACCTGCAAAACCATCCACAGCATAATAATTAACACAATTACTTTTTGAAGGACATAATTATATGGAGTTTCATCTCATCATACAAATGTTTCCATTTTAATTAGCTTCTCCAACTTCGACCTCTTAAAAGTCTAATACCCTATTGGAATACTGTTATAGCAAATTAAAAATACAATACCACAAAGTACAATAAATTCACCATTGAGTACCACATTCACACAATTTTTCCCATTATAGGAATGTTGTAGGGATACCTTAAATAATAATAATAATAATGATGATGATTATAACAATAATAATAATAATAATAATAATAATAATAATAATAATAATAATAATAATAATAATAATAATAATAATAATAATAATAATAATAATAATAATAATAATAATAAAAGAAGCATAAAGTACAAAATGCTCACTATAAACTTACTTTTGAACACAGTGGGTTTTTGTTTAGGGCTGTAAGCTAGCTCTCATCTTTTGGGCTGAAGTCTTTGAAGGGAAGGTGCCATGGATATTTCTTTGAGTGTAACAGGTTTAACGTATTTGTCAGTTTCAGCAGCCTGGCCAAATATGGGTGTTATTTTCCCAGCGTCAACATTATTGTTTGTATAACCTACCTATTCTGCCCTATATAACCAAAGAGCAGTAAGAGTAGACTGAGAAATGTCTCCTGTCATGCCAGAAGTATTGCTGGTACAGAAATGGACTCTACATCATTTAACAGACCTGACCTTTGACCTTTAAAACACATAAAAAGTAGTCTCCTGCTGGTTGCCATTATTAAACATTCACTGCTATCCCAGATGCCCAGAGGCAAGAGAGACCAGCTTAGGTCCAAATCCATGTTACAAAACCAATCATGTCAGCAACATTTCTGTTCAGAACTGCAATTCTGGTTGGACAGGATCCATGGTTCAGAGCGACTGTCACTGCTGTTTCTGTTCAGGCACTTTTCAAAGCCATCAAGCGCTGCTTTGGTTTGTCTGCTCTTCAAACCAAAGCCTCCAAAGCCTGTCCTCTATTCAGCTCCAAGACAAACCTGCTCTGTACCTCAGAGATTTGAGAGAGACTGTTGTGTCTATTATGTGTTTCCTAACATGCAAAATAAAGGTGACAAAAACAATTTAATTAGTTACTAGTGACTATAAAATAAATACTCATATTCAGGTTATTAAATTGCTGCTAGTGTAACTAGGAAAAAACACATTTGTCAGTAGCTACCCATTAAATCAGAACTATGGCAAGTAGTAAAATAGCGACTAAGAACGGACGTGTGACTAAAAAAAAAACAGCCTGCTCAGAGCAAATTTTCAGGCGAGTGCTTTTAAAGGGATAAATTATGAACAGCCTCTCATACTGTGTGTGTCTCTCTGTCTCTGTCGCTTTGTCTCTGTCTCTCTGTCTGTCTCTGTCTCTGGACTCTGCAGCAGTCACCATGGCAACGTTCCACGCTCACGATGGTAGATCTTCAGGCAAACTCTTGACTTCTTCACCTCGAGTAACCCAAAATACCAGCTTACAATGCAGACTGGAATCACCATCTCAACTCCACGTAACTTAAAGGTTAGTTTGGGTTCGCGTTTCTGCACTAAAATGCCTTTTGTTGTCCTCAAGCATATTTCTAAACATACTTCACTCTTTTATTACACACTGCTCTGGTTCAATAACAGGATTCAAATCTACAAAACTAAATCTTTCTCAAGATGCTACAGTTGCTGTGTTGCGTTAGGCTATATCTGAGACAAACAAGAACGAGCAGGAATCTAGAATCTAGTTAGGTCCTATAGGTTTTTCCTGTGCAGATGAAACAAACTGTCCTGTCCAGTAGGGCTGTGATTATTTTAATTGTCAATTAATCTGTGTCGATTAGTTCTTGATTAATGGATTAGTTGTTTTGTCTATAAAAATTATGACAGAAAATGGTGAAAAATGTTGAGTACTGTTTCCCAAAGCCCAAGATGACATCCTCAAATGTCTTGTCCACAATGTTTTGTCCACAACCCACAGATAATCATAGAGGAGTAAATAAACCAGAACATATTCACATTTATGAAGATGTAATAATTGTGTGATAATTTTGACTTTTTTTCTTTAAGAAAATACTCAAACAAATTAAGTAATTATCAAAATAGTTGGAATAGTTTAGCTCTACTGTCTAGACAGATTTTGACCAGGGCGACTACTAGTGAAATTATGGTTATGGCAGCAAATTAGCAGTATCATCAAAGTGGGGGATGAGATGAAAGTGGAACGGGGTCCAGAGTTCTGGCTACAACCCTACCTTCTTCTCTATTTAATGCTGAATCCACAGCTGTGTCCTTAAATCTGCAATACGCCTATTTCACATGATCATCCCACCCAAATCAGCCATTGTGTGTCTAAAATGCAGGAAGTAACACAATATAAAAATTACACAGCCTGCTGCTGATATAAATTGTATGTTTCCCTGCAGTGGAGGAACAGCCAACTGGATCTTCTTTGTTTTTCTTCCTGCCTTTTAGACACACAATGGCTGATTTGGGTGGGATGCGAAATAGGCTAATTAAAAGAATCTCACCAACGTCCATTAATTAAGGCTTCACTGTAATAGTGTGACATTCATGCTGAAGCTCTCCAAATGAGTCATTCCATGTCTGCCCGTTATGTTGTTAATTAGACATCTTTATTGTCCACCCACGTGGAAATTCGTCTTTAGGGTCAGACTTTTGGCTTCACAGACATACATACAATTAAAAACTTCCTCTGCCATGGGTTAGAAATAGGCTACATGAACCAACTCACTTAAAAGGTTCTGTACTATCTGGGACCCGTTTTTGGCCTACTTTGACGAGGTCAAGAATGACAAGTGACTGAGGCTAGGGGCGACGGATGGCTCGCCCGGCTGGTATATCATGGACCCCTTACGTGGGATCCCATCCTATACATGTCTCTTATAAACACATGGACACTTTGTGCAGCTGGTAGCACATGTATGTTTCATTTCCTGTGTCTGAGACTGTCCTATATATTCTTCTATATTGTTCTATAAAATATATATATATATATATATATATATATATATATATATATATATATATATATATATAAAATAGGCTACACGAGATAAAGACAATGAATAAGTGGGCTTGTAATAGTAAACGGTTAGGTAGGAAGCTTTTTTGTGTTTTTGAAACGGATTAAAGAAAATAGATGATAGAAAAGGGAATCTAACCAAGTCCATTGGTCCACAGGTCATGAAATTAACTTACAGTGTAAATTGTCGTGTAAACTTTCAATACAGCGAAAAAGATGGCAGCAGGTTGTTTTTTGTACCTTCATTAATCCAGGAAAGGTCGACTGAGCACCATGCTCTTTGTCAGTGACACCCTGCTTCACACTTAGCACCTGCTAACTGTCCAGTGCAACCACTGAAGAGTTCAACTGGAACAATTTGAGCTCAGTGCCTTGCTCAAGTGTACCTCAGCAATCGTTATTAAAGGAGAAGAGAGAGTTTCATAGTCACTGTCCCAACTCGCAGTTTGGGAGTCATCATCTGGCAATGTTCCAGTGTCCGTTATGCTTCTCTGTTGTCTCTATTATTAGTACAGTGGAGTCCGCTTATAGTGATGATCATGGTTAAAATGATCAACTGCTTATATTGATCAGCAGGTGTAGGCGTACTCTGCATCATACTGGGTGACTGGCCAGGGATGTTGTAGAGCCGCTGCTCTGAGGTCATCCAGCCATTGGTGAAGATAACTCTGTGGGGTCAGGACGGAGATGAGGGCAGGGGATGTTGAGTTGAGTTGAGTTTGAGTTTAATCATTCTGACTTGCAATACATGATTGGATGGACAAATATACAGTAATGTATGCATTGTACGCACACACACATATACTCAGACACGCATAAACATGCCCCCTCACATCTACAGACATAGACACGAGTAATGCAGTGAGAAATGATCTGGTAAGATTTGGGTTATTTAGTGTTGTTTTTCAGATTGAGTTGATTCACTGTTCTCATTTTGGAAGTACGCCTCTGTTTTCCTGTCTCCCTCCCTCACAAGTATAACTTTAAAGACCCCTACTAACCAACGTACTCACCGGAAGTATGAGCTGCAGCCACAGAGGATCATCTTGTGGGTGTTAAATCCAACGTCATCGACTCTGATCATGACATCACACAGTTTTCCCTCCAGACAGAGGTTGTTAATAACTGAATGTTGTGGTGCTCATGCTCCTCTCCATGTGTGAGTTGGAAGTCATAGATGCCTATTTTTTCTTTTTTTTGCTAAATCAATCAATACGATATTGTTTTTCTTTTTCCCAAACAGGTTTCAACAGTTGTGTTGATTGATTCATTGATTTTATTCATGGATATAGCATACAAAATCCAAGGGATAAACATGTAAAAGTGCGAACACTTATTTCCAACATGGTCCCTAAATGTGAAATCATGAACCTCAGGCACTTCTACCAGGTTCTAAATTAGAATGCACCAAAAACAACGCCTCATGATAAACAGAAATTAAAGCAGTGGATAATATAGGAATACAGAAGTGATACACAGTGAAGAGAAACACACTTTTAGAGGGTGAGTGTTTACTCCAATAATGCCACACTGTAATATAATAAAGGCCATGAAAATAGAATCAATCATTCAACATCATGTTCACATTCAGCTTTCATACTACCATCTTGTATTTTGGCCCCAAGCTTTTTTCAAACATCTGAGTAGGCTAGCTGACAAGTTCGGCTGGGAAAAATTTGGAGGGGAAAGTGAATGAGTAACGCTCTTCCATCCCTCAGTAACCACTCTTAGCTCCTATGGGTTTATGCCATAAAGGGGAATGTCCTACCCAGGACAGTTCAGTATTTGTAAACCTGCACCACTCCTCTTAAAGCTAGAGAGAACTCCTGAATTTTTTGACCCCTGATATATTCTCTGCTATTTTCCACCTTGATTGCAGAAACATTTTATTGTTTGAATGTTAGAATCAGAATTAGTTTTATTGGACAAATACATTTGCAAATACAAGGAATTTGACTTGGGTGAGTCACATTACTGTAAATGTAACTTTTGGAAATCAAAGTATAGAAAAAAGTATAGGTTTAAGTGATTTGTCAAATGTAGCAGTATAGTAAATAGTAAATATCTATTATAAAAACAAATAAATATCTATTTTTTATACAGTATAGCTTCTCTGTTGGACTTTATTGATTGCACTGATAGGCAGCTGTGGAAGTAAGATAAAAAAGAAGAAACAGAAATATAGATTGGGGGAATATTGCACTGGGGCTGGGTGTTTTGATCACTGCAGGGATGTAAAAGTAATAATAAAACTATTGGCTACACATGAGTTGGAATGGTGTAAGTTATCAATATCTATCCAGCCAGCTGAGTATATAGTGGTTGTATAGTAAGTGCAGTAGAGTGCTGCTGTTGTCTAATGTGATGCACACAATTTGGACCACCGCTGCATGAAGGTTGGACCATCGGGGGGAGCTAGTTTTTGTGCCTGGTTTTGGTTCTGATTGTTGGGAGAACACAGCTTGGAAGAGATGGGGTGGGAGATGGAGCTATCGTCCATGATCCTGGAGTTGTAGAGGTATTTATAGGGTTAAGACTGTATATAATTTAGGATTCATGTGATTCAGCTCAGTTGTCACGGCTATACAATTAAAATAATTTTTGAATGTTTTGAGATTGTAGCCTTAGGCTATATCTCAATTATAACACGAATTATAGGCTTGATTCTCTTACTTCTACTTGTGAATAAGAGTTATTTTATTGAAGGCCAGGTATGTCATAGACAATAATGTGAGTGTTAAAATGATCCCGAGATATGTCTGTGACATTATAGAGCTCTCATGGGTTTCCCAGGGAGGCACCCACATTTTGAGATGGTTTGTTGTCACCTGTCGCTGACTGAAACCTCTGATCATTTCTTCATCTCGCCATTTTCCTCCCAGTGCGGACCTCCAGAAGTCTTCTCATCATCAAGTTCAACATAGCTCAAGGGTCCCTGGAGGTTCATGGAGCCCAGTTTGGGAACCCCTAGCTCAGCCTAAACTGTCCGTCATCATAAGCCCATCTGTGTGCCAAAAAGAGCCACCGGCCCTGTTGCTCTCTCTCATCAATCGATAAGTGAGGGTGGGGTCTGTTGAGCGGGGCGTGGACCTCGGCGCCCAGCTGGAGAGTCTCTTTCGAGCGCGTATGGTTCGAGGAAGGAAGAAACCGCGTCAAGACAGACAGGGGAAGACAGTGCGATACCGGTAGTTGCAAGATGGCCTTCAAAATTAAAGCATCTATGATTTTGTCACATTAAACAAGTATTAGTAGTAGAAGTAGGCTAGTAGGCTAGCTAGCCTTCTAGCGGCAGTTGTAAAATTAAACAATTGCTAATAACCACATGTAGCCTATAGTGTCTCACTATGCTCTTCTAAACAGTAGACTAGCTCATTGCTAACATCTTTTGTGGGTGTAGTTTCTGTGGGTCCGGTTTTCTACCAAATACATTTCAGTCAAGTGGAGACTCTTTTTTGATAAATTATAGGTAGGCCTATTTAGCTGTGTGTGTGTGTGTGTGTGTGTGTGTGTGTGTGTGTGTGTGTGTGTGTGTGTGTGTGTGTGTGTGTGTGTGTGTGTGTGTGTGTGTGTGTGTGTGTGTTGGCGCTGTGAATCACTGGCTCTCCTGGGTGTTTACCTGTCTACAATGCTACATCTAATGGATAGGCAGGGCCCTGACCCTGAATAAGCAGGTATTAGTATTGGACAATGAATGAATGAAAGTAGCCTACTGAGCCTGAGGTGTGCAGGGGGGACATATATGCTGAACATATAGGCTATGTGAAAGTCTTTTAAAAACACATAGCCTACACCTGTTGTAATTACAAGGAATTTAGGTGGTGGCTTATTCTGTAGGCTTAAAATAGCCTACTGAAGTTGTGAAGTATCCATTTTACAGTCCTTTTTATTAGCCTAATCCAATACAGCCAATATTTGTAGTAGCCTACTAGGCTACTATAGTCGATGATGTCATTTAGGAAAAATGTAGTCGCTACAGGCTACAAAAAAATGTTTTATTCTGAAGGTACTGACAGGAAGTATGCTGTTATTCTGTACGCATGACGCTAGTGTAAAATGCCTTGTGCGCCAGTGCGCAACGCCAGGCTGGAGGGAGGCAGCTGTTGTTATTATACTAAGGACCAGCCTAGATAGATAAACCGAGGAAAACAGCTCCGTTACTCTCGCTGAAATTGACTATGTCGATACCATCCTAAACACACGAAACACAGCATAGAATAATAATAAAACAAAGTAAAATCAATGGTACAGAAAAGTAGTATGTCCAGGACGCCTTCCACCTCAACCCAGGAGATCCAAATGGACATGTTCGACCATCATCCACACACACAGGTAAGACAGCGTGGAATAGATGGAGGGGGGGTTAAAATCCAATATCGACAGAAGAACGGAAACACTCTGTAGGCTAGACGGTAACAGACCGACGCTAATTGCTGGAACGAGCTATTTTCACAATAACCGAGCATGTTTGTCTGAGTTCGTATTCGACGTAAGCTTAACAGGTTGTTCCTCAATTAAAGTGTTTTAACGTTACCGTGCGGAGGCTAAAATGCTGTTTAGTGTACGCGGCACTGATTTAAGCGTGAATTCCCATCCATGTACGGTAATAATGAATTCGGCGAGGAAGAAGCAGGAATGATTGAATCATTTCGTCAGAGCGCGTTTTTTTAAGTGTTGTAGTCTGTGCCTCCTGTGGTTTGGGATGCGTTATTTCATCCATGGCCTGCGTCTAACCCGTAATTGGATTGCTTTTAATAATTCGCCGGCGTGTACTAACCACATTATGTGGAGATGTGATGATGTAAGGCATATGTCTGGTGCTTAACGAGGAGAAAACCACGCCTTGGTGTAGCATATTAACTAATATGTAATTACCAAATCGGATGAATATTAATCTTTTTAAAATTTGATCTGCCCAGCAGCTATGGAGGGTAGTCTAACCAATCTAATGTGAAATAGTCCTACCTTAATAGATGGATCCTAAGTTGTCATACTTGAAAGCATAAATTGTAAAGTAATATCCTACCATACAGCCTATAGCCTATGTCCAGTCTTACATCTACCAAAATTGTCATGAAACTTGTCACAGTAACATTAAATATAGCCAGAGATAACATTCACTGACACATTTCCAAAAACCACGCACATTTCTATGCCACTTGGTGTATTGAATAGCCTATGGCTACTATAGGGTATTCATTCAATACGCCAAGTGGCATAGAAATGTGTGTTCAGGGATATCAGTCAATAGGCTATAGGGCCTAGCCTATTGAATAGTTATGTTATTCCTTTCCTACACAAAATGTTACCCCAAAACTTTGGACAGTGTAACTTTTTCCACATGCAAATAGCTTTTCAGAAGTGCTATGATGTGGCTGGACTTGTGGGCAAGATTAGTCATAATAATTTAAATGGGAGGAATACAAAATGATCAGAATCTCCAGAACGAACACACCTACGCTGAGCTCCATCATTGTCTTTTTCCAGAGGAGAGAAAAATCACCACACCTAAGCATGCCAAGTATAGGCTACATCCTGCTCTCTCTCTCCTTTTCACTCCTACTCCTCCATCGCTCTCTCTCATCAATGTCCTCCCCTCCTCACTCCACCATATCCCCCCTGCTTTTGTATTCACTTTGCTCTGAATGTCTCATCGTCTATTTTTCTCTCTCCATCTCACCTCACCTCCTGGCTGTTTTTAGCAGTCACATCTCTATCCGCTTGCGTGGCACTGGTGAGAAACAGATGGACCCCCTCCTTCTGCCAGGCAGCAGGGAATGGGGTTTGTGTGTGGCACCTCCGATCAATTAGATATGAAGTTCATGTACACTGGCAGTGGGTCATGCTGACATACTGTATTTATTTATAACTCAGCTGTGGGCAGACAAGCAGCCAGGGACCCGCCTTTATTTTTTTCAACTTTATGTTTTATTGGGCAAAGTAAAAAAAAAAATCAGAATCAGTATCCGCTTTATTGGCCAAGTACTGTCTGTATGTAGACATACAAGGAATTTGACTCCGGTTTACATCTCTCAATGTGTGATGTCACTCCATTGTAATGTCATCCACTCCATTGACATTGGTTTTGTGGACCAACCAACCAACCAACTGAGGGACTTACATGTATAGAGCTGCTGGCCATGCTGGCTGCAGCTGATAAAGAATATGGCATGTTTTACGTAACAAAGTTGAAGCAGTTTTCTTATTTTGCCCAGTGAATGCATCCAAAAAAGACAAATGTATATACATTTGGGGGCGGCATTTTGCCTTTATATGATAGGACAGTAGGCACACAGGAGAGGTGGGGAGAGAGAGAGGGGGGATGACATATGGCAAAGGACCACGGGTTGGATTTGAACCCAGGTTGGCTGCGCGAAAGACTAAGCCTTTGTGTTACTGGCTCTACAACATGAGCCACCAGGACGCCCTGGTGAATGCATCCATTTTGAAAAGCATTGTATTTTATGTCAATATCCACCAGTAGGCCATCACGATAAGATGTGTTAATTCCACTACAGGAGAGACTTGATGTTCTCTGAAATTAGATGGTAAATGGTAAATGGTAAATGGCCTGCATTTATATAGCAAAAGCGCTTTACAATCAGTAGATAGTCTACATTCACCCATCGGTGCCTACAATCGGGAGCAAGGAGGGTTAAGTGTCTTGCCCAAGGACACAACGACAGCGGCTGGGAGAGAGTGGGGATCAAGCCACCAACCCTTGCGTCATTGGCCGACCCGCTCTACCTCCTGAGCTAAAGCCACCCCAATGATGGGGGGGATTCCATGCATATATATCAGTATTGGTATCGGCAATCGGCCAAAAGAGTTATAAAATATCAGCATATCGGATATCAGCAAAAAACATAAATATAGTGCATCCCTACTACACATGCACATCTGGATTACCCTCATCCACTATCCTCGGCCCCCTCATCAACTCATCACTTCTATCTATGGGACACTACCATTCAGAAACAGAGTACTTATAAAATAATTAGTTACCCAATAAATAAATAAATAAATTCGATTTTCAGATTTCAGATTTTAGATTTTTATTGACTCTAGACCACATTTGTGGTATGGAGTACAAACAAAACATAAAGAGCATCATACAGTGGTGAACAACCAGCATATATCTTTGTTTTACATATAATTTAAAAAGAGGTAGGACATTGCTCAAAAAGTCACCCAATTACGTATAGTCCCTGGTTTCATTGACTGCAGTAACAAAATTAGTTTAAACATAGATGGGCGATTTACAAAAAAGAAGGCATGGAACTCATCTCCCAAACAGTTATCATTACATAAAGTACAGAATCTTTGGTTCCTCTCCAGACAAACTTCTTAAAGAGAAACAAAACAAACAGGCACAACAACAAAAAACTATCTTGCCAAAGGACATTTCAACATGCAGACTGGAGGAGGTGGGAATCAAACCACCGACCTCTTTTATCGAAAGCGATTAGTGGACAACCCGCTCTACCTCCAGAGCTACAGCCACCCCAGCCACTTCAAGCTAAGGTGACCATCAGGCTGTGAATTGTGCATTTTGAAAGTTATTTTTTCCCATTGTGTAAATTCTTTAACTACTGACTCCCATAGTGTCATAGGTTGGAGGGTTTTTGTATGCCAGCTCAGTGTTCTTGCTTTCTTGGCTGCTGCAAGAAGTATAATCTACAGTAGGTTGATCTTTTCCCTGCTCATCATCACTTCTGGGATGGCTCAAAGGATGACCAGCAATGGTTCCCTGGGTAGTTCAAAACCAAATATTTAAGTAAATCAAATATCGCCCTCCAAAAATTATCCAAAAGTGGGCCTCTCCAAAAATATAGGTGTTAGCAGACTCCTCTCCACATTTCCTCCAACATGCACTTGTTTGACTGGGGTCTGTTCTGGAAAGGATGTGAGGCGTTCCTTCTAAAGAATCTACAAACTATTTCCCACTGGAACTCTCTCATAAGTTTGCATTGGTGACTTTATGAGTTTCTGAAGAAATACTTTCCCAAACCTCCACACTAATTTCCAATTCAAGCTAGCTCACCGTCCCATTTTTGTTTAATAGCGTGTTTTTCTTGTTTCATACTAGATAACGCTCTGAGCCTATATAGATTGGATATTGCGGTCTCTTGTGTGCTTTCTGTTTTGAATGTTTATCGTGTTCAACAGGGGAGGAAGCACATTTCTAATATCCTGGAGTCCTGGATTTACTCCCCCCCCCATCCCCCATCCCCCTGCCTCCCTCCACCCCAATACACAGCAGAATAATATACGTGAATTGTGGCCACAGAATGGTGAACTGATCCGAATCAGGGAAGGGAAGGGGACGTTTGCTTATATTAAAGATTGTGTTTGGCAGAGTAGAATATTACATGGAAGGTTCTGGCTGGAGTAGACTGTGATTTGCATTACAGTGATGTTGTCGCATCCCACCCTCGCACTCTCCCGCCCCCCCCAGCCTCGCACTCTCCTGCCCCCCCCCCCCCCCCCCTCGCACTCTCCCGCCCCCCCCCAGCCTCGCACTCTCCCGCCCCCCCCCAGCCTCGCACTCTCCCGCCCCCCCCCCAGCCTCGCACTCTCCCTCCCCATCCCAACCCCATCACATCACATCAGACACTCTTTAATTATACACTTAACCTCTGGGGTTGTTTACCCACAGGAAGCCTCCCCTCCCTACTTCCTCTGGCATTTCCCTGCCCTTTGGTGTCGGGAACTCATCCCATCACGGCTCCGCTGAGGAGACCCCCACCCCACCCCATAGACACACACGTCATCCATCCACCCACCCACCCACCCAGTCACACACACACACACACACACACACACACACACACACACACACACACTCCTCTGCCCCCCCGCCCAAACCATACACTGTAAAAAAAGAAGATGGATGGACGGAGTGCGTGTAACGTCACCCATTGGTTTTCGGACTCTCATTCTGAAACCTATTCACCTTATGCAGCCCGCCCACTTGACCCATTGTATCACGACTTCCTGTTCAAAACGCCGGCTGTTTTACCTGCTCAAACTAGTCTGACTCACCTGGTCAAACCTATAGTTTGACTCACATTATGAGTCAGACTAGGTTTATGAGTCACAGGAAGTGTAAATACAATCGGAACTTCCGATTGTATTTAAACTTCCTGTTAGTCTCTCAAGCCAGACGGTCTCTTCTGAATAAGGTGAATAGTTTGGGATTTTGTCCGCGGCCATCTTGGTTCTCCTGCAGCTCACGTGAGACATGGGGTTTCCCAAAGAGCCGCAGCTCCGCTTGCTATTGGTCCATGATCGGCGAGCTTACGAACCAGCATGCCGGCCATTTCTGGGTAAGCCTACAAAAATACGTCATCCCTGTGGTACTCTATGGGGAAGGACTCACTTTTGGAGCCAGCCTCAAGTGGCCATTTGAGGAACTGCAGTTTTTGGCACTTCTGCATTGGCCTCATTTTTAACAATCGGAACTTCCTCCTCGGCCCAAACCTAACTGTGAACGCGTCACAGAGCTGAAGTTTGTTGATAGTAACTATGAAGCAGTGTCTCTTTACATACTGTATGTACCGAAACCAAATACCACCGGCCCTGGCAATTAAAGTTCTATTCTCTTCTATAGAAAAATAACTGCAATTATCGCAATACGCCTCAATGTAATCATTATATTTTCGCCATTGTGATAAATTAAGCACATTGCTGTATAGGCGAACACCCACGATGCTGCATGGGCAACATTTCTGAGGCACAGTAGATGGAGCAATTTGCCAACAGCAATGACCATCAGTGTGATATTTCACCATACTAAGGATGAAACGATTACCGGTTTAATGATATTGATCAACCGTGATACAATTCCTGATGGTTAATATTACCGTTTCAAAATGTACTTATCATTAAAACCGTGTTACCGTGATTACAGCGCTGTGAAAAACATGGTAAATACTGTCCATCATCAACCAAGGTTCACAACGCCCTTCCAGACGCAGGCAATGACTTCAGTGAGTGTATCAGTACGTTTTGGGTCTGAATTTTCAATATAAAACTAGGTGAAATTATTTCAGTGAATGTATTCATACTTTTTGAACTTTTTCTGCACATTTTACAATACCACGATAATACTATGATA
Organism: Poromitra crassiceps; assembly: GCF_964638095.1. Taxonomy (NCBI): domain Eukaryota; kingdom Metazoa; phylum Chordata; class Actinopteri; order Beryciformes; family Melamphaidae; genus Poromitra; species Poromitra crassiceps. Next base: position 20,616,635 of record NC_139644.1, on the reverse strand, counting down.
CCCGTGATCATTTTGGTCACTATAATCATGATATGAAATTTTCATACCGTTTCATCCCTACATCCCTACTATGCTTTCCACAATCATTTGCAAATCCCAGAGTAAGCCCCAGGTTTGCCCATTTTGATTTGCCACCACAGAAATGTATTATTATCATCCTGTATTATCTTCAACTTGAACATGTAAGACAAGAAGGATATTCCAGCTAGTTGTAGGAGATTGTAAGACGGTAACAGGGCGATTAAACTTGTAACTATCGCAGTTCGCTTGCTGTGCGGCCTCCGGCCCTGTATGAAGCCCACCAACACAGAAGTAAATCAAGCATGACACCCAAGGCCAGAGATATTACTTTTGAACCGCAGGACGTAGAAATGAAATTCAAATGAATTCCTGAACACAGTCTGATATGTCTGATATATATATATAAACGCTGGAAAGGTCGAGTCGTGCATCTGAAGGCCTTGTCCTGCCCCATCTCAGACGACGATGACCATGATAAAAAAATACTCTTTACAGCTACAGGTAGAGGGAGATCACTGCTTTTAGGTAGTACATTTTTCCTAATGATCAAGGCATAGCCAAGAGATACACAGACACTGTGGACAGGTTTGAAGTTTTAAGTGGGCTGGTATTGACTGATAAAGTTCATTGTTGACTCAGGTGTACATACTGTACGTGTGTGTGTGTGTGTGTGTGTGAGGGAGAGAGAGAGAGAGAGAGAGTGAGTGAGTGCGCGCATGCGTGGGGTGTCGGTTTGCTTGGAGCAGGTGTGTGGGAGAACATTGGCAGAATGTCTTGTTTCTTACGGCGTGTACGAAAGAGAAAAAACATGTAGAGGGCAAAAGCTGTCCGAACACTTCGATCAAGTGGAGAGAATGCACAGAGCTTGACATGGCAGGCTTATGTGTGGGGCAGAAAAGCAGGGGGCATCCGGATTTGAACCGGGGACCTCTTGATCTGCAGTCAAATGCTCTACCACTGAGCTATACCCCCTGTGAGATAACTTGCAGGGAAGTGTCACACCTGTGCTGGGGGTGTGTCAAGTTGAGTCGCATCTGTAATGTATTCTCCCCAAGGGAAAATGTTGTTTTGTTTGCAGCAATGGTAAAAAAAAATCTACTTGGTACAATATTTGGTATGAAATGTTAATTAACACTTCCTATTGACTAAATAAGTAGAAGGAAATGGAGTGTAACGAGTTGATAATTCAATTCAGTCTGATATCAGGCGACACCAGCGCTAATGTAATGCAACAGTGATATTAGTTCTAAAAACAAGGTCACATGAACACATTATTAACATAATGCCTTGTTTGCTTGTAACATTATCATGACCAAGCAGTTCCTCGTGTGTGTTTTTACACAGGCAGTTGAAGCCACCGGGGCTTTTGATTGCCAACAGAATGTGATTAGTCGGCATTGCGTCACCATGGTGATGCGGACAGGGTGGGCTCGTAATGCAATGTGCGGCCTCTGCCCAACCCGGATAGGCCATTTGACAGCGGTCTGCCAATCAGATTACAGGGTCCCAGTTTACATCAGGACATGAATAATGACCAGTAATGAAGGCTGTGCATGGCCAGACTGGAACGAGACCAAGACACCATTTCTCTGGTTAGCTCTGCTTCCCATCTGGGAGTCGGGCGGCTCCATCGCTGGCTGTTCCCCCTTATCTGCCTGTCTGATCGTGTTCAGAGGCTTTCCCAAATTGTTGTCATGCGCCCAAAGACTTAACAACAGAGACTTAACAACAGAGACTTAACAACAGGGCTTTCTAAGAAGCATATCAAGATGTATTCTGGGATCTCTACAGTCAAAGCAATCATGCGTCTAACTCTTTTGGTGTTTTTCTCCTTTCTTCCAAATCCTCTTGATTTCCCCCCCTTCCCCCGCCCCGTCCCAAATCCGCCTTTTCTTAGGGAAAGTACGCCAAGAGGAAGAGCCGGTTTAAGCGCTCAGATGGAAGCACCTCCTCTGACACCACCTCCAACAGCTTCGTCCGACAGGTAACGTTTCAGCCGTATTCCTTTGCTCAGAGCGCCCGCCGCCACTTTCTTTTTGTTTTACTTTGTGAAGAATCGTATGAAGGTTTAAGGTCATAATATGTTTTGTAGGATCCTCCTCACCCATTCTCTTACATTTCCCTCCATCCTTGTTGTCCCCCACCAGTCGGAGACCGGGGGGACTATGCATCGGTCTCGGTCTGTTCGTCCGTCCACCTGTTCGTCTGTCCGTCACACTGTAATGTCCCAAATGACCTAAGTCACAGAGCAACCACATTTGGCAGGTGGGTTCCTATCGGCCATCAGCTGGATCTTTTTCCTGCATCATTACTCAAATACAGAGTCAAATCCTCAACTCAACACAAAGGGTTGCAGGAAGAGTCACTGAAAATAGGGGAAACGTGGAAAAGGTCACATGTCAATACAGCTATATTCAAATGATTGATATGAGGTTAGGCCTAACAATACATGCCTGACACCCATGGCAAGCAGGAAACTGATCTGAGGGCAGAATTAAAGGGGTGTCGGTTGCCCCAATGTTTGCAGTTTTATTTTCATGGAGTCAATTTCCCCCTAGTTTATTTGTTATTCTTCATATATCACCGCGCTCACTGCTCTTTGCCTATTTGATCCACTGTGACTGTGAAAAGCAATAGCATCTTCAAACATGCACTGTGTTCTTAATACACCCACCTAGCTCCTTCATCTCCTCGTCACGTCTTTCTCTCTTCAGCTCCGTGTGTCACACAGCCCACTTGGTGCATCTTGCACACTGATGCGTCTTTGATAAGCATCAGCAGTGACAACATAGGCACACGGGGCCTATGCCTATACATAGCTTCAACGTCACATCGCGGAGGTCTCCATGCACAGTTGGAGCTGAGTTAGATGGAGAAATGGCGGTGAAGCGTCTCTCAAGATTCAAGATTCATTTTAATAGCCACCATAGTGAGTAATTAGATTACAAACGAGGAATTTGACTTAGTGCAAGTATGTGAAAGTGTAAGTGTGTAAGTGCAAGGTCACGTCAACAGAAGGAGATGGGGAAATACAGAAAACAATCTCAAATTATAAAGTGCAAAGTAAAGTATTTTTATAAAGTGACATATAATAGGGGGGGTAGTGTCCGTGGGATACTGTCCATATAATGGGGGGGTTACGATAGTGACCATGGGATAATGTCCATGGCGGGGGGAGTGACAAAGTCATGATTTGTGGGGGGTTCCGGGTCTCATCGAAGAGGCGGATGGCAGTTGGGAAGAAGCTGTCTCGAGAGGTTCTGATACTGCCGGACATCAGTCGTTTGCCATGGGGGAGGGCCCTGAAGAGTTTAGGTCCTGGGCAGGCGGGGTTGGCCATGATTTTCCTGGTAGTGTGTAGTTTCCTGAAGGGATGGCAGGGATTGCCCCCTGGGCTGAAATGATGATTATCAGCTTCCTGGTTTCCTGCCCCTGGTGTTGGGCTTAGCCTCCCCAGAGTTCCTATAGCCCCGCCTCCTCATTCTCTGGTTCAATATTGATGAGCTGATGGGGACCTGGCTATCAGCAGGAGACATTAATTTCCCCGCTGAGAATGAGTCAAAAAGTCTCTCTTTATCAGACAGGAGCATGTCCTTCCTGGGGGGTAGTTCGTGGGGGGTAGGTTAAGGCGCTGCACGCTCCTGACCCGAGCGGCAGTCCCTTTATCTGGACGTGACATTTTTCAAAGGCGCGCGGTGTCACGGCTAAATGGCGCCCCACCTCTTCCGGCTGACCTCTTCATTTGTAAGAGGAAATGATTTGCCCCGCGCGCCGGGTGACATTTACCTGCTCGGTAGCGCTGTCGCTCCAAAAAAGAAAACACTGGCCTCGCTGTGGGCTCTGAGCGCGCATGTGGATTCCAAAGGTTAGCTGCATCCCTGCCCGCACACACACACACCGCCCCGCCCCGCCCTCCGCCTCACCCTTCATTAACTCCGTGTCTGCTCCACTTGGCATGGTGAAGGACCACGGGCGTCCACCGGGCGGGCCTGCAGGTTAGCAGCAGTAGCTCAGGGATTCATCATCACTCACGCTGTATGAGGAACTCATTACCCGTAGTAACGATTTCACGCTTCCTGAGATAAATAGGCTCCCATGTCTCAGGCTAGTGCACCGCATTTTACACATCTGGGCTGCCGCAGTCTAAATGCTTTTGCCTAATGTTCACATTTTACCAGACACTCAATAGATTGCCATTGTTTTTTGGCTGGTGAGTGAAGCAAATCTACCAGCCACTTGCATCTTTTATCAGCATTTGGTTGGTGCTAATTTTGAGTCCTGGATGTCTTGAGTTTGTAACTACAAATTCCGCATTTTAGGAATGAAAATCCTGAGCGCTAAATTACCTAATGCTCAATCATATAGGCTTTATTTACATCAAAGAAATCATGCTGGCACTCCATAGCGTAGGTAATTGCACATGTAGCTTCTGTTTGCCTTGCTTTGTGTAACTCAAAGAACAGCCCTGTATAGGGTTTATAGTCTCACACACACCTACGCAAGCACACGCTCTCTCTCTCTCTCTCTCTCTCTCTCTCTCTCTCTCGCTCTCTCTCTCTCTCTCTCTCTCTCTCTCTCTCTCTCTCTCACACACACACACACACACACACTCACACACACACACACACACACACACACACACACACACACAAGAACCACAATCAACCAACGGTGGAGCTGGTTGGTACACTCAGCCTGGTTTCCATGGCAACCTGGCCACTGAAGCTCCCTCTGTGTGCAGGCACAGTGGGATGGAGAGACGAGATGGGTCTGTGTTTGTGCGTGTGTCTGTGTGTGTGTGTGTGTGTGTGTGTGTGTGTGTGTGTGTGTGTGTGTGTGTGTGTGTGTGTGTGCGCGCGCGTGTGTGTGTGTGTGTGTGTGTGCGCGCGTGTGTGTGTGTGTGTGCATGTGCGTGTGTGTTTCTCTCCCTGTTTGTGTGTGTGTGTGCGTGTGCGTGTGCGTGTGTGTGTGTGTGTGTGGATGCAACCTACGTGCTTGTGCAGTGTTCATTTGCGTGAGGGCTTGAACAGAACCACAGTCCGTCAGCAGGCAGGACTGTCATACTGCTGTTTTGTGAGATAGGCAACATGGCCTCTGTTGTTGCGGGAGCATGCCGCGAGGTTGTCATTAAGTGGAACTCAATATGATGGCAGCTGGGAATTTCATTTCCAAATTTCTGTTCATCTCTTTGGAAATGACATTTTAAACCATTTTACGAGTAGTCTGTTGTGTGCTATGTCATCAACAGCCCATAACTACATGTGTTCATAGCAGGGTAGATCGCAAGCAGACACGCGCACGCACGCACGCTTGAGCACATAACATCATTCAAACTGATTTTGCACTCAGTCCATCAAGCGGGATGTGCTGTCAGTGACCATCACCACTCTGATGCCCTGTAGCCATCCTGCTACAGTGAGCAGGGATGTGCTGTCAGTGACCATCACCACTCTGATGCCAAATTAGTGAAATACTAAGCAGCTATTACACTGACAAGATCCATCTTGCATTTACTAAAGCGTGAAAATACGCCCGGCTCATCCAACTCCTAAGAAAACCATCCACCAATTTGCTGCTTCTCTTTGAGTGGCATCAAGGCCATTTTCTTTCACATGGCTCTTTAGCCATGATCATTTCTTGCCAATCTCGCAATTAAGGGTTTCCATGTGGAGAGATTCAAGATTCAAGATTCAAGATTTTTATTTTCACTCCGTAGTACAAGTATCACATATGAAATTCTTGTGCTGTAGGCTCCGTTACAACATAGTGCAAAAAATAAAAGATATATAAATAAAAAACAAGAGGCAACAAGCAATAAAGCAGTAAGACACGCCACAGACAGTGGCGTATTCACTGCCCATAGTGCAAATGGCATGAACATACTTTAAACATAATTAAACATAATAACATTCTGTTAGGTGCAAATAGCGTATACCTAATTAAACATACTATTGAACATTAGTCATACATAATGGTAGCATCTACAGTGCGGTACAGTACGGCTACTACACTATTTGTATATGTTAAGGAGTCTCGTGGCCTGTGAGAAGAAACTGTCCCTCAAGCAATTTGTGCGTGCTCTTGGGACCCTGTATCTCCTCCCTGACGGTAGCAGGGAGAACAGACTGTTGTGGGGGTGGTTTGTGTCTTTGATGATCTTCAGGGACCTCCTGAGAGAGGCAGTGGAGAGTGAGGCAGTGAGGAGGGGGGTATACTCAGTTCTCCTGTCAGTCATTTGAAAAAGACCAGTTGCTGCTGTGGCTGACTGCACAAGTAGCTGCTCAGGCCAACTGGTGGGTTTGTCAGCTCTCTTCACGCTCCCCAACTGACTGTGTGTCATCATCAGCCAGCAACACGGGGGAGGAAGAGCCTTCAGCAGCTCCGTAGCCCCGTGGAGAAGCTGTCACCGAGTCAGAGGTCGCCCTCTAGTGGAAAGTTCAGACCTCCAGCCGGTCCTGATCTCCACCTTCAGCCTGGTGCCATTTTACTGTAACACTGCTGGCAGGTCAGAATGCGTATATTTGTGAATCATTGTGGCTCACACTTACCAAGTTCAAGGTTCATTTGTTTTTGTCCCAATGACATCATGATGTATGTATTTATAATAACTCCTGTCTGATATGAGCTATGAGATGCTTTGCTGGATATATAAGACCTCAAATAAAAACATGACTAAGTTATTACTTATTAGTAGCTGAGATACTTCAGAGGCCAGAGTGCTGATTGCCAGGAAGTGTTTGATTCTATAGATCAGTGGTTCTCAAACTTTTTTGTCTTCAAAACCTTTACCCGACTACAACATTTTGCTCAGAAGACCGCAAGACAAAACTATAGCATATGACGCAATGAATGAATGATAACCCACCTTTTGAAGAATATAACATTACAAAGTAAGAAATGGAGTGAAAGAGTTGCAATTAGTGTCTCCCGAGGAGATTTATTTGAACGTTTCATTTATTTTCATGATTTATTCTTAAATTCTTTCCATTTTCCCCTTTCTCTCAAGTACCCCCTGTAGTACCTCCATGTACCCCTAGGGGTACGTGTACCCCAGTTTGGGAACTATAGATCACTGAGTTTCATGTCCTTGTGTCACTGCTGTTGCCCCGCCTATATTATCCCCTTGTCTGATACCCTTTTCCGGATGGACAAGGGGTTAGAGACAGAGAGAGAGACAGAGAGAGAGAGAGAGAGAGAGAGAGAGCAGGACAGAGGTTAGGAGGGCTGAAGGAAAGGGGGGTTTCCCTGGGCGCTGCCCCCAGCCCCTCTCCCACGTCAGTGGGGGCATTGAATGGCTGACGGCTGCATACCGGGCCTCCTTCTGGGTCTCTCTGTGTTCACGTCTCTGTTTCTGCCCCGGCCGGGCTAAATATAATTCCCCAGTTTGCAAATGTAGCACAAGTCCTGCAACCCGACCCCCGGCCAGCTCCAGCTCCCTCTCCCCTTCCTCTCCACAAGGTGTGTGTGTGTGTGTGTGTGTGTGTGTGTGTGTGTGTGTGTGTGTGTGTGTGTGTGTGTGTGTGTGTGTGTGTGTGTGTGTGTGTGTGTGTGTGTGTGTGTGTGTGTGTGTGTGTGTGTGTGTGTGTGTGTGTGTGTGTGTGCGCGCGTGTGTGTGAACTGTGAAGGGGCTGGGGGTTAGGAGAGCGCTCTCCTATTTTCACACACACTTGTACACTTCTCTGCTTCTCTCTCTTGTCACACACACCACACACGCACACACACACGCACGCACACATACACACACACTTATTCTTGTGTCACAGTTGCACACAGAGAGACACACGCACAAACACACACACACACACACACACTAGCCGTCACTTATCTCTCTCACGCACATACAGTCATACATACACACATAACTTCCTGTGTGGACGGTGGTTTTGCCGCCCTGGTTTGCCGTGGTGTGGCGAGCGTGGCAAACGAGGTATGGATATGAGCGAGCGGATCCACAGGCCCGTCATGGTAAGGATCCGGATCAACACTTTTGCCGTGTCTGTCCAGAGAGAGAGAGAGACAGGGCTGAACTTGAAGAAGAGTGTGTTGGAGTGTCTGTGTGTGTCTGTGAGCCTGTGGCTGAATGGACTTTACTTTGGAAAATGGGGCTGGATAGTTTTCTGACAAAGCGTGATTTGCCGTCCCGTGTTGTGACAGCGGCGTCTTAGTCTTTCTTTGATCCCCTCTTTTGACTGCGTTGAGCGCTTCCATTTTGGGCTGGGCCCACAGCTGCTGGAAAGGCGCTGTGTTTTTAATTAGACTTCCAGTCCCACCGGTCGCCTCTTACTGCTATGTGAGCTGCCCCAGCACCGTGGCCATTTCAGGGGGCTTGTCTCTCTCCGCGGGCCCCCTGGTTCCAGGCGAGCCTGGGCCGGATCGGGACTTGGCCTGTTATTCTAAATGACACAGTGGAACTCAAGGATTTCATATGAGCATCCAGCATAAATACACTGGTTAACAAAGAGGTTCCAGTTACTGAACCGCTCCTCAGTTTCCATGTTTTTGTATTGCTAGATTGTATTAATTATAATTCCCCCCAGAAAATAATGAATCAAGGACTTGTTATTGCTCAAGCTTGGGTCTGTCCTCCGCTCGTTTGTGGATCTGGGTATTTCCAGTTAGTTGTGTCCATGACTCATGATTTCTAGTTATCCCTCAGCACTTCAGGGCCATTTCACACTGGCTTCCCGGCATTACTGTGGGTGTCCAGGGGCATTACGGTGGTTGCCATGACACTGCTGTGACAGAGCCCAGCAATATGGCTGCCAGGCGGCTACGACGATGAGGGAGAGAATCTTTCTTTCACAGCTCCTCACTTTCCATCTGTCTTTGATCTCTTCTGCAGACAGTGTTCCTTATCTTCCTCTGTTGCCTGTTCCTTATCTGCCTTTTGATGGCTCGCCGGCCTGATCTCTCACAGCGCTGCATGTGATGTGAATGCACACTGGAACTGAGACTGCTAATGCATTCTGATTGGCTCACAGCTGTCTGAGACCTGACTGCTAATGCATTCTGATTGGCTCACAGCTGTCTGAGACCTGACTGCTAATGCATTCTGATTGGCTCTCAGCCGTCTGACTTGTGAGATGTTTGATGACAGGGGCCTCAGAGATCAAGCAAATGGGAGGAGGCTGTATTTCTCTTGATTACAGTCAGTGTGATATTAGGCAATTGATAACAGACATTTAATTGTCTTGGGCGGGCGTCCATACAGGCACAATTGGCCGTGTCTGTGGGTGGGAAGCCGGATTAAGGGTATGTGTCCTGGTCACTGCACTAGTGGCTCCTCTGGTCGGTGGGGGCGCCTCTTCGGGGGGAGGGGAACTGGGGGGGAATAGTGCGATCCTCGCGCTACACGCTACGTCCTGCTGGTGAAACGCCTCGCTGTCAGGGGCAAAAGAAGCAGCTGGTGGCTGCACATGTATTGGAGGAAGCATGGGTCAGGCTACAACTCAGAGGGGGTGGAGCAATGACCGGGACATGGAATTGGAAAGTACAATTTGGGAGAAAACATTGTGAAGTTTGCAAGTGGCACTGAAACCCGTGGTACCACTATGGTAACGGTATCTTTACAACCAGTACTACCGATACCGAATTGCAACACTGCTGCTGAGTAAAATACCTGTCCTCCGGTGTTTTCTGAAACCGGCGCCACACGCACCTTGACTAACATTAGTGTTTTGGAGCGTGCCTGTTTAAAAGGCTTCACATCAATTCTAGGCTTCTGGGTCCGGCTAGGTCCCTGGAAGGCTTCCAGTGGAAGCCATGTGGATGACGCTTCGTTGATGACATCATCACTGTGTCGATGACCTCACAATGCTGCCTGTGACATCCCGACAGATGTGATGTCCTTGCCGATTATGTCATAGTCGAGTCATCACAATGCTGCCTGTGACATCATGACAGATGCGATGTCTTTGCCGATGATGTCATAGTCGAGTATGACATCATCACCGGTGCCATCACAATGAGGATGTCACCATCTCCGATGACATCACAATGGTATGTGTGACAACATCAGCGGTGTGCAAGCAAAGGCTATAAGTGGCCCACGCTCCAGGACTGATGTTGTTGTTGTTGTTGTTGTTGTTGTTGGTCCATGGCTTCGATATTCTGGATTAAGGAAGAGATTACCCAGAGATTAGACTGTGTCTTGACAGACACACCTGTGACAACACAAGCTTCCAGATCTGAGCCAGGTTTATTCCTGATGAACCCTGTATGCATACCAGAGTCCGGGCCCTTCAAGCCCGTACAAGAATGCTACTTGCCCGCGACGAACTCTGAAGCGAGTGGCGGATGCAAACATGAGTCTGGACCCTTCATCTCCCCGAGCTCTACAACAGTGCCGCTTGAAATCCTCTTTAAATAAAAGTTAAAAAGATGACTTCTTGTGTTTCTTATGTTTGGAAATATAAGAAAGAGGGCCCACGCACGCAGCACTCCTATCCATTTGTTTCATAAGAAAATGTCCCATTCAATAGACGCATAATACAAGCTTACCCATGATGATGATGGAGATGTTCTTTCCGACTGCACATCTGCATTCCTACGTCCAACTGCTCCGTTTTTGTCCAACCTTCTTTTCCAGTCAAACTATTTGCAAGGACGCCATTACATCAGAAGAAACATTCACGCATTTCCTTCTTCCTTGCTGCAGGGCAACTCTTTTCAACCCTCATTACTCAACCTTATTTCACGCTTCTCTCTTTTCCCCCCAATCTCTTCAATATCAAAGGTGGTGTGAATTCATCACTATGGCACCCACTTTGTGGAAGCAAGAGAAACCCAGTGGGTTCATTTCCTTGATAATGATGGACTCTCATCTCTCTCATGCCTCTGCTTGTGTTTTTACCCTTTCTTTGTTTTCTGCCCAGAATAGTTTGGATTTTTCCAAATAAATCTCAACTTGTGTAGTGTGGTTAGTGCACACATGAGTATTTACCTCCTAAGAAAAGTCCCTCAAGCACTGTTTTGATGCAGTTTTGAGGATAGCGTCATGTTATTTTCTCTGCCTATTGATCAGTCTGTGGCATCAGAGTGTCAATACACATCATTTGATCATGTTGAAAAGCTGTTATTGGATTTTCCCTGGTGACAATTTTCCTTCAGGGCACACAGTGTTTTACTGTATTTACTATTGATTTGTGTATCTGTTGTCTATCTCCTTGTGCCTTCCTGATGTGACTCTCTCTATGTCTCTGTCTCTCGCTCTCTCTGCTTCCCTGTAACAAGCTGTGGAGATGGTTACTATGACACTGCTGGGGTTTATGCTCCTGCCCCGGCCAATAGGAAAGCAGCTTAGCCGTCAGGTGGCCTGTAGCTATTTTGAACAGGAGCTGTATGTGAAGTGAAGCAAGCAACTAAATTAGAGACACAACCTATTGACAGGGAGAAGAGGGGGGGGGGGGGGGTGAAGGAGGGTGGCCATGACACGCTGTCTTAGAAAAGAAAAGGCGGAGGGTGGATTTGTCTGATTGCTCATTCACTCTTTATCAATGCGCTTTTGCTCAAGTGTTGCAGGAGAGGAAGAGTTAGGAAGACACCTCCCCTTTGTCTCTACCTGGTTCCATCTTTTCTTCATAAAGTATTGACTTACTTTTTATTTCTCTGCGTCTCTGTCCCTCGCTGGCTCTTCTTTCGCTGCCTCTTTGTTCCTCCGTGCTTGTGTTGGTTGACGTGAAGCGACTGGATGAGTGACTCAGAGACACTCTTGCATTGCAAGCATTTTGTCCACACACACATACACACACACACACACGCACGCACGCACGCGCACACACACACAGACACATACACGCGCACGCACGCACACACACACACACACACACACACACAGAGTCATCGCCCATCCCTTCCCCTCTGGCTCACTCTATATTGTGCTGCATCACAGACCTGTTGTAGGTACAATAGGGGAGTTGGTCCCGGGTTATTTCAGACATCATTTTAGCTGATTTTCGGCGGCGGCGTTCCCATCAAGGTTGATTAACCTTGTCTTGATCGGCGTTCCATGTTGGGATGCACCTGTATGGTTTAGATGATGACTCAGAGCAGGTAAGTGGGAGGCGGCTGTTATTATTATCCTCATTAGACGCTGCATGCCACTCACAGTGTCAATGCTCCTACTTTAGAGAGATGCGGGCGTACAGCTGTGAGTGTTTGAGTTGTAAAGGAAACAGGAAGTGCGGATGGTTTGCAGATGCCCGAGGAGCTTGTCTAACCATTGCCATGGCAACAGGGAGTGTCTGCGTTTGGTCTGTTGTTGCCAAGCCACAGAGCGCCTCGATACAACAGGTGGCTGGGCTAGAATCAACATTTATGTTTGTCATTTCGTTTGAGATCGTACAGAGACACGTGGTCGCTAATCAAATGCATAGAGGTCCATTAATCACACATAGATGCACGTGCAAACACACACACACACACACACACACAACGCACGCATGCACGCGCACACACGCACACACGCACACGCACACACACACACACACACACACACACAAACACACCGCACAGATGTCTCACTCCACCATACACATCCAGTATTTGAGTGGGGGTATATTTAGCCCCTCAAGTCTAGTCTGGTCTCTTTCTGTTTGAGCAGAGATGAGAGAGGAGCTCCAGTCTGCTCTGCAAGTGTTTGTGTTTGAGGAAACTTCTTAGATTTCCCATGCTGGTGTAAAATAAGCAACGTTAACCTACAATGTAAACAATACAAAGTGGGCAGCCAGAAACGACTACATGGAGATTTCTTGCTTGTGTGCCTACTCTGTATTGTGGTGGTCCACTCCACGCGTGATTCGTCAATACATATGTCATCTTTCCGCATTCTCACCTCTATTTTAAAAAACCCACAGCGAATGAGTCACTTCTGCTGCCTGGCACATTCAGCTGTCCGCGTTCTTGTCAGCACCTCCCACAAAGCGCCAGGCAGCCTGTCACCTCGAAAACAGCGAGCGGAGAACAAGTGGGATTGTTATATAAAAGGAACACTCAAACACTGGAGAGCTGCAGGCCGCCTCCCTCAATGCGGTGCTGTGCTGTGCGGCGCAGTGGGCCGGCGCCGGGGCTTTTATTGTGTGGTATGGGTGGCTGGGCTAGGGTCAGCCAAAGAGGGTCAGGTTACCCAGCAGGAGGGTTGGAAGTGTTGGAAACCGTAGCCACGCCCACTTCATGAGAAATTTATATCCCCGCTAATATTATAAACGGTCCGGCTCCAGCCATTCTCTCTCTCTGTCTCTCTCTGTCTCTTTCTTTCCTTCTCTCCTTCCATCATCGACGCACACCCACCCACACACTGAACCTGTTATGCGGCTCCATGTGAGAAACATCAAACATCTCAACCTTATTGGAAAGGTCTCTGGCTGCTGTTGTCCATCCTCGTCCAACTCAGATGACATTGACCTGCTATCAGCGTGCGACTGTCTCTGTCAGCTTGCACATGGCGAGGTGGCCACGCCCCCTTTTGTGTATTCTTGGAGGTGATTTTTCTCGGGCCGCTCTTGACATTATCACCCCAGGATGTTACTGCCATACGATCTGTCAAAACAAAGACAAAATATACAAAATAGGATGAAAAAATTTTGACTCTCAGTGAGTTATTACACTCAGGCACCTCGGCGGTCCACTCATCCCCCGCCACAGTGGGCCGGTGTGTGTAATGTGTATCAGGTGAAAACCTGTGATTGCCGTCGCCTGTTTAAGCCCCCATGACACAATTGGCCGTGTCTGCGGGTGGGAAGCCAGATTAGGGTAATGTGTCCTGGTCGCTGCGTCAGGGCGCCTGTTCGGTGGGGAGGGGAACTGGGAGGAATAGTGTGATCCTCCCATGCACTACGCCCTAGCTGTCAGGTGGAAAGAAGCAGCTGGTTGCTGCACATGTATCGGAGGAGGCATGTTGTGCTAGTCTACAGCTCTCTTTTGTTGGAGGGGAAATGGGGGGAAATCCAAAATAAATTTAAAAGAAAACCTATGATTAAAACAGACATCATACTGAGTTTTCCTGTCGTGTCGTTCTTAGCTCTCGCTGGTGAGGAGGGTTGAGGTTGTGGGGAGGCTGGGGCTCCCTCCTCCTGACCAGTGTGTAAACTGGCATGTTTGTGTGTACCTCAGTGTGTAAACTGCAGTGTTTGTGTGCACCTCAGTGTGTGTACCTCAGTGTGTAAAGTTTCTGTAAACTGACGTGTTTGTGTGTACCTCAGCGTGTAAACTGCAGTGTTTGTGTGCACCTCAGTGTGTACCTCAGTGTGTAAACTGGCGTGTTTGTGTGTACCTCAGTGTGTAAACTAAAGTGTGTGTGTGTACCTCAGGGCTCTGGCCAGTGTGTAAACACCTGAGTGTGTACCTCAGTGTGTAAACTAGTGTTTGTGTGCACCTCAGTGTGTGTACCTCAGTGTGTAAACAGATGTGTTTGTGGGCCCCCTCAGTGTACCTCACTGTGCACCTCAGTGTGTAAACTAAACTGTTTGTGTGCACCTCAGTGTGTGTACCTCAGTGTGTAAACTGCAGTGTTTGTGTGCACCTCAGTGTGTACCTCAGTGTGTAAACTGCAGTGTTTGTGTGCACCTCAGTGTGTACCTCAGTATGTAAACTGCAGTGTTTGTGTGCACCTCAGTGTGTACCTCAGTGTGTAAACTGACGTGTGTGTCTGCTACTCAGGGCTCTGCAGACTCCTACACCAGCCGGCCGTCGGACTCAGACGTGTCCCTGGAGGAGGATCCAGAGGCTCTGAGGAAGGAGGCCGACAGACAGGCCCTCGCCACGCTCGAGAAAGCAAAGGTCAGACTGTTCCACCCCTGTCCCTGATAGTCACACAGAGCAGTACTTTAACAGTCCGTAATCGTTGCATAATCTTCACATGAGTGTTTTGACATTGCTAAAACTCATCCAATATCATCACTGCGTTATGCAGCAGTATTACGTATATGAACTCTGGCTTCTCTGCATCACATAAAAAACATTTCAGCTTTTAGCTAGGACGACCAGTGTCAGGACAGCAGTTTGTTTTTGGAGAGGCGTTCTCTGCATACTAACATCTGTCTTGTCCATCACTGCTCCAGACCAAACCTGTGGCGTTTGCTGTGCGGACAAATGTGGGCTACAACTCCGGCCCCAACGATGACGTCCCCGTGCAGGGCATGGCCATCTCCTTTGAAGCCAAAGACTTCCTGCACATCAAAGAGGTTCGCACTTCCATTCTGCTCCTTTCCCTAAAGGCATTATATTGTGGCACCATGATGATCACATCAAATCCCAGAGTGTAAAGTGTTTCATTTGTGCAGGGTTCCTACGGGTCCTTGAAATCCTTGAAAGTTTGTGGATTTGATTTTTTTTTTTTAAATCAAGGTGGTTGATGTGGCCATGAGACAAAAAGGCACTGGTTGCCTGGGTGATAGTGATGTGTTTGAACAGGGGAAGGACAGTGTATTGGTTACTGATGCCTGGCTGTCTGTGCCTGTATTGGTTACTGATGCCTGTCTGTCTGTGTCTGTGCCGCTGAATGCAGAAGTACAATAACGACTGGTGGATTGGGCGCCTGGTGAAGGAGGGCTGTGAGGTGGGCTTCATCCCCAGCCCCGTCAAACTGGAGAACACACGTCTGCTGCAGGAGCAGAGGATGAGACAGAACCGACTCAGCTCCAGGTAAAGCCTCGTTCAGCCGGACCACCAAAGCAGCCTGTGGGGAACACTAGGCGTTTTCGGACCAAACTGTTCTCCCCCAAGAATGACATACCTTCAAGGGCTTTTTACCATTACCATTTGCACCGCCGCCAACTAGGAACGCTGAAGTGGTTAGCTGGTGGTTATTACTGCCTCGACCAATAAACACTTAGGTCTGGACCACTAAAAGTCCCTCTTGTGCTGGGAAAGTATCTACCCTGAAGTAGGAGCTAAACAGTCCCTCTAAAGGGCGTTCTAAGAACTACTATTGTTCCTGGTTCCTGCGGTGCGAACACAACAAAAAGGAGTTCTTCCAACTGTTCTTAGAACTATAAAAAGGTTCCTGCGGTCCAAAAACATCTGTTGCCTGTCAGGAACTGAAACACGACTTTCTGTCCATAAATGGTACTGGACCTGCATTTCATGTAAACTACCTGTACCAGTCAAACATTTGGACACACACCATATTTTTCTTTACTATTCTCCACATTTTAGAATGAATACATCAAAATGATTAACATAACACACCGGAAAAGTGTTGAGTCAAAACGATCTTATATTTTAGGCTCTTTAAAGTAGCTGCCCTTTGCCTTGATGGAAATGCAAGGCCTTGGAAATAAATTCATTTCTAGCCATCAATTGTGATTCAGGTTTGACCAGTGTATAGTATATATATATATATATATATATATATATATATATATATATATATATATATATATATACATATTTTGTAATCTATCAGCATCACTTCACACCAGGGACAAAGTTAAATGTCAGCAAATAAATGGAGAGTCCCCACATTCTGCCATGCAGGATACAGACTGTGTGCCATGCAGGATACAGACTGTGTGCCATGCAGGATACAGACTGTGTGCCATGCAGGATACAGACTGACTGTGTGACATGCAGGATACAGACTGACTGTGTGCCATGCAGGATACAGACTGACTGTGTGCCATGCAGGATACAGACTGTGTGCCGTGCAGGATACAGACTGTGTGCCATGCAGGATACAGACTGTGTGCCATGCAGGATACAGACTGACTGTGTGACATGCAGGATACAGACTGACTGTGTGCCATGCAGGATACAGACTGTGTGCCATGCAGGATAAAGACTGTGTGACATGCAGGATACAGACTGTGTGCCATGCAGGATACAGACTGACTGTGTGACATGCAGGATACAGACTGACTGTGTGCCATGCAGGATACAGACTGTGTGCCATGCAGGATAAAGACTGTGTGCCATGCAGGATACAGACTGTGTGCCATGCAGGATACAGGCTGACTGTGTGCCATGCAGGATACAGATTGACTGTGTGCCATGCAGGATACAGACTGTGTGCCATGCAGGATACAGACTGACTGTGTGCCATGCAGGATACAGGCTGACTGTGTGCCATGCAGGATACAGACTGTGTGCCATGCAGGATACAGACTGACTGTGTGCCATGCAGGATACAGACTGTGTGCCATGCAGGATACAGACTGTGTGCCATGCAGGATACAGACTGTGTGCCATGCAGGATACAGACTGACTGTGTGCCATGCAGGATACAGACTGTGTGCCATGCAGGATACAGACTGACTGTGTGCCATGCAGGATACAGACTGTGTGGCATGGAGGATACAGACTGTGTGCCATGCAGGATACAGACTGTGTGCCATGCAGGATACAGGCTGACTGTGTGCCATGCAGGATACAGACTGTGTGGCATGCAGGATACAGACTGTGTGCCATGGAGGATACAGACTGTGTGCCATGCAGGATACAGACTGTGTGCCATGCAGGATACAGACTGTGTGCCATGCAGGATACAGGCTGACTGTGTGCCATGCAGGATACAGATTGACTGTGTGCCATGCAGGATACAGACTGACTGTGTGCCATGCAGGATACAGACTGTGTGCCATGCAGGATACAGACTGTGTGCCATGCAGGATACAGACTGACTGTGTGCCATGCAGGATACAGACTGTGTGGCATGCAGGATACAGACTGTGTGCCATGGAGGACACAGACTGTGTGCCATGGAGGATACAGACTGTGTGCCATGCAGGATACAGACTGTGTGCCATGGAGGATACAGACTGTGTGCAATGCAGGATACAGACTGTGTGCCATGCAGGATACAGGCTGACTGTGTGCCATGCAGGATACAGACTGTGTGGCATGCAGGATACAGACTGTGTGCCATGGAGGATACAGACTGTGTGCCATGCAGGATACAGACTGTGTGCCATGCAGGATACAGGCTGACTGTGTGCGATGCAGGATACAGATTGACTGTGTGCCATGCAGGATACAGACTGACTGTGTGCCATGCAGGATACAGACTGTGTGCCATGCAAGATACAGACTGTGTGACATGCAGGATACAGACTGTGTGCCATGCAGGATACAGACTGTGTGCCATGCAGGATACAGACTGTGTGCAAGGTATTTTGAAGCTGCCGTATCGTCTTTCTCCTACTCAGCAGTAACTTGTGGCTGTGTTTCCCCTCACAGTAAATCTGGAGGAAGCTCCAGTCTGGACGTTGCCACAGGAACCCGCAGGCCCACCCCACCTGGCACAGGTGAGGTCACGGGGTCACCTTTTCAAACTGGTGACTGTGTGTGTGCGTGTATTTGAGTGAGCGACACACAGAGAGAGAGAGAGAGAGAGAGAGAGAGAGAGAGACGAGACAGGCCCAGGTGCCTGATATTTAGATGTAGATTTTAATTGGCTCGTCCGTCATGCGTGATGCTGATGAATCACGGCATGTCTCAGTGGGCGTGGGTGTGTCTGGCTTGTGTGTGAGAGACAGCAGGATGGAGGGAAGATAATCAAGACTGAGTGATATTTTGGGGTTTCTTGACAGGGCATTACTTAAAATAGTCGCCACTGAACTGAACTGAATATGAAACAGATCTTAATATATAGATACTTGCGGTATCTAGTCCGCACTGGCCTGTCTAAACCACATCTACGTAGTACACCGAAATCCTGCGTGGCCGATATGACTTATACCAAGACAGTGCGGACACCCGCTACCCCCCACACCCCCTGCCCACCACCCCCCATGCCTACTTTACCCACCTCACCACCAACAACAACCCTCACCACCCTCCCCATGCAGCCACACAACCCTGCCCTCTCAACACCTTTCCCCTCTTCTCTTTCTCACTTACATCTCTCCTCTCCTCTCCTCTCCTCTCCTCTCCTCTCCTCTCCTCTCCTCTCCTCTCCTCTCCTCTCCTCTCCTCTCCTCTCCTCTCCTCTCCTCTCCTCTCCTCTCCTCTCCTCTCCTCTCCCTCTTCCACCTCCTGGTTTTGTCACAGCTCTTTCTATGATGCTCTCTCGGGCACTCCTCCTCCACTCTCTCCTCCTCCACCCCCTCTACATCTGTTCTCTTGCTTCATTGATAATCAAACACATTCTTTTATTTCAAATCTCTCGTCACTGTTATTTCCAGTTGAAATCACATTTTTTTCCCAGTGTATCTCAGTGTATGCCTTGTTCTCTCTCTCTGTGTGCCATCTTCTCTTGTAATTTTCTGCCATGCCTTTTTCCGGATGCATCTCATATGCCTTCCTCTATTTACTTTTCCCCATTTACTTTCCTCTTTCAACTTTTTATTCCTCTCTCTCTCTCTCTCTCTCTCTCTCTCTCCCTTCTCTGTTTTTTCGCTTTCCTCTCATCCCTCTCTCCGTGCACCGCCCCGCCCCTCCCCTCAGCTCATGTGGACATGTCCACGTCCTTTGACGTTGACCCCCTCGACCTGGACGCCGAGGAGCCCCCTGAGTCCCAGGGTGACCCTCGCTCCCCCAAAGGCCCGTCAGGCAGCGTAACGTCCCCTCAGGCCAACGCCCACCGACTGCCCTTCTTTAAGAAGGTAACGGTATAGCGGCCCGGGACACTGCTTGACCTCCCCTAACCCTGACCTAACCCTGACCCCAGCTATTCCCCTCTGCTCCTCTGAGATGTGGTCCCCTCTGCACCCTTCCTTCGCCTACTCACCCCCCTTCTTCCAACTAACTGCTCACAACTGACCCGCCCCCGCTGCTGAATCTAACATTGGCCCCTCAGGCTCCGGTCATGATGGTAACGCTGAGATATGTTTGGATGTTTGTTTGCTGTGCTTGTCAACTGGGGGAGGCGTTGAGCTAACTGATTGGCTCTGAAATGGCTGCCGCTGTATTTATCAGTCTGAATCTTCCACATGAAGCTGCGGTGGATTCAGACAGTATTAATCAATAAACAACTCCTCTCCCCATCCTAACCCCCCCCCCCCCCCTAATGCTAGCCTGTCAATAACAACATGTGCTCTTGTGTTTTGTGCCTTTTTTGTCTGTTTTCCTCTTTCTCTGGTCGGGCTTTTGTGTGCGGAATGATACTGTAGGCGGCCCAGCTAAACAGAAACAGAAGTCGGTGAGTGTGGTTTGTTCTCTAACGAGATTAACCTCTAACTTTTAACCTTTGACTCTGTCTCATCCTCTCCTGTGTTGCTTGCTCTTTCATTTCTCTTCTCTCGTGGTGACTTGGGCTCACCCTATAAAAGGGGAGGATTCAAGGGTAAACGATCCGTGCTTCCAAAGTGCTCCACAGCATTACTTCTGACGCAACACAATCACAGAATCCTTTGTGTCGTTTCGACTGTAAATCAAGGATGACCCCTCTCTCTGCCACCTCCCGGGCCCGTAAACCATGATGTAAATGACGTACTGTAATGTCCCCGGTGCTAAAACAGCTGTCAGTATGCAGGTGTGGACCCGTCCCAGACCTGGTTACGCTCAGTGCAACACTAATGCACACTGACATGCTTTCATTTCCAGTTATGACGACTGATTTGAGCGACGGTAGCCTACTATCAGCTGTTTTAAATGCTTTTCAACACAATTTGAATCACACGGCGATATGGGAGTATATGCCTATCTTAAAGCAAGAGCTCGTTATAGCAATTTGAGAGCATGATTTATCGATTTCACATTCAGATTTTGGACCCTTGGACTCAAATAGCCCCCATGTCTGTGTGCTCAAATTTGACCTGCTTTTCCTCAAACTATATATATATATATATATATATATATATATACATATATATATATATATATATATATATATATATATATATATATATATGTATGTATCCTCACACTCAAAACCTTTCTGCTTGGACGGATTTCCTGCACTCGCATTCAAACAGCCCCTGCTCATGCTTACGGGATCATGTGGCACTATCCTGGAATTCTATTGGTTGTGGATTTCTGACAGGCTTGTTGCACACAAGAGGGAGAGGGAGAGGAGAATGGATCCAAAAGCATAAGTTTCAAGAGCGCACAGAAGCAGTTTGAAGGGGATGAGGAGCACATTTGAATGCAAGCACAGAGGAAGCAAGCAGAGCAAATGTAAGTGTGAGCAGGAGCTATTTGACTGCAGGAAATCCGTCCAAGCAGAAAAGTTTTGAGTGTGAGCATACATTTGGAGGAAAAGCAGGTCAAATTTAAGCACACGTGGGGGCTAGTTGAGTCCAAGGGTCCCAAATCTGAACGTGAAATCGATAAATCACACTCTCAAATTGCTATAATGAGCTCTTGCATTAAGATAGGCATATACTCCCATGAGGCTGCGAGGCAAAGACGTGTTATCTCTGGAGTACGCCATCGCCCCCTGCTATTAACCACATTACCCTGTGTGCACTGTGCTAATGTTATTCAAAATGCGTGAGCACTATAGCTGCATGCACGGCGTCAGCGCTGCCCCTTCAGAGACAATATGTGCACCGTGTCAGCGCTGCCCCTTCAGAGCCATTTGGAAACTTTTAAAATATGTATTTTTAGAGTCTGTGAATACAAACGAGTAAAAATGAGCTTCTCTCGCCTGGCTTTATGTAATGTAATGTAGCCGAGCACCGCTCTCCAGCCCTATCTGCTGCTTGAAGAGCGGCACAGCACACAGAGGAGGGCTTGGAATACACATCTATTTCCCCCGTTGTCAGAGTAAAGAACATGTGGCTGTTTTCACCCTATTCTCAACACAAAGCAGACGGATTCAAAAGAGGCCCTTATAGATGAATCATGCCTTTTGTGATTCATAACGTGCTATTCATATACGCCTAAAGTTTCTGTGCTGGAATGTGGATTGATTGTGTGTGTGGGCGTTTTGCATAAGACTCCATGTCAGGTTGCACATTTTTCGGTTCCATCTTCAGTGTGAATGGCGTACGCACCGCTGTGGCAGAGACGAGCGGTGCATCGAGCATGTCAGAAGAGATGCTTATCTTAGATCATAAATGCACACATTGGGGGAAGACAGAGTTGTTGTAATATATGGTTGAGGCACAGATGTGAATAAGTGCGTTTTAAAAACTGTCCAGCAATTCACTTACTGGCCTGGAAGTAACAAGTTCACAATTCCCCTCTCTCAAGTGTGAGCTCATATTGGACCAGCAGCACAGTCCCCTCTCTCAAGTGTGAGGTTATATTGGACCAGCAGCACAGTCCCCTCTCTCAAGTGTGAGGTTATATTGGACCAGCAGCACAGTCCCCTCTCTCAAGTGTGAGGTTATATTGGACCAGCAGCACAGTCCCCTCTCTCAAGTGTGAGCTTATATTGGACCAGCAGCACAGTCACAAGAACTCTCCTACTCTGGCATCTAGTTTAATTATGGACAGTTTAATTATGTCAGGCTACAGACTCAGAAATTGAAGCGAGCGCTTTCAGTGAGAAATTGATCTCTGCTTGGGAACATTCATCAGCAGTCAATAAAACAAATGGACTCCAGTGTCTGAAACTCGCCATATATCATTCTGATAGCCCACAGTAATGGTGGGGGGGCGAGGTCGAGGGAGAGAGGGCTTTTGTGTTAATGTTGATTTATGTATGAGTGTATTTCTGTGACTGTAGATCATATTTCAGAGACTGCGTGAGCTTCGTGTGTGTGAGTGTGTGTGTGTGTCTGAGCTTCGTGTGTGTGTGTGTGTGTGTGTGTGTGTGTGTGTGTGTGTGTGTGTGTGTGTGTGAGAGAGAGAGAGAGAGAGAGAGTGTGTGAGTGTGTGTCTGAGTGTGTAGTAGGTGCGTGTGTGTGCTCAGACACGGCACAGCAACTTGCCTCACCCCAATCTTGGTGCTGTCCTCCCTGGTGCAGATGGAGCATGTCCCCCCATACGACGTGGTTCCTTCCATGAGACCCATCATTCTAGTAGGGCCCTCACTCAAAGGCTACGAGGTGATGCGTTTTGCAAGTCAAATGAGCAAAATGGCTTTGTCAAATCACTTGTTTTGTGGCTCATTTCGCCTGTTAGTTGTCTAATGTACGATGTCCCGCCTTCTAGGTGACGGACATGATGCAAAAGGCGCTCTTTGACTTTCTGAAACACAAGTTTGAGGGCAGGTGAGTATGAGGCGAGCTACCGGTCCGGCCACAGACACTATTAACAGGTTTCTACTAATACATATAGAGAGCCAAAGTCACACCCACTTCCAGGTTAGGCATACGTACGCACCACGAGATTGCATCCGCCATTTATTTTCACATAGACATTTCGTAAAATGCTTATAAAAACATTTCACTCCGACCAAAACGTAAAAAAAGCGTATTTAAAGTCGAGCTGAACCCAAAAATGACTTTTCTTTTCTTTTAGTTCAAATACCTGGGTATGCAGTGCACCTATTTAATAATGTATGCAAACAAAATCAAAATCAAAAGTCTAATTTCTTTCGTTTTTCACACTTTTTCACATCAAAAGTTCATTTTTCAAGATTTCATTGATAACAGTAATGTACAGTTTGCTGACGTCACTACTATCAGATTTCTACCCCATTTCAACCAATCATATCACGACATGCAGCTGTCAATCAAATCTTCATTTCAGTATAATTTTCTCTTCCAAAAGAAAGAGAAAAGGGCGCCTAGTGCCTGTCATCTGGCAGAATTCCTATCCCATAAACTAACTACTAACTTGGCCAATTGTTAGAAACATGAACAAAAACCAAAAACTATAATCTCTAAGAATGCAAAGAAATGTAACTGGCTCATTAAAACATGCATTCCAGGAATATTATTTACATTTATAAGGATAATGGCGCGCGCCTCCAAGCCTGACAGCCTCCCTGGCTGTCAGGGGTCGTCTCTCGCAGTTTCCAGGCGGGCGGGCAGCACCCATGCATTGGATTGTCCGCTCGCTCCGCACGAAGCAGCCTGGCTGCCTGGTACTCCGCGGATCCCACTCGCGTAGCACGACAACACGCTGAATCCCACCCGATTTGGGGGTGGAACACGCCAGGATTGGCCAATGCCAAAGCCAGTCCTCAGCATTGTCAAATCAAATAATCAACACCGTATATGGTCCGCCTCTCAATTTGTTTTCAGTCTGAAACGGACTCAGATGCACGTGACGAACGGGTTCACCTCGACTTTAAGATATATATTTTTTCAATGTTTGTTTTTTTTAGTTTTTGTCCGAGTGAAATGTCCTATGGTCTTTCCTGATTCTAAATATACCTGAATCGCTTGGTTTGACCAAGTAAAACTATTTTTTATAAGTGTTTTACGAAATGTCTATGCGAAAATAAATGGCGGATGAAATCTCTTGGTGCGCATGGAAGTGATGTCGACTTTGGCTCTCTTTGGCAACTCAGTATATGAACTGGAGCACCATCACTATTTCAGGATATCCATCACACGGGTGACAGCGGACATCTCCCTGGCCAAACGCTCAGTCCTCAACAACCCCAGCAAACACACCATCATCGAGCGCTCCAGCACCCGCTCCAGCCTGGGTAAGACCACCTACAGATACTCTATTACTCCAAGAACCACAGCAGAACTGGCCACTCTGCCATCAGAACTATGTTTAGTTATTTGTTTGGATGGTAAAGAAACTGTACACTACAGTATAGTGAGGCACTGTGCATCATAATGGTAGAGATTGATTATTATTGCTCAATGCTCATCCATATGACTATCTTTCGCTATCTGTGTTTCATGTCAATGTGGTTTGTGTTACCTGTGTTTTGTTTCTCAGTCTCTTGTATAAGGAGGACAGTAACTCTCAAAGAACAGGAGTCAAATCTGTCGCCATGATGGTTCAGGATTTGAAGCCTTGAAATATATATATTTTTAAAGCAGATAAACCTATATTTTGTTATAGGAAACTGCCTTGAATCCTTATGGTAACAGCGGTGGTATTTAGTTGTTTCTTTCTGAATGGAAGGAATCCAAAGGCGACTTGGATTTTGGGCTTCTGTGCCACAAAAATGAGAATTCTGTGATTCCCTTCAAGCTGACACACGTTCCTGCCCGAAAAGAGTGGGACAGACCGTGTAGGAGGCTGTGTGCTTCATCCACACGACTGATTGAAAGTGTCAAGTGTTGTCCCTTATGTACCTGCTCTACCTGTCTGAGTCTGATCTGGCATTGTTCTCTCTCTCTCCATCCCATCTTTTCTACCTGTCACTTCTTACCTTCTTACCCCCCTCCCATCCACTCCCCTCCCCTCTCTTTTGATCCAGACGTACTGGGTACGTATGCTCTCCTTCCTACAGGAAAACAATGAAGCACCTCTCTTCCCTCCCTCCCCCTTTCTGTCGCTACATCCATCATCTGTTCATCATTTGTCTGCCTGTCTGCTTGCCTGTCAGTTTCTCTGTTCCTCACACTTATGTATGACAGCCTGTAACAAAACAACACAAAAAAGACAGAAAAACAGAAACCAGAACAGGACCGCGGCAGGGCGGCTGGTGGCTGCTCTGTGTCTGTCATCTGTGGTTGGAGAGAAATGCGATAGGGTGCTTGGGGGCACAAATGTGGCCGGGGATGAGCACACACCGGGGGAAGCTGATACTCTCCACATTGCCCTCACCCCCATATGCTGTGACCCAGAATCCCCCCTGCCTGTACTGTACGTGTGTGCGATCACACCGAAGAGCAGTCCCTGTCGAAGCTGGGCCTCGGCTTCGTAAACTCACTTTGGTACCGTTTTTATACACCTCTGGCAAAGTCAAATTCACAAACGTTTTGGAGAGGTTAATACAGTGGTTTCCAATCTTGGGGTCACATGGAATTCAAATGGGGTTAAAGTCAGAATTCTGATTAAAGTCAGAATTCTAAGGAAAAAAGTCTGCATTCTGATTTTAATGTCAGAATTCTGAGTTTAATGGCAGAATTGAATTCTAAGTTTAAAGGCAGAATTGTGAGATTAAAGTCAGAATTCTGAGATTACAGTCAGAATTCATACTTTAATCCCAGAATGGAGTAGTATTACCTAGCAGTGCAAATAGTGTTACAAACTATTAACAGTTAATACAAAAAAATGTTTTGTTAATAATTAACAAATTAATTTTTAGCAAAACATTTGAATGTCCCTAGATTTTTGTGACGTCAAAGTGCGGTCACAAGTCAAAAAAGGTTGAGAACCCCTGGGTTAATAGAAGCCTTCCTTGGCATTTCTTTATGTCAGTTAATGTTCATATTTCTTATCACTCTGCGGAGCGTTTCCCTGTTTCGCCTCCAGGTTTAATTCCCTTCGCCTCAGGCCTCTGGAGGCTGCCAACACGCCTCCAGCCCTGGCCCCTCTGTTATCTCTCACTGCTGCTGGGTTGGCAGCAGCGAGAGTTTCACCAGGGACGCCATTCTGCTCCTTGCCTTTTAATCTCTGTCCTGACACATCAACAGACTGATCAAAAGGGGAATCGTGCTGTAAATGCTGAATAACAGGCTCTTATAGGCTGCTGTTGAGGAACAATGAAAATGCCCAAGTATTCCACTTGAGTGGGTTCACCTAATAGAATAATGACTGCTATGCCTGTTACAGTAGTTTAACAAGTTTGAACAAAAACTAATGTTAACGCCTCATCTGTTTGATGAGGAGTTGTTGTTGTTGTTGTTGTTTTTTGTTTGTTGGTTTGTTTACATGGTGATAAATTGTGTTATTCCAAGTGCCACAGGCATCTCATTCTAAAGTGCCTCCTTCCTTTGAGCAGCAGACATCACGAGTAGATCAGGAAATCCTAAATGTCGGGAAGTGGTCATAGAATGAGAATGCCACGCTGCTCCATTTAGCGATGCATAAATGGAACGTCAACTGTGATGGGGTCTGATTCATACGCTTGGAACTGTTTTATTTGAATACAGTTCGACACGCATGACGTACTAACACACCGGCTGTGCACTTGTGTAGGCAAACTGAAGGAAGTAACACTGACAAATGCTAATCTCTTCTACGCAAAACAAATAAATAAATTGCATAATCGCTTCACTCACTGTCTTGCTGTATTGACGTGTTTTCTCTCTGTCCCGGGCCGTCAGCGGAGGTGCAGAGTGAGATTGAGCGTATCTTTGAGCTGGCCCGCACCCTACAGCTGGTCGCCCTGGACGCAGACACCATCAACCACCCCTCCCAGCTGGCCAAGACCTCCCTAGCCCCCATCATTGTCTACATCAAAATAGCCTCACCTAAGGTATGGCAACAGCTGACTGGACATTTCTGGATTCCTTTCCATCTCATCCTAGTACAATGTAACAGGACTGGCACATTTTCTAAGGACGTCTCAGTATACAAGACATACAGTATACAGTGTTGTTGTCTCACTGCAGGTGCTCCAGAGGCTGATCAAGTCCAGGGGGAAGTCCCAGGCGAAACACCTGAACGTGCAGATGGTGGCAGCAGACAAGTTGGCCCAGTGCCCTCCTGTGAGTTTCTCCTTTGGGTCTGCCATAAAAGCATTTGGAGAGTTTGGAGAGTTTCTGGTGAACTGACTTACTGGCCCCTTGTATATTATCACTGACCCGGCAGCCCAGAAAATGAAAATAACTTTTATAACTTTCTTCCATAATTTTCTCTTTAGATTTGGTTGTTTTCCTTTAGTTATGGATATGTAATCTTGATATATTACAAAAATATGCTAAATGTAAAATTAGGGACATCCTCTCTGTGAATTGTTCCATTGTCTTCTTCATTTAAATTGATTTCTTTTGATGATTTAACACCGGCTATGTGTCGCCACATCTGTCAGGTAACAAAGTGTAACTAACGCTCAGTGTTTCTTTTATGATTGAAAAGATAGACGGACGTTGAAGTCCGGGAGAAGTCCAGTGTTTCCCCTTTATTTACTGTGTTGGGCTGCCACAGTAAGATCATAACTTGTCATGCTAAAAATATTTTCAAAATAATTAGGTCCTATGTTTTTAACTTGGTAGGCTAACCTGCTGTTAGGCCCAGTGTTTCTAGGCACTGCTGAAACGTCATGGACAGAGCGACAGAAGAACACAGACACTGCGTGCTGCCTATAATCCTATAATAAGAATGTGAAATGTCTGTGTGTGAGTGTGTGAGCAGAATTGTGTTCAGCCACAGCTATGCCATTTTACGTGCGACTGGGCTGAATCTTTCAGCAAGTGTAAAGAGCACCCCTGCAGATCACCTAGTGGAGCCAGACCCGTTTTTTTTATTAGGTAATTAGGGCCGACTAATGGGCAAAAATGGCTAATTAGTGGCCAAAATGAGTGAACCCAGGTTCAGCACCATGAAGAGCTCCATTTGTTAGCTACTGATGGAAGACACCTGAGTGAAGGACACAGGACACAGCTGAGCGGAATTTGAATCAGTCAGTGAAGTGGACTATGAAAACCCTCGGGGGAGAGGAGAGGATTCATGCCAACTCATTTACTATAGGATAATAACTGCTGTGTGCATGTTTCTCCCCCAGACCATGCTGTCGCTGTCGATTTTTTTAGGTGAAACACAAAACAATGATATCTTCTAAAACGCGCTCTGGCCAGCGGCCATTCAACTTGCCCTGCGTGTGTGTGTGTGTGTGTGTGTGTGTGTGTGTGTGTGTTTTAGGAGCTGTTTGACATCATCCTAGATGAGAACCAGCTGGAGGACGCCTGTGAGCACCTGGCTGACTACCTGGAGGCCTACTGGAAGGCCACGCACCCCCCGAGCAGCAACCCGCCCAACCCCCTGCTCAACCGCACCATGGCCACCGCCGCCCTGGCCGCCTCCCCAGAGCCCGTCTCCAACCTGCAGGTACAGGTGCTCACCTCCCTGCGCCGAAACCTGGATCTGTGGCCCGGTCTGGACGGGCCTGTCGCCAATGCGGGGAAGGTGGCGGAGCACGCTCTCTAAAGGCCAGCGGAGGGGGAGGGGTGTGTCCGGCAACTGGGCCCCAAACCCAACCCAAACCCAGCATCCCGCTCTCCAGATACGCACTGCCACTCCCCCACCCCCTTACCATGCAGGAGAGCTCAAATCAAGTCTCCCTCATTCAGACATGCTGTATATAGAAACACAACACACATGCAGGTGGGGAGGATAGGATATGGGGAGGCTTTATACTGGCTCTATCAAAACCGATCCCAGGAGCACATTCACCCCCTCACTCATAAACACACACACACACACACACACACACACACACACACACACCTATGCAGGCATGCGCGCATGAACTAAATAAGATCTAAGTTCCAACGCCAGTTTGATAAAACACCCACACATAAAGGGCAGAAAGCTCTGTTTGAGAAACCCACCCCTCTACAAAATGACAGTCTGTATCTTAAAGCAAGCAACATACGAAACAAACAGAACCATTCAGAGTTTCTGTGGGCAAGCCACTTCTTCAAGCCAACACTTTGTTCCCCTGCAGTGGCAGAACTGTGAGAATAGCCGAGCTCAAATCACTTTGGACTTGAGGCACCTCTGCCCCTGGGCCTCCATCCATTTTACTGTAACCAAGAGTGAAAATGTTGTCCTCTGCCCGCGCCCTGCCCCCTTGTGCTCCGTCATGGCCTCCTTTCTCCAGCACTTTTTTTTATTCTCTGGGAGGCACAATCCAGTTTGCCGTCCTCCTCCGTGTTGCCATGGTACCGCCCCTGAAAGCAGCAAGTCATGTCCGCCTCTTCCATCAGAAAGGCTTTTAGTTTAGTGGAGGCTGCTACTAACAGTTTGGCCAGTTTAATCTCTTCACATGTTATAACGATTTGAACAGCAAAACACTAAACCATCTGTGCCTCGACTCCCAAGTTACTATTGACCACCAGTTATATCCAGGATCAATCATGATCAGTGCCATATTGTGAGATATTTAAATGTAATTTTTTAGGGATGCACGATATATCTGCAATCAAATCGGTATTGGATGGTGTTAGTAATTTTCGAATATATCGGTATCGGTCAGATGAGTAAAATAACAGTACAGTATCATCCAACATTTTCATATTGAGAGGAAACAATGCGGTAAATCTATGATTTATGGGCTTTTACAAATGTTTTGGAAATAAAGACCTTACATTTTCAAATTTACAGTGTTTACATGTGTTTTTCAGTATGTACAACATTTTGTTATCATAGAAACAAAATGAAGTTATCGGCCATTACCGCAATGTTATATCGTAACACCGTAATGTAATATCGGTTATCAGTATTGGCCAAAATTTTCATATCGGTGCATCCCTAATCATTTTGATTTCCTTCTTATCATTTTTCATTGAGATATTTATTTTGGTGGCAACAGAAATAATCTACATAAGGACAGATGCCTCAAATTTGCATCTATTGCCATTTCTTCATTAAAAAGAAAGAAATATATTCAGCATTGTGAGTCAGTCTAGATGCTTAGCATCATGTGGTGTGGATTTGATCAGAGCTGCTGAGTTAATTACACTAATAACTGGTAACAATAGTGATCTTTCTGCACTTTTTCTGCCATGTCATCAATGAGCCAGTAGATGGCACTGTTGGCTTTAAGATAGAGTTTAGTCTGCTTGCTGAATAAGTGTTTGGCTGTGTTTCTTCCTAATGCAGTTGGGTGAAGTGATTTTACAGCATCGAATTAGCAGAACTTCTAATCTTAATATTTGTATGGAAGTGGAGTGAGAGAGAGAGAGAGAGAGAGAGAGAGAGAGAGAGAGAGAGAGTGTGCGTGTGCATGTGCGTGTTTGTGTGTGGCGTACATTTAATTTTAGATTTAATATGTGTGTGCATTGTGGCATGTAAAGTGATGTCACTCATGAATGGCAATGCTTTTCAGTGCAAGGCCTTTCAGCTGGAACAGCACAGTCGGTGATAGTGTGATGGTTTGATATCAAAGTGAATGTTGCTCCTAATCCTAATCCTAGTCTGTATGTCCTGCCTCATCCTAACCCCGGCGCCTAACCGCTCACAGCCTGGTTCTGCTCTGCTGTTTGTGTCTCTGCATGGTTGCTGTGTGGCATGGCTGCGGCTGCTGGCTGCAGGGGCCGTACCTGGGGGAGCAGAAGCGGGAAGGGCATCTGACAGAATGCGGTGGGAGCGGCAGCCTCCACGACTATCCCGTGGACCTGGGGGGCGGAAAGCCCCAGCAGCAGGGGGCGTACCTGCGCTCTTCTCGGGGCCAGTCGCGGGGCAGCAGCGGGCGGGGCCTGTCGCGGCAAGACACCTTCGACTCGGAGACGCAGGGCAGCCGGGACTCGGCCTACACCGAGGCTGGAGACTCCTGCATGGACATCGAGACGGACCCGTACGAAGAGCCCGAGCCCTACCGGGGGGGCGGGGGCGGCCGCCCGCACCCGGCACAGCACCGCGGCCGCCAGGCGTCCTGGGAAGATGAGGGGGCCGAACCGGACCAGGAGAACCTGAACCACCCGCCTCCGATGGCAAGCCAGACGCAGACGCATGGACGCGCCAAGCTGAGGGAGCGCTACTGCCAGGACCCGGCGGATACAGGGGGCAACATGGGCCGCAACAAGAACCAGGACGACTGGGGGAGGGACGTCTACATCCGCTAAAATACAACGTTACACCGTCGAGGCAAGGAAGTTACTGAACACGACTGAGGGGCGGGGGGGAGGGGTGGGGCCCTGGGTGTGGGTTTAAATGGAACTGAAGCGTGGGTTTGGGGCCATGCCAGTCAGGCTAACGAATCAATCTGTTTACATCCCAGTACAATGTAAAGAAGTACATCAACTGCCAGATGCCATCCTCATCGAGTTATTCTAGCAATTCAATTTATTTATGTTTAGAAGAAAAATGATATTGGTCTGTTATAGGTCTTTCTTTTTTTGTTGTTTTCCTATGTTAATACTGCATGAATATCACGGAATCCTACTGACAGCACGAGGACAGTAATTGTTATGATTGTGAATCTATGATTGTGATCCGTACGACTCAATCTCTCCTTCAAAATGTAGAATGTGAAGGCTGGTAGAGCTGTCGTCTGTCATGTCTGTCCTCTGCAGTCTTAAACAGGGTCTTATGTCACCGTCCCCATGTACAGTGTCAGGGTCTCTCTCTCACTCACTCTCTCTCTCTCTTACCTTACTCTCGCTCACTCTCTTGGACTCCTGGGTTACTTTCTTGCCCTTTTTCGGGGTCCAGAGAGTACGAGTCTCTCTCGCCTCCACTCTCTTATCACCCAGACCTTAAAAAGCTGGTGGAGAAGTTGCCATAAATGTTAAGGCGGGGGAAATGTATTGACATTGTTTTCCTCAAGTCACCTCGATGTATTTGACAACACGGCCCAAAGATACTCACCTCTTCCCTGTCGCGAGTCGGCCATCGTACCTCACTGTCTGACCCGCCCTGTCCCCCAATTCTGTCCCCTGCTGTTCGTGGGTGCTGTGGGTGCAGTGTTGAAACGCGGTCGTTAGTCGTGATGTGAATGAAGTGTCCTGCCTTAGTCTCTCACACCCTGAAGAACCCTTTTACTTCAAGAAAACTCCAATCACAAGTGCCGGAATGTCTCGCCAAGCCATGTCCACCATCGCCGCGGTGGGATGTCTTAACTCTCGTCACACTTGTTTTCACGCCATGTCTGTGCGTCCCTGTGTCTGTCGGCCACTCTGCACGGTGGTCCATGCTGCCGCTCCAGCACGTCCTTCATCCCATGTTCTTTGCACCAGCTGTGTCGTCTGTTTTTCAGGGCTAATGCTTATCTCAAAAGTGGTTTTGTGTGGTAAATCACTCCCGACTTCCACCCAAACAGCTAGCTTGTCTAATATTAAATACCACTTCTTCTCTTCTTGATTTCTGACTGAATTAGTGTTGTTTTTTCCCCTGTGGACATTTGCAATTTGTTCTTTGTTTCTTTTCTTTTTTTAATTTTCAATTCTTGTGAGGTAGTGAGAGAAGTATCAAGCAGGGCGGGGGGATAGGTGCAACCTTGGTCTTTACTCAGTTATCTAAATGGAGAATCCATGAATGTCTTTGGCGGGCTACTTTTGGCCTGCCCCTGTCTTCAGTTGAATAAATGAATATTAAATAATGATCAGTAAATAATGTTATTGTTGCGTTATCGCAATTGTTAAAAATATGAAATAACCTGTATCATTGGTGCCTGATTGTAGCTACATTTTGCTTTTTCTGCCTTTCATTTTTAATCTGTGGATAAATTCGTATTTTAATTAAAAATTTAATCAGAAAATGCCATTGTGTTGCCTAATTGATAAGCTACTGTAAGACATCTGATTATCACACATAGATTCCAAAGATACTAAATCAAAGTATTTTAAGAGGGGAAACTGGGATTTTGACATTGCTTTTTATTTCATTTGGGCAACATGAAGATTCAAAATCCAGGTGTGTTCCAACTTTTTTTTTCATATTCTACCTAACAAGCGCAAGCCTTTAGGCCCACAGCCCAGTGGTGTGGTTATTCAGCTTTATGGCACCACACCCGCTCCTACCACCCACATCGCCCTAGCCACTCCCCCTACCCACCCCTCGAATCCCGACTCTCTACCACCTTCCTATCCCTAGCTATGGCCCCTTTTCCCTAGCCCCACTACCCTGTCCTTGCCCCCCTCCATCCACCCATTTCCCCCTAGCCACTTCCCCTACCCACCCCTCTCTATGACCTTCCTATCCAGGGGCATAGTAGAAGGTAAACTCCCCTTTAAAATGAGGCAGAGAGTTTACTCACCTATTTTCAGATCAACTGTATCAATCAATGAGGGGAAGCAAGGCGACTAAACCTTGGATAGTTGACCCACCTCTGTATTTACCACTACAACCCTGTTCCTATCCCTAGCTACGGCCCCTCTTCCCTAGCCTCACTAAATATCACTGAGTGTCCTGACTGACTTTGCCATCGTCTGACCCCGGCAGGGCCTGCTGGCCCAGCGCCGTGGGAAGAAGACATAGTACTGCTACCCCTGTATAACCCAATGTGCTTGCAGGTGTGCTGAAGCTGCATTTAACTGCGACAGAAATTCACAGTTCACACAATTCTAAAATCACTTCTCTCATATCACGACACATCTGACCACTTTTGAGTCATGGAGGAAACCATGAAAAAGAATACAATGTAAGGCGTTCACGTGAGTCCAGGATGTGGTTTACAATACATCTCACAGTCGAGGGAAAGGAAGTGTTGTTATCTCAGCTTCAAACGACACTTTGCAACAGAGGAAACGTACACAGCAGTAAGAGCGTAAGGCTTATGTAAGTAGGCTGTGTAGTTTTCATCTGATACTCAGACCTGAGTCTAGAATCAGAGTGGTGCGTAGCAGGCTACCAATGTCAAAGGCCGATGCCAAAAACCTGGTCTGCCAAGGTGTATATCTATATTTTAGGGTTAATACTCCTGTCAGTGCCCCTGACCAAGGCACTGGCAATTGAACTGGAGTTGGTCCCTGGGCGCTGTACAGTGGCTGCCCACTGATCCTATTGTGTTGATAGTAGAAGTAGAGGATGGGTCAAATGCAGAGGATGAATTTCCTCACGGGGACAATAAAGGATAACTTACTTTATATCAAGCTGGTAAAAGAAAAACTGAAACTTTATTGTATGTCCCTTATGGTAGGCCTATTGGGCAACATACATTGTAAAATAACCAATGAAGACAAACCTGTGACTTTATCACAGCTAAATATGAACACCTTAACCAAAAGTCAGCATGATCATACAACCACTTGAAGTGCTCATACAACAATTTGAATTATGTAAATATATCATCTTGGATAATCTAGCTATATATACGAAATAACACTTCACACACACACACACACACACACACACACACACACACACACACACACACACACACACACACACACACACACACACACACACACTTTATGGGGCCTTTATATGAACTAGGCATATAAACGCTCGATTCCTGGGCTCACTAGCTCGGCCATCATCAAATCATATTATCATATTATTTTATTTTATAGATAAAAATGAGACTGCCACAGAGAAAATGTGAACATTATTAGGCCTAAATCTCTGTAACATCACAGGTTTGTCTGGTTTGAGGTGTGTGGCTTTGCAATAACACGTTGTGGTAACGCTTTAGAATACAGCCCGCAAATAAGCATGTAGTTATAGTATAACAAAGGGGTACAAGGAGTGTAGTTATAACTACAGGGTACAAGGAGTGAATTTAAACTTTAACTAGAGGGTAACAAGATATGTAGTTATAGTATAACTACGGGATACAAGGAGTGTAGTTATAGTATAACTATGGGGTACAAGGAGTGTAGTTATAGTATAACTACGGGGTACAAGGACTGTAGTTATAGTATAACTACGGGGTACAAGGAGTGTAGTTATAGTATACCTACGGAATACAAGGACTGTAGTTATAGTATAACTACGGGGTACAAGGACTGTAGTTATAGTATAACTAAGGGGTACAAGGAGTGTAGTTATAGTATAACTACGGGGTACAAGGAGTGTAGTTATAGTATAACTATGGGGTACAAGGAGTGTAGTTATAGTATAACTACGGGGTACAAGGAGTGTAGTTATAGAGTAGGTATAACTACGGGGTACAAGGAGTGTAGTTATAGTATAACTACGGGGTACAAGGACTGTAGTTATAGTATATCTAAGGGGTACAAGGAGTGTAGTTATAGTATACTTACGGGGTACAAGGACTGTAGTTATAGTATAACTAAGGGGTACAAGGAGTGTAGTTATAGTATAACTACGGGGTACAAGGAGTGTAGTTATAGTATAACTACGGGGTACAAGGAGTGTGTCTTGTTACCCTCTAGTTAAAGTCTAAATTCACTCCTTGTACCCCGTAGTTATACTATAACTACACTCCTTGTACCTCGTAGTTATACTATAACTACAGATCTTGTTACCCTCTAGTTAAAGTTTAAATTCACTCCTTGTACCCCGTAGTTATACTATAACTACACTCCTTGTACCCCGTAGTTATACTATAACTACAATCCTTGTACCCCGTAGTTATACTATAACTACAGTGTGGTACCCCCGTAGTTATACTATAAGTACAGATCTTGTTCCCCTGTAGTTACAGTCTAAATGCACTCCTTGTACCCCGTAGTTACACTATAAGTACAGTGTGGTACCCCGTAATTAGCCTATAAGTACAGAATTGGTCCCCTGCTTCAGAATACAGCCCGTGACCCCGTAGTTACCCTGTAAGTACAGTGTGGTACCCCGTAGTTATACTATAAGTACAGATCTTGTTACCCTCTAGTTAAAGTCTAAATTCACTTGTACCCTGTAGTTATGCTATAACTACACTCCTTCTACCCCGTAGTTATACTATAAGTACAGATCTTGTTACCCTCTAGTTAAAGTCTAAATTCACTCCTTGTACCCCATAGTTATACTATAACTACACTCCTTACCCCGTAGATATACTAATAACTACATGCTTATTTGCATGTAGTTATAGTTGTAGTTATATTATTCAACAACAGTTATCTGTTGTTGAATTCCGGGAAATAGCCAAGGAAACTCCGAAAGAAATAATCTACTTGGGGATAGACTTCACTTCTGTTTGGAAGTTCTGGGGGAATCCTGTTTCAGCTGTTGTTGCGTTGCCAGAGAGGAAGGGAAAGTTCACTTCCCCTACCTTATTCGGATTGCGTGTGTCATCAGGCATGTAGGCTATGCGGTTTGCGTCATCAGCGTCACGCCCATCTCCCGTGCTGCCTTCAAGTGCTCGTCCTAAACTCAGAGCCGGATTAAAGTAGGAATAGTCAATGCATTCGTCGATCACAGCAGTATTTCTCCGGACTCCGGTGACTCTTGTTTTATTTTCGAAATCAGGGGGCACATGATAAAACTACAGTGTGTGGCGGCTGCAATTTCCTAGCGGACCAATATATTATTATTATTATTATTATTATTACTATTATTGTTATTGTTATTGTTATTATTATTATTATTATTATTATTATTATTATTATTATTATTATTATTACTTTATTATTCAGATAAGATCAGATTGCACTGATCAGCGGGATGTTTACATTTACTTCCGGGTACCCCTGAGGTCCACACATTATAATGGCGGTGGACGACGGCACAAACTGACGTGTTGAAGACAAAAACAGACAAAGAAGACAAAAATGGTTCGTCCGTGTTGTGTTGTTGTTTAATATCATTCATAACAACACTTTCACTAACGTTAGTGGAGACCAGACTAGCTAATTTACCTGTTGGACCAGACTAGAGTAGACTTGAAGCTAAATTAAATTGACGTGGCGTCAGTTAGCTCTGTCTGTACCAGGCTCTTGACGCGAGGTTACTGTCTGTAACGTAAAAAAACAGCGAGTTTGACAGACAAACAAACGTTATTAGCTAGCTAACACTACATAAAACAAACAAAGAAGAAAGGCTAGATACGTCGGACAAGCATGTTTACCAACCGTTTAACCATTTAAATTGAAAGTAGTCGGCCGAAAACAACGAGAGGGTTTGACAGCATTTATTTGACAACACGCACATTTAAACCTGCCGCCTTCCCCAAGTGGTACCCGGAAGTAAATTTGTTTACATGGTGACGTCACGGTGATTTGGTCTATTGAATAAAGTGCCATCTGATCTTATCTTAAATAATATAATTTGCCAAACTTCTGTGAGCAAGTGGAACATAATATTACTGATGACTTGACAAGATATTTCTACTTGGTAAATCAGCTTAGAGGGATTTTTTTGTACGATGGCTTCCATACAGATTAATCTATTATCTCTAGAGTAGACGGTGAGTTTCACATTCGTATTTACAACTTTGGATACTTTGTGCGGTCAACAGGTTTTCGCGATACTTCCGACAGCACTTGAACGCAGCATCTCTGCGCCCTCTCTCCATGACATAACTCACTGGGCAGAAAAATACCTGTTTTTCCAAGCGCCACCCATTTAGCTACGTTCCGCTACACCAAGTTATTAGTTGTAGAAAGCAAGTTTAGTGGAGCAGTCAGCAGTTAACAGACAGGTCATCTCATCCTCTTCTAAGAAGTGGTAACTACAACAACATCAAGTTAACATCTTGAGATTCTTTTGTTGTCTTGGTATTTTTCATTATCACTTGACATGGGACTCCTTCTGACCAAGCTGATGGCTGTGTTCGGTGACAAAGGTAAAGCCAACTTCAATCCATTCACACAACCTATTTATCTAGTCTTCTTATTTTTGAGTATTTGTGAATTTTATCATAAATTCATAAGTTATGGCATCAGAGGCTAGATAGAGCTGTATGAATATGTCTGTGTAAGAATATTAGAAAAAGATAACTGTTCATTTAGATGTATTTATTAGTCTACTTTGGTGAAACTTTATTTTGTATCTACACTAGCTGACTTGTCGGGTAGCGTGTCTCAGTACTGGATGAGAGGCTGAAGTTGCCTAATTCAATTGTTCTCAACATGGGGTCTGGGAACCACCAGGGAGTCCTACAGGGGGTTTCCAGGAGGTCCCCAGCAAATTGATGAATTGTTAAATGTAACCATTATTTCATTTCAAGAAGCTAACACACTTACTGTAGAATGACTGTTTGATCACAGATCCACTGTTATCTCTCTACCTACAATTCGGGTATATGCTCGTCATCGAATTCTGGACAAAATCATACAATCAAATATACTTAGATCTGTGTCTGAGAGAAAAGCCTAATTCAAATAGGGGTCTGTGGCTAAATTAGGGGTCCTTGATATGAAAAAGTTTGAGAATCACTCACTGGTTTAATTGATCCAAATATTCAGCAAAATTCTGTTGTTTTGACGTTTGATCTGAAGTCACTGCTGAGCTGGTTTTCTTGTTATATAATGATGTTATGTCTTGTCTACAGATAAGAGATGTTCTATTCAGTATACCATAGTCCTGCACACATGTCTTTACCTTATCTGTAGACTCCATTTGTCTTGGGATGCTGGAATTTAAACTAATTATGAAAATATTATTTGTTTTGGATACCATAAGTAAGTGTAATATAGCCTACCAACTGTTAAATGTTAGTGTGTGCAGGTTAACTGTAACATATATATTTTACTTTCCTACAGAGCACAAAGTTGTAATTGTGGGTCTGGACAATGCTGGGAAGACAACCATCCTCTACCAACTGTAAGTGATATTGTATGTATTGGATTGGGATATTTTGTTAGAGTCCATAAAGAAATGGATGAATGGATCATGACATTTTCAGATGCCAGCAACACTTGATATCTACTCCTGTAATCTCTATAATCCTCTTTTAATCCTACTTTAGAGCTCTGATTCTCAGCTAAAATGTCATTTGCGTGGTGTCTTCAAGTCGCTCATCGTGTCTCTAATTCCAAGCTTTTGTTCTCTCACCTTCCCACGCGCCCGCACGCATGCAGCCTCACAAAGGAAGCGGTCCACACGTCTCCCACCATTGGCAGCAATGTGGAGGAGATCTCTGTCCGCAACACCCGCTTCCTGGTGTGGGACATCGGGGGCCAGGAGAGCCTCCGGGCCACGTGGTTCTCCTACTACTTTAACACAGAGGTACTGGTCTCCCTTTCTCTACCTCTTGTCTGTCTGTCTGTCTGTCTGTCTGTCTGTCTGTCTGTCTGTCTGTCTGTCTGCCTGCCTGTCTGTCTGCCTGTCTGTCTGTCTGTCTGTCTGTCTGTCTGTCTCTGTCTGTCTGTCTGTCTGTCTGTCTGCCTGTCTGTCTGTCTGTCTGTCTGTCTGTCTGCCTGCCTGTCTGTCTGTCTGTCTGTCTGTCTGTCTGTCTCTGTCTGTCTGTCTGTCTGTCTCTGTTTGTCTGTCTGTCTGTCTGTCTGTCTGCCAGTCTGTCTGTCTGTCTCTGTCTGTCTGTCTGTCTGCCAGTCTGTCTGTCTGTCTGTCTGTCTCTGTCTGTCTGTCGGTCTGTCTGTCTGTCTGTCTCTGTGGTTTTTCCTTCCATGAGAATTGTGAACACAAGTCATAGGATTACAGCTGAAGTTCCCCCAAAAAAGTAATTACACAGTAGACAATTTTGTCCAAAGTTTGTCCTTGTGCTCTTGGAGAAGTTTAGCCCACAGAAATTGATTCGCAACGCTTTTAGGTTTTGGTTTCTGTGTAAGCTTCACCAGATACTTGCCACAGTAAGGGGAAACAAACAATTTTTTTTATTTGGTTTCCTTCGTTGTCCTTAAAGTGGCCTCTCAGCATTCTTCACCAATGACTAGGTGGCTCCAAGCAAGAAAAACCTCATCAACTTAAATTAAAAATGACACTTTTAGCCAAGGATTTGATGTTCATGAGTAAAGATAGTAAAAAAAGGAGCATCGTCTGTTTTCCCAGCTCATATCCAAGTCTGTCTCTTCTAGGAAAGTGCTGAGTGAGCTTTGCACATTAACCCATATCGATGTGTTGTTGCCATACCTTGCTCCCTCTATTGATAAAGCACATTACTTGGCTCTGTTACACAAGCACTTACAATATAATCCATACAGTATGTGTGGCATTTAACCGTTTGTGCTTCCCCTAGAATTGCCATTGATACCCTGGGTTCTCATATCGAAGGCTATCTTTTAAGTGGTTGAAAATAACTTATTGACAGATTTGACATTTGTGTTTTCTCTCATGTCTGTGGCCCCTTCAGATTGTCATTCTGGTTGTGGACAGCACGGACCGGGAACGACTCACAGTAACCAAAGACGAACTGCACCACATGCTTGCACACGAGGTACAAATCCCTTCTCTTCTATATTAAGAGCATGGTGGTGCACTGACTCTCATACATGTGTTAATTCAGGAGTTATAACCATCATTATAGCCTTTATTTTCTCTTTGTACTGCGTAATCACCAACCACCAACACAGTAGGAGTAACAGATGATGGGAGAACTGGTTTTATGACGTAGGCCTAAACCAGGGTAAGAAAGTAAGAAGAGCTGGCCTGACGTAAAACCTTTTTGTTATTCGCTGAGAGGGAACATAGCTGGCGTTTACATGTTGAGGCGTGAGGCCTGCTCACGCTTTCAGATTGAGTAACTGCACCACAGATGTAGAAACTCACTAACCCGTGACGGGGAAGTTTCACAGTCAGTCTGCGTGAATCAGCATGTTGACATGTTATTTTTATTGCTTTTTTTCCACTGAGGTTGCAGTTCTTTTTCCTCAAAAGACGATGTGAGGACAGTCTGAGGGCATCGGTTAGAAATGTTTCGCCTACATGAACGTGCCATTATGCATACATGCATGCAATGGATCCATACTGGTACTGAGAGCAGAGTTGCTAACAGCCTTTCTTATATGTGCTTATAGGACCTAACAGCCTTTCTTATATGTGCTTATAGGACCTAACAGCCTTTCTTATATGTGCTTATAGGACCTAACAGCCTTTCTTATATGTGCTTATAGGACCTGCAAAATGCATCCGTTCTGGTTCTGGCCAACAAACAAGACGTGAAGGGCTCCATGACAGTGGGAGAGATCTCCCAGTTTCTCACACTCAACTCCATCACAGCTCACACCTGGCACGTCCAGGCCTGCTGCGGCCTGACGGGAGAGGGGTGAGTAACACTGACACACCACACTCTCCCTTTCTGTCTGTCTTTGATGCTTATGACTGAGGTGAAGCTAAATATTACTCACACACGTGATAGCGAAAAGCAAAAAGAGCATCTTTTCTGCTGGGATTAGCACATTATTTGGACTAGTTTGCGGGTTACATTGTGTACCTGCCGTATTCTCAAAATGTGTTTCTCTTTCTCTTTCTCTTTCCAATTCCTCTCCCCTTTCACAGTCTACCTGCCAGTCTGGACTGGATGAAGTCGCGGGTAGTGGCAAACTAGAAACTCCCTCAAGTGGAATAAGGCCATGGAAAGCAACTTTCTCTCAGTCCAAGCTAAACTGTCCCAGGCATCGCAATCTCACTGTGCCCGGATCAGGACCAGGACTTAAAATTGTGCACCGGGCGAGGGGTCCCTGTGAGCACCGGATGTGTTTTCAAAACGGTCCATGTGCCCTTCCCCCCGCCCCCCCACATGTCTCACCCAGCTCCGAGAGAGTCTGCAAGGGGCTGTTCAGTGTCTGGTCTGCCTCAGGAAGGATGAGCAGCACAGGAACCTGTCAACAGTCACAAACTCAGTCAGGATGGGACATGAACAGCAGCCACCACAGGCAAAATGGTGGTAAAATAGTGACCACAAGACCTGGTTTCATCAGCTGTGTGAAGTTCATGTACCAGTAACTGAAATGGTTATTACAATGCCATTTATTGTTTTACTACAACTAAACAAGTTGCAACATAGCCATGAGTAACAAAAAAAAAAGTAAGGGATCTAGGCAGCCATGTGCAATCAATAACACTACATTTTAACACAGCTTTATTTAGAATGTAATTCTTTACCATTGTGTCACTAAGTGACATTTCTAGTAATCCGGTGACCTACAGTTCCATTTAACTCATGCCAGAAAATGTGACAATTATAACAGGATTTCCCTTTGATTTTTGACTGATCATTCTTGTCATTGACTATCTCTTAACTAGTTATGCTCTAACTACTTGTGGTGCAACTGAATTTAGTAGGCCTACCTAACTGGTTACCAAATATCTAATTACAAACCATAGAGCACTTTATTAAGCTGCTACAAACACTTCACACCATGAATGAGTGCGGTTACATGCAAACAATAAACGGATAAATGACAATAATCAGGTAACTGGCAATAATCTGATTTCCGCATTTACATGCACTTAGTAAATAGCGGGAACTCACCTCAAAGTGCGTGAGTGGACATTGACGACAATGAATAAACCTGATGACTCAGCAGTAACCTAGGTGTGTTTATCGGTTTCCTCATAAACTGATAACGGTTTATTAGTGTGCATGTAAACGCACTCAATGAGAAACCAATTGAACCTAATGTGTAAAATTATGTTTTGTGCCAGTGAGCCAGAGCAGCTTTGCTAGACTAAACAGTGCTTATAGTAATTTATTTTTAAATATTGAGGCACCTTAAGTATTTATACAGAAATCAGTGATTCCCTGAATGTGAAAAGCCTGCATGCTGCTAAGGAGTACAATCACTTGTATATTATATATATAAGAAACTATATATTGTATTGTGTACAGTTTTTTTTTATGAATAAATGTAAATGTTGGTGATATATACATTGGGTGTGTTTTCCTTTCCTTGTGTAGCCTAATATAATTTTGAATGAGAGAAGCATTTGCTGTTGACTCAAGATTCAAGATTTTTATTGTCACTCCATAGTACAAGTATGCACGTGTGAAATTCTTATGCTGTAGGCTCCGTTACAGACAAGGTGCAGTAGGTAAATAGGTGCAAAATCACAGCAAACAATCAACAACAACAACTATAAACTGTGGTTGGCGGACATGACCTCTGTTATAAGGCTGTTGAATAGGTTCCTGAGGACCAATTCACTTAAAAAGTTTTCCACCATTTGGGACCCGTTCCTAGCCTACCTTGATGAGGTTAGAGGTGAC
The DNA here is from genome assembly GCF_964638095.1 of Poromitra crassiceps. Lineage (NCBI taxonomy): Eukaryota > Metazoa > Chordata > Actinopteri > Beryciformes > Melamphaidae > Poromitra > Poromitra crassiceps. Next base: position 20,573,320 of record NC_139644.1, on the reverse strand, counting down.
GGATGACTTGCCTGACTGGTCTCTCATGGACCCCTTGCATGGGATCTCAGGCACATTTCTCATGAGCACATAAGCACATTATGTGGCTGGTAGCTATGTACCTTATGTTTTTTGTTTTGTTGGTTTGTTTTTGTGTGTGTATATGTGTGTCTGAACATGTTTCTTTGTCTTGTTATTGTTATGAAAAATCTAAAATACAATATGGAAAACAACAACAACAACAACAACTATATATATATATATATATATATATATATATATATATATATATATATATATATATATATAACATATATAATTATATATAAATATATAACATATATATATATATAACAGCAATATACATAATATCAGTAATATAAAACAGCTGCCAGGGTATGTTAACACTGGGAGCCATACGATGGAATTCATGTAGGCTACATAAACTGCGTTGGGTGGTTTCCTCCTCATGTCATTAATATAAAATTACCTTGTGCCAAGATTTCTCGTCCATCTTCCAAGCTTTTAAATAGCCTAACATAATTGAATTTGTACAATGAATCAGCAATAACGTTAGGCCTATTGTCTTCTCTGTGGTGTGGTACGGCTGATTCATTTCATGTGAGAGAGAAAAAAACGACAACAAAATAGGGGGCATCCGGATTTGAACCGGGGACCTCTTGATCTGCAGTCAAATGCTCTGCCACTGAGCTATACCCCCTGCGATAGCGTGAGTTGAATAATTCATCATATTATAACTATAACACAGTCCCTACAATGTGACTTCATTTAAACAATATACAAAGGATTATATATACTTTATCCTTTTAAAATCCGTCTAATTTTGTCGACGATAGCGGTAACGTTACTTATCAGAGTGCATAACTTTATTTGACCACTAGGGGGAGACAGAAGCCAATACATTCAACACTGATACTGGACTTTTACGCACACGTTCAGGAGTTCAGGAGCTACGCTAACTAACTTTGTGCTTTGGTTGTGAAGAGTTGTAAACCATGGTTGTAAATTCAACTGTTTAGCTAGCTAACTAAACTAGATTTGGCATTTGGTGTAGAAGAGGAACCATGGATGGTATACGGTATGCTAATCACAGTGAGTTATCTTCTGTTCTGTAGGCTACTCAACATTTTTCATTGGATAGCATATCATAGCCTGTCTGTTTATAAACAGCCATGTCAAATATTTAGGCTAACACAAAACAGTTTAGACTGAAACGCCATTAACTAGTTTTTAAACGGGCACACTGATCACAAACTAAGGGGCTTACAAACAATCTGAAGAGCAAAGTATTTCTACCCTGGGAGACATGTCCTCTCCATAAAGGCATAAGACACTTGCCTCCTTCTCTTGTCTGTGCCTATTATTTAGCTACAGTCTAGGTCTGTGCAGAGAAACTGTGGAGCAGCTGCTTCAGAGGGAGGGAGATTATAATCGGAGACTTGCCAAACTGCATTTAGAAGCAATTATTAGGGCTAGTCTATAAACATACTTAGGTCCCTGAGAGAAATCGGTTTCACTAGTCTATTTTTGTTAAAACGGTACTATCAATATCAACGAAATTGATCTTAAAATGTCTCTTCGCCTCAAGCTGAGTCTAGTGCAGTTTCCCTGAGTGGATGAACGTTTCAGACAGTGAATTAATAGCCTACCAACTTCAGTAAATAATCTTACTGGTTGAGTGCTTTAGTTTATGTAATCCTATCTTCATCATTAATGGAAATGGAAACTATCTTACTGAACAAAGCTCAAATTATTTTGATAGGGAACAATTTGACATTTCACATTGCATATTTCATACCTGTCTGGGTGGATTGGATTACATATTAATCTCTGTGAGAAGAAATGCTAGTAGAATGGGTTATTGCATTTTCTTTCTTGAAAGGTGCTGAATATACTGTATGCCACTGTACAAAACTCAAGAGAAATTAGTTTATAATACAAGCATATTTTCACATTTTCCCCCAGGGGAGCATCAGGCCCCATGGATGGACCCCCCTAGCTGTCTATTTTCAGGTTAGTGTCCTGTTAAAGATTGTTTTTATGGCATTTCTTTCTGCTTTATTAGACAGGGTCACTGTGAAAAGAGACAGTAAAGGTGGGAGAGAGCGAGTGTCCCAGCAAGAAAGGATTCCAGACCATGTTTCTAGGCCAAACTTTTCAAATTATTTCAAAAGTCACATGACTCTTTTTGTTGTGGATAGTGATGTGCAGAACAAAGTGAGTGCTCTGAATTAAGACAAAGGGAAACAGAGAACAAACCACATTCAATTATTTTTGTGTTCGCTTTAGCCAACCAGAACCGTGTATTTTATATGAACTTATAAACAGCCATTTATTAAACCAAATGAGACATAATGACAGCATAAGCCTTTGATGTGACAATATGAATACAATGAAATGTCTGAATTTAACATAACTGGGGTAATATTTCACAACAAGTCGTTGATAAATCAGAAATTTGGACATGGTAGCCTAAAGTTTCCAAATCAGTGCAATAATAGAAATGTTTCTTTGTAGCCTATCTCTGAATCTGCATGTTACTTTGGTGTTAAATAATCAGATTCATGCTAATTAAAGCTGGAGCTAAGAGAAAATGTATGCCAAGAAATGCTTAATGTGAAATAAATTAACGTTGACCTTTGTAAATATTTAGATGTACCACCCCCAGAAATGGGAGTGGAGTGGTACATTATGTTTAGATGTTAACCTGTTAACTTTCTCTGCATCTATTAGCTCTCCCTTTTTAGGGAAAGTTTTATTTAGATGTAATTGGGGGCTATTTTACTATCTAAAAACTTCTACTTTCTAAAGAATACCTAAGTAGATTTAGTAAATCCTAGATTTAGTGAATTAGCAATGTACAGTACATTATAGTTAACCTGGGTACATCTAACAAACTAGGTGACATTTTGACAGCTTGCAGCGCTTCATATTCAGTGCAACACATACTATGTCTCCATATCACTCTAGATTACTTTCAATATTCATTAAACATAGACAGTATTTACTATTATATAGCTATGTTGGAGCAGTATGGCTTAGCAGGGGTTTTCAAAGTCTGAGACTGTAGGCCTCCTCCCAGACAAAGCTTGCAAAAAGGCGCCCCCCCCCTCCCCCCCCTCACTCAATTCCTGGAGGCCTATTGGATCATGATATGTTATTTGACCCCATAGACAATCAACAATTGAGTCAGGATAGCCTGACATTACTCTTTGACATACTTCAGACTACAACAAATACATAGAAAAGTGTCTGTCTGATGGCGTTTATTAGTTTCTGACTCTAGGAAGTTGAGGAAAAATAGTAAAGTTCCCCGAAAAGTACTGTATCTCTGAACTACCTTTAACCAAATCACATACATCTAGGCTATGTGATCTCCTTTTGATAACTATTTTTTCACTTCTGTTCACTGAGCCTCCCCTGAAACTGCTTAGAACCCCCCCTGGGGAGGCCCGCCTCCCACTTTGAAAACCTCTGGCTTATAGTATTTTGAAGAGAATACAGGACGGTGTGAATATACTGTATGCTATATGAATAAGACGCTTGAGAGCAAGAGAAAAAGCAAGAAAATATTACCAATAAGAGTCATTCCTGCTCCTCTCACCCATACAGGCCAATCAACGTACCAACTGAACTGATGTTCCTTCTGGATCTTCTCATCAAGGTTTTTGGCCTTTGAATTGGAGGTAGAGTGTGTTATGATAAGGGGTTTCTCCATGTACATATGAATTAGTGTGTATACCTTCAAAAGGAGCCCAATGTCCACCAGATGCGGTACTGCTCAGTGCAGCTCCCAGTACCGCAGACTGTCGTCCACGTAATAGATGGGCAACACATGCAGATCTGGCAAAAATCTGCACCCATGTGACAAGATTACATGGGCTCAGGTCTGTTCCAGACACACTGGAGCTGGTCTGATGGTTGATGTGGAGCTGATCACATCTGACTGATCGATACCTTAAAGGTAGGGGGCACCCAGATTTGAACTGGGGACCTCTTGATCTGCAGTCAAATGCTCTACCACTGAGCTATACCCCCTTCAGAGATGTGATACTGGAGTGGTCTTCATCAGAGTAATGAATGGGCAGCAACATCTGCCAAATGGCATAACAATGCTCTTTCCAGATCATTGAATTGTCCCGCTGAGCTTCAGCCAGTCCTGCTGGATCAGACCCCCTGTGCTCTGCTCTCTCGTCCATGTAATAGATGGGCAACACATGCAGATCGGCAAAAATACAGACGTGATCTATTTTTGCCAGATCTGCATGCATCTGACAAGAGTACATCACAGCTTGTGGACATTAGCCCTTAGAGTATTTTCAAAGTCTGATGATCATTTATAGTGGATGTGGAGCTCATCACATCTGACTGATCGATACCTTTCAGAAAAGAAGGGGGCACCCAGATTTGAACTAGGGACCTCTTGATCTGCAGTCAAATGCTCTACCACTGAGCTATACCCCCTTTAGGGACATGACACTGGAGTGGTCTTCATCAGAGTAATGAATGGGCAGCAACATCCGCCAAATGGCATAACAATGCTCTTTCCAGATCATTCGATATCGACTTGTCCCGCTGAGCTTCAGCCAGTCCTGCTGGATCAGACCGCCTGTGCTCTGCTCTCTGTCAGGTCTAAACACTGAGCTTACAGTACATGCATTTTTAAAGGAGAAATTATTTTAAGTTGCCATGGCAGCACAGCTTTCCCGTGGCATAATGTGGTAAGGGTTTTTGAGGTTAAGAACATGCACTGAATTCGCTTTAAGCAGTTTTAGTACACTTCATAGGTACGTTACAGAGCTCCAGACGTTCTCTGGTTGACATGGCAACTGACAGATCACATGCACCAATCAGAGTGATAAATGCACAAACCATGATGCAGGTTGATAGTAAGTTGATAAGTACCATAAATGTCAAGTCTAGGCTGGTGAACCCAAGTGCAGGACATGGAAGACAGGAGGCAGAGAGTAAAGAACAAAGAGGGTTTATTTCAGGGCTGGTAGCTTGAAACTGGGGCGAGGGCTTGAGCTGGAACCCTGGAGCTGAGGTGAGGCACGAAGCGGGGCCAAGCAAGACAGGGAAGTGCTCAGGGGAGCCAGGCAGAGTGGGTTCCAGAGAGCGGAGAGTCCAACTGAACCAATGGGGGAAACTGATGGCAGGAGGACTGGAGACAGAAACTGGAGTCAGGCTGACAGAGCTGCTGGAACACAGAGAGAGGGGTTAAACAGGGAAACAGAATGCTGATGAGCAAAATCACAATGCTGAATAGCAATTCAGAATTGGCTGGAAGCGGAGTGCACTGACGGGATGCAGAGACTACAATCTGGCAAAGAGTGAATGGCAAATATACTGTGGGCTGATAAGCAGATGGGAAGCAGGTTTATGTGTTTATCTGTTGAATTGGATCCCCATCTTCCTGGGGTTCACATGGTGAGCATGCCGGAGGCAAGAGGCCCGGGGTCAGGACAGGGGCAGAGCAGGAAACCTCAGGTGGACGGCCTGGGGGACAGGGAATGCAGCAAGCACCAAAAGATTCAGCTGCAGGTCGGAGCTGGCGGACAGGAGATCAGGACTGGAGGCCGGCAGCAGGAGTGCGGGACTGGCACTGGTGTTACTGGAGTCATCGGAGTCACTGGGAATCATCAGTGTCACCGGAATAATAGCTGTCACTGGAGCCATCAAAGTCACTGGAGTCATCTGTGTCACGGCAGTCACCGTGTTACTGGAGTTGATGGGGACTGGATGCGGGACCGGAGTCCTGCAGCGGCCGTCGGTACAGATGGTCAACAGGGCATGGCATTTGACTCAGGCTTAGTGGAGTGCTGCAGCACAGGAACAGGAAGTGTTTTGACTCAGGCTTAGCGGAGTGCTGCAGCACAGGAACAGGAAGTGTTTTGACTCAGGCTTAGTGGAGTGCTGCAGCACAGGAACAGGAAGTGTTTTGATTCAGGCTTAGCGGAGCGCTGCAGCACAGGAACAGGAAGTGTTTTGACTCAGGCTTAGTGGAGTGCTGCAGCACAGGAACAGGAAGTGTCTTGACTCAGGCTTAGTGGAGCGCTGCAGCACAGGAACAGGAAGTGTTTTGACTCAGGCTTAGTGGAGTCAAAGAGCATGGAAGGAAAGAGAGGACACTCCGGCCATTTTTGGAAACAGAATGCGCCTCGCAGTGGTCAGCTGCGGTAGCGCGGGCCCCTATAATCAGCCTCTCTAAACAGTAACTCAACGGGAGAACACTCTAAATTTCGTGGATTCACATCTTTTCTGGGCGTACTGTAAATCTTGATTGAAGTGGTGTAGTGCAGGGATGTAAAACAACAACCATATTGTGGAAACTAAGCAAAATTTTTTGTTTTCTTTGTTTAGTTTTTTCAAGATAAATAGTAAATGCAAAGGACCCAAGGTTAAAACCACGGCAATGCACTTCTGACAGAGTGGACGACAGCCGCATTAGCTATTTATCTTGAAAAAACTAAACCAAAAGAAAACGAAAAATTTTGCTTAGTTTCCACAATATGGTTGTTGTTTTACATCCCTGCACTACACCACTTCAATCAAGATTTGCAGTACGCCCAGAAAAGATGTGAATCCACGAAATTTAGAGTGTTCTCCCGTTGAGTTACTGTTTAGAGAGGCTGATTATAGGGGCCCGCGCTACCGCAGCTGACCACTGCGAGCCTGTGCGAGGTTCTTTTGGCGCTGTCACGCTTCCAAAAATAAAAAATGGCGGAGGCTGCTGGGCGCTGATGTTGCAATGGGGCAATATGGAGCTGTCAGTTCTTTCCATAAAAGTTCTTTGGTGGAGTGCTGCAGCACAGGAACAGGAAGTGTTTTGACTCAGGCTTAGCGGAGCGCTGCAGCACAGGAACAGGAAGTGTCTTGACTCAGGCTTAGTGGAGTGCTGCAGCACAGGAACAGGAAGTGTCTTGACTCAGGCTTAGCAGAGCACTGCAGCACAGGAACAGGGGACAGCTGCTGCGGCCCAACAACAGGGAGCTTCCACAGTGCAGGAACAGAGAGCTTACATGGTGCAGGAACAAGGGACCGCCGCACGTCGAGAGCAGGACGAGGGGACCACCGCACAGGGGTGGACTTTACCATGAGACAAAGATCAACAATTGCGGGGCTGACCGAGTGGCTCACCGAGTAGAGCACGTAGCTATGAGGCTCAGTCCTCCCTGCAGCGGCCCGCGGTCATTTGCTGCATGTCCTCCCCTCCCTCCCTCCCCCTGCCCAACTGCACCGATGGGGGAAAGTGACGTGGCAGGAGGACTGCAGACAGAGACTGGAGACAGAGACTGGAGACAGACTGGAGACAGACTGGAGACAGAGACTGGAGAGAGACTGGAGACAGACTGGAGACAGACTGGAGACAGAGACTGGAGACAGACTGGAGACAGACTGGAGACAGAGAGTGGAGTCAGAGACTGGAGACAGAGACTGGAGACAGACTGGAGACAGAGAGTGGAGTCAGAGACTGGAGACAGACTGGAGACAGAGACTGGAGACAGACTGGAGACAGACTGGAGACAGAGACTGGAGACAGACTGGAGACAGACTGGAGACAGAGACTGGAGACAGACTGGAGACAGACTGGAGACAGACTGGAGACAGAGACTGGAGACAGAGACTGGAGACAGAGACTGGAGACAGACTGGAGACAGGTGGGACTGCTGGAACACGGAGAGACGGGTTCGACAGGAAAACAGAATGCTGATGAGCTAAATTAGAATGCTGAATAGCAAAATACAGACTTGGCTCAAAGCGGAGTGCCCTGACGGGTTGCAGACGCTATGATCTGGCAAGGAGTGAATGGGATGACATACTGTGGGCTGATGAGCAGATGGGTGAACTGATGGTAGGCAGGTGTGCAGGATGAGCCGAGGCGAGGAGCCAGGGGAACGAGGGGAGAGCACGCCCACACACAAACAAGACATGATGGAGAGAGAGAGGCAGACAGAGCAGCACTGGGGACACAGGGAAAGGAAAACACAAGGAGAACACAAGCGCTAGACTGGGTCCATGACAATAAAGTTGTTCATCAGTATTGAGCAACTCAGATTCTCCTTCTTAAAGTTGTCATTTAGCTTGTAGACTAGGTCAGTATATATATACCGTATATATATATATATATATATATATATATATATATATATATATATATCATTCAAAGTACAACATACCTTCCTGATAATGAGTTGTCGCCCCTTTTGCACAATCCACATCTCAGTTAGCTCAGTTTTAAATCCTTCTCTTTAAGTCGCTTCTCTTTATATGCATCTTTTTTGTGATTGGTATAGATTTAAAGGAAATCAGACAGTAAGGCATAATAGCTTTTACCTGGATGCAAATGTAAGTGTCCCTAGTATTTTGCCCATCCAGTCTAATATTTTATAGTCAGGAAATAGGAATGTGCAGAACGTGCTGTGAAATTAGTAGCTATTTCAGTGTCTGATTAAGCCAGTTATGAGACATCTGACTGAAACTTCACACTTGCTACTGTAGACACTGTTATGTGTTTAGTAGATTATGAGATAGCGTACTGATAGTCCTTCCAGCTGTGAAACTAATAAAGGCTTCAGCTGTTACTTTCTTGCCAAAGATCTCATGTTTTCTTTAAGAGCCGCACAGGAGATGAAAGCAGTGGCTCAGAGAGGTGGTGGAGTCTACCACAACGCTTGTAAAACAGTTTTTTAAAAATCAGTTTGCATACTATAAAAACCAGGCTTTCACACAACGGCTGTGAATTAAATTGCAACAAAAAACACTTATTTGTTTCATGTAAGCCACAAAAGTCTGTTAGAATCCAGACACAGTGTTTCAAGGAGTAATGAGACTTAGCATGCATTTGTAACATCACAACTACCTCTGATTTTTAAACTGGCACAATGAGCAGCTCTCCATGCCTAGTCCATGGTGTTACATTTCTGACTGTCCGTTGACATGCAGCTCAGTCTACGCACTGGACAGAGGGAGGCGCTATACTGCTGCCCAGTCAAACTCATATTTCTATGGTTATCTGTCAGAATGGCAGAGGGTTAGGGCTCTGAGAGAACAATATATTATAGATTTTGAAAAGTGAAAAAAGAGCATGAGTCGGACAGCCAGGGCCTTTGAAGCACCAAGAGGAAACGATTTATCCTCTCCTGCTGCAAAGCCCCATCGGTTGATCCTCTTTGTGTCATTACAATCACCATGGCGATGGAAGACCAGCGCTGAGGAGGAGAGAGAGGGTGTAGACAGGAACAGGGTGTGTGAGGGGAGAGAGAGAGAGAGAGAAAGAGAGAGAGAGAGAGAGAGAGAGAGAGAGAGATTTTGAGGGAGGAAGAGCAGTGTGAAAGTGGGACTCGGAGAAAACTGTTTTGGAAAGAGAAGAAAGAAGGGACAAAAAGCTGTGTTTTTGCTTTGTGTTTTTGTTTTTTGCTGCTGAACATGTGTTTCAGTTTGGTGATGCTATTCCTCTGTCTCTCCCAAACAGAGTTGGGAAGAGTTTGGGCTGGACAGCAAACAGGTGAGCTTCCCCTCTGCTTGACTACTCTTCCCTGTTCATCATCATGTCTTTCAGCATTGATTGATTAATCTCCCCTGACCTCACCTGCACTGCCTCCTCCACACATGGGGACCACTCTCAACTCTCTTAAGGTCACACAGCTGCTTCAGCCTACAAAGGTATGACCAACCTCTCTTGCATCCTTTTTCTCCCAGGTTAATTGAAGTCAATTGAAATTTTGCATGAGCACACTTTGATTTGATTGGTTGCTGCACCCATTAGCCCATTTGCCCTGAAGTTGACCAAATAATTAATGTTCATATAAATGGATTGGCCCATTTTGCCCTGAAGTTGACCAAATAATAAATGTTAATGAATTATTAAATAATGCTCATGTTAAATTAATTGGCCCTTGGAAGCAGTGCGTGCTACTGCTGTTATTCCAACTCCGTGTAAACCACACAGCTTCTGCAGGAATCTTTATGGAGCGACAAATGGGCATGCCATGCCCTTTTTGTTTTATGCAGAAAAGTGACTGACCTAGTTTACAATGAAGTGTACCATAAAAATACCCTCTTCCACAAGCATGCGACTGAGTCTAAACAACAACCCGCAAAACAGCCCAGCTCAGGTTTAAATTTAGATTTTCCTTTTTCTTCTTCTTGCCTCCCTGCTAGTCTAGAGTCTGGAACAATCCTGCGAGGCTTTGCCAAGTGAATTGCCAGAGGGTTAAGATTAGTCACTTTATTACTTTATTATGTTAGTGCATGTTGATGCAAGTGTGCCCTATGTGCCTGTGGAGGCAGTGGAGATGTGTACTTTAAATACAGTATATTACCTACATATTATAAATTAAAAGAAAGTTCTTAAGTGATTTGCCCGTAAACTAAATGTAAAATAAACAAAAGAAGAACTCAAGAACTCATTTGGAATGAATTCCATCACCTCTTCCACTCCGGTGAACCTCTCCCAATCAGTTGCACCAGCTTCATTCAAAGCACTGTTGGTGATAATGGAGAAACATCATCATTACTACTTTTCCCTATATTGCATATTTGACCTGATGAAATTATTTTTTGCTGGCATGATTCTACAGGACAGGAAATACATGTACTGTACACATTGTCCCGGATAAATCCTAGCAACACTTTCAAAACAGCTTGGAGAAAAAAAAGGAGTTGAATGATTAATCGTTCCTTGTGCTATGCAGGATGCACTCATGTATGTTTGCTTGCAACAGAGTGGGTTCAGCAGTGGGTATACTGACCCTCCATATACTCCTCTGCATTACCGTGTTCGCTCTCTTATCTAGCTTGTCACGCTCCATTATACCGTGTTTAGTTAAAAACAGAGCTGCGGCCCTCAGAGAGTCATCTACAGCTTCGCAAGCAGATTAGAAAAACACTGAACCCTGGGATGAAAATGGATTGTGCACCGGGCGATGACCTCAGCATTGGCTTCTCTATCTTGTCCCCTGGCTGTCCCGCTGAGAGGTTTGCTTAACAAATAGCTTGAAGCTGCTCCAGCTCATTATGGGGCTATAGCGTGAATGGGAAAGGAATAGAAAATAACAGCGAGAAACATTGTTTGGTGAGATGGGATCTTACGTTGGATGTTATTGTCACAATGCATCACAGTGGAAGTTAGATGTTGTGAACGGTTTTATGGATTTGTGACAGCCATAGAAATGTTTTAGGAAAAGTAAAGTGGAAAGAACATAAGCTGAACTCAACAGTTAAGATCTAAACAGCTTATTTAAAAAAAAACATTTTTTTTTTGTTGGAACTTGGAACAGCATTTGTACAACAGGACTCAGGAGGGGTTGTGGCTTTTATCTCTCTTATCGGACAGTGAAAAGTAGAAACAATAGCCCAATGCGGGGAATGGGGATTGGATTTCACCATAACAGACAAAAGTTAGGTCATCACTGCACCTCTGTTTTAATAACAATTACGCCTCGACCATGATGAATAAAATATGTGTTTTGCTTTAAATGTCTCTGTCCCTGTCCCACTCTCTGAGGGAGCTTCATGTTATCGTATTTGTCATTTTAAGATACTCAGGTGGTTTGGATTTTATGAAATTATTACTCCTCTCAAAGTACTAATTCCATGAAATGAAATGAAATGAAATGAAATGAAATGAATATAAATCCATATCTGTCACTGTTCTATATCAGTAACTCATTTACTGGCCAGAATACACATTACTAAAGTGGAGAGACATATCACAAACTCTTCATATTTTATAGCAGATAGGCAGATTGAAAAATATGGGAGAGTGGCCTGAAATGGTGCTAGTGTCAAATAGAAACCGCTGTGAATCTGTGACACAAAAGTGGATTTCCACTGAACTTCCACTTCTTTAAAAATGAATTAAAGTGAGGTGTCACACCACGTCTGTAATTCCACCAGACGCCTTGAAAGCAACCATGCACGTTCGTTGTGTGGGTGATGGTCAGGAGTCCGTGCCAGCTACTGCAGCCTCCCCTCAGGAAAGGGTGTGCCCGGGCACCCCCGCTCTGTGCTGACCGCTCACCCAAAAAGCCATGAAAATGTCGTGGTTTGGTGTCGCCTGCTTGAGCAACTGGACAGAAGTCCAGTTTAACTCCACAAAACTGTCTGCCCTCATGTCGTGTTCTGTTTTGTCTTAGCGGGTGTGTTACATTTGGAATTAACTTTTCAAAATACAGTATCCAGTATCAATACAGACATCCTTTGTGTCTATATTGTTGTCATTGCCTCAGTCGTTCATACCTTTACACCCAGAAACAGACGGAGCCTGCCTGCACTAAATTCAGTGCAGACCTCATATGGTCGTCTCTATGTTCTTGACCAGTCACATTTTTTTGTATGTTTTACATCTGTCTCACCAACTTGTGTCTAAGAATACTGCATACTTACAGCTGCAGAGACAGCTTTTGTCTCACTACAGATTTAAGGTCAAAAGGTATTGAAAGGTATCTAAAATATTGCATTCTTTCAGTGAGAACACAAATTTGATTTATGTTTATGTGTATTTGTAGGCCTATACTTGTACTGTGGAAAAATAAATGTAATAGTTGCACAGAAAGAAATGATGAAATCTGCTTTCATTTATCAAATACAGATATCCAAAAAAAGCAATGTTTTAGAACTGGTTTCTGTTTTTTGGCGTTCTTTTTTTGTATTTTTTTGTGTAACATTTTTCCTATTATTTTGGAATTGGAACCGGTACGTTCCAAGAAAATGTCTTAAGATACCTTGGAGTACCTTGGAGTAGATGTCAAATGAATTTAACTCAAAACCATGTTAAAACCATGTGCTTTGCTGGTCCATATCTTACAGAATATGGTTGAGAGAGACTGAAAATGACAGTTCTGGCCTGGTAAACCTGGCAAACAAAACAATGGCTGCCTATCCTCCCCCACCTTCCTCCTATTTCTGACCTCTAGTTTAATGGTTTCAGAGAGAGAGAGAGAGAGAGAGAGAGAGAGAGAGAGAGAGAGAGAGAGAGAGAGAGAGAGACACACACACACACACACACACACACACACACACACACACACACACACACACACACCCACACACCCACAGAGGGTTGTAAGACAACCTACAATCTGACTCCTATCTCCTTGTTTTGGTACTGTGCCAATGATTTTAATAGCCTACTGCTGGAGACCAATGGGCTGATCTGACACGATAAGCCGTAACTTTTATTTACTCTGCACCCCTCCCTCCTCACTTTGACATCAACCATGATATGTTTATCTGACCTCAGCAGCTCGGCCTGCACACACCATTTCTGCTCTTACCTCATGCCACAACAGGGCGGATCCGGAGCTCGACAATCACACGTCTAGGTTTTTTAACATATTAACTGTCACGGACGCATTGACGCAGGACTTAAGTGAAGTGAAGGGTGGAGGGAAAAACTCACTAAACAAATATAATAAGCTTCATATGAGCTCAGTGCACTCTGGTTGTCACGTCAGGCGATGGTTAATTTACGCTTGATGCACTTTTGATGGCTGTGAAAGACATCAGTGTCATGGCTTTGTTTGATGCACTCAAGCAGGCTTCAACAACCACCAGCCAACGTCCAGTGGCAGAAAAAGTACTAGGCCTACAATGTCCTACTACACAGTATCAGTATTATTACTTTGCTGATATTTTACTTAAGTAGAAGTAAAGGTATAGCTACTACTGGTGTGAAAAATCACTTAAGTAAAGGTAGCTCATTAGCATGTACCCAGAGTTAAAGTTACTAGATCTAATTAATAAAAGAGTTAATAAAAGTCGCGTTTAAACTTGATTCTCTTTATTGGAAAATTTTAAAATGATAAATTACATACAGTGCACAAATTAAAGCCAGCTTACTCTTCCCTTCTTTCTTTTTTAAATATTTTATTTTCAAGTTTAACAATATATGAACAAAAATGAGCAAGCTGAGACACAGGAAAGGAACAAACAACAACATACATATATCAACAGTTATCATAATGGGCTGCTACCATCCATATAAGGTGCTTATATACTTGTAAGAGATGTCGCGCATGGGTTCCCACGCAAGGCGTCCAACAGAAACCAGCCGGGCAAGTCACCCACCGCCCCCAACCTCGAGGTAGGCCAGAAACGGCTCCCAAATAGTTAGAAACTTTTTAAGTGAGTTGGTTCTCAAGGATCTGAGCCATCTTCATCCTTATAACAGAGATCGTGTCCGTCAACCACATTTGGAAAGAAGGTGAAGAGGGCGACCATTCCTTCAGAATTAGTTTCTTGGCAACAGTTGTCCCCAGTGTCAGAGACTGTTGTACAGCTGTGGGGAAGCCCAGAGAGGTCTCAGAGCAGCCGAAGATGGCGAGTTCTGCCTCTGGCTGAAGGGTAATTTTGTAGGCCTTAGAGTACCAGACCAGTCAAATATTTTGGCCCAGAATCCTGACAGTGAAGGGCTTCTCTTTCTTTGTTAACTCACCGTTCACTGCAAATGGCTCCACAATTTGACAATGTATGATGTTCCAGTTTCTATTGCTTATGGAGAGCCACAAAATCTGTACTCTAAAATGGATGTGATTTAAAATGTATAGTACAATACAAGCAAAAACATACTGAACTACTGACTTAAAAAAACAAAACAAAACAAGTAAGCCTAGTGCATACAAAAAGCTACTCACAGTAATGAGAGTAAATATATTTAGTTACTTCCAGCATTGCCGGTGTTGTATACAGCCTGAATTGTGTGGCTTTGGCACACTGCCACTTGTTCCCCTCCCAGCTCCCACACTCACGAACGAAGACGAAGGAGAATTGTTTCTCTTAATGATTTGTGCCGTTTCTGCTTTCAATCGTGAAAAGCTCTAAACTGAGTTAAGGCTGCATATTCGAGCCACATCCTACTAGACAACGAACATCTGCAAAAATGCATAGAGAAAGGATTAAGTTATAGTGTGTCCATTTTCGATTAGGACTGCATAGTAAAAGAATTAGGACTGGATAGTAAAAGAATTAGGACTGGATAGTAAAAGAATTAGGACTGGATAGTAAAAGTATAATTAGGACTGGATAGTAAAAGTATAATTAGGACTGGATAGTAAAAGTAGAAATGGGACTGGATAGTAAAAGTATAATTAGGACTGGATAGTAAAAGTATAATTAGGACGGGATAGTAAAAGTATAATTAGGACTGGATAGTAAAAGTAGAAATGGGACTGGATAGTAAAAGTAGAATTAGGACTGGATAGTAAAAGTAGAATTGGGACTGGATAGTAAAAGTAGAATTAGGACTGGATAGTAAAAGTAGAATTAGGACTGGATAGTAAAAGTAGAATTAGGACTGGATAGTAAAAGTAGAAATGGGACTGGATAGTAAAAGTAGAAATGGGACTGGATAGTAAAAGTAGAATTAGGACTGGATAGTAAAAGTATAATTAGGACTGGATAGTAAAAGTAGAATTAGGACTGGATAGTAAAAGTAGAAATGGGACTGGATAGTAAAAGTAGAATTAGGACTGGATAGTAAAAGTAGAATTGGGACTGGATAGTAAAAGTAGAATTAGGACTGGATAGTAAAAGTAGAATTAGGACTGGATAGTAAAAGTAGAATTGGGACTGGATAGTAAAAGTAGAATTGGGACTGGATAGTAAAAGTAGAATTAGGACTGGATAGTAAAAGTAGAATTAGGACTGGATAGTAAAAGTAGAATTAGGACTGGATAGTAAAAGTAGAATTAGGACTGGATAGTAAAAGTAGAATTGGGACTGGAGAGTAAAAGTAGAATTAGGACTGGATAGTAAAAGTAGAATTGGGACTGGAGAGTAAAAGTAGAATTAGGACTGGATAGTAAAAGTAGAATTGGGACTGGATAGTAAAAGTAGAATTAGGACTGGATAGTAAAAGTAGAATTAGGACTGGATAGTAAAAGTAGAATTGGGACTGGATAGTAAAAGTAGAATTAGGACTGGATAGTAAAAGTAGAATTGGGACTGGATAGTAAAAGTAGAATTAGGACTGGATAGTAAAAGTAGAATTGGGACTGGATAGTAAAAGTAGAATTAGGACTGGATAGTAAAAGTAGAATTAGGACTGGATAGTAAAAGTAGAATTGGGACTGGATAGTAAAAGTAGAATTGGGACTGGATAGTAAAAGTAGAATTAGGACTGGATAGTAAAAGTAGAATTGGGACTGGATAGTAAAAGTAGAATTAGGACTGGATAGTAAAAGAATTAGGACTGGATAGTAAAAGTAGAATTAGGACTGGATAGTAAAAGAATTAGGACTGGATAGTAAAAGTAGAATTAGGACTGGATAGTAAAAGTAGAAGAGGGAGGTACAAGAAACATCTGCATGCAAGGAGGGTCTCTGTTGTCAGTTTAGATTATACTTCACAAAGTGCAGAAGAACAACTGTGAAGCTTCTGTGTTTCAGCAGCCTAGCACTTATGGCTTCCTCTGGTGTGTCCTGGGCTCCTCTGTCCATTTTGAAACCAACTAGGTGTCACATTGTTGTGCACAATGTGGGTTCGCTGCTGGGTGGGAGTTCATTTTTGTAGCCACACCATCATTCCTGGCACCCCGGTTTGCCACGCCCTTCTCCCCTAGGAAGTCATTTCAGTCTTGGGAGGTTTTGCACACCATCAACATCAACAACCAGTTTTGTCACAAAACTGGTTACTGAATGTGCAAACGCCTACATTAGTCACCCCCAACCCATCTTTAATTAACTCTGATTTTTGTATTCATTTTATGAATCCGTTTCAAACTAGCATGTCTTCAATCTGGACTGGCAGAATGTGTTTGATTCTGCACAGTCAAGCCTCTATGGAGAATGCTGGATTCATACATCACAATTAAATTTGAGTAGGCTACCAAAAATAAATCAGCATTCCTTTGTCTGATTTACAATGCAAAGTCATATGCGTTGTGCATACCACGTCTATTTTTATTTTTCCCCACTACAAATGTAGTTAAACGAATGGAATGAGTGCCCAAATATAGAAGACTGAACATAAATGTTTAACGCAGCACTTTTGTTTTTGCTCTCGTTTTTCATGCGTTGAACAACAAATAAATAAATAATCTAAGACAGACAAAGGGCTTCTCTCAGACTTTGTTCACAAATTTGTTGAAATCTGTGTTAGTGAGCATTTCTCCTTTACCAAAATTATCCATCCACCTGACAGGTGTGTCAGATCAAGATGTTGATCCAACAGCATGGTTATTGCACAGGTGTGTGTGCCTTGGGCTGGTCACAATACAAGGCCACTCTAAAATGTGTAGTTTTATCACAAAACACAATGACACAGATGTCACAAGTTGAGAGTTGGCATGCTGACTTCAGTTATGTCCACCAGAGCTGGTGAACACAACGGGAAGTTGTGTTCATGCAAATCTGTGCTCTTTACTGCCAATGCCATAGTGATTTTTTTTTTTACAGATGACTGTTTACACCCCCTGTTTTACCCCCTGTTTTACTGTTTTACAGGTGATTGTATGCAACTATTTTGGGGGGGGTGCCCTTATTTTTCACATGAGCAGTCCTTCCCCAACATGTCTCTGCACATCACTGGCGTCTGGTGAGCCACTTTCGATGCTGACACCTTATCTGTACAACCACCAGCAAATGCCAAAGTGAACAAAACAAGCGCGAACAAAGATGCAACTTACATGCATCATGTATAGGGGTTTGAGCGTGGGCAGTAACAGCCGGCCGGGCCAAGAGAAGACCCGGTGGAGTATACCCTGCTCAGTTTAATCTGCTCAACACCAGCCAGGCCCGGCGGAAAGCACCGGAGCTGACCATGGCATGATGTTCATGCTGTTCACTTCAATGTTCAATGTTTCAAAACATTCTTCAACTGAATGAAGATAACCCGAGCTTGTTATATTTGGCCTAACTAACGCATCTTTCACATTTATTGGGCTATAATGATACCTTGGCAAACTGGAAACTAATATTGAACAACAGGCTGCCAGAAATTAGTTGGCAGAAGTTGTTCATGCCTTTGTGTCATCATGTATTGATAGGGTAGCTTGTTGTCCAGCCCCCATAAATCATTGTCCATGCAAATCCGCTTTTTAAAGATTTTATTGCTAACCTTAGCTTTGAAAGTCCGAAATTAATGTTTTGTGACTGAGGCCACATGACAGAGATGCCAAAGTCCATGTATAAGTCCAGGACAGGTGTAAAAGTAGCAGACTTTCATTTTCCACTCTCTATCCTAACATCCTAACATCAACTACAGTAACCCTTTCAGTGTGTGGCTTCCAATATTGGCTTGAAAGAAAGACAGTCATCAATTAAAACAACACCCACATCTTTATAAACAATAAAACTTTATAAACAATAAAACCTACCTACCTCACATTGCTTACTATGCGGTTACAATGTTTGTATGAATTGACTTTTATTGCAACACCACTAACAATCATTTACACAGCTTTTATCTACATTCAACACCAGCGTCAACTGACCATTTCAAAAGCAGCTTGTCGTTTGTGGCTGAGAATTGAGCTACAAATGGAAGCATTTTTCATATTGTCTGCATAAAAATACCATTTCAAATGTTTTGGATTAGGATTAGGCTACGACAATGTAGGCCTACTAGAAGTATTATTGCTCTGCTGATATTTTACATAAGTAGAAGTGAAAGTAGTGGTGTTAAAATCTAAAAGTAATGTAGCAAATTACCTTTTCAAAAAGAGAAAGTTACATGTGATCTTTTTTGTGCAACTTCAAAAGAATGATAGTGTAGCGTCTGAGGTGTCAAGAGCCTACCGCTGCACTAGCCGAACAACCTCATTCATCTGAGTTGTGCTGCTGGTACCTCTTCATATTTGCGGTCAGCCTCCTCAGCGATGTGTTTGGCCTCTTTGCATCTCCTGAATCTCCATCTTCTCCCCGTCTTTCATCGCTCTGTTCTCGATCACCTTCATGCCTCTGATGTAAGATACACAGTGTTAGCCTGTAGCTCAGAAGATGCAGAAGATGCTGCATCCATGAGCCAAATACAGAAGATGACAAGAAAAGAGGCGATGAGATCGAATTTCTCAACATTTATTAGATCAACGTGAGACAGCATCTCAAATACTGTACTTATATTGCTTATCATGTTTGGGCTCAGTTCACTTTCAATTCAAATTACAAATTGAAACTGAAATTCACTTATATAAGTTATATCTTATAGCTACTCGGCTTTCTTTACATATTCACCACTTTAGCATTTATGTTTTTAGTTTTGTATATGTTTTTTTTCTTTT
This sequence comes from Poromitra crassiceps, assembly GCF_964638095.1. Taxonomy (NCBI): domain Eukaryota; kingdom Metazoa; phylum Chordata; class Actinopteri; order Beryciformes; family Melamphaidae; genus Poromitra; species Poromitra crassiceps. The sequence continues at coordinate 20,554,098 of NC_139644.1, read as the reverse complement.
GTCCCTTTATGTATCGGCCTGCATTATATTAATGGTTTTGGTTGTCTTTATTTTAGTTTTGTTGTCTTTACATAATGTTTTTTTTCTTCCTCTTAAGATGTGCACTAAACTAATGATAGATCCTTCACTCTAAATAATTTATAGCCTGGACATAATAACCTATTTATCACAATCTCTCTCTTTTTTTATTTGATTTTTTATTTGGAAGAAAATGAACTTCTCAACTGACTGATTTGAATTGAACCAAACCATTTTGCTTGTATTGCTAAATGTACAATAGCAGAGTTCAAACTGTTTTGTTTTGTTTTTTACTTTGAAGAAAGCCAGATTACTCTTCTGACTGTGCCAGTTTCTGAGAGCCACAAGATCTGTAATGGATATGATTTCAGTAAAATTAATGATTTTAAGTCAAAACAAAAGCATACTCGGGTCACAGAAAATGCATCCATGTAATTAGTTCCACGCTTGGAAAGGTTGATCTGCATCAGTCGTATGCAGTCCTTGCTGCTGTCAGGGTAAAGAATAAGCTCAGCCTGCATGCTCCTCTTGTTGGAAAGCGTGTGGGAGTGCAGAAACCCACGGGTTCAGAAGGTGAAACCCATCATTGCTCACAGCAGTACAGATGTTTGCACTGCATCACATGCCACCATTACTGTTAAAACGTTAACGCATCTCACTTCATGTGTTTTTAGAGGCAGAACATACTAACCTGACCTGATGTTATATTCTGGACAGGCCATGGGTACAGTGTGGACTGGCAGCATTATGAGGACTCATCCAGCGCTGGCGGCCGTGCCCACAGAGCTCAGAGGTCGTCTGCGGGCCGCGGGAGGATTGGCCGGGCGGTGCCACCTGGTGGAGGGCTGACCATCAACACCCTGCCAGACAACATGACACGCTTAGTGGTGAGTGCGCCACCAGAGGCTCTGCACTGCATGGCTCTAATGGTTTGTGGCATTTCTGTTTTCTTCTCTCTTTAACACCGTTGGATTTGTTTTAGTTGGAGCTGAGCACTGCCCTCTTTCGGAAAGTGAATTTGACTTACTTTCTCACTTGCAGAAAGGCGTGATGATATGTGCCTTTACCTCATCTGTGACACACTCTCTGAACGCAACCGCAGTATTACAATCTCTAATCTACTCTGTGGACATGTGTCTCTTCCCTTCCTCTGTGTTTGGGTGTGTGTAAGGAGGATTCTGGCAGGTATTACACGTGGCGCAGTTTCGGCCCTGAGGACCAACGCACGCATGAACTGTGGGTGGACATGAGCGACCTCCAGCATGGCCAAGTCAGAGTGCATGGCATTCTGTCCAATACACACAAACAGGCTGCGGTGAGTCACGCACACACACACACGCACACGCACACACACGCACACGCACACGCACACACACACACACACACGCACGCACACACACACACACACACACACACACACACACACACACACGTCACACATCCACATCCACACACCCACACACAGATGCACACATACTCTCTCTCTTTCTCTTCTCTCTCTCGCTTTGTGAATTAATTCTAAACTTGCTTTCACAAATACTTTTTCTTGGATTTGTTTGTGACATTTACCAGAGTAACAACACATTCTACTCTTTTGAGTGCTCGGGCTATAGCTCAGTGGTAGAGCAAGAGGTCCCTAGTTTAATGCTGGGTGCCCCCTAGCTGTGTACAGAAATGCAGCATGTACACAACCAGCTGGATGGAACTTAAATACCTATGATGAACTCTTCAGATATTCAAAATTTGAAGGACAGCTGCTGCAGAGTTATGCAATGGTGGTTCTCTTGACACAGTTAAAACTGCTGTTAGAATAAAGCAAATGTGTTAATGCACTTTCTTGAGGCAGAGGCGTGTAGACAATGGTAACTTCATTGTCATGCTATGTCTTGACAAAATCACAAACAAATAGATGAAGCTTGGCCAGTGTATTCAGAGATATTCTGTTTGGCAACATCCATAACCAAGTGCTAAAAATGTCTGGCAGCAGCACTTACTGTAAGAGTGCACAGACAGCTTATTGATTTTTGTCAGAGGTTATTTTGTCTCTACGTCTTATCTGAAGGAGAACAAACTAGGAGGGAATTCACACTGAAACACAGCTTGGGGAGCCAAGGGACCGTGGAACCTGAGCAGATATAGGCCAACAGCTACAGTCCCACCAGAGATTGTCAGCACCTGCCTAAGCTTTGACCTTGTACTGTTTATCCAACAAGGCTGTTTAATATGTAGATCTGTCCAAACTCACTAAATGCGAGCACAGTCAATCCAAAAAACAAATAAAGTGCAAGGCCAAACAAAACTGCAGAAAAAGAAAATGGGCCAGTACTCTCAATGTCCTTTTAGTTTTTTTTAATAATAAAACTGGATCAGGCCAGCAGCAATGGACGCGTTTCAGCTATCGCCTTCCTCAGCGTTGACGTAATATGTAGATCTACCTTTGCTAGGGTAAGTTGTGGTGGATCAGGCATAGGAAATGAATCCTCTTATACTGGTGAGGGGAAAAACAAATAAACAAACAAACAAACAAAACAACAGCTAAACATTGACAGAGAAAAGCCAGAATTCTCAGAGTGGAAATTGAATATTATGGATCATGGTTACTCAGTTGGAGAAGCGGGGATTATTGATATCTGGTTATAAAGGTAGTAACATTTTTGTGGGTTTATTCACTTGCTTACAAGCCAGCTAACAGTGCAAAGTGGTCACATCAGACTGCAGACTCTCAGAGGTGATACTCAAATAATAGGAGAAAGATTGAGCCAGAGCCTGTAAGTGTACATAGTAATGTGTACACACCCTTGTTTTCAAAGGTAGGACCTGTGAACAAACTGACAGGTGGGGGTATAGCTCAGTGGTAGAGCATTTGACTGCAGATCAAGAGGTCCCCGGTTCAAATCCGGATGCCCCCTCATTATGTTGATAAATAAGAACGGAATAGTCATCTAAGGGAATATTGTTACTAAACCTGGTGTTTTTGTCCATTAAATTCAATCCAATTCTATGACACAAAGTCCAACAATGGCCTATCCCACTGATTTGAGCCTCTTTGTCAGCTCTTTAGCCCATCCCACCCTGCTGTCTGCCTCCTCCTGTGTCTGAACTGACAAGAAATTATGCTGACCATTAGGACACTGTGGGACGGCATTATGAGTTCAAACAGGAGTCTGCCATCTGCTGCACTGTTGAGCCTATTATGAATAGACAGTCCATGATGTTTGAATAAATTATTATTATCATTATCATTATAATAGCTACAATAAATATCACTGCATTAAAAGTATTTTTGAAGAGAAATAAGCTTAATTCTCTGTATGTATAAATATACATAATGAAATCTCTCTCTCCATCTGTCTTTCTCTCTGTCCCTTTCCAGAGGGTCGCTCTGTCGTTTGACTTCCCATTCTATGGACATTACCTGAGGCAGATTACCATAGCAACAGGAGGTACATTTCTTTTCAGGCAGATGTTCCCTGACCTTTTGTGCACATATTCACAATGTTGTGAACTTGTTAGTTCAGCTAAATACGTCTTACTCAAGTCTTACATATTCTTCCATCTGGCCATTTTCAGGGTTTATTTTCATGGGGGACGTGACTCACCGCATGCTGACGGCGACACAGTACATCGCCCCACTAATGGCCAATTTTGACCCCAGCTACTCCAAAGAATCCACTGTGCAATACCTGGACAATGGTAAGCTAACAGTTGATATGTGGACATGTCCTTGTTTCTCAAAATGTTTCTCAAAATGTCTGAATTTGTTTGTGTGACTTGCTTTCCTCAGGTGAGGTGTTTGTGGTACAGTGGGAGCGGGTCAGACTCCAGGGCAAAGAGTCAGAGGGGGCGTTCACCTTCCAGGCTGCGCTCTACAAAACAGGAACCATCACATTCAGCTACCGGGATGTGAGACCCCGCCTCCACTCTGCACCTACAGTATATTGTCGTTCAAAAAACCTGCTTGTAAAGTCTTCGCTCTCATAATTGTCTGTTTTTCCGTGCATGTCCAGATTCCTCTGTCGGTGGAGGTGATTGGTTCAGCTCAGCATCTGGTGAAGGCAGGTTTGTCTGATGCCTTCATGGTCGCGTTGTCTTCTACTCAATCACCAGGTCAGCAATAATATTGTTCCGTCCTCCACTAGCTCCATCATCCAACGACTTGATCATTCTTCCCCTGTGAGAATCTTCAGACATGCTATAATCATGTGATATCTCAGATGCAGATGCCCAACAAAGGACAATTTTTGAGTACCATCGCATTGAGATCAATACTACAAAGATCACCAACAACTCTGCCGTTGAGTTTACTGCACTGCCTAGTAAGTGGTCCTGCTCCATATGTCCTCAAAAGGGATCGTTTTCAACATACAGTATTAGCCTCCATCGCCACTCAAAGAATCAATTCTCAATTCTCTTGTCTCTCTCTGTTCACCTGGCTCAGCCTGCCTGCAACACGACAGCTGTGAGCTCTGCCTCTCCTCCAACCAAACCTCTGGCTGCAGCTGGTGCCATGTCCTCCAGAGGTGAGTAGCTCAGTCTGCAGACGCACATGTAAATAATGAGATGCATGTTTGAACTCCTGTTAAAGTGCATCTTGTGTGTGTTTTAGATGTTCGGATGGCATGGACAGACACAGACAGGAATGGCTGGACTATGCCTGTTCAGAAGAGGTACAGCTGGATGTGATGAATAACTAGCCGTTGATTTATTATTTCACATGTCAGAATTGAAGCCCATTCATCTTTTCTATTGTATGTGGAAAGAGCAAAGATGTGACCTGTGAGGATTACTCCAGGGATGGCCCTGACAGCTCCATCGCTCCCTCTGTCACACCAGAGTTTGAGGCCGTAACCCCTTTGACTCCGCTCCAAAATGGCTGTGAAATTGATGGTGAGGCTGTGTTGAGTTGTGTGCCTGTGGGAGGCTATACTGTCAGTACAATGCAAAGTTAAAGCAGCTGTAAGTGATATTTTGGTGTGAAATAAGTGTTAAATAGCTCTGTATTCCGACAGCCATCACTGATATAGAGTGTTTGGTCAGTAACATGGGTTTCCGCTCACCCTGCTTTGCAGTAAACAGAATATGAACTGTTCTGGTATCCCATCCTGTTTTATCCAATCAGGAGAGAGAACTCCACAAAGAGGAATGAGTCAACACGGTTCTCATTCCCAAGTAGTCAAATACTGACACTTTGGGTTGGTGTTCTGGATCGGACCACCAACCAAAAGCATCAGTATTTAACTACTTCGACTCAAACCCTTCTCCAGAATCACTTACAGCACCTTAATGAACTCCATATTTAACATAATTCAACTTTGGAATATTTCTGTGTGAAGGTAAATTTTGATACTCTGTAAAAAAAATAAAAAATAAAAAATAAAAAAAATAAAAATAATAGTCTGATACTTTGAAGTTTGAAATGCCGGTGTATTTGTTTTCTGTTTGGCTCCAGATAACGCCAAACATCACATCCTGAATGACAATGGTGAGTTAATACTTGCTTGAAATATTACTATGGAGCTGTGTGATGGGATTTTGACCATGTGTATTTGTTTTACGGCAGATCTGAAGACAGATCCCCCGAGGCCGAGCGGAGGGATGGCTAACACAGGCGTGATAGCAGGTGTGGTGGCTGCTGTGGTGTTAATCTTGGCTCTGATACTGTTGGCACTTTACATTAACCACCATCATGCCACAACGCCACTTTACCTCGTCCAGGTGAGCGTTGCAACAACCAAGCTGTTGTCCAAGTCTGCCCGTGTTTTCAAGCTTTGCTCAAACATATCTTCTGTGTGCTTCATTTATTCAGCGACGCAAGAGCTACTGGCCATCCTTGAAGTTCCAGAAGCAAGGTTTCCAGGCTGGCTACACAGAAATGGAAGGAGAGGGCCATGAGAAAGAGAGCATTGTGGAAGCTGGGCCATGCTGAAGAGATGGACGGCAAAAACTTGAAAGGAACAAAGATATTTGCATTGAACTGGCTGCTTACTGTAGACTTCCCTAAACCTATTAAACATTCACATTCAATTGTGATAGTTATTTTTTAAGGTGCACATCTTTCCATTGCAAAAAGTCAAATAATTTTTTATAGCTTGGGTAGATGATAGCAGAATGTTATTTTTATAATTTATTTTGTTTTGAGTGCCTATTTCTGCTAGATTAAATGATGGTTGCATTCCATCGTTTGAACTGTTTTCATAAGGGAATAAGGACGATGCAACTACAATGAACTGTGAAAGGCATGCCACTATCTGGACAATCTTGGAAAATACATTAACAACAGTGTATCACAGCATACAAGTATAAAGATGTGGGTGTGCTTCAGTTTAAAACCCCAGTGTTTTTCATTGTGCAGTTGATCTTTCAAGTTCCACTTTTTCTTTTCCAGTAATGTGCTACTTCCTTCCCTTTCAGGGTCATTGGTTCTCTAGTTAGCAAGACTTATGTTTGTATGATAGCTGATGCTCCTATTAATGTGTTAATTATAAAAGTAAGTCGTTGGATGTTGTGAATCGTTGGACTGCAAATTCACAATGTTTTGCAGGCAAACAATTATGTTATCCACAAAGGAAAAGAACAGAAAATGTGACATGGGGATATAGTACCACTCTTCTGACGGCAGATGGCGCCCTGACCAAATGTATGACTTACATCAAGTTGGACATGCCGTGAACGTGGCAGATGTGCAAAAATGTGATTTGAGATCACCGTTTTGGTTCGTTTACACGAAAGCCCCAAAACAGCAATAATCAATCGTTGATGATAACATGAGTTTGCTATGCAGGCACAGGTGGTGCACATTAACCAGACATGTGGACATCCACTGAGGATAGATTCGTTCAAACTGAAAAACTGCTACTGATGAATAGCTGAAACAGTGGCATTTGAATATCAATCAAATGTAAACATGTAAATGCTTAACCTCTTCTCTCAAATCATGAAATCCTCCCAGGAAAAAACGAACCTCCCACTGCCACCCCGCTTCCTTTCTCCTCGGGAGCGCGCAGCTGGAGGGAGAGGGGCAGCGGGATCGCGCTTTCCGTGTCTGGTTAGTAGACTGACAGCCAGCTGTGCGGTTACAACGACAACAACAATCATTCGGATTTGATACAACTAGATTAGTGTCGTTTTGCTAGTGATCGTATTCGTTTTCTATAGCTAGTTTTTAAAAGTAAATACTGGACAGCATATATCAGCAGTATCGTTTCCATCGCCTGTTTCTGCGCTAGCTAGCTAGAAGAGCATTCCTCAAACATGAATCCGTTGTGTGGCAGATGTAATCGAGTCGTTTACCCCACGGAAAAAGTGAATTGCCTGGACAAGGTAAGAAGATGAGAACATTGTCTTACTTCGGACTACTGTCGTCGAAAACAACTGCTTGAAACGTTGTGCCTCTCGTTACCTTACGTTATTTTTATCCCATCAAAATTACACCTTACCCAGTTTTTGTGAATGAATTGAACGCCTCACAGGACAGGTATCTCGCTAGCTAGGCGAGCTATCAGAGGTTCTAGCTAACAGCTAGCTAACGTTTCCAAGGCGCTAACGTTACCACAACGCGTACTGGAAACACAATTGTCTCCATATCCTGGAGACGGATTTTAACTCTGGATATCAGTACATTTTAACCCAAAGAGCACCTTATATGTCATATATTAAGACAATCTAAACGACTGTTCCACTACGCTTTCGAAAGCCAAGCCTGCATGTCTGGGCCCGGACTCTGGCACCACTGCTTGCTGCAAGTGAATTGATAACGTTAACCAACGTTCCCCTTCTTGGGAGACGTAGTGCAGGTTTAAGGGATATTGCTTGGACTTCAAATGTCAAGTAAATTATAGTTAATGAATCCCTGCATTCCCTAAGTGTTTCCCTAATCACGCGTTTCATGTAAAATACTGTTTGGGACAGTTGTGGACACGTGTCCAATTCACTGGTTAATCCCAGTCGGAGGTGATTAGCCGAGATGTAACAATTTGCAAAGCAGTAACGTATCGTAATCTCAGTCAAGGTGGTAATCGCATCAATTTGAACCATGCTCCCTCTGTCTGCAGAGGTCACTCATTCAGGTGGTCGCGACCATGAGACAGGGGCTGACACACAGCACAACTATCTGAGGTAGACCCCCTGAACTCAGGTGAAGAAGGGGAACATGTGATGTGTTTTTGTCACCCGTCACACTGTAACCTCCCAATAACCGTGATACAATACAGCTCATACACTAAACACTGCATTTCTTTCAAGAAGAAGTGGGTGGTGTCTGCCTTTGTTGGGACAGGAATAGAAATGTTTATGTTGCTCATGAAGCAGTGCTGGGGGCACGTAGATAATGTATCTAATGGAATCCAAATAGCCACTGAGAATCAATCCCTGTCTGGAGATTCGTATCTATTGGCGTTGACAGATGGAGCATGTGGGGAAAGAGAAGAGTGCACAAAGCACATTATCTTAAGTGGCATCAACACTTGATTGGTTTGTGCTCTGCTGCATGTATGTGTTTTTGAATGCACAGTGACTTGTCTTCCCAAAGTGCACCCGGACTGGAATCTATTTGTATACTTGCTTCAGCGTGCTCCTACATGCATAAATGATCAGAGAAACCCTCAAATACAATTAATGCTTTAGTATGTCAGGAGCATTGATGGGAACCGAACTGCCACCGGTAGAGAGCCCGAATGCACTGTGGAATCTGTGCCTGAAGCAGGGCGCATTCCAGCAGACAGACACTCCCATAAAACGTGCTCTGTCAGAGGCCTGCTGCTGTGCCGTCTCCCTGCTCTGAAGCGAGCACAGGAGAGCAACGTCTGCCTCTGCTGCCATTACGCATCAGTGCTCCCCCTCTCAAGACCAAAACAACCTCCCCTCTTCCCTCTCTGTGGCACTGGCTGCCCTCCTCCTGTGTTTAAAGCAGCCGAGGAGGCCAGATTAGCCGGGGACTTTTCCATGTGCTAGCCTAGCCCAGGTGACAGCAGGGGAGTCCAGTGCAGTGGTTTTCATAGTGGTTCAATACCTTTTTACCTGATGCTCTTCCTCTGTAATGGTCTTCTGGGAAGAGGGCGAGCCACAGAGGCTTGTTTGTCTGTCAACCCGCATTCCACTAGGGCAGGGCAGGGCCCGGCAGAGAGCGAGCGGGCAGCCGAGCACGTGTACAGACAGGAAGTGCATTTTGGTCGTTGGCTTTTGCTGATGAAGGCTGTGTCTACGTATGCTGCTTCCTTTCAGTAGTTAAAATGTTTTGTTGTAGGTATTAAGAGGCACAGAGCTGCACATTTGTTGGGTCAGATTTAACAGTGTTGGGCTCAGTACCACCGAAATAGCTTTTTTGTAGCCCGAGTCAGCTGATGACAGCTGTTGAAATTGGGCCAATAAAACTTGGAAGGAGAGACCGGTTTTATCCACTGTTTATATTACATAATATGCAAGCCATACTAATCAAACATAGGCGGCTCAACATAATCAAACATCATCATCGTGAGGTTAATGTTTTAGAGAGGGCGGATGTGTGTAGGACTTGTGATGAAGTATTTGTGTCACTTTGAAATGAATAACCATTTGTAACATGCAACAAGCATGTACTTGGGGATACATTGATAGATCTAGTTAGAGTGTTTTAGGCCCAAAGCTCATCTCTCATTGAGACTATCTTCTCTGTGAGAATGTATCTGTGTGCTGTCTGCTTTTCTTATGTCTGGATCTGGATCAGCTGGCTTGTTTCTAGCAGGCGAAACGATACGTAGTGCTGCTCTGCTACATTATTTCATGAGATGTATTAATATTTAATTGTGACATACATACAGTACATGCTGCTATAGGCTGTGCAGTCATACACCAAACCTCCTTTCAAGTAGGACCATGTCACATAGATACGTTTGTGCCTGGCTGAAAGCAAACCATTGCAGATGGTCGAGGGGGAAAAGTCCAAAGGAATCTGGACAAACTCCCGCTGGGAGGTGATTTCCTTCATGGAAGCATGTTGGTGAAGGCCTTGACAGCACAGACAAGAAATGCCACTGAGCTCCAAACATGAGTTTGTTCCCTGTGGTTTCACTCACAGAACAACAAGCAATTGCAGGAAGGCATTTTATGATATTCCCAAGATTCACATAACCTGTGAACGGTGTGTTTGTATTAGAGGCCTAGTGGGCTGTCGTCTCGAGCAGAGAATGTGGCTGCACTTTGTGCTTCACATGATCTCAAATGTGCAGGGCTGCACGCACTGTTGACATCTAAAACTGTGTGTTGATGACATTTCATAGAACATTACCCCACACATTGCTTTATCGGATATGATCCATATACTGTTTTTATCTCAAAATGACCGCATACATATATATGTATGCTGGTAAACCTGCTAACAATAGGTGATTGACTCCTTTCACATTGCCTCCCGGAGCGTGTGTTTCTGACGATGGACTGAGAGTCACCAGGATGTGCACTGGACTAATCTCTGACCTCATATACAATAGGCTGGACTCATCCCTGACCACATATACAATAGGCTGGACTCATCCCTGACCACATAGATACAGTAGGCTGGACTCATCCCTGACCACATATACAATAGGCTGGACTCATCCACCACGACCCTGACTACATAGATACTGTAGGCTGGACTCATCCACCATGACCCTGACCACATAGATACTGTAGGCTGGACTCATCCCTGACCACATAGATACATTAGGCTGGACTCATCCCTGACCACATAGATACATTAGGCTGGACTCATCCCTGACCACATAGATACAGTAGGCTGGACTCATCCCTGACCACATAGATACATTAGGCTGGACTCATCCCTGACCACATAGATACATTAGGCTGGACTCATCCCTGACCACATAGATACATTAGGCTGGACTCATCCCTGACCACATAGATACATTAGGCTGGACTCATCCCTGACCACATAGATACAGTAGGCTGGACTCATCCCTGACCACATAGATACATTAGGCTGGACTCATCCCTGACCACATAGATACATTAGGCTGGACTCATCCCTGACCACATAGATACTGTAGGCTGGACTCATCCCTGACCACATAGATACAGTAGGCTGGATTCATCCCTGACCACATAGATACATTAGGCTGGACTCATCCCTGACCACATAGATACAGTAGGCTGGACTCATCCCTGACCACATAGATACAGTAGGCTGGACTCATCCCTGACCACATAGATACAGTAGGCTGGACTCATCCCTGACCACATAGATACATTAGGCTGGACTCATCCCTGACCACATAGATACAGTAGGCTGGATTCATCCCTGACCACATAGATACAGTAGGCTGGACTCATCCCTGACCACATAGATACATTAGGCTGGACTCATCCCTGACCACATAGATACAGTAGGCTGGACTCATCCCTGACCACATAGATACATTAGGCTGGACTCATCCCTGACCACATAGATACAGTAGGCTGGACTCATCCCTGACCACATAGATACAGTAGGCTGGACTCATCCCTGACCACATAGATACAGTAGGCTGGACTCATCCCTGACCACATAGATACATTAGGCTGGACTCATCCCTGACCACATAGATACAGTACAGTAGGCTGGACTCATCCCTGACCACATAGATACAGTAGGCTGGACTCATCCCTGACCACATAGATACAGTACAGTAGGCTGGACTCATCCCTGACCACATAGATACAGTAGGCTGGACTCATCCCTGACCACATAGATACAGTAGGCTGGACTCATCCCTGACCCTGGCCTGACCACATAGATACTGTAGGCTGGACTCATCCCTGACCGTCCACTCATCAATGTATATACATTTATCTAAATCACTCTGTAATGTGTCTAATGTGCGCATCACAAATCACATCATGTCTGGCGTTCCAGTGACAGTCCCGGCCTCGCCCGCAGCTTGGCTGCTGCGTGGCCTCGCCTGCTCTATTGGCATTCGCAGCGCACAATTGCTCAACTTCGCATCACTGATAACATCACTATAGGTGATGTGACCATCATTGATGACATCATCAAGTGCTCGAGTGACATCACTGATGATGTCATAGACACGATGACATCACAATTGCTCGAGTGACGTCACTGATGATGTCAGACATTGTGACATCATCAGGGACATCACAATCTCACAATGTGGGACAACAATCGCAGACAGAGAGACAGAGACACAGACACATAGGCAGAACCCACTTACTAAATGTTATATTAACCATAACCTGACCATAAAGAAAGTACATTGTCAGCCTGTGGGAAACACTTGACGTCCGTTCTCGGAAAATGAGATGCGTCAAAGGAGACTGAGGCTGGACCAGGATGTGTGGTGTGGTGTCATCTCAAGAGCCCCAGTTGCCCCAGTGGTCTCAACATAACTACGGTAGTGGGTTTTTGCCCAATCTAAAAGGGGCTTTAGTCATAGTAAACACTGTTTCCACTCAATTGTGTCTTATTTTGTAACAGTATTTAGCCAACCACTTCAAACGGTATTTCTCCTTTTTATCTGATGTGCTTGTTATCAATCTAGACAGCAGAATTGTCACGTTATCCCCACAGTTACTGTATCCTCACCATATTGTCACAATAGGATTCCACAAGAAACAATCATATTGAATGATCAGCCAGTCCCAGCGTAGCTCAACATGCTACACATCAGCAGCACTAGCTTCTAACAGGTTGTTTGTCACCACTAACCAGCCTTACTCAGTCAGTGTTTGTGGGTCTTCTGTTACTACATCTGTTGTCTGATGGTGAACCAATGGGAAGGCTTTGCCTCTGACACCAGTTTTTCTGTACCTAGCCTAGGGCTGTGCGATTAATCGATTTTGAATCGTAATCGAATTAATTAGTTAGGACGATGTTAAAAAAATTAAAATCGTAAAATCGTTTTTTTTTTTTTTTTTAATTAATTTTTTTTTTTAATTTAAATTTAATTTTCACTTTAACTAGGGTAAGTACGTTACGCGGGGCGGCTCTCTCTCATGTACGCATGCTGCTACTTGTGTAAAGTCTCTCTAGAGGCTGTGATACTGGCTACTAAAAACAGCAGCACAATGGACTTATTTCAACACCTCCGACCAAAAAGCAGCTTGTTGCACTGCAGGCTGTAGCCTACAAGATAACGATTGCCACAACACACTCACGCGCGCACACGAACACAGACATTATCACCGGACGATGAAACGTTGCCAGTTCACATAATAACAAAACAACACGTGAGGCCACCGAGTACTGATAGATTGGCTGTATTCATGGCTGCCTCAGCTGACTCACCTGTCCCTGTGTGTCTGAATTTCCCGCTAACTGCTATCGCAGTTCCACGCATTCCTGTTGTGACTTTGTGTTATTCTAGTACAGATATAACTCCGAGCACGGGTGGTCGCTTAGACACTAATATAATTATCTCACGGAGGAACACGCAAATCCACCAGTGTCAAGTTAGCAAGCAACAGCCAGGAAGTTAAGCATAGCAGCGGCAAGCTAAAACAGGAAGTTGAGTTGTTCTACCTTCAGAGTAAAAGCGTAAATTGTCAATTATGGAAAAAAGGGGGGAAAAGAGCTCTGCAGGGCAACAAATGTTTAGAGAAGTATAATAGTATAATAAATCGAAATCGAAAATCGAGTTTTGAGAGAAAAAATCGTCAATTTTAGTTTTAGGCAAAATCGCACAGCCCTAGCCTATATTTAGCCAGATCTGCCCATTCGGAGAGCTGATTCACATTGTCCAAAAGGCCACACGAGGTGAGGCATCGGCACCCCAGACACCACTAGTCATCTCCTCCTCATGACTCAGTCAGAGAAACACATTTGTTACAGTCAAAATCACCTGACTCCACCATGAGCTCTCAGGTACTTCTCCTTTGGACATTTTGTCAGAAAAAAAGGAACTAGTTACTTTGCTTTCCCCACTAACAGCTCTAGTCTATTTTCTCAGCAGCACAGGAAATCTTCATTCTCCTCATCCCCCTCTAGAAGTCCAAAGAGATCAGATGTAAGACAGACAGTTTCACTAACATGGCGTGGTCGTGGTCACATGATTGGACCTTTGAACAAAGATGTAAAGTGAATTTTATGTGGGTGTTTTTATGACGAGCCACTAGTGGTTTAACATCCGATTCCAGTCGTGTCTCTGATCTTCTCTGTGAGGACTGTTTTGGTGGGTCAGTGGTATGTGTGCTACAAAGTGCACATCACATACTGGAGTGGTTTAGGATGTGTGTTAAGTGCATGCTAACTCTAGCATAGCTCGTCCTATCAAATCACTGTCTGCCTGCTGGCCTACTACAAAGCCTTGGCCGTGGGTAAAAACTAATGACATCAGGTAGGCCAATAATTAACCACCGTGCTTTAATGAGTGTACTTTCCTCTTAATAGTAGCAGCCAGATGTGTGCTGTGGGCATGTACTGTCTTACACAGGAATCTACTCTATCACACACAGTGATCCACTGTAAAGGCCCTGTGTGTGTGTGTGTGTGTGTGTGTGTGTGTGTGTGTGTGTGTGTGTGTGTGTGTGTGTGTGTGTGTGTGTGTGTGTGTGTGTGTGTGTGTGTTTTACCGGTATTTATAGAGCTGCAATGATTAATCAATTAGTTGTTTGTCAACTATGAAATTAATTGCCAACTATTTTGATAACCTGTTAATCGGTTTATTTATTTTAACTTTTTTAACAGAAAAAAGTTGAAATCTCCTTAAATGTAAATATTTTCTTTACTCCTCTATGACAGTAAACTGAATGTCTTTGGGTTGTGGACAAAACAAGACATTTGATTGAGGGCGTCATTTTGGGCTTTGGGAAACATACTGATCCACATTTTCACCATTTTCTGACATTTTATAGCCCAAACAATTAATTGATTAATTGAGAAAATAATAAACAATGAGAGTATAATCATTACTGAAGTTGTAGCCCTCACCAGTATTTATTAAAAGCAAATCTGAGTCAAGGGGACACTGCAGCAGCTTTTATATTCTGGGAAAATGCAGCCTCTAAAATACACCAAACATTGATTCAACTTAATTAAAGCTGATTTGACCTACAGTTATGGGAGCCTGTCTTCAGTATTAGGAGGCTCTAAACTCTGTTTTATTTGGTGATTAGCAGCGTGCTGCCTGAACCGTGCAAATCCAGCTCACCTGCTCCATAGATTGAGTCGATAATATAATCATTTTAATCTGAATATAATATCACCAGGAATTGCCATTTAACCAGAGTGGAAAATGTACAACAGTCAAATCCGGCTAAACTGTGGCTGGCAGGTTTTCCACTACCACCAGACTTGTGGGTCTGTAACCAACCATCGTTTGAAGTCTCTGTTCTGATAATGATCTAGAGGTCCTGTAAAATAATGCCGTTGGCGAGTTTTGCTGTTGTGGTTGGTGGACCAAAATAGCTGATGCCCTGCCCTGCTTAAAATACACACAGAGACTGACATAGGAAGTGTTCAAAGCAACAGGCCCACCACAGCATTGTAATAATGCGTTTAGTTGGGTGACTTGCTAGTCTCTTATGGGTCTCTGTAGTTAGTATGTGAGTGCACGCTCCTGGTCCGTCTCATTAACAGTCTCTCTGTCTCTGATGTGTGTGAAGTTGTGTTGGCCTCTCAGAGCTCCAGGCTTTTTGTCCAGGCCAACATTCACTGAGAGGAGGTGCTGAGGCTGCCTGGGCCTGCTTTGCTCTCCAGTGCAGCCTCGCCTCCCCACTGACACACATGCATCCTACTACACACTGAGACACATAGCCTACATACTGTACGACACACACATACACATGCATGGTTCACATGCTCACATGCACACGCACACACGCACACACACATATGCCCTGGAGCTGCACTGATGCAGGGAGACAGTCCAGTTTTTTTTAAGGGTGTTTTATTTCTAGGGCTCCGTCTCTGCAGTGTCCTCATTTTCCAGCTGACTGCCAGATCTTGCCTCGGTACCCACGAGCCAGGCTTTCCTGGAGCTGGATAAGGCCAACTACTCCATAGCCTTTCACATCCTCATTTGGGATCTTTATCTCCAACCCCCCATCCCCCCCAACACACACACACACACACACACACACACACACACACACACACACACACACACACACACACACACACGCATGCTTCTCTCTTCCCCCCTATCTCTCCCTCCCTTTGGCATCCACCTGCGTTTGACTCCCTGTTCACCTGAGAGGGTCATGGATCTGTGGGAGGGCGACGGGGGAGGTTGTCCTGGTGGAATGTGGGTTAGCAGGTTGGGCGAGGTTCAGCAAGTGTTTGCTAAATAGTGAGTGCAGCAAGCTCACTCTCTAGAAGAATCCCAAGGTCAATATTTATCCCGGGAAAAGACAGGATCAAAGTCCACTCCACGCTCAGCCGAGTCGCTCACCTTTCCCCCTCCAGCGCCAGCATTTTCTCACTTATCTATTAGCGCGACAGTGCTGGCTAATCCCTGGTTTACTGCTGTCACAGATTTAGGAGCAGCTCTGTGGAATTGAGAAGGGGATAATATAACCATAGACGAAGGGGATATCTGGCTGGCCTGCCGCTGCTGCTGCACTACAAGTTGACAAACTGATGTGCCTCCAAAGATGGCCGCCACCATAGCTCGAGGAAATGGAA
>NC_139644.1:20484986-20532486 GCF_964638095.1 Poromitra crassiceps | reverse complement strand
TTGCTGAGCTGAATCAGCTGATTTTAAAATCTTTCTACTGACAAACTAAAAGTAGGCCTTTATTGTGAAGAACTTATAGGAAATGCAATGTTTATCCACCATTTTAGCCGCGACTTTTTGACCACTAGTCATCACACCCATCATGGTAACATATAGCCCACAGCTTTTCGACAAGCACACCTTCAAGTGGGTAGTGCTGTTGTAATGGAAATGCAAATGCCAGCCATGCTGGGCTGCCACGCCAGGCTAAGCCAGGCTAAGCCAGGCCAGGCCAGACCAGGCCATCACATTTGTATGGAAAAGCCCCATTAGTCTATGTGTATGTGTGTGTGTGTGCCTGTTGCAGCCCAGCTAAGGCCCCTCTCTGCTGTTTATCTGTGGCTATTCCAGCTCTCCCTCAGAGAAAGGGTCTGTATGTAGTGTGGGAAAGTGCACACCCCCTCCCCCCTTCACCCCTGCCATCCTCCACCACAAGGGGGGAGGGGGAGGGGGGGTCAACAAAGAGAATTCCTTAAGTTCCTCTGCAGTGACACAGGCGCGCGCACTGAAAACCAGCGTGTCCACTCACGCCTCAACACACGCTCTCATACTCCCACATGCCGAAGTCTGATCAGGAATCCATGGAATCTCCCTCTCCTGGTAGTCGGAATGATTTTTTCCCCTCATCTCACTATCCGTGTGTGTGCGTGAGAGAGCGTGTGCACGTGCGTGTGCACAAGTTCTGAAAGGGAATGCAGAGAAGGCGTTGCTTCATGTTCTGACAAGCTCTTTCGCATTTTTCCTGCGCCACGTTTAGAATTGGCAGTACAGTCAACCAAGAAACGGCCTGCCTAGTGTTGTCATTAGCAACCCCAGTAGAAACTCTGATGGTAACCTGCTAGCTTGCAGCCAGCTGTCTACAGTTGGTAAAGTTTGGTTTCCTATTGGATTAATACCAATATTAACAAGCCGTTTGTGTCTGAAGTAAAACATGACACTTTCTAAACTAAAGTATGATAAGTTCTAATACAGGGGGGGGGGGGACTCCATATAACTCTATTATATAATATGATTCTGAATCTGTCTGTTAGCATCTAGCATCAATTTTTTTAGACTTGGAAATATGCCATTGCATATCACATTTTTGGTGGTAACCTCTTCTACTCCTCGTGGATAATATTACTGTCTGTCAGAGGCTGCATACTGGAGTCCCTAAACAGTCTTGGAATTGTATAAATTGGGTATGACTGCTAGAAAGCTGCCCAATTGTATTCATGTGTGATCATTTTAGTCCCCAGAGTAGCCATTTTATTGTAGAAAGATACATTTTTCGAAACTCTAAAATGACCTATTGTGACCTCTAGGATAGTCACTGCGCCATTAAAGTTTATAACAGGGTTCCCACAGGTCCTTGAAAGTGCTTGAATTTAAGGTAGCATATCTCTCCAGAGTATATATATATATATACCGGTGTATATATATATATTTTTTATGTACTGAGAAGGCAAGAGGACCACATAGCCTGCCATCACTAAGACAGCACAGTTGAGAACTGTGCTCGAGTGTTCACACATTCAAGCCTCTCTCTTTTTAATTGTCTGTGAGCTTCTGCTAGTTCTTCTTATTATCATATCATAAAAATTCTTATTCTTATACAATAATTAACCTTGATCCGTGTCTCAAACTAGGCCATGTTGGGTCCTTGGATTTGGGGAAAATGTCATTGAAAGTCCTTGAAAGGTCCTTGAAGGTTGATGTTGGGGAAGGTGTGGGAACCCTGTTGTTATAACCACAAACGAGAGGCCTAGGGCACTCATTGGATGTATGGCTTCCCTGCGTATATTGGCAATAAGGGGGGTTATTCCAGAATAGAAGTGCTTCCTGCCCAATTACCAAAAAATGCCTTTTCCTTCCTTGGATTCCCCCCGGCCGAGCTGTCCCGGTCGTTGCTCCGCCCCCTCTGTCGATCTCTCACGTGCCTCCTCTGATACATATGAAGCTCCGCCCCCTCTGTCGATCTCTCACGTGCCTCCTCTGATACATATGAAGCTCCGCCCCCTCTGTCGATCTCTCACGTGCCTCCTCTGATACATATGAAGCTCCGCCCCCTCTGTCGATCTCTCACGTGCCTCCTCTGATACATATGAAGTCGCCAGCCGGCAGCCGCTTCTTTTCATCACCTGACAGGAAGGACTTTCCCTGACGGGAGTCACGGGACGTAGGATCACGTTTGGCAGGGCCCGTCTAAAAAATCGTATCTGGTATGGAGGGGTGGAGTAGAAGAGGTTAATGAGTTTTTTTGTTTTATAGTTGACTGGTGGCCTAATTTGTCCAGATGCTCCCTACCTCCGATCTTTCCCATCTAGGTCAAGGCCTTACTACAGCAGGTGTCCTCCAGCCAGCATCACTGTTTCCACAGATGAAATGTCTCCTCCTTTACCTTCTCTGCTTCCCACGTTCCCTCCATCCTCTGTGTCAGTGTAGAGCAGGAGCAGGCCTCTTCACAGCCTGTTTATTATCCTGTTTGCGTTTGTTTAAAAGGAGCCTTGTAAGAGTAAACATCATCAGCGGAAGAGCCTCCCGTCTCGCTCCACAGGGAAGGCATGCAGGCCGTCCTCTCTGTTATTATTCTGTGGGATAACTACTTTATCATTACTCTTCTGTATCTGCCCTTAGTCAGTGATATAGGCGTTGTTTGTTTTTCGCTGAATGCCCACCCACCTCCTCCCCGAGAGTCCTCCTAGCTCTGATTAGATGCTACACTCACACAGGGGAGGGAGATAGTGGGATATTTTAGATTGGAAAATTCCTTACTTCACTTTGGAAACTGCGGGAGCCAACGGTTAGATACTTTCATAATGACTGTTTGATAGATTGACCTCGTTAATTTTGGTATGACGAGTCACGCATATAAAGCGTGCTATTAAAACTTGTCACAACTGTTTTGAGTTAGTGTTACAGTGACCCATGCCAGTTTCCCTCCATGTAACGCTGTTTTGAGTTAGTGTTACAGTGACCCATGCCAGTTTCCCTCCATGTAACGCTGTTTTGAGTTAGTGTTACAGTGACACATGCCAGTTTCCCTCCTTGTAACGCTGTTTTGAGTTAGTGTTACAGTGACCCATGCCAGTTTCCCTCCTTGTAACGCTGTTTTGAGTTATGGTTCAGGGACGTACTGTAACTTGGTGATACTGTACGTTGTTAATGAATAACCAACCAGCCCTTTTCACACAGCAGGTGACATTGCAGGCTGCTTCCTGGTTCTGCTGCTTTCCATATCCCTGGAAAGGAACGGGCTCTTGGATTTCCTGGAAGCTGATTGGATGAGAGTCTGTGTAATATATATATTGGATGAGCTTTAAAATATTAGCTTCACTACATATTATAATGGATTCTGCCAGTCTTGTGCAGCGGATGTCTCTTCAGTATAATTTCGCTTCCACTCTGTTTTGACCCTTCATCTGCTCAGATCAATGCAGTCTCTACTAGCAGCAACAGCTCCTTTACAGTGATGTGTGTGCTGTCTCTGTCAGCGTTTTACAATGAGCTGCTGATCAGTCACTCAGTCAACCTGTTGTGTTGGATAATGGGTGCAGATGCATGGCCTGAATGTAATGAAATGTTCCTTTCTGCTGAATGATGCATTAAACCTTTCCCAGGTCTCAGAGGGTCGAGCTGGCCAGAAACATCTCCTGGTTCCACTATGCAAACAGGCCTCTCCTCCTCCACAGTAGGCCTAATTGAGTTTGTGCGTGTGCCCGCCCCGACCTCTCCTCACCGTTTTGATCGCTCTTTTTACAGTGTTCACAGGGCTAACTGAGTTTGTGCGTGTGCCCGGCCCCCACCTCTCCTTACCGGTTTCATCGCTCTTTTTACAGTGTTCACAGGGCTAACTAAGTTTGTGCGTGTGCCCACCCCCCTCACCCCTCCTCCCCGTTTTGATGGCTCTTTTTACAGTGTTCACAGTGCTAACTGAGTTTGTGCGTGTGCCCGCCCCCCACCCCTCCTCACCGTTTTGATCGCTCTTTTTACAGTGTTCACAGGGCTGAGTTTGTGCGTGTGTCACTGATTCCCCTTGTGTGACCTATTACCTTGTTATACAGGCTGACAGATACATGAGTGTTCTTATGATTCACTCAGAGCCGCCAGCAAACACAAGCATGATTACACACTAACACACGGTACAAACTCCCTTCTGACTCACTGGCATTTTTAGGCCAAGGCCACTTTGGCCTTTGATAAATACAAAATTATGATTACTTGCTGCCCTGCACTATCTTCACATGAGCAACATACCGTATATATTTTGTATAGCATTTTTACACATGCACGTAAAGACAATTTCTGGATGCTGTAATGATCAGTTTTCCATGTGGCTTAAACACACCCCGTCTCTGCCTCAGACAAGCAGGCACAACGATGCTCTGTGTGCAGCCACACCACCACCACAAAGCAGACACACCCAACTCCAGAAATAAAACATGTAAATATTAGTGTCCCCCTAGCTGTGAAGATTAGATATCGTCCGAGAACCGTTTCAATGCCATTGTTTGAGTGGCTTCTCCTCTGCCTGCCGGGCGTAAGCTGCCAACATAGCAAACCGCTAGATTTGAATGTCTCTGATAGCAGTCTTTTCAGGAATATGAGTGCTAGCAGCGCCAAAAGCAGAGAGAGAGAGTGAGCGTGCACCGACCTGCAGGCGCTCCTACTGGTTGGTTGGTTGGATGCACGCGGGGATCAAGTGTTTGGCTTGTATATCACAGAATGAAAGCCATACTGTTCAACTTCAGTCCTCATTCAGATCCAATTACATTCTCGTTCCCCCTTACCACTGTTTGAAATTACTATCTAGCGGGGTTTCTTTATAGTGGCTGTTTGTTTGCATTTAATATAATTTAACCACACTCCCTTTGTTAAATTGCTTTGACAGCCCCATATATCACATCAGAAAATTCGAAATTAGCGCGTTTACAGTGTTGCCAAGGAAACCGTAAACATGTTGCCTAAATGGGTTACCCAGGGGCGGGGGTAGTGGTTGGGAGATTTTTGAGGTCATCCCGCACCCCGAGGCAGGCTGGGTACCAGAGTCCCTATGATCCTGCTAGATAAAGCCTCTCCTCTGGCTCTCTCAGCCATGTGTTTTTCCCATGCCTCCAGGACCACACTGAAGTGCTGTAGTCCTGGACCCCAAGGCTGCTAGTGCCAGTGTATAAAAACATAGACTTATGCCCCCCAAACACACACACACACACACACACACAGACATGATCACTTTTAGGCAATCAGTGAGCAAGTCTGCAGCCAAACGGCTTGTCGGAATGCATCTCCACTGCGTGCATGTCTGCATGGAAGCCGCGCGCCATGTTTATGCCTGTTTGTATATGTTTGTGTGTGGACTGGTTCCAGGCAGAACGTTCTCTCCAGGGCCGGTGGAGGTAGGTGGGTGGGTGGAGGGTGATGGGTGGGTTGGGTGGCCGGGGTCTGTGGCTGCCCAGAAAAGAATCCCCACATCCATTCAGAGAAGAGGCTAGTGTGTTCACGCTCTGCTGACGGAGCTGCCCATGACATCATTCACACTCACACACTGTCTCTCTGACCCGCCCCCCCACTCTGTCTGTTGCATGCTGTTCCTCTTCCTGTTATACCCCACAGGGCTCTGTGTGTGTGTGTGTGTGTGTGTGTGTGTGTGTGTGTGTGTGTGTGTGTGTGTGTGTGTGTGTGTGTGTGTGTGTGTGTGTGTGTGTGTGTGTGTGTGTGTGTGTGTGTGTGTGTGTGTGTGTGTGTGTGTGTTTTGTAAGCTGGATTTTCCACACCTGCTATGGCTCCCCTCCAAAACTCTACAACCTTGAATCTCTCATGCCCCAAACGGCCCCTGCCTGCACCTCCTTTTCCCCCTTCCAGACTGTTTTGGCCCCTACTGACACGGAGCATTGTGTGTTCTACTGACACGCCTTTTGTGTGCAGGGGCTCCTAACTCAACCTGAGGACCACCTTGAATAACAAATGCACCCTCTGTAGGGCCGGAGACCGCACGCTGTTTTTTCTCTCTCTCGCAACAATCTAGGCTTGTGTGTAACACTGGGGGCCTTGATGAAAGCTAGTTTCTGTGTGCGTGTGCGTGAGCGTGAGCATGTGCGTGTACGTGTGTGTTTACCGTGTAGTGACGTTCTTGCTGTCTCGTGTGTTTCTCTTACAGACACTACCCCAAATCAACCTTCACCTCAGTGGCTGACACCCCGGAGAACCTCCGCCTCAAACAGCAGAGCAAGATGCAGAGCCAGGTCAGTCTTCACCCCAGCATGTCCCCTCAGGACTCACACCTGTCCAAACTCTGGCTGTGACGCACGCGCGCGCGCACACACACACACACACATACGCACACACACACACACACACACACACGGCGGGGCGGGGCGGGGCGGCTGTAGCTCAGGAGGTAGAGTGGGTCGTCCACTAATCTCTTTGGATAAAAGAGGTCGGTGGTTAGATCCCCGCCTCCTCCAGTCTACATGTCGAAGTGTCCTTGGGCAAGATACTGAACCCTAAATTGCTCCCGATGGCTGTGCCAGCACCCTGCGTGGTAGCTGGCCTCCATCTGTGTGAGAATGGGTGAATGTACCTACTCATTGTAGAGTGCTTTGGATAAAAGCGCTATATAAATGCAGGCCATTTACCATTTACACACACACACACACACACACACACACACACACACACACACACACCACCTTGTTCACACAGTGCTCCTTTCACCAGTGTTTCTGGGGATTGCAGTCATTTGTATACGAGGGATCAGCGTGACATCACGACACTGCCAAACACTTGGAACCGCGACAGTTAACTAGTATGAGTCGTGCCAAACAAATATTAATATCTCAAAAACTGTACATCACATCGCTTATATTTTGACATTCTGAGTGAGAGCAGAAGTAGCTCAAGAGTTTGATGTGTATAACATTATGCATGTCGCAGTTTTTAAAATGTAAACAGGGTCAGCCGGCTAGAGACGCTCAACTCAGGCCCCATAGGGTCCCATTGCCGTTTCCACCCAGTGATGCCATTTGTTTACAAAAATGCTGATCCCTCGCCTCGTATACAATTTGTTTTTTGATCATCGCTGCAAACTTTATTAAAGATCAATATACTTTTTTTTTGTTTATTATACTTTAGCTCAGTAATCCTGCTACTGCAATGTGACCCAGTGTTGTTGCACTGATGTCATGTGTGTCGTACTTCTGGCTCTACTCTATGTGCAAATAAATAAAATATAAATAAATCTGTTGTGTGGTTGACCCCAACTGCGCCGCCAAATGGACCCCCCTAAATAATCTCTTCACCTATGTTTCTCCACACAGTGCCCGGGTTAGGTCTCACCATCCTCAGGCTATTTTCTAACCACAGGAAACACTGCCGTGGCTGTTCCTGCAGAAACTAAAATAACAAAGACCCAAATATATTCTAGGGAGAGAAAAAACCTCATCAGACTAAAATATCCATCTGAACTGGGTCATGTGTTATTGCTCTAATACGGACGACTCTGATAGGAAGTGGGAGAGATTTCCACCCTGTACAATACATTTGGCCTGAGAGCTTCTGCTATGGTTGTCTGTCTGTTGTAGCTTTGTGCAACAACGCCCTAATGTTACAATGTTCTCATATTTAGTGACAACTTTAGCAGGGGGCGCTGTATGTGTCTGTATTGACAGTTAGCATCCTTGGAGGCTAACTGTCACTCTGCGCACTTCCTCCTGTCTTAATCGTGTGTGTGTGGCCATGTTGTCTGGGGCATGTTTCTAGTCTTCTAGGATCTCATCACATCGATTCGACCGGGAGCTAAACTGACCACAGACAGCGTCCAGAGAACCAACACGGGCGTTAATCCAATGTTAAGCCCGTCACAGAGAAGACTCAATTGCCCTCAAGCCACTCTGCAGCCCTCCTTCTCCTGCTCTGCATCTAATCCTCCTGAGCTATTAATCTGGACAGTAGTGTCAGTCTAATCCTGAGCTATTAATCTGGACAGTAGTGTCAGTCTAATCCTGAGCTATTAATCTGGACAGTAGTGGCCGTCTAATCCTGAGCTATTAATCTGGACAGTAGTGTCCGTTTCTCTTTATATACCAATAGGGAGAGAATGGGAGGTGTGTCTGAGAGGAGGCGGGGCGTATCAGAGACAGGCACACGTCACTGACGTCAGAGTGTCAGCGTCCAGCTCTACAGAGGAGGCGGGGGGGTTGTGTAGTGGGTGGGGTGGGGGGCATCATATGACGAGGGGGATCACGGAGAGGGACCCAGGCACAGATGGTGTTTTTCCAACATGGATTGTTTGTCCTAACCACCCCCCGACAAACACTACACCAGACAGCAAGAAACACTAGTCATTATGCTAATGGTTCCTCATCGTCACAAACCCAACAATGAGGTTATGAATAACCCAAAAGTAAGTGTGTGTGTGTGTGTGTGTCTGTGTGTCTGTGTGTGTGTTTTTGAGGGGATGTAAATTAATGTAATCATGAATGACTTGCCAAGGGACCCTTGAGCAACTCTCCTAGATGTGCCATTTTTCTTCCCTTTCATGGCTGTGTGGTGTTGCAGCACAGAGGCCCTGTCATAGTGTATTAGTAGTAGACAGGAAACTGGCTTTGACTACTGTGTGTGTGTGTGTGTTTGCACCCTCCCACACACTTGCACTTACATGTGTGATATAGTCATCATGTTAAGATGCTAGGAAATGAGTATCTGGCTCCGTATGCTGCTGTAGTACTACTGTACATGCGGGGTGTGTGCGTCAGTGCAAGGAAGTTGTGTGTGTGTGTGTGTGTGTTTGTGTGTGTGTGTGTGTGGGGAGAACTGGGGCCATCTAACCCCTCACCACTGCTGCGTTGCCACGGGAACCCTATTGCTATGGCAGCAGGGTAGAGAGGTTTGTCACACCTCATTACAAGACTTTACGGGAGAGGAACAGAGAGGAACGAAGAGAGAGAGAGGGGAGAGAAATCAAGAAAAAGGAGAGAGAGAGAGAATTTGGGAGGAGGAGAGGAGGGAGACGACGAGGCACGCATGAGGGAAAGGAAGGAAGAGACAGGAAGTCAGAGATACAGAGAGAGGGAGGAGGAGTGTCGGGGTGAACGAGGAAGAGATAAAAGTAAAATCCCCGAGAGAGAGAGAGAGAGAGAGAGAGAGAGAGAGAGAGAGAGAGAGAGAGAGAGAGAGAGAGAGAGAGAGAGAGAGAGAGAGAGAGAGAGAGAGAGAGAGAGAGAGAGAGAGAGAGAGAGAGAGAGAGAGGCTACAACAAGTCTATGGAAGGATTCTGTTGAAGCCGTAAAATATGAATGAATGAAAAAGCAAACGGAGCAGAGGGAGAGATGGGGGGTTTGTGGTGATGGAAGGGAGAGACATGATTGGTGGAGAAAAGCCTATTGAATAAGATCCAAAGAGACAAAGGGGATGGAGTGGCAAATCAAAAGGAAGAGGAGGCGGATCATCTGTTGACAAATAGGAGCGAGCGGGGAGAGAGAGTGAAGGACAAAGGCGGGTCGAGGCCAGATCATTCTTCCTCTCTTGACTTCTCTATCTTTGTGAGCGGGCCGGAGAGCCGCGGAATGCGGATCAGCCATCGTTTCTGCTTATGTCCTCTGTTGACTTCACACGACCACGGTGCCGGAAGACACGGAAACATCACAGTGTTACACACACACACACACACACACTTGCTGCGAATCACGATCAAGTCCTGTCATCACAAGGTGTCTGGTAGAGAGGGGAGGAGGGTTGGTCAGCACTGGGTTTAGCTGTGTCAGACGTGGTGGTGGGGGTGGTGGGGTTGTGCAAGCAGGCTCCATTCTTAAAAGAGGGCAGGAAATTGGTGCCGTCACCATGGAGGCTAGAACAAAGATGATGATGGGTTTTCAAGCAAGACGGCCCAACTTCAACTCACTTCCTGTCATTTTGTCACGTGGGTTTTGCCCATGGTTTTACACAGACACGGCCACTTAGGAGACTTTCGGCAGGTCTGAGTCTATTGGAGTCACGTGACAATTTAGGAGACTTGCTGCTACCATTTGTTAGAATTGGCGGAGCCTGCGGTGTCCCATCTATAGTCATATACTGTATATCTATGGCTAGAATAAGAGGTTTGGCTGTGGGGAGGTGGACTTAAAGGAACACTCCGCCCATTTTCAACCAGCTTTGTATTATTAGAACATCAGTAGTATATCAGAAAACTGTAAACGGTTTTGAAGTCTGTCATTTAATTTGACAGTTATTGAGTGTTAAAGTGTGGACCAGTGACATCACTGGTCCACATTAACTCAAATTAATAACTCATTAACTCAAATCAACTCTAAATAACTGTCAAACTAGATGAATGATGAATAGTTTGACAGTTATTGAGAGTTGATTTGAGTTAATGAGTTATTAATTTGAGTTAGTGTGGACCAGTGATGTCACTGGTCCACACTTTAACACTCAATAACTGTCAAATTAAATGACAGACTTCAAAACAGTTTACAGTTTTCTGATATACTACTGATGTTCTAATGATACAAAGCTGGTTGAAAATGGGCAGAGTGTTCCTTTAAGTGTAGGGGTTGGGGGGGGGGGGGGACGATACAGCATAGTATCGCGATCTTTTGTGGGCAATATATCATATCGAATGACAAGTATCGTGATATTTTATTATACAAAATGTCAAGTGCATGCAACTTTATGACAGGCTTTTATGACAGTGTTGGTCAATCTGTCAGCTTGACAGTTGACAATTCCATTTTGCTGCAATAAAAATGATTTAATTGAGATGAACAGACTGGAAGCTTTATCTAATTAGATAAAACAGATGTTGACAAAGTTTTGTCCTTTGGGGACATCATTTGCAGTTGAAAAAATTTAATAAATCACAAATACTCAATATATCGCAATACTATCATATTGTGACTTAAGTATCATGATAGTATCGTATCGTAGTGATTCCCACCCCTACTTAAGTGAGTGATTGTTTTTTGTTGAGATGTCATTGCGCCTTGCCGAGATCCCCAGTAACCATCAGCTGTTTCTGTTTCTTTCTTCTTTCTCTGCCTCTTCCTGTATTGGTTTCTACAGTGTCATCATTGAATGCTCAGTCTCAACGTCAAGCCAGCGTTGAGGGAAAACTCTCTGCATTGTCATTTATTTTCTGATACACATCTGACGCTGCATGGGTTGGCCACTTCCTCCCCTGCTCTAAGAGTCAGGGTGGGGTGGGAAGGACACACACACACACACACACACACACACACACACACACACACAGACTCCATTTGTCTTACAGCTACTCTGTTTGACCGTATAAGGCTGCCAGCACATCCTCTATGTAAGGCCTTGGCTCCCCCACAAACAGGAAGTGAATGTTGCCACAAATGAGAGAGATACATGCAGAGGGCAAGGCTTACTCGACGTACACATGTCACTGGCAGTGCTTCCCTCAGACCTCAGTCATAGTTGAGCTTATCTATATTAGAAGAAACATTGATTGTCTCAACCTCAGACTTCCAAACTCTCTGGTTTGCTCTGCTGAGTGAGTTGAATAGGCAGAGAACTGGGAGATGTGAAACCGATCCTGTTGATTGTAGAGTTCTGATGGATCTGGGGTGGATTGGATTGGTCTAAATGTGAGGCCGGTCTTACCAGTTATACCAGTTACAATCTAAATTTGTGAAGCAGTAAATGTGAACCATCATGTGGGTGCGACCAAGCAGTTTGCCGTATTTGCTTTCACTAGCGGGGGAAAATAGAGGTTCACCAATGCAAATGTTCAGATGCGAGTAGTACAGAATACTTTGGCTGATACAAGTACCGATCTGAGTACCACTCAGTTAACCCTAATTCATTCTGTCTAATATCAGCCTATTACAAAACTATTACATGAACAAGTGTTTCATTTAATCAAAATTTGCACTGAAAAGCCGTTCTCAGTCAAAGAAAGAAAGAATAAAATGGGAGGGACTTCCCTTCAAAAGTTCAGATTGAAACCCACTTTGATGAATAATGTCTTACTGTTTTTAGAGTTATACAAAGTAACTACCGTAAGTGAATATATTAAAGGTTGACTTTATAGCGACTTTATTTATTGATGAAGAAACATGCTGTTGTGCCCTATATTACAACATGAGTTAATGTTGCAGTGATGTTACAGTACTTTCTGAACACACTGCTTCTAGCTGGCGTAAGGGAGCTACTCTGTCAGCACTCTGCCAGACACTTGCTTCACTTCGATCAAAGAGTCACCAAACTGCAGACATTTTTCCTCCTGCTGGAAAAGTATTTTCTTGCACCAAAGCACAGCTCATTATGTCTATCGGGACTTCATTTACCAATCCAAGAAGGAGTGCTATAGATACTAGAGATCAGCACACCTCTAGTGAAAACATTCTTCATTCTTTCTTTCATATTGATCGTATTTAATCATATCCATGTCAATTCTATGAACCGTAAGCAAAAAAGTATCAGACACACTGCACAACACATCATACTTATTCTATTTTACTTTACTTTACTTTACTATTATTGTTGTTGTTATTTTGTGAAATTGGTGTCTTTCAGGTTGTAAGAATCCTGATCAGAGCATCTCTAAATTATCATTTGTGTGACACTTATTAGAATTTCCTTGTTGACTCATGCAGTTAAACACGTTTAAACTGTTCCTCTTGACTACAAGAATGTAGCATGCATATTTTGAGTAAGCTCGGGTCCAGACCAACCCTCCTAATGAATTAAAATAAGCAATGACCTTCTTTTGTGTTGGGCGGGGCTCTTCTGGGTGGGGCGGGGCTATGTTTTCCTGGCTGCTATTGTAACAGGATGATGTGTCTTCTGCAGGTTCTCTACAAGGAGGAGTTTGAGAAGAATAAAGGCAAAGGTTACAGTGCGGTCGCAGACACCCCAGAGTTGCAGAGAATCAAGAAAACACAGGACAATATCAGCAACGTAAGTATCTGCAACAAAGTCATCATAACCCATAACCCAGTAACCCCACCCACTCTTGTTTTTGTTTTTTAAGCTTCACTTGTTCTTCCTGTCTCAGAATGGCCATTTGGGGGAGTGACTACGCATAACTGACATAGTCAGACCCAGCGTCTTACGTCAGCACGCTTCCAGCGACGGAGGGTCTGAATCACAAGTCAGCATTTCCGGGTTTTGCCGTAGGAATTCCTACGGTAAAATCTGATTGGCTGGCCTGTTACAGAGGTCTGGCTCTCTGCGTGCATTGGTGCATTGTTCAAAATGTATCGCCCCACGAGTTGCGTCACGCCGTCCGTGGTTGGTCAATTCATATGTCTGTCTTGCATTTTGTTTTAGTCTTAGGGGGTGGTCCTTAACCACTTTTTTCCAAGAGTTGTGCACCAGAGACGTAGATATCTATCTACAGCCGGCTACTGCGACACTAAGTAATGCCTACCCCACACTACAGGATTTTCAAATCCTTGAAGATTATAAAAATCTTGAGAGCCCACACACTACAGGACAGAGAGAGCCGATTTTTTAACATTTCAATCTTGGGACACACACACAATCGCGTCTGTTCAAACGCAACCCCACACACTAGAAGATTATGCCGAAGATTCACCTTGGAAGCAGGGCTCGACGTTAACTTTTAAAATGCCTATTCAGTGTGCGCACCGGGTGTAGTAGTGTCATTTCGTTTTCTAAACAAATTTTATTTTTTGTTTTTATAATGCATTTGCACTGAAAGGATTTGTTTAACTAATATTTGCGCGGACAGCCGCGTCCATTCGGGGTGTAGGCCTACTGTGCACGGCCAGGCGAAAACCGTCTGCACAGGTGTCTTGTGGAGGGGCGCGTCTGCTGATTTGACTCACTTTTCCGTGCGGACACTCGCCGATGCGGGAAGCTGAGACCTAAGCGCTTGTTGTAGGCTACATGCTTTGCAGTATAGCATTAGTTTTCCGTCCCGTTCAAAGACGCACGGGTATTTCACCTCGATGACAATTTCCTCGTTCTTTGTTTCTGTGCGGGGCTGCGGGCGGACGCGGACCAGATTATTTTGCGAAAAACTGTAATGGAAATGCAGCTACTACTGGCTCTCTGCTCAAGATGCAATCGCCTGTCGGGTTGTAAATATCTAACATGTTAGATATGCCCGATTCACAATCGGGAAGAGGCAGTCTTCCCGATTGTGAATCTTTGAACCCCACACACTACAGGATCATTTGGGAAGATTATCTGCCCGACGCGCTTCAAATCGGGAGCACCCCCGAGAAAATCGGGAGGGGGGAATCTTGGCCATAATCTTGCAAATTATCCTGTAGTGTGGGGTAGGCATAAGCAGTAACTGAACTAATGGCGCAAAGTGTTTTTAAAGGCTGGTGCACGTCATCAACCAACCACACTCCAAAGAACTAGCGGCAATGAAGGCAGACTGTGACGTCGACTCGTCGCCTCACCATCGCCTTTTTCCAAGGCAAAAAGTTGCACTTGAACACAACGCAAATACTACAGTAGACGGGCAACTAGCACGTATACGTTCTGCACCTGCGTGATTCATGAAAGAATCAGTGTTTGCCTGCCTACCATTTCACTCACCACTGAAAACTGTTTTAGTAGAGCTATTTCTAATCGAGAATATGTCTGATAAAAAGCTGCAAATGGCGCTGGCTTTGTCAGCCCTTATCTGGTCTTTTGCTTGTGGAAGGAAGGGAGAGGGGGAGGTGGAAAAATAAGGAGAAAGCAAACTAAATGATTGATATCGTGCAGTGACAGGATCAAGGGACTTTCCTCAAGGTGTTTTGTGTGTGTGCCCTCTCTGCTCCTGCACTGCTTCACTACCAGCTGAACAGCCAATCAGAGTGATTTCTCTCAGCGACGGCCTGACGCCGATTCAACATTTTGACGGCCAGATCCAGCCGTCGCAGATTAATCGGCTGTATGTGTCTCGATTAAAGCACCCCAAGTTTCAGACTTAAAGTCATTTAAGTGTAAAAATGTGGGACTTTAACTTTGAAATGCTCTAAATTGATACAGTAAAAATGCTTGATTTTGCGTTAATATGCAGTCATGGTTTTCCTGACCTCAAATATATCAGTCATTGTCACAGTTGTTTTTCTTGCAACCCAAAATCAAAGAAACAAACAACAATTTAATTTAGTGGGATGCTTTAAAGGTACATTCAGCGATGTTTTTGTGTCAAAATAAGTGTTAAATATATGATATTATTATTATTATGATATATTATTATTATGATATTATTATTATTATTATTATATGATATATTCTGACGGCAATCGCTGAAATAGTGTTTGGTCAGTGACTTGAACCTCCCAACCCCCCGCTCTGCTCTAGTGATAGAGACTCACGGATGGCGGCGTTGGATTCATAATAGTCCTTTATAGTCATCGCGATCCGACCTTCCGTTTCCCTGAAAATGTCAACTTTTCTCTGATTGGATAAGAATTGGTGCCGACCTCAAACTATCCAATCAGAGGAAAATTGTCATTTTCTGGGAAACGGAAGGTCGGATCGCAATGCCTATAAAGGACTATTGTGTATTTTTTCACCCCGAATCGGTTTCAGAGATACGTCTGCCCTGAATGCAGGACTACAGGAGAGCGATACTGCGGGGGGTTGGGGGTTTCAACAGCACTCATTTAACACTTATTTTAACACAAAAACATTGCTGAACGCAGCTTTAATTTATACGGCTAAAACCTCCAAAATCCATAGGGCACCAAAAAATGCCTCTATGCAGGAAAAACACTGCCACTTAGTCCCTGACATCAGTACATGTCAGGCTTCAGCAAAGAACCTCTCATGCCCACACAGCTCCTAATTTATAGTAATGGAATCTCAAATCACTCCGTCCCTCAGCTCGACTTATTGATTTGCCGTTTCTCTGTGAATACAGAAGAGCCATGTAGAAATGCGTTGCGGTGTTTACCTCGCCTCTGCTGGACTGCTTACGTCAGCTGTAAAAAGCCTTTTTACTTCCCTGCGAGACACACCCGCACACCAAGCCTACGTCACAGCACACATAGATGTTCAGCGCCGGCTTCTCTAATGGCATAATTAGTGTGGAGGATGATGGCTAATTACTGCTTTCATTCGATGAAGCGGTCTTGCGTGTCTGAGATCAAGGAAAATTGCAATTATGAGAGCGCACACACAAGCCACATCAAAATAACAAGTGCAGTATTGTGAGATGGACTTGGGGCGCATCGCGAAGCGTGTTTAGTCGGAACCGATATAAACATCACATCTGCTCGCAATTAGCGTGTGGTGGTTCACAGCCAAGCCCAAGATCATCTCTCTGGATGATGATCACTACATTGTTCTTTCTCTTTCTCCCTTTGTGTGCTGTCACATGTTCTCCCTCCTTCCCTCTGGTCTCCTCTCCTCTGGACACTCGGACTGAGCGACGTGTTTGAGTTGACACTGTTGACACGACAAGTTTCAGAAGTTTACTTGGTCAGCACTCCTCCCAGAATGTCAGCAATGTGAAGCCCTGGGATTCACTGTCTTGTCTGTCTAGACCTGTCCCCAACATCCCTGTCTGTCATTCACATCTTTCCCTCCATCTCCTCTCTCTATCTCCCGGAGCTTGCTCTCTCTCTCTCTCTCTCTCTCTCTCTCTCTCTCTCTCTCTCTCTCTCTCTCTCTCTCTCTCTCGCCTTGATTCAGCCTGTACCATTTCATCCAGCAAAGATTGAGAAGTAGCAGGGGGTTCATTTGAGTCCAGCAGCAAGGCTGGGTGTTTCCTCTGAACACGCACGCGCGTGCGCGCACACACACACACACACACACACACACACACACACACACACACACAACACACACACCCACCATCTGTTCGACCTGCTCCTTGAAACAAACTAAAATGATCTCTCTCTCACACGCTCTCACTTCACATATTGCACTTGAGAGAATAGGCAGTGTCTGCTCTCAGTCACTGGCTTCACTGTGTCCTCTCACTGCATCATCACATCCAGTCTGTGAACACACTCCTCAGTCCTCAGTAGCGGCGCCGGCACAGTGGCCTCTTTCAGCGAGCGCACGAGCGACTGCAGAATCAGCCCTGTAAATCTGTGACCCGGGCGGCGTGAGTCAGTCTGTTATCAGCCTGGAAATAAGGCCCGGGGTTGTTTGGTGCAGCCCTAGAGCCAGTCTCTCTGTTACAGGTTGCTCTGTGTGGTCCTTCCTTTTTCATGTTTTCACCAATGAATGCTGCCTTTGTCTCGCTGACTACATCATCGGCTGTTAAGAGGTAGATCCCCAAAAATTGCATTTGAATCTGTAATTCTGAGGCTTTTTTTGTTCATTTTACACCTTAAAAACAAATAGCCCACGTTACATTTTGGTCATATTTGTGCTTAGTCATATGTTTCACTCCTCCCTCCTCTTGCTTGGGGTGAGAATGAGTGAGAGATTCTCACCCCAAGTATAAAAAGTGTCTGCTCTCTTCCCTTTTTCGCTCTTCACCTGCTCCTCCTGATGTGTCAGCCATGGTTGCTATAGCGACTCTGAGCTCACACTACTTCCGGCCGAGATGTCACTTCCTCTCAGCGTCAAAGCGGCTTCCAGAAGCATTGCTGCACGCAGCGCGCCCCACCTATCACCACAAAGACCAGTGCTGCTGGAGAGCAAGTGGGAGACACCTGGTGGATAAAAGATGTACTGCATACTGTCATAGCTTCCTGGAGAGTAACTGGATCCCCCTGCGTTTTAGGATTTAGGGATTTGTAGTTCTTCTTAGATAAAGGTGCATTAATTTCTCTGCTGTGTTGAAAATGACACTGTTTGGTTTTCGTCTCTTTGCAGATTAAATACCATGAGGAGTTTGAGAAGAGCAGGATGGGAGGAGAAGCCCCACCCCATCAGCCTAGCAACCCCACTCCAGGTACTAACTCTAACATGCATGCACGCACGCGCGCGCACACACACACACACACACACACACACACACACACACAGTCCACTGCCTCTCTTACTTCCGAATTTACTGGGGGGTGCAAAGTAGTATTTGTTTATGCAGTGTTAACACCATCAGTTCTACATATATCAGTAATAGTAGTGGGTAGGGGGAGGAACCAGTTTAGGGAAAGCAACCCCACGGGAGACAAAAGTGATCCCTAACTTCTGAAGTTAATTTTTGTCTTGTAATATTAATTTATGATCGAAGATTTATAGTCATCATGTTTTCAGATCTCAGCGGTCTCTGAGAAATCTTAGAACAACAACTGTAGTAAATAACTCTTTTTCTGTTCTTGGCTCTGTTGTTGCTGCTGATTTAAGCCGGGCGTTGCCTAGTCGTCCCAGTCGGGGACCTTGGTTTTAACTCGTTCACTGCACTCCGCATTCTGCATTCAGTCCATGTCTTTAGAAATGGCTGTTTTTACACATAGTATTTTTAATTCTTACAATGCACAACCTGAAATTAACTGGCTAAAATCCAATCCACATACAAAGTTGTTTGTCATTCTGATACTCAAAACTACCAAAATCACAAATGTGAAGAACATTATGAAGCAGTGACTTTCAGAACGTGACTGTAGAGGGTGAAGAATTTGAACTGAAACAGAAAGGTTGTGGCTATGTTAGGGCTAAGTAGTAGCTTGACCTGTGTACCTGCTGTTTGTGTACTTACCCAGCTAACACCTCTACACAGAGAGGCATTGTTCACAAGGTTGTGCAAGAGAACAAGAGCCATCAGATGCACGCCCTGGCTTGCCATGTTTTGGAATTCCTTACCCTCTCTCAGAGCCCTGGGGTTGAGTGTGATGACACTAGATAGAGATGGAGGGATGCAACAGGAGGACAGACAGACAGACAGACAGACAAACGGGGGTAATGTCTTGGGGCTCTGTGACCTCCTTTCCTCCGGGCGATAACGTGCATCTCCGGTATACATGTTGAAAGCTGCTTGCTCTCGCCAAAAACACAGATCTCTGGCTACAGATTGCTGATGTGAAACCCAGACTAGATCCCAGAGAGCCTAGTTTTTTAAGGTGATGATACACAGGCAAATATTTAGGGCAAATTTGGGGCAAGATTTGCCGGGAAGTTTTGCTGAAAATATTGTCTCACGACTGAAAACAGTATCAGTTTGAAATTCTTACCAAGCTTGATCAGAGTTTCAACATCAACCAATCAGAGACAAGAAAATTGGTCAGGTGACCTGTCCTCAGCCCCAAATATTTTCAAAATGATGGGTGACGGTGTGAAGTGCAGGACTAAATACTGAAGTGGACCCAACTCGGACATAATAATTTGATTATTCTTTATATATAATATGTAATCCAGCTAGCTAGCTGTTAAGATGTCAGTAGATATAATATATTGTATTAGATGAAATAGAATAATTGCAAATGTTTGTGAACAAAACATCCACACTGTACATAAGCCTGTAATACATGTTATGAAACTGTAGGTAACCTTGATAAAATGGTTAATTGATTTTCAGTTCAAAAGACGGGGACAAGATCACAGTGATGCAGCAGTATCTGTTATTTAATCCATCTTCACGCCAACTGTCAAATTTGTCAGTTACCAACGAACATTTCCCCCATTTGCCCATAGTCCAGCCAGTCACTCATACTCACTAAATGTGCCCTAAAACTGCCTGTGTATCATCGCCTTTAGACAGAAGAGCAATAGAAACTGTCTGTGTATCATCGCCTTTAGACAGAATAGCAATAGAAGCGATCCTTCCGTGTCTCTGCAGCAGATTCACTTGCCTCGACCTCGTCTCTCTCCCTCTGACTGTTGTGTTGTTTCCTCAGCAGCGTACCAGCCCCCTCCCTCTCAGAACTACCACTATGAGCCGGCTGCTGAGCCAGTACGCCAGGCGGCCGCCGCGCCCCCTCCCAGTGCTGGGGTAGGTCCTCTGTCGCTCTCCCTGCAGGTGGACTCCGCCTGCCAGCAGCTGGTTCCAACAAAACATGTTTAGGCTGTAATTCTGATCAATGAGAAAAACTGAATGGAAACAACTATTGATGTGCTCAACACCACACATGTCCTACGCTTCATCATTTTTGTCATATTGTCATAATATTCAAGAAACGATATGATAGTTATTGAAATGTATTGGTTGATTAATAACTGACAACTCACAACCTTTGCAGCCAGATATCTGCCCACCACAACACTCCCTGATCATTCTTGTCCGTTGACTGTTCCTACAGTGTAAAAGGCACCTGTCATGGTTGTATAGGCATCAGTTGGTGAATGAGAATATTGCAGAGTGGATTTTATTTGATTTTGTCTTGGTCTCTTGAAAAACTCTTTCCAGTTTTGCATGGATGCTTTTGCATTTCATTTGCATTTTATATTTGCACTTTTAGAGGTTTGCTTGTAATTTGCTTGACAGTTAGATGGACCCATAACAAGTGAAGACAAGTGACACCTTAACTGTCGCTGAAGCAGACAGGAACTAACTGAGAACTACTTCCTGTTTCTGTGTGTGTGCCTG
Organism: Poromitra crassiceps; assembly: GCF_964638095.1. Lineage (NCBI taxonomy): Eukaryota > Metazoa > Chordata > Actinopteri > Beryciformes > Melamphaidae > Poromitra > Poromitra crassiceps. Next base: position 20,512,052 of record NC_139644.1, on the reverse strand, counting down.
TGTATAGAAGCGGTACAGGGCAGTGTATGACTACTCTGCCGCCGATGAAGACGAGGTGTCCTTCATGGACGGCGACGTGATCGTAGACGTGCAGCAGATCGACGAGGGCTGGATGTACGGCCGCGTGGAGCGCACCGGCCAGCAGGGGATGCTGCCCGCCAACTACGTGGAGGCCATCTGAGAGAGCGAGGGAGAGGAAGAGAGGTAGAGAAGAAAGGAGGGAGGAGGTAGAGAAAGGGAGGGAAAGAAGGAAAACGAAAAGCCCAGTGCCATCTCATCTTAACGCCGCTTTCTCTTGATTTTACTCTTGTTCTCTAATCTGTCCTGTGAGACCCCCAAACCCCCCCGCCCAGCATCCCCCGAGCCGCTCTCACTGTTCAGCTGTCCCACCACAGACCCCCCCCCCTCTCCTTCACGTCTGTCTGTCCTTCTCTGTCCGTCTGCCTGCTTGTCTCTTCTGTCCGTCTGTGCTGATGTCTTGTCCGTCTCTGTTCTGGATGTCCGTCATCCTCTTTATCTGTCGCTCTGTTCCCAATCCTGGCTCCACTCTTCTTGCCGTCACAAGTGGAAATTGAAAGTCTTAAAAGATAAACACACGGTTCATCGCAGTATGTCAGGGGTCTCATCCTCGCTATAACACTTCAAATCCTGACCAATGATGCAAAAAAAAGAAAAGGAAAAAAATGTCAAAGCCCTTTCCCCCACTGGTCAGTCAACACATGCAGCAGACCACTGCAGTCAGTGTGCTGCAGAGAAAATAAGTTTGGATTGTGGGTGTGGCCTGTTTTTCTTTGTTTTGGTTTTAATTTTGCAGCGTGATCTTGGCCAGACTGGAAGCGCAGTGTAGGATCTCACTGTATCGGAGCAGCCAGAACTAAGCTTGAATATTTTGACTTGTGTACATTCCTTTAACCTTCAATACCCCATTGCTGTTGCATCAGTCAGCCAGTTTTCAGTCTTAACAGAGAGGTTTTTATATATTTATATATTGACACACACACACACATTTCTCCGTTCATACTCATATAGGTGCCCTCGCGTGTTCAGCACTGCATTGTGGGTATTGTTATGAAACTGGAATCTTAGCCTAACGGAAGTGCACCTCCTGGCCTTGCCCATCGCCGGCATGTCAATTGCAGGAGGGATCAGGGACATGTTAGGGGATCTGATCGACACGCGGTCCTCTTAACCCACTTCTTATGATCACACTCACTACATCATCTCAATCGGTGTGAGGATACATCCTTATCCCTGCTTTCAGAGCCTGAATGCCTTCAGTCTTGAGAGGATGGTAAAAGTTACAGCGATCAAGGTTGAACTGTGAGGAGGTAGGAGATGGGAACAAGTCCCTCCCTCTTGCTACAAAGTGACCATTAGAGTAGAGAGCGTTTATAAAAGAGAAGGCCAAGCACAACTCTGTAACGTGAATCTTGTTCATTTTAAAGTCCTTCCATTGTTTTTGTTGTCGAACATTCCAGTGTGTCTTTCCATGAGATGTGAGTGAAATTGTTGAAGCAATGTATCTGAAGTCACAGACCCTGGCTGTGGTAAATGTTATTTCTCTCATGCTGTTTTCTCCATTTTGCTTTTTCTTGTTATTGTAAGAGGCTTATTTTCAATCAAATGTCAGTGTATTAAATAAATAAACCAGCAACTCAATTTATGAACCAAGGCAGACCAGTTAATGTAGACCCCGAACTAGATCTGTCAAGGCAGTAAAGGACTGGAGCTGCTGTTTCAGGTCACAACAGTGCTGGCTACCTGTAGGAGAAATCGAAGGCCGCTCAGTCAAGCCCATTGTGATCAGAGTATACCTGTTGGGATACTACGTCTTGTCCTTGAGGCTCTAAGAGAGAGAAATGTTATGAAATGTCGCTCATAAATCATCGTGAAAGTTTTAGTGTGCGTTCTCGTCGTGGAATAAACCTACGTGAAGGTGGTGTCGGGACAGACGCTGATCCAGGGCTGGAAACTGTTCTGCTCCACCGTAAAAAACATGATTTGTAAATTTCCAAATTGTCGCCCACTTTTCATATTTTACCAGTGAATTGGATTTCTCGGGACTTCCACAGACAAAACTTTACCGGCTGGTGGCAGTTTCCCCACGCTGCAGTGATCACTAGGAACTAAATAAGGTTGGTTCATAAACTAACAAGCAATGAAAGTCGCTGCCTGACTACCATAATGGTATCCCACACCATGTTATGCTGCACCCTTCCTTTATATACTGTAGCTTTATGAAGTCATGATCAGGCTTAGTAAATGATATTTGAGCGTTTCTCAGTGGTGTAAATACTCTCATCGGCCACTGTCCAGGCTGTCCATACTTCCCTCTTCCCCTTTTCTCGCTGTTTCATTCTCTCCTGTGATGCACTGTGACGGTCACAGACATGATGGGGCAGGGCGGTGTCTCTTTGGGTGGGGGGGCGGGGTCGAAAAAATTTCAGCTTTATAAAAAAGAAAAGAGTCTCACTATGTAGCTAGATGACATTGTACAATTGTATATGTATCATAAAGAGAAGTTAGGGAAAATGTTTTTACAGGTCATGGTGCTTTGGGAAGAGGCTTGGCTGCAGATAAGTCTGTTATGGTTCATTTTGTTGTGAATGTGGCTCTGGGGGGGGGGGAAATAATGTGATTTAAAAAAAATGACTCATGGATAATCCAATGTGGTGCAAGTTGCAAGTCATGGTGTAAGTCGGTGTTGAACATTCATACGATTTTTTGCAACTTTCTAATGTGATGAATCGTGACAGTGCTGATGAAGATGATCACGGAATCAGAAAAAAACAACACACCTCAAACTGGCTAAGTAGTAAGGTTGCCAGACAAAAGGATTGAACATATCATATGCCCATGTTCTGCGTTAACCTCTACTTGACGACAAAACATGTTTATTTGCAAAGCAGATGCTAGATCGAAAAAGCTGTTTTAGAGCTCAACTTTTGTGTTTTCTCTTGGGTGAACTGAAGACTGGGTGGTTTGGCTTGAAGTGAACTGAGCGTTGTTCCTGGCTTTGGTTGTCGTTTCCTCAGATTTTTCTTTATAACGAAGCTACTCAAACCAATGGCTTTCTTTTCCACATGAGCCTAATCCAAGCTAGTTTTGGTAAACAAAAAGAAACAAACTTTCTTCTCTTTTAAAGTTGGTGATTAGTTGCGAAAGAGGGGTGTTCTCTTGGAAATGGTAAAAAAGCGGCCAAAGACAGCCAGTGTTGTGCAAGTGTGGGTTGCAGACCGCTGTGGCAAGGCAGAGCATGTGATGATGCAAGTGTGTGGGGCTGGGGGGTACCCCGTTTCCCCGCTGGGGCAAGTTGTAGTCTGACCTGGATATTAGTCAGGAGTTAACCTCTTTGCGCCAAATACGCTCTTCTGCTCTGGCATAGCTATCTACGGCACCGTAACGTCATATCATATCATAACCCCATTTCCACTCTGTTTCAATCTAGCGTCCTGCCCATCCTAACTGCCCTCAGCCTTCATCGTAGCCTCCTACGCTTCTGATGAATCATCCCCTGCTTCTATGATACTGGTTATATAGACTTTGCAGAGTGAACTAATGTAATCCACAATCACAGATTTAGCATTCAGATCAGTTTTTGTGTGTGCGTTCCATCTTAAATTGTTTTGTTTTGATATAATTTTGTTATTTTTTTAAGCAAAAATAAAAAAATACCATATACATATTGACATACTCATGTATTCAAAAGTCCGAATACAGTCGAACTTAAGGACCTGTTATCATCTCTTGTTGCCCTGTTACAGCACTTCGAATTGTACTATGATTCTGCAGATTCAATAAAATGTCATTTTTTTCTCAGACTGTTGTGTTTGACAAACTGTGACTGATCCTTGTACAAGTTCTTATTTGGGCCTACAATGTACAGCATAATCACATAATTTGTCTGATACAGGGAATCCTCTACTGTGAAAGCATTTTACATTCACTCCTCTCACATAAGATGCAATATGCTTTGTGAAGGCTTGCCAGTAATGCATTTCACTGTAAAATGCATTACTGGCAAGGCTTCACAAATTCATATCGGATTAAGAACAGTTTCAGGGGAATGCTGCATTTTCCTGGTATATCATTTATGCTCGGAAATGTTGCAAGGCCTTGCTAAACTGGTAATTTGATGGAGCTGACGTCAGACTGACCCTGGCCTAGATAAAACACAAGCGACTTGACATCGGGGGAATTCTCGACTCCCTATTGACGTCCATGTTAAAATGTATGTTTGCTAGTCTTCTTGTTTAGGCCTATACCTACAAACCTGTCCTGCACTGTAAAAACAAAAATAATACTGCCTATGGTTAAAGCAGACTAATTTTGACGGGGAAACACCCAATTTGGTCTCAAGTGGGCCTGACAAAGAAAATCAATGCACATAAACCTAAAAATAACACCTAAAATTTTCCCAGTTTTAGTGTAAAGAATTAGGCCTACAGATACATTTTAAGAACACAGTTACACATAGCCTAGGTTATCTCAGCGACCATAGGTCTTATCATTTCAAATCTACTGTCTGTAACATTGCATTACAATTGGCGGCAACTGTGCAATTCTTTTCTATATTCAAGGATAATGAAAATAGTTGACCTATTAGTGATGAATAAAGAAAACATGAAATAGCTAATTTACAGAAAACAAGTGAAGGAGTTCTCAGTGCAATTTTCACACTTTGCAAAGTAATCCTGTGGGCCAGATTGGATCCTTTGGTTATGGCCCCCGGGTCATTTGACACCCCTGGGCTAAGGCCATACCCCCCCCCCCCCCCCCAGCTGTTTTTCATTGTTTGGTGTATTTGTGGTATTTTGTAATCCTTGACATTTTCGATATTGGCGGATATAACCACCCACCAGAGGTCGAAGTACGGTAACTAATTACAAGTAGGCTACTCAAATTACTGTAGACTATTTGTGTAAAAAAAAAAAAATTTGAAAACGGTACTTCTACTTGAGTCTTTACACCCCTGCCACCCATCCACTGAACATAATCCGAAGTATGTCAAACACTTTTGCTATGTAGTCCGTTTCATTGAACCTCAAAAATGACAGGAATAGAAACAAATAAAAACAACACAGAAATGATTTGCCTTCCCCTCCCCTTGCTTCCGGGTTCTCCTTTGAGTTTATGGTGGTTCAACTTATTTCGATGCATACTGCCACCTACTGTTTCGAAGTGTGCAGTGTCATGAAAACAAGCGTAGGCCTACTGTAACGTTACTGTTCTATCTTTTTTTTTTTTTTAGTAAGCCTGTATTCTACAGAAAGCCATATAGCCCATAGCTATATACATTTATAGCTTGGTATGTGCTGTAGGCTAGTGAGTTTCCACTGTTTATCTCGCTTCCATGTTGCGACTCTCCTCCGTTGGGGGAGGTGCTTGTTCACTCATTTCACCCCGTCGATCTGTTGCGATCCGCTGCACCGGCTGCTGCGTATCCCGCTCGCATCTGCACCATCCATTTCTGAACACTGTCATCATGCTGGACATCTTGGTGTTGATGTTCTTCGCCATCATGGGCCTCGTCTTCCTGTCCTACATCATTTACATGCTGTGATCATGGTCGCATCATCTACATGCTGTGATGGTCGCATCATCTACATACTGTGATGGTCCCGGGCGGTGCGCCGATGTAAAAGAGGATGTGTGGTTTACCTCTCCTGCATCCCCATCACGGACAATGGTAAGCAGCCGCATCAGCACACGGATAAAAATAGATATTTTGCACAAAATATTGCCTATTTCAGGGAATAAATATGGAATGTAGTCGAAATGTAATCAAGTAAATGTAACAAAACATCAGTGAAGAAGGCCTTTGTGGCCAGTGGCTGAGCCTTGTCATAGGCTACTTTAGTATAGGTCACGTCACAGCCCCTAATATCTGCTGTTTTAATGTAGGAGGAGGGACTTATCCACAGGACACATAAGCGCGCACACACACACACACACACACACACACACACACACACACACACACAATGACATGTCAGCTGTCTCAATCTGTTTCAGGGAGGGGAGCCTGGCCACAATGGTTTCCCATTGGATATATCCAGTGGGAGGTGAAGAGTTATCCAGCTGAGAGGGAAGACAACTGGAGAAGAAGTGGAAAGCCTCTCTCGCTATCTCTCTCTCCCCTGTCTCTCTCCTCTGGTCTGTAGTTTGGCCAATGTCTTATAGGGTTAAGGGTTCTGTTACTCCTAGATATGTTTACTCTGAGCTAACCTGTGTGTTTTTTTAGTCTACTCCAGGCTGCACAGTACACAACATGTCTCTGTCTCTCTTTAGAAGGGAGACATCTTTTCTGTCCACTGAACCTGTAGAGATGGATGCAGGAGGAATTGATATAGGGTTGTGTGCATTGCAGATGTACAATTTGCCTTTTAATTGCACTGTGAGACAATTGCTATAGCTCAAACTGTGCTGTGCACTTTGTATCATCCATAGTTCATGTATTTTTTTCTTCTTGCAAGATTATGTTGGTGCATCGATCATATAGCTAGATTCAGTCTTCTTGATTATTTATTCTGGACAGTTTTCATGTTTTCTGTAGTCAGAGATGCCTTGTTTGGCTCCTGTGTGACCTCAGTGTTAATATTGACTTGTTCAAGTTTTGCCAATACATGTTGTCCTCCCCACTACAATCAACTTCCCCAGCCAGGCCCAGGGGCTATGTGTCAGCACAATCAGTCAACCTCTCCGCCATGATGATGGAGGCGAGAGCTTGCATCTCTCCTGCTGCACTCAGCAGCCCTGATGTCATGAACATTAGATGCTGTTAATTGATGGTATAATGGAATTGATATGACTCAAGACTTTTTGTCACATTGATTGGTATTATCGGAAGAGCAATAGTTCAATTTGCAACATGCATCAATATGTTTCTCCATTTTATCAACAAATCTTAGACTACATGATTTTGTGTGCATACAACATGTTAAGTTTACTGGTGCCAACGTTAATGGCAGTATTTCACATGTGTTAAATAAAGATGATTTCACTATAACCCAGTTGCTTCTCTTTCAACTCAACACACAAATATGTCCTTTGTTGACAGATTCATTGTTCACCTTCTGTTACTACATTGGGAACTAAAGACGATGTATAACCTACAGTTAGAATAGCAAGAACGGACACTTTGGTCCATGGCAATAACCTGAGTATATTGATGTTTGGCAATGGCATATAATCTTGATAACGAGATGATTTTGCTGTGGAGGTGATTAAGCTATTGTTTCAGGACACTGTGGACACTGAATAAGACTCAGACAGCCGGCTCTGTTCAATAGAATTACATCACACTCGACAAGTGCCTTTGCCATCACCGGAGCCCCGTGAACCGTGTCGATTCTTCCATGGCAATATCATTAAAAGTGTCAAGTGTCCTTTAGCAAGTCACTCAATCCCTTCAGGTTTGAGGGATACTTTTATCCGACTGACCCTGCCCTCTGATCTTTCGGTCAGGGGCCAGAATAATGAATAAATATACTTATTACAGCATCAATCAGTTAATATTAATCCTAATAAGAAAATGATTGTGTTATAATATGTATCTATTTATTTTACGGTATTTATTTATTCGGTCTACCCAAGGCCTTGCCACGTGGGCAAGACAAGAGTGCGTTTCTGGCGACACCTTGTGGTTCAACCAATCCAGAGCAGTTTTTACGCATAATTTGCAGTCGCTTATTCTGAGTGTAGGCCTCGCCCTATCTGACTCATTCTGCTCTATAGATGGACTCTGGTGAAGCTGTAGCTCCTGTCAAACAAGGCTGCTGGTGGTGTGTGTTGCAGATGCACTAGATACATGCGGCCCATGGTCCAGTAGATGGCGCTGTTTACCTGGACTATGGATGGAGAATCAGCTGTAGCAATTTCACCAAGCAAGTGCTCATGAAATGAGTAGGTAAACCCAGCTCGGTCTGAACTGTGGAGGAGGATGAACAGAGTGAGTGAGTAGCCTACATGGAGTGGGATGACAGCAATCTGATTTCAGTACTGTAAGTAGCCTAAAGTTGATGAAAAACAACAACACTTGAAGTAGAAAAAACGGGTTCTAGCTAAACATGCTATGCTAGTAGTCTGTCTTGCTCCAAAAGAAGTGGAAAGTATCGTGATTCGTGAGATAAAAAAAGAGGAAGAGGTTTATGTAGGCTACTTAGCTTCATCACCCAAACATTCCAAGGCCAAAAATGTATGTCAATGGTTGAAACACGTAGATGCTAAACCCATTTCTTTGTAATTTTTGCAAAGCTGTGTGTGTTGTGACTTATTTCTTTGTTTATTGTGTGCATGTAAACACTCACTGACCAGTGACCACTAAGATAAGTAGGCCTACAAGTTTAACCTCTTGTTTGTCTGATTTCATGACATGTCCTCCTTGGACCCAAAGAGCACCTGTTTTTGATACCAAGTAGCACTCGGCCAATCTACTGGCATTTGCTCTCTCTAGCTAAGTTGAACGTATTGTAACGTGTTTGGGTAATCCAGGTATTACCTGTATGTGATGTGCAACCTAAGTGTCTGGATCGCAGCTAGGAACTGATGTGTGTGGGTGTGTTCCTAGGGGGAAGGGGATGTATGTGACCAGCGGCCGGGGCGGAGGCCAGTCAGGCCAGGGTGGGCGAGCTGACCGGGTGGTTTAGAGCTAGCAGCGAAGCTAGCTGCTAGGAGCGTGTATTGTGAAGACAAGAATAAAGAGCCTGTACCAACTTCAAGTCTCCAGTTCCTTGGACGAATACCCACTTCGTTACATTGGTGCCAGACAGTAAAGCGGTAACGCCTCTGATTCGGCCGAGAGGGGAGAGGGTGAGAAGGAACGGCAAAAGAGACGGGTGGTGCGGCTTTTTGGCTCTAGAAACTAGCGCTAGTAAGTTAGCTACCAGGGGTGCTAACTGCTAACTGCTAGCTGCAACCACGTGCGATGGTGCGCGGAGAATCAAGTATCTCCGGAGAATGGCCATCGGTGAACGGGAGGAAAGGAGAGCTGACGGCGGGGATCAGCTCGATGCTGGCGGGCATGGAGGCCCGTGTGTTGAGAGAGGTCGGACGGCTGGTGCAAGAGACTCCTGCCTGGGCAGTGGAGGTGATGCGGGCGCTGCGAGAAGTCATGCAGCGGGTGGACTTGATGAGCGCGGAGGTAATGCAGCGGGGAGAGCGGCCGGAAGAGCCACGAAAGAGACTGTGTTGGACCTGCAGAGAGCCGGGCCACGTGGCGAGGTGGTGCCGATGCGGTTCCGGGAGACGGACCGGGTATGCGGGACAACGACATGGACAGCAGGGAGCCTGCTGGACATGTAGCGAGATTGGACATCTAGCCAGAGAGTGTCCAAAGGCTGTCGGAGATCGGGGGACAGCGGGAGAAGAGAGACGTGCAGGCGGCAGACAGGTGAGACTCTGCTGGACTTGCCAGTCACCGGAGCACTTGGCCAGGGACTGCACTGAGAGTGTGGAGGCCGGAGGTGAGACGCAGGCTGGGAAGAGCGTGAACAGCCAGAGGGAAGAGAGGGACATCGTCTGCAGCGTTGTTACAGTCGGGAGAGCGACGCTCGTGTCTCCGAGTGAGCGAGAGGGGTTACCGCCGGGGGAACCGGCCCAGCCTAACCGCTATACACCCCCTAACGTTGCACTGCGGAGAGCCGAGGGGAAGATCGACGCCGGTGGTGTTCGCTCTGCTGTCCTCAACCCTGGAGGAGGGGGACGGAAAAACGAGCGAGTGCGAGGCCGGGAGGACGACGCCAGGGTCAGCTGGAGAGTCGACGGGCGCGAGTGGAGACCGGAGGACGAGGATGTCGATCCGGTGCTCGTTCGTGCATTTGCTACTGGAACAAGCAAAAAGGGGGGACCGAAAAGAGTGCTTCAGGGGAATTGGTGAAGCTGGGAAAAGGGGGGATGGAAATGGGGTTTAAAAGAAAAGCTAAGGAAAATGTGGGGGGCTTGTGTTTGAATTGAAATGTGTGAAAAAGAAGGAAATAATGAAAAACTAGACATTATGGAGTGCCTAATGGGAAACTAGACATTATGGGGGTACCTAATGGAAAACTAGACATTACGGAGTACCTAATGAAAACTGGACATTATGACGGGGGTGCTGAAAAGAAAAGACTGGTTGTTGGGGAATTATAATTTGATGTGGTGATGGGAAAAATGTTGTGTTGGTGTGTTTTGGTACAGGGGGATATGTGTGGGTTGTGGGTGTCGACGTGGGCGTCGAGCTAATGTTGGGTGAGGAGTATGTAACGTGTTTGGGTAATCCAGGTATTACCTGTATGTGATGTGCAACCTAAGTGTCTGGATCGCAGCTAGGAACTGATGTGTGTGGGTGTGTTCCTAGGGGGAAGGGGATGTATGTGACCAGCGGCCGGGGCGGAGGCCAGTCAGGCCAGGGTGGGCGAGCTGACCGGGTGGTTTAGAGCTAGCAGCGAAGCTAGCTGCTAGGAGCGTGTATTGTGAAGACAAGAATAAAGAGCCTGTACCAACTTCAAGTCTCCAGTTCCTTGGACGAATACCTACTTCGTTACAGTATCTTTTGAATTCTTTAATAGCACTATTAGCCTAGATTGTGTTAATAACTAATTCTGAGTTAGAATAAATGATGTTCAACAGAATATGAGCCTGAAGTAGGCTAATCAAAGAGTCCCCTAGCTGAATGTTGTCAGACTGCATTGATGAACAGGAGAAATCCACTGGATGAAGTAAGTTACTGATTACTTTTCTGAACATGTAATCAGTAATCTGCAGTGGATTGCATTTTGAAAGAAACCCCTGTCTGCCATGGATTTTCCATAGAGCTAATTCAAGAATGATTATCTCAAAATAGCAGACCTAGAAATGAACCACTTGTTTCTATCCACCTCTATCTGCTCGTTTAGAGATATCACACTAATTGTATCCACGCCAATTCTGCTGCCGTGGAATGGAAATGGGAGCTATTTAATTTGTCATTTCATTAAACAGATGAATGCGCCCTCCGTCCCTCCTGAAGGTCAGAGGCACCACAGGACAGCCGCTCCGCTGCTGGGTAAGAGTCACATATTTTGAATATTTCAAGATTTTACACGCTTCCTTTCTCTTTGAAATTGTGAGAAATTCTTTATTTTAAACTTTTCTTAGGGGGCATTTGACTAGGCCTTTTTTTATATATACCCTCAATATATATGTGCCTTACACTGAACCCCCCCCCCCCCCCCCCCGCTTCCCTCCAAACACTAAAGTTTCTCCCACATGTGTCCGGACAGACCCGCTCTGGGAAATAATCGGAATTCCTCTGCTGATAGTATAATCTACCACTCTCACCATTACAATACACCCGCTGTTCTATCTTAGAGCACACATAAACACACACATGCACGCACACACACACACACACACACACACACACACACACACACACACACACACACACACACACACACACACACACACACACACACACACACACACACAGCCGTCTAACTTCAAACAGCATTATTGGCACAGATCAAATGACACTGCAGCACTCCAAGTCTACAGCAGTGTGTTCGTTAAGAGAGAAGGATGCATTGAACTTGAAGGGAGGGAAACTAGGCGGGAGGTTTGTTAAAGCAGTGATTCTCAATCTTTTTCATATGAAGTAATTCCGTCCACGTTAGAGCCATGGACCCCCATTTGATGAGTTTTTGCCTCTCGGACACAAGTCTGAATATTTTTTTTATTATTAGATATGATTTTTTTTGTCCAGAATTCCACGACAATCTGTATTGTAGGTAGAGAAATAACCATGAAGATATCATCAAAACAGTCGTTCATCTAAACATTCTGGAATTGTGTTAACTTCTTGTAAATCAAATAATGCTGAAGTTTAGCAATTCATCAATTTGCTGGGGCCCTGGCACCCTCTCAAGGAGTCCTGATGGTCCCTAGGCCCCCACATTGAGAACCACTGTGTTAAAGCCCTTCACTCACTGCCCTTGCCACACCTCCTCCTGGCCAACATATCAGATGCTGTACCACCACCGCGTCACAGCCATGTCATGTGACCATTCAATCAAAAAATAAGCCAGAACAGGTGCCCTTTTGTCTTCCCACCGCACAGGCTTTGGGTTTCCTCTGGATGCACGAGCGCCGCAGCGTTTTTGGCATCGATGCTCCAGACTTTTTTTAAAGGCTTGTATTTGTTCGGGATTATCGCGCAATTTCCTTTAAAGCGGAAAATCAACCGTAAAAAACAACAACACTTTGACACCGTTGCAGCTATTGGCGACGTGCCTTATTGCATTTCCGAGCCCGTCCTGTTGTTTGCTGGTGTTTTATTTCCATGGATAAGTGGCCAAATGTAGCGCTGCTGCTACAATACAACAGAGTCTGATAGCAGGAGACATTTCAGCCATGTACAGGACAGTCAAGTCAAGATAGCGCTATCTTGCTCTTAGCATGATATCGTTGGTGCTCTCTCCTCCTACACGTATGACCACAGCTGAATGCAACAATCTGGGGGTGGGGGTCTTTGAAAGTAATTCTGGGAAATGTAGGAATAGCAACCACTAACTGAAGTAGGAGTAGCTGAGGCAAGTTGAGGGAAAGGGTGCTACAAGAAAGTGGATTGCAACACAAATGAAACCACTGAACATCTCAGACTGATTCTATAGATCTGCGGAAGAGTATCTGAGGGTGGATCGTTTTCTGTTGAATCGATGCAGCACAGTGTCAGTGTGTCACCTTTGACCCCGGCTGGCTGCCCTCTATTTTTGCAGCAGCATCTCCCCCCGGTGGCACCTGTAAGCTCCCGCGCGGGCAGCCTTTTGTGGAATGCCAGAGAGACAGAGGTGGGGGAGGAGGAGAGGCGGAGGACAGGAGCAGCCAGGGAATAGAGTGTAATAATAACACAATGGGTGGAGAGGGTGGAGGGCGAGGAGGGCGAGGGAGGACAGAGACAGAGCAAATAAAGAAAAGGGAGGCAATGAAAGGAGAGAGAGAGAGAGAGAGAGAGAGAGAGAGAGAGAGAGAGAATGGGGGGGGGGGGGTTGCCTCTGTGCTTAGCCATGGCCTTCAGTGGCTGAGTTCCTGTTGTTTCGGGGTGGGAGTTTCCCCTCTCCATGCGGGCCGAGGGAAACAGACAGAGGATGTCTTTTTCCTGGCTGAACCAAGAATGCCCGGGCCTCTGGGTCTTTCCTCTTTTCGTGTGTGTGTGTGTGTGTGTGTGTGTGTGTGTGTGTGTTTGCGTGTGTGTGTGTGTGTGTGTGTTTGTGTTTATATACATTTATTATGCACACGCAAGAGTGTTTATGCTAATGATATGAACCGCTGTCCCTTTCTCCCCAGGCGCTCTTGGCCACTGTTTGGCTGACGCATCGGCATAAACAGTGGACATTTCTGGAGAGAGGCGCTCTGTGAAAAACATTCCTTACGGCACAGGGATGCCCCCCCCCCCCCACACACACACACACACACACACACACACACACATTCTCTCCCACTAGGGATGCACAATATTGGATTTATTTTTGCCGATATCCAATATGCTGAAATTTCCCAACTCTTCTGGCTGATTGCCGATACCGGTATATGCGCGCATTTTCCCCCACCTAATTTTAGAGAATTTCAAGTCTCTCCTGTAGTGGAATTAACACCCACATTATTCTGTCTACTGTATTCTGTGTATTCTGTCTTCTGTCTACACATTCACTGAGCAAAATAAGAAAATTATTTCAACATGCCATATTTTTTTATTTATGTAACATTTTCTTTCAACTAAATTGTAAGATTCATCTTGCGTAAACAGGCTTGGATGATGCTCTCCTGAGAGAACCCTGACAATAGCTTATAGAGTTATTTTATGCCATTTTATCGGCCTCTATCGGTCATATCGGCAGAAATGTTAATCTCGGGCCGATGGCGATATTTCATATTAAAGGCTTTATCGGCCGATATCGATGGCATCCCTATCTCCCACCCCTTATTGAGACTGGCAGGACTACACCTCCCACACGTCCCGACATGCTCCCCTTCAAATCGGGGGCGGGGGCCGTAAATCCCGTCAGCCAATGGCTTTGTGTCTGGGGGAGCCCGTGGTCGGTGTGTTGCGCGGCAGCTGTCGTCAATGGCAACAGAGGTTTTCAGGGAAGCATGAGCAGGACAGCTGGCAGAGGGTCCCTTGTAGACCTCTGCCTGGAGTCACATGGTCCTCTTTCTGACCAATCCCGGCGCTTCGCCCTCCTCTCTCCCTCCTCTCTCCCTCCCTGCTTCTCTCTCATTCGCTCCCTCTGCCCTCGCTTCTGCTACAATGAGAGGGGGGAGGGGAGATGTGAAGGGAGGAGGGAAGTGGAGAGAGAGAGAGAGAGATGGAGGGAGGGGATTGAGGAGGATGGAGGAAGGGGGGCGAGGCAAGGGGCCAGCTTACACAGCGAGGGAAAGAGCTCGAGAGCGAAAACAGAGCGGGAGTCTCTCTCTCTCTCTCTCTCTCTCTCTCTCTCTCTCTCTCTTTCTGTGTGTGTGTGGTTGTAGTTTCTCTGTGAGATAGGTGAGGATTCCACGCGCCAGCCTCCACCCCGAGCAGCAGGAGAAGGACAGAAGACAGAGGGTGAAAGAGGAGTGTTTGCCTGGATGTGACACAGAGACAGAAGGAGAGAGGAGAGAGAATCATGCCTCTTCGGAGAGCCTGTGCAGCGGTCGGTGGCCACGCTGCCTCGCCTGCGTGAGGATCGGATCGCCGTCGGGAATACCGGACCAGGAGCGCCGAAAAGGAGCAGAGAGGACAGCGGGGACAGTCGACCTGGGCCGGCGATATCGTGCCATGACTGGGACTGCCGGGAGGAGGGAGGAGGCTCGCTGAAACCATGGAGCAGGTGAGGATGGAGAGGAGGAGAGAAGGGCGGGACTGAAGGGGACCGGCATGTAGTACACTTTACTGACACAAAACACACACAGCAGCATCCATCATCCTGACCGCCCCCAGGCACAAGCACACAGCAAACAGCACAGCATGCGGCTTCTCCTGCGATGTGTTTGCTGATGACTCCCCACCCGGCAGGAAGGCTTTTGATATGGGAGAGGAGAGGAGAGGAGAGGGGTGAACCGCCACCGGCAAGTCAGAGGCAGGCCTCTGGAGAGATGACACAGCTCGACATCACCGGCCTATGTCTCCTTGACACTAGAGATCAGATCAGCAGCAAGGACAGTCAGGAGAGATGGGAGGGAAGGACAGGGGAAGAAGAGAGGGGTGTGGCCGCGTTCGCCGGGTCCTCCATGACAATCCATCTTCACTGGATCTGTGTCATGTAGCAATTAGCACCCGATAGCCCAATATCAGTGTGTGTGGAGGGAGGGGAGGTTTGGGCTTCAGTCAGGGCCTTGCTGCTGTGTGTGGTTCCACAGCTGGGACGTCACACATGCAACAGGGTTCTTCTTTAGGAACTAGCTCCCCGGCCAGGGCAGCGTGTGTGTTCTGAGCGTGTGCTCATTCATACAGGTGCAGATGAGTGTGTCCACTGCATTGTCACAGTGTGTGTTCATGTCACCGGGTCTGTCATCCCTCTTCTTTGTACCTGGTCCGCTTGTTTACTTTCACCTATGAGAGCGGGACGTGTGAGGGGTTACATGCGAGGACGCAGGACAGGGATATTTCATGATTTGCCCACTCCACTCATTTAGTATGTTATGGAAAAGACTCATAGAAATTTGGTGTGGAAACTGTCAAGATGACATGTCTTAATTGCTAAACAAATCAGATTTTCTTTTCAAAATGCAAAAATAATAATAATAATAATAATAATAAAGTTCTAAATTAATTTGACACACTAAATATCAGACTTACATAGGATCGCTGCACATATTATTGAAATCGAAGTTGTTTTGAATCCAATAGTATAGTACCAAGCATTTGATATAACTCCTTGTAGTTTTTGAGATACAGCCATTTCTGTATCTGTATCATACCATATTAGTTGTTAGTCACATGGGGGTTTACTCATTTGATCATGTTTCACAAAAAGACTATTGTAAATACAGGTTCTTATGAACCCCTTGTGACTAACAACCAAAAAAAAGGAGGTTAAGAAAACTTGCGCTGCAGCCTCATACTTTGACCGGTTTGAAAAGTCTCAATGGATTTGTGCTTAGCTCAGCGAGTACTGTAACTGCTGTAAAGGGAATGAAAAAATTCCACTGTGGACATGAATGGGTTAAAAATCTTTAGTAGCAGACTGTTAGGATTGTTTGTGAGTGTTCAGTGAGTTTTACAGTGTGTTGTGATGCTTGCCAGTATTCTAGTTATTGGGTGTTAGCCCTGCTGGAGGCTGTCGGCTGCTGCCTGGTAGTTGAGGTGGGTGATGAATGGTAGGAGGAGAGCTGTGAGCCCCCCTGCCCCCCCCCCCCCCCTCCTCGACACTTTGGCCGAGTATCTCCTGGACATTGATTACCTCATCCCCCCCGTTCCCTCCCTCCCCCCTTCTCTTCTTCTGTTTCCTTGCATCCCCTCCTCTCCTGAAGTAGTGGTGTGAGCAGCAGGTTTTTTTTAAGGGGTGGTGGGTGGTGGTGGTGGGGGGTGGTATTCTCGGACACCCCAACCCTGCCCCTCTCCTCTCCTCTCCTCTCCTCTCCTCTCCTCTCCTCTCCTCTCCTCTCCTCTCCTCTCCTCTCCTCTCCTCTCCTCTCCTCTCCTCTCCTCTCCTCTCCTCTCCTCTCCTCTGGGTGAATTATGCATGTGTGTTCCACAGGGGAACATCTTCTGTCTGTGTCCTCCTCTGTCCTCTCAGGTCGGGGTGACGTTAGCCCCCCAGTATAGCAGAGGTGATGTCATCACTGCTGCCAGCCAGACTGTGTGTGGGGAATGGGCGGTAGGGGTGGAGTGGGAGTACATGACGTGTGTGTGTGTGTGTGTGTGTGTGTGTGTGTGTGTGTGTGTGTGTGTGTGTGTGTGTGTGCGTGCGTGCGTGTGCGCGCATTTGAATGCGTGCACCTGTGTGTGTGTGTATGTGTGTGTGTGTGTGTGTGTATGTGTGCGCGCGCGCGCGCCTGTGTGTGTAGTATAGTGTACCTACATGTTTGTTTATGTGAATGTGTTGTTTATTGACTGACCTAATTTCAGCAAATGGGAGGCCTTGGGCAATAACACAGAGCCTCGCAGCTTTCTTAAGAACATGGAAATGACACACTCGTGGGTCATGACCTCAATTTTACATACACACAGAGTAGCAGTTCACAGTTCACAATCTACATGCATGAGGGGAAACGCCATGTTGCTTACCAGCAGAATCTCACCAAGCAGGAAATAAAACACTATTTATAAAAGTGTGCAGCAGTGCTGAAATGCTGACATGGCGGCGTGGCCTTGGTGCAGGGTAAGGGGGCGTGGCCTCGGTGCAGGGTAAGGGGGCGTGGCCTCGGTGCAGGGTAAGGGGGCGTGGCCTTGGTACAGGGTAAGGGCCGGGGCAGTGTCATTTTAATAGATGGACCATACTGTGATGTAATTGTCAAATATGATTAGAGTACTTCCTGCCAGACACGTGACCCGTGTGTATTGTCCTTTAGAGACAGAGAGGCAGAGAAGCTTTATCTCTGCTGCTGTTTCCTGCCATGTGTGTGTTTACCCTCATGTGGCCTCATTCGCTCTGCCTTTCAGGATGATTGGGGATACATCTGAGACACATGTAAGGATGTGCTGTCATTTGGCAGTGTAAACACACACTAACATGGCTGCAGTAATGTACTGTCCGCTGTAAACAGAAGCATGCAGTGTTTACTATTGGAAGGGAACAGCTTCATACTACTCACACAGCACACCCCAGATAGCAGAGGTCTCTGGGCCGCATCCATTCCACTTGAAAGCCTTCTGATCCAGCTGTTGTACACACACGGTTTAAGCTGACGTGCGGGCGGCCCGGCCCAAACCCAAATGTGGTGTCAGGTCCTGTTTGGGCCAGTCCTCCATTACTCTGTCGAAAGCGCCCAAAATTTGAAATTTAAATTTGACACAGGTTTGATTTGGGACAAACATACATCTTGGATGTTATCCGCAAGCACCAACCCTGAAAGTGGACTGGTATAATTACGTGGAAAAAGTGGGTGTCGACATTTGGGAAATTCATGACAATTAGCCTATACCCAGATCTCTGGAATGGAAGGTCGTATTGATTTGCAACTGAAACAGGCGTGTTCAGCACCCTGAATAACTTGAATAACGGAAATTGGTTCCATGTTGATCCGACGTTCAGAAGAAAAGTTATCCAAGATTAAAAAACACAATTTTAATTACATCACCAAGCAGCATCTGTGTTAGCTGTTCTTTTTGTCTCATTCTGTTTTCCATAGCTGTGCAAGGACAGTCACACAGATACTACAGCACACACACGCACGCACGCATGCACACACACACACACACACACACACACACACACACACACACACACACACACACACACACACACACACACACTCACACACACACACACTCTCACTCACTCAGTGATAAGGAGGGCAGTGGCCCAGTGAGCGACAGGAAGTGGATGGTTATATAAAGTGTCTGTGTGGGTGTATCAAGGGCAACCGTGGGCCAACTCTCTCACACTAGGAGGAAGAGACTTTCTGCACCTCTCCACACTGCACACATGATGTGAGCATCCTCAGTGGAGGCATCCACACTCCACACATGATGTGAGCATGCTCAGTGGAGGCGTCCGGCTTTATATAGACCTTTATAAAGCACAGACCCTGATGGTCTCTGATGGTTATCTGCCCTGGCGGGACCCGCTGCTTCGCAGTCTGAGTCAGTCGAGCCTGTCCCATCAATAGTCATAAGGCGGACCTGGGCAGGGCTGCAGTGACCATGTGACCTCTGTGCTGGACCTGGAGTCAGACAGGAACAGGCTATTCTCTGTCTGCTGCGTCAGCCTGAGAGCCATGAGGAAAGTTACAGCAGGGGCGTCTGCCTGGTAGTAGAGACCCGGGTTCAATTCCCTGCAGCGGTACTTCCGGCTTGGTCAGACGTTCCTACAGACACACAATTGGCCGTGTCTGTGGGTGGGAAGCCGGTGGGGTATGTGTCCTGGTTGCTGCACTAGTGCCTCCTCTTGTCAGTCAGGGTGCCTGTTTGGAGGGAGGGGAACTGAGGAAGCATGTACCGGTACTAGTCTACAACTCTCCCCAGATGGGGGTGGAGCAACGATTGGAACAGCAGGGGGAATTGGTCAAGTACATTTGGAGAGAAAATTTAAGAAAAAAATCTGAAATACTTTTTTTTTTTTTTTTTAAGTTCAAGCTGGATCACAGAGTTGCCAGGGCAGAAAGAGAAGGCCACGTTAGTAAAGAGTAACTTGCAGAGATAATGTTGTCCCCAGACATCATGTTAAGCTCCGTGTTTCTTAATGGCTCTTCAGGGAAAAACAAACTATGTTATGGCAGGAGAGGGAGTTCCCGATGCTGTCAGCAGAGCGGCGCTGATGTGGACGTCGTAGCGCTGTTGTGTTTATGTCGCTGTCTGAGCACGACTCCCTGGAGGCCTGGTTTGAGCGGCAAGGCGACATATACTGTATGTGTAACTGTCATGTGTGTGTATTTGTGTGTGTGTGTGTCTGTGTGTCTGTGTGTGTGTGTGTGTGTGTGTGTGTGTGTGTGTGTGTGTGTGTGTATGTGTGTGTGTGTGTGTGTGTGTGTGTGTGTGTGTGTGTGTCTGTGTGTGTGTGTGTGTGTGTGTGTGTGTGTGTGTGTGTGTGTGTGTGTGTGTGTGTGTGTGTGTGTGTGTGTCTGTGGCTCTTAGCCAGAGTTATCTGGCAAATTGTTTTGTCTGTTTCCCATAGATGTGACTGAAATGGAATGCAGTCAAAATTAGCTCAGAGCAAGGCAGCCATACAGACCCAGGGGGTGAAACTGTGTGTGAGAGATTGTGTCTGTGCATGTATGCATGTGTCGGTGTGTGTGTGTGTGTGTGTGTGTGTGTGTGTGTGTGTGTTTGTGTGTGTGTGTGTGTGTGTACGTTGTGTGCGGTGTGCGCGTACATGCGTGTGTGTGTCTCATAGTGGAACAGGTGGTCTAATCTGACGCCCCACCCATGGCACCCCGGGGCCCCCTGCTCTACGGCCCTCCAGTCTTTGGACTCTTAGGAATTTCTCACTCCTTTGTGGTGAGCGGTAGAGACTGAAGGACTTCTGCCGCTCTCAGAGAATGGAGCGTGACGGAGAAAAGAGTTTATATATGTGCTTCTAAATGGAACCGGAACACATATTGATCGACTCACCCGGGCAGAGAGCTGCTCCGTGTCCTCTGACCTGCTCGTTTGTTTTGGGAGGCGGAGTTATAATGAAAATCAGCCATGCTAAGATAGACATAGACTGTTTCAGCTGCTATTGGATGAGGCAGCTCTCGGGGGACATGTGGGGGACACGCTCTCAGGGAGCTCTGTATTGACCGCCCTCACCACCATTATAATGTCTCTGCTTCTGCTGTGCAGGGCGGGACATCGCTCTCTGAGGGTTTACGCCCCAACTAGATGTTTCTCACTACAGCACTTTGAATGTAGGCCAGCAGAATCAGTATCATTCTTTAGATCACTTCTTCAACTCGTTTTTATAGACTTGCTTTTATGTGACGTCTTTTATCCTCTGATTTTTACTATTACGTCGTTTCTAACTACTAATCTTGTCTTTATATCTTGTGTTCCTTCTTGTTTTTACTTGTTTTAATCTATTTCGTGAGTATAGTATTCCTATTGAAATAATTGTTAAAACAATGATTAATAATACAGTAGTAGTAGTAGTAGTAGTAGTAGTACTCAGACAGTGAGCCCATATGCGGAAAAAGTAAAGAAGAGAACAACATTTCCTATGTACTTGAATATGTTTCAAAATATCTGTTTCAAAATATGCAAAAATGTGTTTGTACATGCAGATGAGATTAATTGGAAATATCTTTTGAGCAATGAATGTCCTCTAGATGTATTGTAAGTACATTTTTGGCTCATGTATTTGTATATCTTGAAGCATATCTAAACATCTTCTGAGGTAAATTTCATATTAATCTAAGTTTTTGCAGTATGGAGATGTACAGTAGTTCATGTGGTAGTGTAAAGAGGAAGATCTGTGTGTTTGCATGTGAGGGATGTTAGCACTGGGCCGGCGCATGCTCTTAATTCAAGCCCTCTTCAATTGTCAGCCAGGCAGTAGCCTATTGGTAGATGGCTGAAGGCAGACAATGGGCAGCTTGTCCTGGGACAGAAACTAGGGCACCCCTCTCCAGGAAGTAAACAGCTCCTGTTCTGCTCAGGAGGTTTGGACCTCCAGCATCATGCACTTAGGTGGGTGGGGGGTGGTGAGGTATGGGGATGGCAGGCGCTTTCTCCCTCGGGGGGTCAACTTGCTGTGAACTTTTCCAGTTAAAGTCCACCCCATGTCAGGGATACACTGGAGGAGCTGGCTGATGAAACAGGATGAGAGCAGCTCTAAGCAGTGATAAATGGGACGAAACAGAAGGGTGCGTTTTATGAAGCAGCCGTCCAATTAGGCGACCCGCCGGCCGTCGGCTACCGGGTCGGTCCAATTTAACCTAATGGGCCGGTCTGCAGCGCCCAGCTCGTCATGTTTTGACATCAACCCATGACCTCGGTCTGTATCTCTTGGTTTGGTGTGAGAGCTTCCTCCACCTCCAGGGCCTTCAGCAGCATCCAGGTGCTGTCTGAAGATGTCAGTCGTCTGGGATGGGCAGCCTGCGTGTTTCATTACCTCCATCATGATCCAGGCCATGGAGCTGCCCTACTGTTAGCGGGCACTGCAGCTGCATAGCTGTAATGTACTGTAGGCTCAGGCTGCATGATGCGCCACTGACCTGCTAGCCTACTTTCCTCTACTACTGAAGGCTCGACTGAAACTGAGCATGCTCGCGTTCCACAAGAGACGCAGTTGAATCAGACGGTGATTGAAACTGCACATGCGTATCCAGACTGGAGATTAGAAGTGATTTGGAATGGATTCCATCTTGCTTTGAGCACCGTCACTACCCTCTGTATCACTTCCCTCTTTGCCCTCTCTTCCAGCCATTGTAACGGCATTGCTCGGACATGGAGATGATCCCTTAAGACACACAGCAGTGTAAAGGCTGTCCAGGCTCGCATGTTCAGGACAGAACGTACTATTCCTCCTTCATGTTACTCAGTCAGCGTTCCGCCACGTCTCCGGCTCAGGTTGCATCTGTACCGTATCTAGACTCTATAAATCCTCGATAAAGCCCACCGATGGGGGATAAAATGAAACAATTTCCCACAGATCTGTGTCTGAGGAGAACTTGGTGTCTCATTCCCCACCCATCTGGCTGTTCCTTGCAAGTGCTGAGCCCCCTTGTGGCATCCGAGTGCAATTGTAGGTCAATCATATCTATGTTGAGAAGGGATTGTGGATTATTTATTGAGGGAAATAAATCTCTGCAGTGGGCAGCTAAGGAGCAGATGGTCATCCTTTTGCACAGCTCAATCTAGAAGAAGCAGATGTTTCTCTATTTTGTTGTTTACACTGACGACAAGGCGTGTTTGAGAAATATGTAATCCTCTTTGTGAGGATCACAATAGAAACAAATTAACAGTTTGTGGTCGTGTGAATGTATATCACTATTGATTATTTAAAAAACAATGTCCTCACTCACAGGGATATGCTTGAATACTTTTCAAATTTAAATGCATAGCAGTAGGTAATACAATTAACATGTTTCTCCACTTTTTGCCAGCGTGTTTTTATTTTAAAATAATAATTTCAGAGTGTTTCTGTGAGTATGAACATTCCTTTTTAACTGGTAAGTCAGTGAGTACCCAGTCTGTATTTATAAGGTTTAGTTCAGCAATACCAATCTTTTGTTCACTGTAATCTTACTCCTGTCTATGATTTTGACTCTGGCCGGCTGTTACTAAAATTATAATTAGGCTATATGATACATACAGTTGCGTTCAGGCTGGGGTGAGCAGAATGTGATTGCACTGATGGTTGGCTAGACTCAGAGGAGAGCGGTTAGAACCTTAAAACCTCATCAAAGCATTCCCCCCATGTGGCCGTCTTTCTTCCAAAACCAAGCAGAACCCTCTCCTCTAAGGCCGTGTCTAGACAAACTTATCTCTGAGTTTTTAGGCCAGGGGAAATGCTCGGATTAAGATATGATCCCTCGGACATACAGGATTATTCAGTTGACTGTATATACTGTAAGTGTAGCTTAAGGCTATTGTTGTACCACAAATGCCCAGGGGATCTGTATTGGCCATACAGTGCTATCCTTAAATCAGTAGGCTATTATTAGATTTTTTATTTTCCCATCACCACTATCCCTGACGGTCCACAAGGATGAAATTAATAGGCAAATGAAGTCCATGGTAGAAATCGATACTGCCATTATATGTTTTAGACTTCATATAAATCATATTGATAAATGATAGTCTTTGTATTAATAATACACTTGTGGTAAACAGTGGTTTAGGTTCTCACACAGACTATTCTTTGGCATGGCAGGGCAGCATAGATATTACAACTGAAGTTTTATTGCAAAATGATCTGTACCTCTTGATAAATGTGACCCCCCCCCCCCCCCCCCCCCCCGCCCGACACCGGCCAAGTGGATGCCAGCATGAAAGTAAATGCCCCAATTGAATACCACTGAGATTTTGCATCCAAACTAGTAACATATTTGGGCATGCAACCATCTGTGCTATTTAAATATTGTTTTTCTCTCTCTTTTCTTTTTCCAGGATGAATAAATAGTGTCGAAAGCCTTCTATTGTACTGCA
Source organism: Poromitra crassiceps (assembly GCF_964638095.1). Classification (NCBI taxonomy): domain Eukaryota; kingdom Metazoa; phylum Chordata; class Actinopteri; order Beryciformes; family Melamphaidae; genus Poromitra; species Poromitra crassiceps. The sequence continues at coordinate 20,488,324 of NC_139644.1, read as the reverse complement.
CCTACAGCCTCCTTTGTGTACTGCACCTACAGTCTCCTTTGTGTGTCAGTGAGATATTTTAGGATGCTCCTGACTCATCAGTGACCAGCAGAGAAATCGGATGTAGACACGCAATAAATATCTCAGCCAGGTATCCAATAACTGGTCATACCCAGCGTCTCCTTCCCGAACATAGCTTGAAGATACACTTTGTGCATACCATACAGCTTGTTTCCATTGTCCCATAACCCAACCCCCCCCCGCCCCACCACCCGCCGCCGCAGGATGTGATGCGTGTGACGGGATGCTGTGAGCTCTGAAGGTAAAGAGGTTACAGACACATAGTGGGCAGCAGGAAGGAAGCGTGCGGAGCTACTACTGGAACTATGAGCCTCTGTTTATTCCCCCCTATGTCTCTCAGATGACAGTTAGGGGAAGAGGAGAGGTGCGAGGGGCGCTGACCACAGGGACGTCCTTTCAAGAATGTGTGCGTTTCTAGTAACAGCCAATATTTATAGCAACAGCGGAATAACCTGGGTGTGATTCACCTGTTGTCGTCTGGAGCGTTGCGGAACAGAGCGGAGACTTGGAGAGGTTGAATCGGTGGTCAGATTGCGACACCTGAACATCATGTTATCCTTAGAGTTAGACTCTGAAGGGGGCTTTTCTTCTCTTTGTTCCTTTATCTCAAACGCTACCACATGGCCTCTGTAATCAGCGCCCGCCATGTTAAGAGCCTGCGTCTGTGCCAGAAAACAAAGCCACACCAAGCGGAGGTCCAGCAGTTCATCTGTGTTTGTGGATGAGATAGTTTTATCGGCTTTTGGAGTGAAATAGAGCTTCAATTTGTGCTGCTGGGAGATGTTTGACAAAAGGCTGACGTACCAAGTCCAGTCAATAAGAGCTGTTTTGACTTTGAGTAGATGCGCCGACATTGAAAACGTGTGTAAATATCACACCACAATGAAAGATGCCTGCATCGTTAATGAGGACCTAAATATCTCTATGACGTCAGTTCGAAACCATTTCCAAAGGTGTTTTGTGAAAATCTTGAGCTTGTTCTTGGTTGACGTTCAACTTGGCCAAATTATGAAGTGAACAGAACACACACGTCACACACACGCCTACTGTATAACAGACCCCACGGCACACCTACTGTATAACAGACCACCACACGGCCATTCAATTCAGCCCTTCATCTCTCTATGCATATCAGGAGTTTGTTTTTCAAGAAATGGTGTTGTGTCTTTTCTCAGTGAATGCCATACTTGTTACGTGGAGGCTAAGTTTGCTTGACCTCAGTGAGTCATTCTCACCAGTATCTCGTCCAGCTCAATGTCCTCCTCAGCAGCCAAAGCTCTCTAATGATGACCGGCCTCTCTCTCTCTCTCTCTCTCTCTCTCTCTGTCTGTCTGTCTGTCTGTCTGTCTGCCTGTCTGTCTGTCTGCCTGCCTGTCTGTCTGTCTGTCTGTCTGTCTGTCTGTGTCTCTCTCTCTGCCTGTTTGTCTGTCTGTGTCTCTCTCTCTGTCTGTCTGCCTGACTCTCTGTCTTTCTATCTGTCTGCCTGTCTTGCTGTCTCTCTGTCTTTCTATCTGTCTGCCTGTCTCTCTGTCTTTCTGTCTGGCTGTGCTGTGCTGTGCTGCACCAGTCGTGTCCACAGGCGCTCTGTTGTGTCCCGCCTGCAGGAGAATGAGCGGGGCAGCTGCAGGAGAGAAGGGGGATTACAGTCCAATGTAGCGTAAGGAGTGAGGGGGTCAGGGTGACGCTGGGGGGCAGCAGGTCAGTGGAGTGAAGACAGAAAAGTGTAGAGATTAGAGTTAGACCATTAGTTCAGGTTAGGCTTTTATTATATCATTATGGATATTAGATATGAGGCAGTCATGTTGTCCATCTTCAATATGATATCCCTGACCAGTGACCACAGCTAATAACGCTCTATAAAAGCTGCCATAACATTTTATTTTGGGAGCTGCTAAGCCCCTAAAAGACTTTCATTAGTACAAGGTTTAATGGAGACTTTTAGGGGCACTTCATCATGGCATGAATGCTGTTTCCACCCTGCCAAGAATACAGTGGTGCTGGAAATACGGGATCCTTGTAATTTTGCGGAATTCCTTGGAAAATAGCCAAAGTTGAGGGCACTGAATATCAGGTGTTGCTATTGGCTTGTGGGGATAAAGAGTGGCAGGGCAGAGACACTGCGACTGGGAGGAGAATTGGGATGAGGACGGGTGCAGGTCAGGATGGACCCGAGGGAGCGCTGCAGTTGTTACCGCCTCAATCCTCCATCGAAGCCGTATTAAGATGTCCACATGCCACCAGCACCATGCCTGCCTGTCTGTCTGACTGACTGTCTGTCTGTTTATATATGTACAGTATGTCTGCCTGTCTGTCTGCCTGTGTGTGTGTGTGTGTGTGTGTGTGTGTGTGTGTGTGTGTGTGTGCTGCCTGGTCAGCTGTTTCCTCCTCTCTGTGCCAGTTGTCCAGGCAGACAAAGAGGACTCCTCCCGTCACGGCAAGAGAGAGAGAAGGGGGGGGGGGGGGGATTTACGGCTCTCACTGGAATCAATGCAGGCTGAGGACACCCCCATCACGACCCCCCCCCCCCCCCCACACACCCCCCGTCTCCCCACAACCCCCTTCAAAGGAGTGCCACAGGAGCCTCTGTGTCAACAGGCAGCCAGAGACAGACAAAGTGTCAGATAGTCAGATACATACATCTCACTCACATCCACAAATACCCACACCTCTCCCTCACTCATCACCAGTAATATCCTCATCTCACTCGCACACACACACATACGGTCGTGTGTATTGCGTGTGTATAAGTGATCAACAATAAGCAGCTGAGCATTATTGGTTTTAAGCCTGAGCATTATGTTAACATACTTGCATTAACGCAGATATTCCCATAAGCTCATGCTACACATTTCTCCGGCACCCGACTCCAACTGCCCTCCGAGCAGCTCCTTTGCCCTCGCGCCGGACGCATTTCACGCCGGCAGGCCCGAGACGGCGATAATCGTCCGGCGTTATTCCATCTGAGACGAGGTCAGAGAGGGAAGGTCATCCTCAGAGCTCCAGAGCAGGAGGGATGGAGATGGCTCAGCAGGGCCTGGCACACTGCGTCCGCTTGGCTCGCAGCAGCGAGAGATATGGCACCGAGCCTTCCGGGGATAGTGTGGCCTGTGTGTCTAAATGGACTGCTGCAGACTCAGAGGAGGCTCACACTAAATGATGATGACAAGATCTGGCAGCAAAAGCTCCTTGGACCGAAAGTGAGTCTAACCGAGAGGAGCGACGCAATAACTGGAGGGAAGTGGAGTGAAACAGAGGAGATAGGAAGGAATGAGGAGGGG
>NC_139644.1:20264986-20479986 GCF_964638095.1 Poromitra crassiceps | reverse complement strand
TCAGTTATTGTGTGTTGGAAAGTTGTTCTTCTCAAAAACGAATCCCCAGTCTCATTCCACGCCGCCTCTTGCTGCATCGAGAGGTGGAGAGGCTGTCAGGCTGGACGGGACGTCCAAACAGGGATGGATGGATGGATTTTAGTCAGATAGGCCCACGTGATTTGCTGGCTGAATTAATGGACTCCTCTGCGAAGTCCACTGAGCTCACATCTTGCTGACAGACTTGCATCACTTTACCTTGGCTTTCTGCTGCTTGTCTTCAATACACAAGTCTCTGACATGAGAACAAACTAGCAAACGGTTAGGAGTGAAGGGGGAGTTCTCCTCAACAGTGGTGTTTGGTGTAGTGGTACTAAACCGCTGGAAAAAGCATGACATCCACTCATTGATCATACGATGTCATCATCACCACAAAACCAATTCAAAGTCGCAAAAATCCTCAATGTATGCGTTTTACTGTTTGACTGTGAATTTAAGTTATGAAGTTGTTATACAGTCGAAAAAAGTAGAATAAAACAGTTCTGGTGGGTTCTGGGTTTATAATCTACTATAGAGCTTTGCTCTTAAGGCAAAATGAACAGAAAAGACGAGATGTAAGGGAGCCTGGTAAAGGCTTTTGATGATTTATAATACCCAGCTCATAGTGTTTGCTTTGCTGAAAGCCTTGTTAAAGAAGGTCCAGTATGCACAGACGGTACATATAATTGCTCGTCGTGGTACATGTAAGAGCCCGCCCCATGCAGAGCAGTGCAGCACTGATGTGTCATAGTTGGGTCATGAGGTAACAGGTTGTCCCTCTGGGCTGCACACAGGCGATGGTCCGCTGGTGTCTTTGATACTGGGCTAGTGATGTTTAACTGTGTATCGTCTCCACAGAGGTCCGGCTCTGATCTGCTTTGACTTGACCTCAGAGGGTCCCTTGGCGCTCTTTGTGTCTGTGTGTGTGTGTGTGTGTGTGTGTGTGTGTGTGTGTGTGCATACCGTATTTGGCATTTAAATTTGTTTAGCTGACTTTCATATAACTATGTTTTGAATGCCAGAAATACAGTGTTCTGCATTGTGCATACATTGTATGCCTATTGCCTTTGACACAAGCCAGACTGATAAAAGGTGTGTGTGCGTGTGTGTGTGTGTGTGTGTGTGTGTGTGTGTGTGTGTGTGTGTGTGTGTGTGTGTGTGTGTGTGCGTGTGCGCATGCACGCACACACACACGCGCACGCGCACTGTTCTGTGCGTGTGTATTAGGGGAAGTGCCCAGCTCTGATTATTTGTTTAAGCTTGATAATTTTGTAATGTCTGTAGTAGCTCGCTTTTATGTTAAAATATGTTTTGCATGTCAGAAGTAAAGCGTATTTACAAGGCTCTGCAATGCAATGTACAGTACATTACACTGACTGTAATGTGCACATAGCTAAGGGCTTTAATACAAAGTCAGACTGATAAAAGCTGGAAAAAAAAGAAGACCACATGAATCTGTAGTTCGTATGGTGTAGTGTGTAGTGACTCTGAGTTGTGTGTGTGTGTGTCTGTTTGACAGGGTTATGAGGTTATGTTTACCTGAGTCTCTTTGCTGTTTGTGTGGTCTGTCCCGTGTGCTCGTAATATCGGATGGTGTGTCGCAACATCACCCGGAGCTTATCAGCCTCCCCCCTCTCCCCCCTGTCTTGGAATCTGTGGTTTTGTTTGCATGTATTTTCCTACCTACCTTCAGTCCTCCTAGCTTCCTCATGCAGAGCTTCTCCTCCTCTGCTGTGGCTGAGCTTAGCCCCTCCAGCACAGATGAGAAGCTTTTCCTCCTCTGTGGTCACACTTCAATCAAAGCTCATATATGTCGGTGTAATAGACCTGCACATGGCCCTTCAAACACGACACATTCACTTTTATCTTTTCAAATTTCCACTTTTATAAAGCATAGCCATGTAGTGAAAATGCAGCCTCTCTGTACTAAATGTGTAACAACTGCTGTGCGCACCCACAAAACTCTCTTTTTAATTAGCAGCAACCCATAAAAATCAGTGTGAAGTGTCTGCGATAACCGACCAGTACGACTCTCTCCGTCTTAACAGTTAGCACATGTCTCTGGTTACAGAGCGGGCTGCTCTCGCTTCTGACCCCAGCTGCTTCTCTCCTCTCAGCCCCTGACCCATTTCATACCTGACCTTTGACCCCGCATGTCAGCCAACACCCTACTCTCATATAGCCAGAGTCAGACCTTTCTCCTCTCTTCATTCCACTTGTCTCTGGCTCGAGAAAGACACACATTAGTGATAGTCATGGTGGTATATGTTCTGCAAAGAACTGACATTGATAAGAAGTGAAAACTAAAAGCTAGCTATGCCTCTGCCATTTTGGCCTGAGGAGACTGCTGTAATGATGCCAGTAAAACGTCCCGCCTACAAAGTGGCAAAAGTAGCTCTATCGAAATGGCCTGTGTTCTTCCCTGGTCATGGTGTGTCTCTATTATCATGGTTCGGTGCCATTGCGTTTTCAAGCCAAAATGGCGGCAGCACTTTTGTCAAAAAAAGCAGAGTTTCGTCACTTGCCTACTCTTTGGCAGAGGTCCAGGTTTTCTCTTGATATGAAGGGACAGAACATCATTTATATACAGTTTATAGCCTATATACTCTTATGTTCACCTGCTCATTCTGAGCTGTTGTTTTATGCACTTTTAGCTTTAATACATTTTTGATGTTCCACAAGTAAGGTGCCTTCAATCCCTTTATTTTGATTAGACATATTGCACGCTCATTGCTAGCGTGCCCTGCACGCTTCGCCTGCTCGCCTGTTGCTAAATTACAACTGTGCCACACCCCTCTGCTTTATTATAGTAGTGAGATGTGCCACTTTGGAAGCCCCCTTCACCACTTTTTTCCTACATGAATAACCTCTGATTGATGATTCATGTAAACATACAAAGTCAGATTGTAAACTTAACATAAAATGGCCATTGTGTGTCTTAACATGGAGAGGAAGGGATGGAAGTGGCTGTTTGAGGAGGGCAGTTATGACGATGTCCAGCTGGGAGTAGCTTCATGCTGTTAGCACGGGCTGCTCCAATGTTGCAGTCAGTGCAGGGAGTGCTTGTGGGCGAGATCAATAGAGCTGTGTGTGTGTGTGTGTGTGTGTGTGTGTGTGTGTGTGTGTGTGTGTGTGTGTGTGTGTGTGTGTGTGTGTGTGTGTGTGTGTGACTGTGTGTGCGTGTGTAGAGAAGATGGACAGCAGGGCGGGGCAGCACCATTACGGCCTGATGCTGCATTGTGCCTCTGCGTGATGCCAGGCAGAGAGTCTATTGACGATGGGGAAATATGAGAGCGCTTTTATGAAAATGGGAACCGGGCCAGTGGACTGCGCGGCCCCTCCTGTGTCTCTGGAGCACGTGTACCGGTTTGTCTGCCTGTGTGTTTGTTTGTCTTGATACACTGCAGCTTAATGCAGTGCCTGCAGGCCACTCAGTGCGTGTCCAACTCTGTTTGATCTAGCCCTGCTCTGTCTCCTGATCCGGGAACTGTCTTTAAAGTCAGGTCCTAGGCCAGCCCCTAGGCCTGCTGATTACCTGCTTCCCCAGGATCAGCTGCAATAGTCAGTTGGGATCAAGACCCCGGCTTCAGGCAGAGGCTTGTGATACAGCTGACCATGGAGGAGTCTTGCGGCCTGTCCCCGGAGGCCTGCTGCTGATACAGCTGATCGCAGAACGACCACCTCAGAAAGGTTGCAGACCTCAGGCCACAGAGGCCAGGATGTCGAGTCAGCTGTTCCAGGACCGCTTCCTGGTCCAGGCAATGTTAAATGAAGACGGCTGCATAACGATGCAGCAGAGGAAAACCTCTTGTGTGATCATTAGCAGATGCTTTTACTACATAGTAGTAGGCACATACAGTACATACTAGCATAGCCTGAAACGCTGTGATTCTAGAGCTATTAGAAATCTTTGCAAATGGGTAGGTTAGGTAGGATTTGATAGATCTGAGGGTTGGTTTATGTTGTTGCTGCTGTCTGTATGTCTTGTCCATGTCATGTCTTGTCCGTCCAATTTGATGCCAGTTCACTTAGACACCTTGAAAATGTCACTGTTTGTTGTTTGTCAAACTGGTGCGAAATCAATAAAAAGATTTGAGAAAGAAAGAAAGAAAGAAAGAAATCTTTGCAGGAAACAAGGCACCCAGGAAATATCGCTTTCTTTCATTGTCATCTTCCTACACTGTGTCCATTCAAGTGTCAGCATGGTGGGCGGAGCTACAGGCTACACAGAGAGAAAGGGACAGTAAAGTCCACGTTACAGAGTGTCCTGCATCAGTCCGTTAACACCGCTACAATGTCTCTCACACCGTAACAGCGTGCCCCCCCTCCCCCCCCCCCCCCCCCCCCCCAAATTCAACACCATCACCTTCACCCCTGTTACATTCCTCAACCCCAGGCCTCCAGATGACAGCTGGGCCGCCGCGCACGCCTCGCCTGCACAATCATTAACCTGGAGAGTGTGTGTGCTGACACACTTGAGTCACTCTGGCACATATAGCCGGGCACAGGTGTTCGCAAATATAGGCACTCCAGCGTCTTTACATCGTACTAAATGGATACACACCCTCGCAACTCGTAACCTGCACACAGGTGCATGCACACACATGCACGGACACACACACACACACACACACACACACACACACACACACACACACACACACACACGGACGGAGACACACACACACACACACACACACACACACATATGCCTACTTCTTTGTATTCATGCATCGAGACACTGTTTTTGAAAATGAGGCTGTAACGAGTTCCATGCTAAACTTCCCAAGTATTGGGTATGGGATGCAAATTAGTATCAATTTCCTTAATCGATTATTGGTCATGTTAACGGTCAATTAATCGATTAATCATTATATTAAAAAATTGCTTTTGACATACAAAATAGAAAATGCAGGGTTTTACACCTGCCTTTAGGCCTACCCAACAAGGTGATCAACCAACTAAACTTCCTGCATTAGCTGTCATTGTGCTTGTGGACGTGACATATTTCAACATTGTATTACAATGTTTACAATGATTACTGTTGTCTTTTTGGGTGTAATTCTCCCACACTGGACTTTCTGTCTGCTAGCTTGGCTTTCTTCTTCCTCTGTATGAACAGTGAAAGTTAAATGTCACCCTTTTGGTCTTAAATCATTTCAGCAAAGAAAATAAAAATGAGAAAAATAGCACATAGCCTACATTGTTGATTAATCGGTTAACATATAGTTTGATCAATCAAATTTTTGACGATCGATTAATCATTAACATCCCTAGTGCAGACAGTTTCATGCAGCGTATTTCCAGTACTACTATGCATTTACCCCTTAACACAGTTCCAGTGGTTTAGCTGTCACTCAGGGTCCAAAATTAACTTTTTTGTCCACTGGTCAAATGGCTAGTGAATGTTAACATTTGACCAGCCACTCAATAGATTACCATTGTTTTTTTGGGCTGCTGAGTGAAGCAACTCTACCTACCACTTGCACATTTGACCAGCATTTGGCTGGTGGCTAGTGCTAATTTTGGACCCTGCTGTCATGCAGGAAGCGTTATTATTTTAGCCTACTACCCTCCATGTTTGCATGAGGAAGTCCTTGATGCTGAGCAAATACAGTGCAGCCCGAGTGTAGGTGGGCGAAGGACATAAGTTATTATTGACCTTGTTTACCGCGGTAACTAGGGGTGCTGCTGTGGCTGCGGTGCAGCTCTACAACACAAAGCAGGCCTGTTTCTACTGCTGATGCTTCTTAACTGATCCTCAGTCAGTCAGTCAGTCAGTCAATAACTAATATATATATTTCCTCTCTGACTCTGTACCACCACTGCTGCTCACTCAAGGTGTGCTTATTGGAGACACATGGGGAATTTCCTCATCTCTTAGCTGTCCTCAAAGTTTGCCCGTCCAGAAAAGTGACAGATGCAGTCAGGTTCTTGTGCAGGCTGGGCTGGCAGGCAGCACACATCCACCCTCGTGTCCCAGCCTGGTGCGTTTCATGCAGGGTCTGATTCCCAGGCGCTGGCTGGTTTGGTGTGAAACAAAGCCTCTCTCAGAAACACATGAGAGCTAATTACATTCAGCCTGTTGATGGTCTGGCCTGCCTGACTGCCTCTTTGTATTTCTGCCTGTGTGTGTGTGTGTGTGTGTGTGTGTGTGTGTTTTTCTGTGTGTGTGTGTGTGTGTGTGTCTGTGTGTGTTTTGCTGTGTGTGTGTGTGTGTGTGTGTGTGTGTGTGTGTGTGTGTTGGTGTGTGTCGCTGCGGCTCAGTGTGTTGTTTTTGTGCAGGAAAATGTGAGCCTATACAGTATGTGATGTGACGTTATCTCCATGCGTTGCTGAGCACGTATGAGGAATGGAGAGCAGGTCACATCTTGTTCTGAAATGCAGACTTGACTCTTGTCTGGCTATATCTGTGTACGGGATCAGCCTGAACGAACCCGGGGGTGGGGGGCAGGGCGGCCCCGAATCGAGGGGTCAAGGTTCGGAGGTTAGCCCACCCCCCTCCTCGTCACACACTTGGCCCCCAGATAAAGAGAGGCTAAAGAGGCAGGAGGGAAACCCTGTCACTGTGTGCAGCAGGGGCCATGGGGTTAAGTAGGGGCAGACATTTGACTGATCCCCATTCAGATGATAGGAGATCATAGGACCGTCTTGTTTTGTCTGTCTCACGCGCCTGAAATATCAACTGTACTTTTTTAAAAATCTTTTGTGTCTTGTTGTATGTTTTTGCAAGAGAGGAGTGTGTACCTGTGTGTGTGTGTGTGTGTGTGTGTGTGTGTGTGTGTGTGTGTGTGTGTGTGTGTGTGTAGTTAGCTGAACGGTGCACCGTGTCTTGCTCCACTCAGATGTGCAGGCAGCCTTTGAGCTGCAGGCAATCCACTGGAATGTGAGAAGAAAGAGGATGGAGGGGGGTGGAGATGACAAGATAGAGAAAGCCCTGATGAGTCACGGAGAGAGAGCATGATGGCAGAGTGGCAGCCGAGCACTGAGCCATCAAAAGTGAAAGTGAGAGAAGAGACAGCAGGCAGCCTTCGTAACCTGTGTGGAAGCTGCCAAATTTCACATCGCTCTGATCTTATCGAACATGGGTGTTGAGTGAGTGTTTGCTTGCATGTTGTTCTTGGATGACCAGAAGATCCTGATGGGAACTACGGCTCTCCAGAACACACAGTCTCTCCCTCCGGATTTACCAGGAAACTAACAACTTTTATATGCAGAGGGAATTTTCACTTTGCTGGCCAAGCGTCAATGTCAGAAGTTCAGAAATCAGTGATTGCAAAAGTATTTTCTGTAAGGTTTTAGTTTGTGATACAGATTATAAGCTTGTTAGAAGCATAGATACAGTAAACCCTTCTTAGAACATAACCATCAAACAGCATCAGACAAACTTACGTTCAATTTACCGTAAATTCCGGACTATAAGCCGCGGCTTTTTTCCCGTTTTTTGGCCTTTTTTGGCCCCTGCGGCTTATATAACGGTGCGGCTTATCTATGGATTTTTTCCAAAAAAAAAAAAAAAATCTCTCTTTTTTAGCACTCTTTCTAACTATAAATCCACTTCTGTTTTAATTTCCTCTCTTGCCCTCTTTTAACAACATAACATAACATAACATAACACAACACAGGTAAGCAGAAAGAAAAAGACGAAGCAATCACCGCCATGAATGAGGAAATGACTCACCTGCTGGAGGCTGGAGATACACGGCTTGGGCTAAACTTTTACTCCGTGAAACACTATCGATTAAGTCCGACATCGCTCAGAGGTTTGAGCAGCTTGAAAACAAGTTTGAAAACGTGCAGAAGTCCATCCACTCACTCACTAAAGAAAATAATGCAACCGTGAACAGAGTTTCTAATGCGGAAAAGCGCATCAGCGCACTGGAGGACAAAAACAACACAGTGAGTCCGAAAGTGGATAAAATGCAAAAACATCGAAACGCTGCACACGCAGGTTGATGACTTAATCAGCAGGAGTAAAAGAAATAACATTCGCCTGATCAATGTAAAAGAGGGAGCTGAGATTGGTGACATGGACGCTTTCGTGGCAAAATCCTGTGTTACATCCTGGACCTGAAGGAAGGCGAGAAACCACCAGAGGTGGACAGGGCACACCGGGCGCCTCGGCCACGTCCAGACCCCGGCCTGCCACCGAGGGCCATCTTCATCTGCCTACTCCGCTGGCCCGACCGTCAACTCATCCTCCAGGCTGCGGGGAAGAAGCCCCTCACCTGGGAGGGTACGCGCTTTTTCGTCCGGCAGGACCTCTCCGCGTTGGTGCAACAGAAACGCGCAACATACAACAGCATCATTGAAAAGGTTAAAGTCAATGGATATCGCTTTGGCGTACTGTACCCAGCGAGACTCGTCATAACCATTGATGGACAGCGGCGGAACAAGAGCTCAAAGTGAAACTGCCGAATATCTTTTGAGTTGGACTGGTCAATAGTACTGTGAGTAACTAAAATAAAAAAATAAAAAACGGAATTCTCTCTTCTTTAGCACTCTTTCTAACTATAAATCCACTTCTGTTTTCATTTCCTCTCTTGCCCTCTTTTCACCACACCGCGGACACTGTGTGCACTGTAAAAAAAACAAAAAATACCATTAAAACACCCGCGGCTTATAGTCCGGTGCGGCTTATATAAGAAAAAAATAGTCAACTTTGAAGGTGCGGCTTATACACCGGTGCGCCTTATAGTCCGGAATTTACGGTAATCTCATGTGATTAACTAGAGTACTTAGGGATGGGATGTTACACTTAATCAGAGTACAATACACGATATGTAGTTCACGATTCAATACAAACACGATACAATGTAATCAATAAAAGTTCAGCGACAACAAAGTCTGACTGTGCAAAATTATGTTTATTAAGACACATCTTTCTAGCATTAATGTTCCCTTTCTGAAATGCAGACTTGACTCATTCTAGAATGTAAACAACAATTTAAAAAATGTCATTACAAAATGACAGTAATACAATTTCAATAAACTTGTGAAATTGTGATTGTCAAGCATCTCATTAGTGATTACCAGCAGATTTTTGTGTGTTATTATCGCGATTCATTTTTCTCCTCCACGATGGTACTGTCACATATTTGTATCGTGATATATTATATATGGTACTGTATCGTACATCCCTACTCAAATATCCAAAGTAAACCCCTAATGTCTTTTCACATTGTGTTTATTATATCAGGCTCTGATTATAACTGTCATGGACTCACAATGGCCTTATGATGCCCATGAAAATGTTCTCCGTGTTCTTGAAGATTTGAGTCAGTCGTGACTCGTGATGTTTTGCTTCTTGCAGCTCGGCCAGATAGAAAGTCACAATGCAGAAGAAGAAGAAGAGCCTCTCTGTGGTTCAGTATCGCTTCATGGCTGGCCAACTGCTTGATGATGTGTGCTGTGCTCAGAGTATGTTACTGTACAAGCTGGATGGGGGAGGTTCTTCTTGGCTCGTATGTGTGGCGGCGGGCCAGCTAGCTCACCATCAAAGCGGTGGTTGGAAGTCGTTGAACTGTGAAGTGCAGTTCAGACACGGTGAATGACTGCTTCATCGGGGGTTAGCGAGCTGACTCACTGACCTCCATCAGCAGCGCATCATCATCAGCGCTCCCCCGAGGTACTTCCTAAACATCCGCAGCCCAGCCGAGACAGCGCTATAGTCCATATACACATTACACACACGTGCTGCCACAAAAACACACAAACAAACACCCGTACGCCACTGTCAACATTGTCTTCCTTTGTGTTTGTGAGTGGAGGCTGCTTGTCTTGGCAGGCCGGCAGACGCACAGGGCCCCAGATTATCAGGGAAGCTAATGAGGAGCAATGGATTCTGGGAAGAGATAGGGCGCTGTGGCTTTTTGGAGTAGTTGGAGATAACACGGCTCGGTTTCCTCTTGTACAGTATGAAAAACAACTTCCACAGACCACAGACTTCAAACGGCTACCACAACCAACGTGAAGCCTTCGTTTGGTTTTCTGTTTAGTTGAGTGTTTTCACATCAGCGCTGTATTACAGTATAAGGGCTTTTCACACTACACGTTAGCCTGGGGCTAACAGAGCTGTTAGCCCCAGGCTAAGAAAGCTTTCACACTTGCACAATCCTGGAACTCTCCAAAGTGGGCTAACCCTGACTTTAGCCCGGGGGGCGAGCTGGCCCTGTGCTGGGGCAGGGTTAGCCCTGATCTTTCGGGGTTAACCCAGAGCTTTCATCTGAACACGGGGCTAGAAGTTGCCAGTGTGAAACAGGTCCAGAGACACGGCCATTAGCTGTAACTGGCACCATTCTGTTCCAACGGCCCTCGGCTCTACTAACCCTGGGTTATACTAGTAGTACTTCAGTGTGAATCATATAGCCCCGGCTTTAGGTTAACCTGGGTTAACAAATGTGTGTGTGTGTGTGTGTGTGAAAAGGGGCTAAGTTAGCCCTAAGATAGCCCCCGGCTACGAGAATGTAGTGTGAAAATGCCTCATTTTTCCGCTCTGCTCACTGTCAGTCACCTGACATCCACAGGAAGAAATGGAAACACTCAGTCAGGAAATAATCCCTCAGAAACATGTCCTGGCTATGACCGGCCTGGAGAAGATACCTGGAATATTCTGTTGACTTTGATGATCTGCATGTTAAGTCCTTTATGCTGTTGGCTTTCATGGTCTGCACAAGCAGTCTTGTGTAGTTTCAAAAGTTATTTTTTAAGTTATCTGCTCAAAACATGGCAGTAAGCCTTGTTAACTCCAGGCTACTATGATGAAAGACATTAATATTCATTTTAGTGGAATGTTCTGAAAAGATAATATTGTAAACCATCATGTAGCTGTATATAGTGATACAAGGATGTTCTGTGCACAAACAGCTTATCCTCCATAACACCTTCACTGGGATATTAGCCAGTATCCAACATACTATGTGCATGCAAATTCAGCGGCTCTGAGCACTCTTCCTCCTATCTCTCTATCTGTCTGTCTCTTCCTCGTGTTGCTTTTCCTGCTCTGCCATCTCTGCGTGTCAACGTCCTTGTTGTCGAGATTGTTGTTTCTTTGGTCAGTCTCCCCTGCTCTGCTGTTTTCCCCCTAATCTGCCTACATTCCAGCTTTCTTATTTTCTCATCCTCCCCTCTCTCTCTCTCTCTCTCTCTCTCTCTCTCTCTCTCTCCTCTCTCTCTTTTATATATTTTCTTTTTTCCCTCCTCCTGTGATTTGACTTGCAGAGGAGCGCTGCTTTGATCTCACTGCTGCCTTCTTTGGTCATCTCCCATCAGAAATCACTGGGTACCCACTGTGTGTGTGTGTGTGTCTCTGTGTGTGTGTGTGTGTCTGTGTCTGTGTGTGTGTCTGTGTCTGTGTCTGTGTGTGTGTCTGTGTGCGTGCGCGCGAGTGTGTGTTTTGTCTAGCCTTGTCTGAATGTGCACCCATAGACATTTTAGTTCAGCGTTGCATTCTTTCTCGTTCTTTTCCCAGCCGAGTGTTCCGACATCACTGGTCTTGTTATAAAGCATCAGCCATGAAGGAGACGACATTACTGGTCTTGTTATAAAGTGTCAGCCATGAAGGAGAAGTTATTCTGTCTAAATAAGCAGAGACCATAGATATGCCATAAAAGGTCTGTTTCGATATGATCCCTCTATACTCTGGGCCAAGTTTCAAGAGCGCATGCACACACACACACACACACACACACACACACACACACACACACACACACACACACACACACACACACACACACACACACACACACACACAAACACACACACACACCCTCTTCCTCTTTACTAGAGTTTACAGCATAGTGAGCATACACTCGAAAATGAAGTGGGTGAAACTGTCTGTTTATATTTATGACCTTATGTGCTCTAAGCAGCGCCAGTGTGCCTTTCAACTAAGAGTGAGACCATATGTGTGTGTGACTCCCATGTCAACAGTCACCCTGCTTGGCTGTCTTCCTGCGGGGAAGCCTAAACAGAGAGACTAGAGGGAGACTCAGACCCATCACCCCTTCAGGCGCCATATCTGACCCTTTGAAACAAGACTGCCTTCTGAACATCTCACCACACCCAGCTGACCAGCCTCCATCTTGTGCCCACAGCTGATTTCCCCCCCTGCAGGAAAAGGCCACTAATGCAGAGTGACAGAGGCTAAAGACACAGACAACGCCATCGGCGTCGGCTTGGCATATGGATCTCATCATCGCATCACACACGGAAAGGCCAAAGCCTTTGGGATATGCAGAACACGCAGACACACACATACTCTCCGTATCTCTGTCCTCTGTCTGTAGATGTGCTGCTGGGCGCCACAGTCTGCAGTGTAACAACAGGAAGGAGCAGGCTGATGTAACGATAGCTAGGCTGATCCTCCTGGATTCAAAACATGCCCAGGAGGCCCTACAGTATCAAAACATGCCCAGGAGGAGGACCTATAGTATCAAAACATGCCCAGGATGACCTATCAAAACATGCCCAGGAGGACCTACACTATCAAAACATGCCCAGGAGGAGGACCCACAGTATCAAAACATGCCCAGGAGGACCTACAGTATCAAAACATGCCCAGGAGGACCTACAGTATCAAAACATGCCCAGGAGGACTTACAGTATCAAAACATGCCCAGGAGGAGGACCCACAGTATCAAAACATGCCCAGGAGGACCTACAGTATCAAAACATGCCCAGGAGGACCTACACTATCAAAACATGCCCAGGAGGAGGACCCACAGTATCAAAACATGCCCAGGAGGCCCTACAGTATCAAAACATGCCCAGGAGGACTTACAGTATCAAAACATGCCCAGGATGACCTATCAAAACATGCCCAGGAGGACTTACAGTATCAAAGCATCCCCAGGAGGAGGACCTACAGTATCAAAACATGCCCAGGAGGACCTACAGTATCAAAACATGCCCAGGAGGACCTACAGTATCTGTGTGGCATCGTTGTGCTGGGAAGGGGGGCAGCTACCAGCTAGGCAATGGCCAGAAACATTGTTTGTGTGTGTGTGTGTGTGTGTGTGTGTGTGTGTGTGTGTGTGTGTGTGTGTGTGTGTGTGTGTGTGTGTGTGTGTGTGTGTGTGTGTGTGTGTGTGTGTGTGTGTGTGTGTGTGTGTGTGTGTGTGTGTGTGTGTGTGTGTAACTAATCTCTGCATCGCCAGGCTTATCAGTGCACACAGTGTGAGAAGCCCAGCTCATGTCCAGACTGGCAAACCCACACTTTCTGCCTCTTTCAGGCCTTCCTTTGTTTGCTTGGAATCACATGTGATGCTGAAGGAGAAGGGAGAAAGAAAAAAGAGGAGACTAGTGAGAGTGGAGAGTGTTTAGAGAGGAAAAGGCTTAATTTGTCAGCCTCAGATTGATGCTGCAGTTGGTCATGTGGGATGGATGTTTTTTTCCGTCTGTCTGTTTGAGGTTCTTTGCAGCTCACTACAAGCCTGCATGAAGTCATCATGAGTGTTGAGATGGAAAACCATGACCTGAGGATGAAAAGGGGAATCATGTTAAGAGAAACACTGGGAGGAGTGAAATCTCTGCTCGGGAATTTCAAAGTAATCTACAGACAATTGGAGCGCGTTTCTTCCCCTCCTTGGACGCTGCTCGCCACTTCATCCAGTTGTGTTGAAGACGTGAGAGGCCATGTGTGAGCGTGAGGATGTGTGTAATAGCAGTGTATATATATATCAGGTTTCTCAAATAGACACGTCATGATGTCACCGATCCTCGTTTCCTCATATTTAGTCTGGGGGAGCCCCACATGGGAGTTTTATTGTTGTTGAGTTAGTATTGAATTCCACACCGTTCGACACTGTAAAAACGTGCATTGGACAGTGGGTAGAGCGAAACCTATTATTAGAGCAGTCATTATTACACATTCTCTAATTAGGGTAATTTCAAGTCAGTTATAGTGAAGTTGAACTTTTGCTCGCTGTGCTGGCAGCTGCCTCAAGGACTTCTGGGCGTCCCCGAACCCCACTTTGAGAATCACTGGACTACATGATCCTGTCTGAGCGGAGTGGACTACATGATCCTGTCTGAGCGGAGTGGACTACATGATCCTGTCTGAGCGGAGTGGACTACATGATCCTGTCTGAGCGGAGTGGACTACATGATCCTGTCTGAGCGGAGTGGACTACATGATCCTGTCTGAGCGGAGTGGACTTCACTACGGGACTTCTCCAGCTTGGTCTGTGAGCATTGGTGCATGATGGTAGGAATGTAAAAACCAGATGACCTCAAATGGAAACTCCAGCAGTATCGGAGGCCATCTCACTTTCTCTATTAAACATTCAGACTCCACTCTCTAGCCCCCCCCCACTCTCTCTCCCTCCCTCCCTCCCTCTCTCTCTCTCTCTTCTCTTCCTTTCTCCCTGACTGTCTCCATCAGTGAGTCTCCCAGCCTGGCTCTCTGTCGGCTCGGCCACACCCCGGCCGCTGGACCGCCGCCTGGTGTCGGGCCTGTCGGCCGACATGCGCCCTTGGGTCCGGTTCCAGCCTGCGCCGGCTCTAGCCAGCACAGCCGAGGGGAACAAAGACGTCATTCCGGAGAGCCAAAGTTATAATTTTCATCTGTTAATTACACGGAGGCGGAGATGGGCTAAATATACCCATCTGGGCCTGTAGAGGGGGCGTGTCCCAGCCAAGCAGAGGGCCTCTGAGAGTACATGGCAGTCCAGGGACCAGACACGGCCGGGGGGTGGAGAGGGACCAGCAGCCTGCTGGAGCCCTGTGGTTTTCTGCTGAAGGGCTGCTTCTGAAAACAACCAGCGAAGAAACGAGCAGGAGGAAGAAAGGAGGAAGGAGTGGGGGTGGGGGTGGGCTCTTATTGCAGCGGAGCTCAGACGTGACGCGCTGATTGCTCCCAGCGGTTGTGGTCAGTATTGGGCAGAGGAGGGGCGATACAGTGCGAGGGGAGCAGGGCTAGCTCTTTGCCAGATGTCGTCATTGGCCCTGATGTTGCTAAGGCCCCGTGGTATATATGGTATACACACACACACAGATGGCCCTGCCCAACACAAAGTACAGCCTGGGGTTACCTGACCAATCCCAGCCGCTGCCTCATGGTGGCTCACCGCTCACAAAGGCCAGGATGTGGCTGTTGGAAGCCCATGCTGAGGTCTCGCTGCTGAATGTACTGTATATTCTTGGATTTCTCCATTCCATCTTCTCCACCTCCTTGTCCATGTTTTCGGCTTAGGTGGCTCAGACACATTTAACCGCGGGCATCTTGCAGACTAGGTGCACATATTGGACGAGCAGTTGGACTTGCCAAACTACGAGTTCTCACACTACTGACTTCCAGATTGAAGTCGTAAAAATCAAACGTGTTTGAAATAATCCTGACGGTGCCAACTGCCCAGGTTGGGAGAGATAAGAGCTTAAAGTCCGGAACCCTCACACACTAGGATCAAGGCTCTGTCCGATCTTGGAGATCAGCTGTGATAGCCAAATCATGGCTATAATCAGCCTAAAGGACTCGGCTGTCAGGCTTGACTTGCTGCAGGTGTTTTTTTGGAGCGAGAACAGAGGCATATTGCTGGTTGTCATGGCGACTAGCAGCATGGAGGATAGGAGGTAGTGGTAGTAGTAGTAGTAGTAGTAGTAGTAGCGGTGTAGCAGTAGTCAAAGCAACATCAAAGGCAAGAGCTTCAACTCATGTGGAGCAAACAAGAGCATGTGAGGTGGAGAAGTCTTACGTGCTCGCATTGGAAATGTAACCGTCTTTCTAGCAGAACTGTTTTGAGTCACTCAAATGGGTCAGTGTGGATTTATTTTGTGCGTTTCCACACTAGTTAGCTCTTCATCTCAGTCCTGATGGTTTCACCGCAGATGTGGCCAAAGCGTAAAGAAGCCACTCCAGTAGAGGAGACACTCCCTGCTAAGTAGGTTAAAGTGGACTGCCTTCTCTCCGCTTAGTGCTTGGCCTGCTGGGAAAACAGTGTGTCCTCTCTCTCTCTCTCTCTCTCTCTCTCTTTCTTTCTCTCTCTCTTCTCTTTCTCTCTCTCTCACTCTCTCTCTCTCTCTCTCTTTCTTTCTCTCTCTCTTTCTTTCTCTCTCTCTCTCTCTCTTTCTTTCTTTCTCTCTCTCTCTCTCTCTCTCTCTCTCTCTCTCTCTGCATCCTGACAGTTGAAAACAATCATTGTGTGCATCTGTGTGACATTGAAATGTTTCAATGCCAAGGATAGGACTTGATGAAACAGGGTCAAAGGGCTCACTTGCAACAGATCTAACCCCAACGCACACACACACACACACACACACACACACACACACACACACACACACACACACACACACACACACACACAGATTAATCGGCCTATATAACCACATTTGTTGATTCATATCGCGCAGCTGGCTGAGGGTCAAAGCGGCACTACTGGGGTTAACACAGCAGTAAAAGGTGATTGGCTGAATCAGGATATCAGTCAGCTGAGTGAGTGAGACACACACACACACACACACACACACACACGTACATGTACACATACACACAAGTCTAATAGTATTTAATTATTCATCAACATACCAAGCCTCTGTTTAATGTAAACTACACGCAAGCAAATGTGTGTTAATGTCTTCTCATTTAGCCTACCTTCACAATCATGTAATCTCACCCCCCATATCCCTCAGCATCAGTGTGTTGCTTTAAGAATCCTCATCACTGATCTAGTCTGAGCTCAACTTCTCACTTGATTTAGGACCTCACTAACACTTTCCTAATGACTTTAAATGGTGTCAATTGCTAGTTTCAACTCTTCTTCAATGCAGCATGGTGTTAATTTGGTCAATTATGGTCCCATTTAGAGTCAAATAGACGTTAAAACAGGGGCGTGATCGAACCAATAGCAAGCTTCACTGCGGCGCTTCTCATCCAAATATGGTCACTTCTGGTTCCAAAAAAACAACATGGCGAGTGGCGACAGTCACAATGCAAAACTCGAGGCTTCAAGGCTTTGTCCATATTTGTATACAGTCTATGTCTGAGCTCCACCGCTGCTGTATGCAGGCTAATGGTGTGTATCTGTGTATTATTGTAAATGGCTATGTGTCATTACTATCTAAGCCCAAGTGTGCAAAACCTCCTTTTCATTCTCACCATCTGCTCTCTCCAACGTCCAGACTCCTGCTCTGCTTTACATCACTCTGTACACTCATTTTTATCCTCAGTAAGTTTCCCCCCTGGTGTTTTCTTTCCAACATCTGTTAACCCCCCCTGTCTCTCTCTCTCTCTCTCTCTCTCTCTCTCTCTCTCTCTCTCTCTCTCTCTCTCTCTCTCTCTCTCTCTTATCTCTCTCTCTCTCTCTTCGCTCTCTCTCTCTCTCTCTCTCTCTCTCTCTCTCTTGCCTGCATAGTGGCACTGGCTTGCTAGCTGGCTGACTCATATATCCACAACATTCCCTTGTGGCATATGTAGCGTGATGGATGTGCAATGAAGGCGCACTGGACACGCCCACACTCACTCAGCTGACTGATATCCTGATTCAGCCAATCACCTTTTACTGCTGTTAACCCCAGTAGTGCCGCTTTGACCCTCAGCCAGCTGCGCGATATGAATCAACAAATGTGGTTATATAGGCCGATTAATCTGTGTGTGTGTGTGTGTGTGTGTGTGTGTGTGTGTGTGTGTGTGTGTGTGCGTGTGTGTGTGTGTGTGCGCGCGCGCGTGTGTGTGTGTGTGTGTGCGTGTGTAGGGATGCACGATATATTAGCAATCGTTATCGGTATTGGCCGATGTTAGTCATTTTTTAATACCGTATATCGGTATTGGTCCGATGAGATAATGAACAGCAATGTTAATATCAGTTGTCGGTATAAGCCAAAATGCTCATATTGAGATTAAACAATGAGGCAAATCTATGATTATGGTCTTTTCCAAATCTCAAGTTTTTATACATCATATCGACATCAATACATATCGTTTATTGGCGATAACAGCAATGTTAATATCCGTATCGACCCACATTTTCACATCAGTGCATCCCTAGTGTGTGTGTGTGTGTGTGTGTGTGTGTGTGTGTGTGTGTGTGTGTGTGTGTGTGTGTGTGTGTTTATGGCGGGGTGACGAATAGAGAGCAGACTTGTTTTGGCATACTTTGGGCCGGGCTAAGTGTTTTCCACGCTGATAGAACTCACATGGTCATCTCACATGGTTGCACTAATAGAAAATGCACACACACACACACACACACACACACACACACACACACACACACACACACACACACGGAGCACGTCAACAGACACATCTTAAGAATGCATGGATAATGCGTTGCCTTGCTGAGGAGAAACAGAGGGTCAGGTCAGGTGTGCTGCTTTCATCCCTGTGCTTGCAGTCTGTAGGAGGGAGGTGTGTGTTGTTGTTGTTGTTGTTGTTGTTGT
Organism: Poromitra crassiceps; assembly: GCF_964638095.1. NCBI lineage: Eukaryota > Metazoa > Chordata > Actinopteri > Beryciformes > Melamphaidae > Poromitra > Poromitra crassiceps. Next base: position 20,461,587 of record NC_139644.1, on the reverse strand, counting down.
TGTTGTGTCAGTCATGGCCCGGGCGGGGCGGGTCAGACCAGGACCACCCAGCTCCACTCAGCTGTTGGGTCTCTTTCGTCTCCAGCTCCACCTGCTGCCGTCTCCCGACTTCCCAAGACTGTTTCCACCTTAAAAGCCACAACAGGTGTGACCTCACTGATCTGCTGCCAGTTTCCCAGCCCTCTGACGTTAACCATTAGTGAGTGACATTAGACTGATAACTGACTCCAGGTCAGGACCTCATGCTCTATCTCATTCCACACACACATCCTACACACATAACTGTACACTGCTGCATGTGAGCCTCCACCCTGTGCCCTCTCCTCTGTGTCCCAGTGGCCTCTGGGCTTTTTATCCCCACCCATCTGCCCTTAGACTGCATGTTGCAGCTGCCCTCTAGTGGCCGGTGATTGGTAACTACACTCTGTCAGTGGCCAGAGCCTATTGGTTCTGTGGCCTGGGGATTTACCAGAGATTAAAGTTAAAATTACCCTGCTTAAAAGAGCCGCGTCCCCTTTTCTCCTGGCATGTGCCTGCTTTTGTAGAATCCACTTCCCCAGATTACTGGTAATGTCTGTCTAGACAGCGAGATGCTATCTAATGAATGTGCCAGCTAAGGAGCAAAAGCATCACTCTGTCACTGACTAAGTCTTTATATCATGCATCATCTTTGCGGCACAGTTTGTATCGTTCATTTTGGTCACTTGTATCAGCAGTATCTATTTTCATTATTTCCTTGACTAATCGATTACTTGGTCTATAAAATGTCACAAAATGGTGACATCTCTTTTCTCACTTTCACACTTTCACTTTTCCCCCAAAACCCAAGATGACATCCTCAAATGTCTTCTTTTGTCATAACCAACAGTCCAGTCCACAACCCAAATATAATCAGATTACTGTCAAGACTAACGAAACCAGAAAATATTCACATTTAAGAAGCTGGAACGAGAGCATTTTTGTATTTTTTCCCCAGTCCTTCAGTCATAGTTGGTGATTCATTTTTTGTTGCAGCTCTAAATAGTTCATGTGGTGTTAAAAGCAGATGTGAAGGAGGTTCTGCTGCTCCAACGTTTCAAATCTCCCATCCAACACGCTGACTCAGGAGTGCGGCAGTATCAAGTGTTCTCTTCACCAGTAGGGGACACAGAGTACAGTCTTAGCTGACAGAATACACAGTGAGCTAACGGACTACACACACTCTTAGCTGACAGACTACACAGTGAGCTAACGGACTACACACACTCTTAGCTGACAGACTACACAGTGAGCTAACGGACTACACACACTCTTAGCTGACAGACTACACAGTGAGCTAACGGACTACACACACTCTTAGCTGACAGACTACACAGTGAGCTAACGGACTACACACACTCTTAGCTGACAGACTACACAGTGAGCTAACGGACTACACACACTCTTAGCTGACAGACTACACAGTGAGCTAACGGACTACACACACTCTTAGCTGACAGACTACACAGTGAGCTAACGGACTACACACACTCTTAGCTGACAGACTACACAGTGAGCTAACGGACTACACACACTCTTAGCTGACAGACTACACAGTGAGCTAACGGACTACACACACTCTTAGCTGACAGACTACACAGTGAGCTAACGGACTACACACACTCTTAGCTGACAGACTACACAGTGAGCTAACAGACTACACACACTCTTAGCTGACAGACTACACAGTGAGCTAACGGACTACACACACTCTTAGCTGATGGACTACACAGACTCTGAGCTGATGGACTACACACACTCTTAGCTGACAGACTACCCAGTGAGCTAACGGACTACACACACTCTGAGCTGACAGACTACACACACTCTGAGCTGACAGACTACACACACTCTGAGCTGAGGCTGTAGGTCTGAATGTTTGACTCTGGTCCTCTTGAGTTCACTTCACAGGCCTGAGGTGAGTCTGTCCTGGTGTTGGTGTGACTGTGTTTAGGTATGGCTGGCTGTAGCGTTCACTGTGAGCATCAAACCCTGACCAGGACAACCCACAGGGCACAGCCTGTCTGTCCCTCACACTGACCCCCGGCCTGCGTCTCCCTTTCCTCAAGTGTCTCAGTCTGTGTGTTTAGTGAAAACATGGCATCGTCCCGTCTGTGTTTGTTTGAGACGCACTACCTCCACCTCCCTCAGCACTCGGCAGCTGTCTCTTTCATGTGTGTTTCCTGCCATCTCTCAGCGTTAAAGCGTACACTTTCTGTCTTCTTCCTCCTCAGATCTCCTGTGTTTTAGTGTGCGGGTGAAGCAGAGAGGAGAGAAAGAACCTTGTTTTGTCTTAGCAGTGGAAAAAGGAGGGAGGCCCTGTACCTGCCAGTGTGCCTCTGTGCGCTCGTGTTAATCTGTTGGCGCGCGGTCATGTTATGAACATGAAGGGGATTAAAACATATCAGAAAACTAATCTGTCCGTTACACCGACAACCACGCGCTGCTCTGCCCTGCTCCTCCCCCTCCTCCTCCTCCCCCTCCTCCTCCTCCCCCCCTCACTTTCCCACTGATGTGTTTGTTATCACAGGGCGGGGGGGGCCCGGGGCCGAGGGTGAGGGCTGCGATGCGGGAGGCAACGAGGCGTCTCTCCTCGGAGATTAGCGGCGCGTGGCGTCCTTTGATTCGCTGACTCGGAGCGCCGTGGTGCCCGCCTGGCAAGATACACATCACTAATATGAAGTCACGAATCTGCCCTGTCTCTCCAGGGGACGTGTGCCTGGCAATTGTTACAAGAGAAGAGGGGGAAGGAGCGGATGAGTTGGGGTAATGCTGTGTGTGCGTTAGGCTCGCCTCCAGTCCGCGCAGACCAACGATGTTTAGCTATCTGCCTGCACAGGCATGCTTCAGCTAGAACAGTACACAGTGCAGGTCTCAGGTGCTATTGTCACAAGCCTTCATGTGTGACCGTGTACTGTAACTCAACGCCTCCTTTCTCTCTTGTTACTTCTTCAGCCTCTCATGCTCGTCCTCTTTTTGTAAATACCTCCATGGTTCACGAGAGAGAGAGAGAGAGAGAGAGAGAGAGAGAGAGAGAGAGAGAGAGAGAGAGAGAGAGAGAGAGAGAGAGAGAGAGAGAGAGAGAGAGAGAGAGAGAGAGAGAGAGAGAGAGAGAGAGAGAGAGAGAGAGAGAGAGAGAGAGAGAGAGAGAGGCCATCGCCAAAAACTGTTGCAGTGAAAACTGCTCTGAAATGTCCCCTCAGAGAGAGTCAGTGCTGCTGCTACTTTGAAACAGTGCTGCTGTGTTTTCCTCTATCTTAGCCCGGCTCTGGCTCTCCATCAGAGATGCCTTATGATCGACCACTACACCAGTGAAACCTTCTCCATATCAGTGACTCATAATTTAGTCCATATTAGAGCCAGCCATGGACCCCCATTTGATGAGATTTTGGGGGGGGGGGGGAGGAGCCTTGGAGACCCCACATTGAGAACAGCAGCACTGCACTACACGCATCTATGATCTCCTCGCACAGGTGCGGTCTCCCTCCACGTCTCCCCCTCCTGGAGAAGAGTTGCACCGCGTCCCTCGGCGATCCGTTGGTTCCACAACAGGGCGGTCCCTCCTGCCTTGCGGTCCCTCCTGCCTGGTGGTGCGTGTGTGTGTGTGTCGACGCCGAAGTTCGGGCCTGAACCACAGACTGAACAGAACCCCCCACAGCCTGCTGACTTTACGAGAACCCTAATTACATAGCCTAGTGTATTTATACTCATCTGTGACTCAACGGGACATGTGGTGTGTGTGTGTGTGTGCGTGTGTGCGTGTGTGTGTGTGGACTGTGTGTGTGTATGTGTGTGTGCGCGTGTGTGTGTGTGTGTGTGTGTGCGTGTGTGTGTGTGCGCACAGAAGATGGAGCCTTCATCTTCACACGCAGATCTTGTGTGTGGATGTGTGTGAAAGCCTATTCTGACTCAAAATAAATGACTAGTTCAGCCATGCATGTCATGGAGGCTAACCCACCTGTACCCTGTTTAGCTAGCTACTCACCTTTTCTTTGGAGTTTACCTATCTTTATAGGCCAAAAATACAATTGTGACTTAAATCACAGTATGCAACATAGTAAGTCAAGTTGCAAGTTATATGAAGATGGGTCTTTTAAGGGGGGGGGGGGCCCATAAAGTAACGCTTTTGTGAAAAATAGAGTTAATTTCTCATTATATTGGCGGCTGGTTGCCTTATGATAATAACTAATTTTCTTCTTATAGTTATCACTCTGTGACCGCAAAGTCTTCCAGGCTGCAGTGTGTGTTGTTGTTGTTGATGAAACGCAGCATATCCAGAGGGTACATACAGTCTGTGTGTGGATGAAGGGCCCCTCTGGTCGAGTCGCTACTTGCCCTGGTGTGTGTGGTGTGTGTGTGTGTGTGTGTGTGTGTGTGTGTGTGTGTGTGTGGAAGGCAGACAGGTGGAACCTGTCTAATCTCGCAGGTTAACGGCGGCGGTGGCGAGCGCAGCAGCAACATGGTCACCTGCCTGCCTGCCTGGCTGCTCTCACACACACCCTGGACGCCCAGCTGTTTGGTGAGAACTCTGCCTCTCAGACTGATTTAGAGGCATGGTGTGTAGGTGTCACTGTACCGCTGCATGGGTGGATTCTGGGAATATAAAGAGAGAAGCGTATGTGTTGAGGTCACACTGACATCCAGCAGCTTGATTTTCACCCGCCAATCCGGGAGAGCGTCTCCAATGAGGTGGATGGCGCCTGTTGCTCTCCGGTGTTTTTTGTTTCACTTCTATCTGCTGTAGTTCCTCTCCTCTCCTCTCCTCTCCTCTCCTCTCCTCTCCTCTCCTCTCCTCTCCTCTCCTCTCCTCTCCTCACCGGTTTTTCCCCCAGTCTATTTTCTCCCTATCATCCTCTCTCCTCTGTGTTTTCCTCTCAAGTCTTAAGCAAAGGAGAGAGACCGAGAAAGAGAAACATCGGTGGAGACAGACTTTTCTCTTTGTGTTGGAAATTGGTTGTTGGAAATCTTTTTCTCCTCCTCCCCCCCCTCCCCCCCCCCCCCCCTCCCTCCCTCCCTCCCTCCCTCCTCCCTCCTGCCTCCCCCTGAGCGGAGGGGAGGTGGCCTTTGTGTGGAGTTTAGTGGCAGGGATCACAGCCTTGTCACTGTGTGTCTGTCTCTTTCACACACACACATGCAGCACACGTGCCACCGCCAGCCTCCCTCTTCTACATACAATCCAGAGGAGATCTCCAGTGGATTGAGCCTATCAACAGCAGCCTGCAGGAGATATCTCCATGTGGACTATTAACTACTAGAACAAGCCCCCCTCTGAGGCTCTCAGTGATGGACTTTTCCTTTCTTTTTTCCTGGATTAGACCACAGAGTTCCAGTGTACCGTACGGCACGCCGTTTGTTTTTCTGATGCTCTGTGGGACCGCTTCATTTGGAGAGGGACGGACTGGAACGTTGCTGCTGGAGTAACTGATTATTTGGAAAACACAAGGAAGGATGAGAGAGAAGAAGGCAAAAGAGTGAAGGAGAGAGAGACACAGCGATGGATGAGTAGTTGATGCTTACTGAGAGAGAGAGAGAGAGAGAGAGAGTCGGAGTTTGGAAAAGAGAAGTTGGAGAGAGAGAGGGAGACAGGGAGGGTTAGAGAGTGGCAGAAGAGAGAGAGAGAGGGAGTGAGAGAGGAGAGACAGAGGATCCAGCCCTCTGGGACAGTGTTTTTGGGGGTGGACAGAGACATCACTGGACACCGGCGGGAGAGACGCTGTCAGTCGTCCTCTGTGTCTGTCTCTGGTGAAAGCAGACCTACCTCTGTGCTACTGGCTAGCCGCTCCCTGTGCCACACACACACACACACTCCTCCATCTGTTGCCCAGGAGTCTGCGTGCCTTGCCTTCTGCCTCCTCTGGAATGAACCCCCTGGCCTGGCTGTGAGAGTGTGTGTTCTCGTGTGTGTCAGCTGAAGCCCTCTGGAGGTCAGGACCAGAGTGATAGACTGTGATGTGGAACTTGTTGTGGGATTAAATATCAGGGATACTTTCCGGAGACGTGGTCGGCAGGCCGGCAGCGATGGAGCCGAGTCAAGATAGAAGAGTGACTGTGAGCGACTGACCTGAGGATCCCACAGGAGGAACTAACACGCTCCACTAACGACCGGCCGTCATCTCCTGGCTTGATTGTCTCTTCTGACCCGGTGTGTCTTCTCTTGTGTCAAGCTATTACCCCACCTGACTTCTCCGGCGCGTGTCCCATGAGGGCAGCGAGCGATGCGGATCTGAGCAAAGCCCGCGCCCCCCCGATGCCCGCTGCTATGCTTCCGTGCCCCCCCGCGCCGGCCGGGTCCGACTGGTGCTTCCAGGACCCGGTGGGGGTTGACTGCAGCTCCCCTGAGCCTCGCTGCATCTGGGTGGCGGTGCTGCGCAGCGCCCCCGCGGGCCCTGTGCCCACACCGCCACCCCCGGCGCCAGCCATGCCCGTCACCAGCGGGCACGGCCTGCGCTCCCACCAGCCCAGGGTAAGGAGAGGTCACCCCTCAGTCTGTCACTGTCATGTCTATCACTTTGGTAGCTGGACATGAGGGGTCCCAGGTACATGACCTGTAGCACCTGTAATGTCTTTGTGTTTCTCGGCTACAGTTCCATTCAGAATATTTCATCTTTTTGAGTGAATCTTTCTGATGGAAGCTTCCAAACAAACTGTTTTTCATAGATGCTAACACTTTGTTGACACACTGGTTGTTGAATAATCCTGTGTTTTCATACCAAGATGAATCAGAATCATCAGCTTTATTGGCCAAATATGACAGTACACACTTGAGGACACACATGCAAGGAATTCGACTCCGCTTTTTAGTTTCTCACAATGTACTTAAACATAATGGACATGCAGCTAAGAAAAACAACCACAACAAAGCTGAACAGAGGTCAACCTAAACATTTAACTACTATGTACAGATATAAATATGTATAGAAAAGTATATATATATAGCCTATATGTAAAGGACACTGGACTTTGTAAACAATGGTCCGGTTCAAAGATGCTGTTTGCAGTCTTTGCACTTCTGTGGTTGTTTCTGTGGTTCATGCTTTAAACAGCGGCCTCAGCAGAACATAGTGGTGCAGTCGTACGTGGGATGATTCAGCTACGCATGGCAAAAAAAGTATACGTGACCAGAGCCATTGTTTCAAACCTTTCCACCATCGAGACCAACCAATTAAATCTTTCAAAGTTTCGACCCAGAAAGTTGCATCGCCTGCAGGCCAGTTCTGTTTTGGATGGTTTTTTAGTCTGATTGGGCTTTTATTCTGACCATTAAAGGAATGTGAGTCTCCATGTAAACCCAGACGCTGTTGTTTATTTTATATCAGGCTCACATTTTCTGGGTTTGGCAGCTTTTCTCTGTGATGGGAAGCATGTGAGACACACTGATGGAGAGATGCCTGCATCAGCATGAGGTTTCTCAGTCCACTTAGCATCTCCGGATATCCCTGTATTCAGTGGTGTAGCGGTACATAAAATGATGGGTGTACTATGACTTGTAGTGAGTCATCATCATCATCATCATAAGGTAAACAGCCACCAAATACAAACAAAATGTATTTTATTCCTTAAAATACCCTTTCCTCATATAACTGACATGATACACTTGCTGTGATACATGATGAACTTCTGCAAAGAAAAGATAATTAACCTTACACTAAAAAAAGCGGGTAAACATTTCTGAATGAGAAAGATTAGGTTTTCTCTGTGTCAATGCTTGGAGGAATGTGGGGCTGAAGCAGCAATCATGATCAAACTGCTCCCGCTGTATTCCTCCATGGATATTTGTGGAATATTGACTGGTTCCTTTCTGGTTCCTCCTCTAAAAGCTTTATAATTAGTGGCTAAACTTAAGACAGATGAAGGGGGCTTTTAAGTGCCCCTTTAAGAGAGAGGTGGGGGGGGGGGGTGTTAAGATGTGGGAGTGCGTGGATTGTGCACCCCCCCAGCACCCAGAATTCACCGCATTGCTCGCCCATATGCTGTCATTTTAGTGTGTGTGTGTGTTTATGTGGCACGTTAACTCATGCCGCACCCCCCCCCCCCCCCCCCTTCTCTCTCCTCTCATAGACCAAATCACCGTGACGTCACCATGTAAACAAATTTACTTCCGGGTACCACTTGGGGAAGGCGGCAGGTTTAAATGTGCGTGTTGTCAAATAAATGCTGTCAAACCCTCTCGTTGTTTTCGGCCGACTACTTTCAATTTAAATGGTTAAACGGTTGGTAAACATGCTTGTCCGACGTATCTAGCCTTTCTTCTGTGTTTGTTTTATGTAGTGTTAGCTAGCTAATAGCGTTTGTTTGTCTGTCAAACTCGCTGTTTTTTTGCAGTCGTTAACGTTACAGAGTAACCTCGCGTCACTAGGCTCTTCTCGGCGAGCCTGGTACAGACAGAGATACTGACGCCACGTCAATTTAATTTAGCTTCAAGTCTACTCTAGTCTGGTCCAACAGGTAAATTAGCTAGTCTGGTCTCCACTAACGTTAGTGAAAGTGTTGTTATGAATGATATTAAACAACAACACAACACGGACGAACCATTTTTGTCTTCTTTGTCTGTTTTTGTCTTCAACACGTCAGTTTGTGCCGTCCACCGCCATTATAATGTGTGGACCTCAGGGGTACCCGGAAGTAAATGTAAACATCCCGCTGATTTGGTCTATTGACAGTTAAGAAATGGCCGAATCAGGAATGTGAGCGTGGGGGAAGGAATGAGCGCGACAAGCTGTACACACACAGCTGGGGCAAACATGCAAACAACATACACTCACTGTACACACGGGTTGTTTTGCAGTTAAGGGAGGGGTGTTTGTTACAGAGAGAGAGAGAGAGACGTTATTTGGAAGTGAGTCAGAATGGCAGTTAGGTGCCACCATCCATGACTGATGATGCCAGTGTAAAGTCGCTCAGTGCTGCACAAACACTCACCCGTACATACCAATAATCTCTCTGTCTGAGAATCCATCTGTGATTTTGATCTTTGTTGTTGATTGGTGTGGCTGCTGTTGTAAAGTCCAGTCAGTGTTGAAGTCATGATATGGTCACTTAAGATGGTGAGTGCTGTTAGAGTTTTGCGGGTTTCCTTCATTTAGTTGTAGTTGACCCCCCACATCTGGAAAAACGCCCCCACAGCTAAAGAAAGGTACATTAGATACCATGACATCATCATGCCTTTACTGCTCAGCCCACTTAAAAAAAATCCAAACAAAACAAAAACAGAATTGTCCATAAATCATTTGATAACTACAGATTATCTTGCGATGGGATCACACAGGCCGTGACGCCCGCAACTTAAAACCAATGTGAGCCCGAGTGTGTGTGTGTGTGTGTGTGTGTGTGTGTGGGAAGGGGAGGGAAGGGGGGGCCACTTGCTTGGATCACGCCCATTTATCAACTCAGCCTTCATTTTGAAGTCAACTACACACCTGTGAAGTTTCGTGGCTGCATCTTGCACGGTTTTGACGCTAACAAAATCTGTCCACAGACAGACGAGCATACGGCTTCTGTGGTAGTTCCCGCTACAATAGGGGTCTCCATTTTGCCATGATGACACACACACACACACACCCACACACACACACACACACACACACACACACACACACACACACACACACACACACAGGTGACCACAATACTGGTATTGTGGTCACCTGTGGTCACTGTGGCGGCTGGTAAAAATCCAAATACGAGCCTTTCTTAAACTGCAACACCTCCTGGATTTGATCCTAGAATAGGGAGATTGAACTGGGGTCTGGGCTGGGGGCACATCTTTAAAAAGGATCCTACAGGAAACACTGGCTGTAGGCTAAGTTTCTGTTAAGGAACAGGAAGTACAGCGTGTTTTGCTCCTTCTTCAGCCCAGCACAAGCAGAAAACCCTGTTTAACTGACATTGCATCACCAACTGTTGGCCTGGTTCATCTGACAAAGGGGTCAAACTGGTTTTTGAGTACACACACGCGTTCATATAAAAACAGATGTGCGCGTACACACACACACACACACACACACACACACGCACACAGACAATATGTGGTCTGGTTATGTAAATTGGGTGTGTTTTTGAACTTGTGTTAGCTATGCGGCTGTTTGTTGGGAGTGTGTTCTCTTTGTTCCTGCTTTCTGACAGCCAGCTCGTGTTTAAGGTGTTCAGCTGGTGATGAGTGTTGAGGCAAAGCAGCAGGGCTGTCAGGAGGTTCAGAGGCAGATCATGCCTGTCTTTCATCTGGGACAGGATGCATTTAGAGGTGCAGAGGTGCTGGAGCGTGCCCGCCATGTGGCCGGTGAGTCAGAGACATCCAGCATTTAAGCAGGGTCAGATATGACCCGCTTTATATTCTCACTGTTCGTCTGCCATCCCTCTCGTCCTGTTAACCAGGGTCAGATACGACCCGGTGTAGGTACTGTACGGATTCGGCTCGCCCTACAGAATCTGATCGCCCTACCGGAAGTGCTTGGCTCGGGGTCTACAACGGGGTCTAACCCCTAACTCTAACCCTGATTCATATTTTTTATGTCTGATAACATCAGTAGCTTAGCGTTAGCTTGTTAGCTAATATAAAGCTGTCGGCCATTTTGCCCACGTTTATCCCACCACGTGCCCGACGTACAGCCTATCAAATGCCTACCTGAGCAGATATTGAAGGCCAGCCATTTCTGCACCGACACCCGTTTATATTCTCACTGTTCGTCTGCCATGCCTCTCCTGTTAACCAGGGTCAGATATGACCCGGTTTATATTCTCACTGTTCGTCTGCCATGCCTCTCCTGTTAACCAGGGTCAGATATGACCCGGTTTATATTTTCACTGTTCGTCTGCCATCCAGCATTTAACCAGGGTCAGATTTGAGCTAGTTTATATTTTCACTGTTCGCCTGCTGTCCCCTCTCGTCCTGCTCTCTCTGCCTGGGCTCGGGGCTGCGTCCCGCTGCAGACAGTGGCTCCCTGGATTAAAGGCGCGTCAGCATTTGTAACCTCTGTAAAGCTGCACTTTTCAAACAGGTTGCAGCTCTCAGCTGTTTGAAAGAGCATTGTTCTGCTCTCCCCTCCTCTCCTCTCCCCTCCTCTCCTCTCCTCTCCTCTCCTCTCCTCTCCTCTCCTCTCCTCTCCTCTCCTCTCCCCTCCCCTCCCCTCCCCTCCTCTCCTCTCCTCTCCTCTCCCCTCCTCTCCTCTCCTCTCCTCTCCTCTCCCCTCCCCTCCCCTCCTCTCCTCTCCCCTCCCCTCCCCTCCTCTCCTCTCCCCTCCTCTCCTCTCCCCTCCTCTCCTCTCCCCTCCTCTCCTCTCCTCTCCCCTCCTCTCCTCTCCTCTCCTCTGCTCTGCTCTCCTCTGCTCTGCTCTGTGGAGGTTTAGCAGCAGCCGTGTTCCCGGCACCCACTGCATTCCTCCATACTGCTGTATTACTACCTCAGTGAGGAGGAGAGATCTGAACCATCACAGAGATACATTGTTACTGATAGTGATAATTCCTGCTGAATAGGAGTGTGAATCCCGATTCAAAATCGATTCTCAATTCAAGTACATAGGGGGATTTCAGGATCTACTCCAGTCCGCTTGGTGCTAAGAAAAGTTATTATGGCATGAAAGCAGAATACAGTTTATACGATTATGTTGTTGTTTTTTATTTGAAAAGGTTTTATCAACTGATTGCAATCATGTAAACACAGTACTACACACAAAGGCAAACCTAAGACAAAGGTCACACTTATTCATGCTAAACTTGCACAAATAAAAACTTGTTGGTATTTCTCAGTGACTTGAAGGAAAATAAGTTAGAACTTAGAGTAATACAAAAAATGAAAAAAATAATCTGTTCTTGGAAGTTGTGAATCGATTCAGAATCGTGGAAGATAAGAATCATGATCCAGATAAAAAAAATATTAAATTAATCAGTGACACGTATGTAGTTTCTTTACATTTTTATATTTAAAAATACTTTGTCCAGTTCTACCTTTTGCCAGTGAAATTTCTCAGCCACTTGACAGAGTCGAACAAAATCTGTGATTGGAGATTTGACATTCTGCATCCTAATGCGGAAAACATGCTACAGCGTCAAAGCCCTCGCCGAATGCGGCACGGGCAGCTAGCGTGCAACTCCCCGAAAATGTAACTCGACACAGCTGATGCGAACAGCGCAACTATAATATAATGTAGATGGGGAGATAACAGGAGAGAGTGAAAGCTATTACCAAGTATATGCATTACATTCTCTCCTTGGGCTAACTTCTAGTCATTGAAATCCTAGTGACCTCACACAATTTACTCATTTTGCTGGGGACTCCCCTGGGACGCCCTCGTCAAGCTGGCGTTCGAGTATACAGGTCTAGCTGCCCGCGGCAAGGCTCCAAGTCCAGGCCGACGTTGGAGAATGTTCCAAGCTTAACTCTGTCAGCTTTGGTGAGGTGGCACCATCACGTCACGCACACTCTTTTGGCCGACTTGTTTTTCAGCCTTTCCACTCATGCGTCTTAATGATACGCTCTCTAATTGAAATCAGGAAGAGGGAATATCCACAGGGGAGAGCTTGCTACTGCGTGTGTGCCTTATAAACGCACATCTGGCACCACACACCACGTCGCCCGCTAAACACTGGAAGCAGGAAGCTGTCCTCTTACATGCTATTCTGCATAATTCAAAAGCAGTTGTTTCCCCCTTGTGGCATTTTAATGAGCTTTTAATGAAATCATCGGCGGTGTCCCTCAGGGCTCTGTATTGTCTGAGACTGAGATAATCATGATTATTATAACCTTCATATGAGAATGTGTCTGGATTTCAGGCTGATGGAGTGTCAAAGGACCTAGAATAGAAATTCAATTCAGAGAAATAGGAAATGCCCAATGTCTTCCGTTCTCTGTATAGCAGGAGAGAGGTTTCCCTTGTCTGTGTCTTAAGATAGCTGGTAAGCCTCCATAGGAAGTCGAGTTTAGACCGTAAACCCACAGAAAGAATTTTCCAAGTGCCTTGTTGGTTAAACTGAGTGTCCAACCAACCGGGGAGGCCAGTGTCTATGTCAGCAAAATATGAGTCCGTTTCCCCTCCAGGGTGAAAAGCAAAAGCGGTAAGAGACAGAGGGAGAGATCACTCAGATCAGACCAGTAAAGGGGACAATGTGGAGGGACAGGTATGAGAGATGTTCGTCCGGGGGGGTTCGAGGGGCGATTGGCAACTCGACCGGAGCAGAGGAACGTGCATCCCACACTCACTCCACACTGGCCGAGTGGGAAACGGTGCTGGCTCAGAAAGCCAGTCCAGACCCTGTGTGTTTTGGGTAATCACAGGGTTTGGCATTCCCAGGCAGCGCCGGGAGGGGCCATGCGGTCGAAACCGGCGTGCTGGAGCCTGTCCCTCCGCTGGGGCCGACACTCCTCCTCTCATTCACTCATTCGCTCTCTCCCTATCACTCTCCTCTCCCTGTACCCCCCTCTCCCTCCTCTGCCAGTTACAGTGTGTGTCTGAACATGCCCACTCTCCTCTCCCTGTACCCCCCTCTCCCTCCTCTGCCAGTTACAGTGTGTGTCTGAACATGCCCGGGCCAAACCGCTCCCTCAGAGGAATTCTCTCCGTTTCTTCATCCTTTCACCCGAGTCTTTCATTTCCTCTCTCTTTCTTTCTTTCTTTCTTTCTTTCTTTCTCGTTTTTATCGTTTTTCATTTGACACCCCGAACGCTCCTGCTTCCCCACGCACTTCTTTTTTACTGCCCTCAGCCCACATTATAGGCCTCTCTGTCGTAAAAGGCCTTCTTTATTTTATAGTTTAAATTGCACCGCTGCGTCATCGGGAGCTTCACAGTGATTCAGGTATCCCAGCGTGAAAAATAAAAAATAAAAATCATGATATGCTCATGCTTTCAAAATATACAGATAATAAACGTATTTATACATGTAGATGACAGTTTTAATCAAAATATAGTTTCTCGTATGCATTGACAGCATCTCTGAACACAATAGCCAAACTCAAAATATGATGTAATCTACATGTACATATAAATGTTTATTCCATTTTGAAAGATATCACTAAACAAACTCTGCATTCTGTGTGAAATGTCTTTTTAATGTATTTCCGGGATGGCGCGGAAAGGAGAAGTGTCAGAAAGTGCAGCTCAGCCGGATTTCCATGGCGAGAATCCATGTGGCGACGCAGGAAGACGAGGTGGAAGGGAGGAGAGGAGAGTGAAGGGGAACGGAAGGAAAGAGAGAGAGAGAGGGAGGCGCAGGCAGACTGAGAGCTCGCCCGCCCAGGCCTCTGTGTGCTGTTATTTATAGGAGATGTGAGCGTCTGGTTCTCCCGCCCCGCAACGCCACAGCCTCACTTCCTGCCTCCAGCCTGCCGCTTCCTGTTGTTGTGTGGTCGCGTTATGGGCCTGCCAGGTCAAGTGTGTGTGTGCATGTATCTGTGTGTGTGTGTGTGAGACAGCATATGGGTCTGCTATACCTCAGTGTGTGTTTGTTCTATGTGCAAGGGGGGAAAGCAGGAAGGGTGTGCATTTGGGGGTCACTGCTGCATGTCAGACATGTTCACCTTTGGCCCACTACTAGCATTGAACGCCCCCAACCCCACACACACACACACACAGACACAGACACACACACACACACACACACACACACACACACACACACACACACACACACACACACACACACACACACACACACACACACACACACACACACACACTCACATACTGTACCTAATTCACAGCATTTGAAGGAATACAGGACACCATTTGAGAGATGAGTGATGATCAACACTAAAATTATCCGGTAGGTCGGTGGCTCCGGTGCTCAAAGCTAACACTTTAGCATACACTACTGTAATTTGATTGATGGTAGGTAACTGACTGTACCTGTAATACTGTGTGAATTTGACCAAACTTCCACACAAAACTTTCCTAATTTTGAGATAATGCTCCTCTCAGGCAACATAGTGTATGTATGCTAAAGTGTTACAATTATCAACCAGGGACAGCAGCTGACAACAGGCCAATCTCCTTTTAAGTCAGGAAGCTAGAAGTCACAGCGGTTCCACCACAGAGAACCCTTCATGTGTGAACGCTGCATTAGCTGTGTAGCTAACTGTGCCACAGCAGCAGTCTTGACCTGTGAGGATCCGCTCCTCGTCCCTGCCTGTTTGGTCAGGTGGTTGTGTTTGACTGACAGATGTGGGTCGTTGGGGCAGCATGAGGGTGATAGTTCTCACGTGTGTCTGTCAGATGAGCTAAGCGGGGCGTATTTACTCGGCTTCAGGAATGAGATGTTGAAGAGAGGCGAGTGGAATTCTTGCCTTCAGTCTTCTTGACTCTCTCTGAGTTCAGAAGATCAGAATAACCCCTCCTGGCTCTTCTGCTGTGATAAGGCCGAGGTCAGCGTGGTCACGGTTGAGTTAACTTGTGTCTCCTCTGCATTCCTGACCGTTTCTCCCAGTCAGATGCCCCTTTGCCCCGTCTAGACGTGGGTCCTTCCTGATAACAGACCCCCCCCCCCCCCCCCCAAAGCATGTTTATGGACTATTGTTCTGCTGCAGGGTGCCATGTGGGGCTATTGTTCTGGTGCAGGGTGCCATGCGGGGCTCGCCTGGGTCTGCTGGCTGCATTCAGGAGGGACACAAATATGACCTTCATGGGGAAGCTGTTAATGAAATAGCCAGCAGTCTGGGGTTGATGTCGTTCTGTCTGGAGTCTGAGTATAGAATGGCATTTTGCAACTCCAGGGAATCGTAAAGTGTTGCATCTGGAAAACGGAAATATTTGCTCGCTGCCATTGTTGTTAACCACGGGATTATGCAGTAGAATCTTATTATTAGACCTGGTGATTAGCTGATTAACTGATACCCAATGATTCATTTTACAAGGTGATAATAACTATGCATGTACGCGCTGCACACACTTCTGTACATAGGTTTTCTTCACATGTAAATCTGATCATGTGAAGCTTCAGGCTATATTTTCCCTCCTGTATACAATTTGTGTATAATAAATTTAATAATAGCTGTCGATGCACATTTCCTCACTTGCACATCCGCTTCAACCTGCAAATTTGTCTATAAGAACGCTGTATCTTTATTGACTTATCCTCTGCGTTATTTTCGCCTTGTTCATTGAATTACTTGTGCTATCTCTGTCCTCTCTCATTTGTCATATTCTTTGCTAGTTCCTGTCCTCTGCTGTGATGACCCATTTTTGCCTCTGGGGATCATTCAATTTTCATCTAATTGAATCTAGAAATGGTCCAAATTGACCCGAATCTGATCTGTGTTGCTCTGTGTCTCTGTGTCCACAGGGTAAGGGGCGGAGGGATGGTCTCTCCTCGGCCGGTGACAACCCTCGGCCGGCGATGGCGGCCGGGCCGGGAAGGGAGGGGGGTGGCGTGGGCTGGCACGGCCCCCGCACGCTGCTCCTCCACAAGAACTCTGGGGGTTTCGGCTTCACGCTGCGCCACTTCATCGTCTACCCTCCAGAGTCCGCCCTGCACACCAGCCTCAAGGTGAGAGCAGCAAGCCCCAAGCCGGACGGATACACATTACACTAATTTGAAAGTGTCTTCACTTGAGTTAGCTATACTCAATGCCTTTAAAGGTGTCAGCCATATACAGTTGAATGTTGCCTTATTCAGAGATCTTAGTCCTTTCTCAGAGTGCTGCTTCTTTGGTGCAATATGAAAGATTTCATTACCATTTCCCAAATATATCCATTTTGCTACCAGAAATTGTATTAATAAATATTTTCAAAGACAGACAGTTCTATTGAAAAACAGAACTATTTCAAACGTGGGAGGGGTCTTATATAATGAGGCACAGATAACTCGTAATCATGCTGTACATTTATGGCATGCATGTAGCATTTTGTAAATAAGTGTCAGTTTTCCACGCTGAACCGTATTCTGACAGATCTACTGTTTTTTGTCACTTTTCATGTTTATTTTTGTGGCACAAATGCTTTTAATTTGATTCTAGCAGCCATTCAAACGGGTTAAAAATGCTGTAAATTGAGCTGAAAGCTGTAAACACACACAGCACAGCTCGAGGACAGAGCCAATCAGAGCTCAGAGATAAAAGCCAATCACAGTGTAGCCAAGGGTCAAAGAGACTGAGCTGGGCAAAAAGCACATCCAGTAGAAAGGGAGAAAACAAGCCGGGCTGGTTTAAGACAAAGGACTGAGCCTATTAAAGGGCTTATTAAAGGAGGGGATTTGTGCAAGTCAATGAGATTAGGAGACGATGTCAAGACAGGGACTCCTCATTGGTTCCATCAGCAGAATGGCACGTTTCAAATAATACAATGAGAGGTGGTTCAGGTGAGGCAGAACCTCCCCATACCTGCCAGACAGACTGGTTTGAAGGGGAAATAGAGGAGTGGAGAGCTGGACTACCTGTACATTAGTGTCTATGGAGAGAGAATACAACTAGTAGTTATTTTATCCTTCAAAATACCCACAAAACACCTCTTCCCTATTGTTTTTCAGCATCATATCACAAGCCTCACTTGTAGCCTCAGTGAATTGGAGATTGTTCTGGAGTCTAGTTGGAATAAGCCTCCATGACAGTGAGTGATTATTGAGCTGTTAGAGGTGTGGGGCCAAAACAGCTACAGATGTGAAATTGAGGGCTGTGGGGGGGCGTTGGGGTGGGGTCAGCCAGCTCAAACAAGGCCCCTATTATTGTTACCTCACCCCACCATCCTCACCCCACAGCCCAACAGCAGCTGCACATCGGAACACAGGCTCAATGAGATCTGTTGTCTTAGCCTGGTACCACTCGCTGGGGGCACCGGCTGTACCAGGACATCCCAGGACAATGGGCCCACTGCTGGCCTTTGGCCCCCCGGTTCTGTCCTCGTCTCCTCTGCCTGGGGGTCACATGGTGCGGTGGGACAATCGGAGCCACAGAGCTGCCCTCCATCTGAAGATGCTTCGTAAAAATCGCCCAAATTGCCCACATAGTGTTCTATTATCAGAGGCCTGTGGGGGGCATGACTCAATTGGACACTAATTCCATGGTGTCTGCAGGTCCTGAAAGTCTTAAAAATGTCTCAAATTGTATTAAATTATATTAACTAAACCAAAGATAATGGAGAAGGAAGGAAGGTAGTGCATATGCTATTCCAGCCTCTTGTCAGCTAAAGCATAGAGGCAGGGGATTCATTTTGCACGTGGCCAACTGTCTACAATTACAATATTATTACAATGCTACAGATGTGTGAAATAGGAGCATCTGCTAAACAGAGTTGTTTTTTACGCATTTAAAAAACAACTTTGGATCCGCTGAGCCAAGCTACTACCCAAAACAACAACAACAACAACAACAAGAACAAATGGAGTACACTAGTGCAAAATGGTCAAATATGCCTCTGGCAGAAGAAAAGACATCCGTCTGGATGTGAGACTCTCATTGACTGTCAGCCAAAGAAGCAGCATTCTACACTAGTCTACTTTCACTAAAGACACAAGTCAGAAGTGAGAGCCTGCAACTGTCTGTCAAAAATAAAGGCTGTGAACACAGTGAAACTCTTCAATTCAATGTCAGCGGTGCACGATTGTTCCACAATTTTTTCCATTTTCACATTTCATATTTAAACTGGATTAAAAAGATCTTAAAATGTCTTAAATTTAACAACACCCTGTATTTGCTTGGAGATTTGAAACATATTTCCATGGACACAATTTCAATTCAATAGTAATTTTGTATTATCCGTCTCAGTCACAGTATCTGTATAAGGTGCAGATGGTGAGGTTTGTAAGTGTAAATACTCGCTGCTTTAAACTGTGCAGGTGTACACTGTGTGGACCACACTGTACAGTACAGTACATGACCCAGATAGCCTTTCCCCACCTCACTGCCACGGTCTCTCCCCTCTGGACCCACCTCACCACCACGGTCTCTCCCCTCTGGACCCACCTCACCACCACGGTCTCTCCCCTCTGGACCCGGATGTGGCCGGAGCGTCCCGAGCTCCTCGCTCTATTCTGGGGTCGGCAGCTCAACCTTTCTCTGCCTCTAAACCCCCCGCCATTGTCCGCACAGCCAGGAATGAGCCCACTCAGCGCAGCCTAAAGCCAGGCAGCAGTCAGCCCACCATGCCACTAACACCAAACTGTCCACTCAGCTTAGTGCAGGCGTGTGTGTGTGTGTGTGTGTGTGTGTGTGTGTGTGTGTGTGTGTGTGTGTGTGTGTGTGTGTGTGTGGAGGTGATCAGACCGAGTATAACTATCAGTATAACTGTCCTCCCACTGCAGGCGACTCCGTGCGTTTTCGTTTCAGTCCGTGACGTATGACATCATTGTCAGCTGCAGACTGTCTAACCTGAAAGTCGGACTCCGTGTTGAACTGTCCCCCGACATTAAAAACTCATAAACAGGAGCAGGTTTGGCTCAGAGGATGCCAGTGACGTCACCGGCACCGCACCTGAGGAAGCATGTAAACAAGATCATCACTGCAGGGTTCAAATGACATAAATAGTTGGAACCTCCACAGCGGAATTGAGGGAGATCTAGATATCAAGTCTTCCCCAGTTTATACACTCAGTCACCACCCCCCCAGCCACTTCATACTCGCCACTTACACACACTGGACTAGTGACCTGGCAAATAAGCAGGTTGGCCGTTATTGTAAAAGGGTCAACCCAGCAAAAAGACCCAGGTCAAGATCAGGGTTGAGAACTACTGTTACATCAAACAAAAGTTCAGTGTGTAAACCATCTGTGCATCTGGAGAATAATGCAAAGAGTATAGAAGGCGAGAGATGAAACTATAGTGCTTTTTTGGACAACAGAGCTGCCTCTATTTTGGCCTGAAAATGCCTCCTTACAACACCACAGAACCATGAAAGAGAGACACACCATGGCTTTTCGGTAGAGGTACTTTGGTCCGGCACTTTGTAGGCGGGCCGTGGGACATTTTACTGGCGTCATTACGGTGGTCTCCTTCAGGCCAAAATGGCGGAGGAGGCATAGCTCTGCTGCTGTGCGCTGATATTGCAATGGAATGACCTATTAGCTTAGCTTTCACTTCTTGAATGTAAGTTCTTCGCATCATGTCATCCGCCACACTGAACACAGAGCGTAAACACATCCATGTCTGTCACCATTATAAGGTGACAGCCCATAGATCTTTCCCATGTCTGAGGAATCAGTCTAAACTGACTCCTACATGGAATGAACCTGGATCAGTGGACTGTTAACTGTTATGTAACATTGCCAGGTTGTGTGACGTGTGTCTGAATAACTCAATGTTTCTGCTTGTGTCTTTGCAGGATGAGGAGAACGGGAATGGAAAGGGTAAGTGTTCCCTCTGCCTGCCTTCTCTCTTCAGTCAACACATATCATGTGTAGTGTACAACGGGTTAAGAGTGATGTAATGGACCAGGACCTTCTCTATTCCCTGCTGTCTCCTCTGCTCTGCAGCCATACTGCGCCCCCTGCAGGACACTATGCAGCACTACAACTGAAGTGCCACTATGTCGAGTCAAACTTCATTTATCGAGCACATAGGAACAGGAAACATTGTGCTTTGCAAAAAATATATAAATAAAATGCATACAAAAGTAAAAGCTCACCATCAAAATATATATCACAATAAGAAAGTATACATACACATACACATCTGTCTGTAGCACACACCATATACACATCACATTGAGAAACCTCCCACCAGAACACTCACACACCAACGCAATTACACACGGAAGAGATAAAACCTAGTCAATGGCTTAAAAAAAAATATATATATATACGGTATATATATATATACCTTAAACACTGTTCTTGTCCCAGAGCAACTTCAATTTTAATTTCTAAAATTAAAACAATGATGTTTTTTACACTGTGTCATGAGTGATATCTTTGGGTTGTTTGTTTTTGTCTTTTGTCCCTCAGGGTATCAGAGAAGTCGACTGGAGCCGATGGACACTATATTTGTGAAGAATGTGAGGGAAAGAGGTCCGGCCCACCAGGCAGGACTGTGCACAGGTGAAGGAGCAGGAACATGCGCATGCTGCTGATTTGCAATGGAAATCTATGGGGAAGAGCAGCGGTCATGTGACCCTGCAGATGTGAACGGGTGCACAGTGTTATCAGAGATGTAGAGAGGGGGGGATTAGCCAAGAGTAACATATCAGCTTTTCCATCTCGGTCAATGCAAATATTAGATTCTGCAAAGACTCTCTCCTTCCCTCATTGGAGACAGGGCTTGAGCTGTTTAACGATTCTGTCGGCGATACCAAAACAGATGGCGCTATAATACCAGTATGACAAATCAGATTCTCAAGTGCACATGAATGTGACAGAGCTGCTTAGGTTTTCCTGTTGTGTCTTGCTGCCTGAGCAATGCAGCATTCCTCTCCCAGCGGCCCGGCCAAACCAAACCAGTACTTCGTGCAAAGCAGCGACACAGTTAAACACAAGCCATCACATCCAGAATATCACATGCCAGCATGCACACATGCACGCACGCACACATACACACACACACACACACACACACACACAGTACAGTACAGTACAGTACACACTTACATTATGTTTCATTTTGTGGCTGCCTTCATCCATGAAGTCGTATCAATACATATGAACTTTGAACACACAGTCAAATAGCTTCTTTGCCGGGGGAGTCAGTTCACTAAACCCTAAAGGTACGGCAAAGTCCCTGCATATATATGTATATATATATATATATATATATATATATATATATATATATATGCATATAAACCATTTGTCAGCAAGACTTTGAAACCTTTGACTTTGACTAATATTCTGGGGACAAATAACTGATGATATTATTATTTGGTCAGTGTGATCAATTACCAGTTTAAGGAGATCACTTTAGATATGGCCTCCAATCAGTTTCTAGAGATCCTCCTTGATCTTTGCTCTCCATCATAATGACTAGAAATATTGTGCGCTTCGCACGCTCATTTCTAGCGTGCCTCACATGCTTTGCCTTTGCTGGAGACCTGTGTGTCTGCTGGGGGGGGGGGGGGGGGGGTCATGGGGTCAACATTGGGGAAGGCATCAATTATTTTAGCTTGTGTACAGTTAGCGCTTCATACACTGCGTGCAGTTTTGCGTGTGCATAATAACATGTATGTGTGTTGCAGGGGATCGTCTGGTGAAAGTGAACGGAGAGAGTGTTCTAGGAAAGACGTACTCGCAGGTGATCGCCCTCATCCAGAACAGGTAAGACGTACAGCGTCTCAGCGCTTGCCTCGGTGCCTTCGGTGTGTTTATGTACTGACCGCGTGTTTGCTTTTTCTTTGCATGCTCGTCACATGTATGACACACACAGTATCTTATGTAAGTTTGTATGTGTTTCCAAAACAAAGAGCCTGAAGCGCTGTACTCTTCCCACACATTACTGCTACAGCATTATGTATGTGGTCCCAAAGATGAGTACTGTGATGCTCAAATGATGGAACTGGTTGCTTGTAAAAAAAATTAAAAAAATTAAAAAACAATTTACCCACACACTGGATTGATAAGTGCAAAGGCCAACCCCCTTTTAATTGATAGATGTTTGAATCTTAGAATTGAAATATCTCAGCATCCAAACTCCATGACATCCATGACTTTTTCTCTATACAGATCAGTGTTGTTAGGTTTTTAAAATCACACAGTGTAACAGTACGCTTAATTATATTTACACCTTTCAGTTGAAGGCCCTGTCTTAGACCCCCGAATCGTACAGGGAGGTCAGAGGTCAGGATCAGCTACAGCACCGCTGGAGCTGGAGACTCAATATCTTGTTCAAGGACACTCCAGCAGGGCAGATGCTTGGCTGTTAGTGTGGGTCAAACTGCCGCTAAATAAACCACTAAGACAGGATTAATACAGCGGCTGAGTTGCGTTTCATATCTAGCATCTGCTCAGGATTTTGGATGTGTGTGTGTGTGTGTGTGTGTGTGTGTGTGTGTGTGTGTGTGTGTGTGTGTGTGTGTACTACTTCCTGCTGGATCTGTACCTCCTAATAACCTCTCTGTCTTCCCCTCCCTCTGCTTTACATCCTGCAGTGAGAGTGTGTTGGAGCTCTCCATTATGCCAAAAGATGAAGATGTGCTGCAGCTGGTAAGTGTGAGCACAAGATTCTTTTATACACCTTTAACACAAAAACACACAACTAACACACACAGCTTACACATACACACGCTTAGATTAGACGCTTACAAGCCATGTGCAAGCACAGATACATCTTACTTTATATTTAAATAGCGTACCGCAGGGATGAAGTATTTTTGTAGGCTTACCCAGAAGTCCATACACTTCCTGGTTCTTACGTGTAAAAGTAAATGGGATTTTGTATGAGAATTTTGGTTGGATGCATGAAATAAGGTCTGTGGTTGACAAAAGTTTATGAAACATCGAAGTTTGTGTTCATCAAGATCATCTTCACAAATGAGGACCACTTTTATGACTTTTGAAGCATGTTCAGAAAATCTTGTTAAAGAAAACGCATTTATACTTCGAAAATCACAAAAGTCCTGCTCATTTGTGAAGATGATCTTGCTGAACACAAACGTTGCTGTTTCATAAACTCTTGTTAACCACAGACCTTATTTCATGCATTTAACCAAAATTCTCATCCAAAAATCCCATGACTTTTACACGTACGAGCCGGAAGTGCTTCATCCAGGCCTTCCAGACTCATTCCTGCTGTACTCTCTTGTTAGCGCATAACGCAGGAAACCATATATATTCCACTGCTCTTGTTTGCAGAGTTCAACCAGGATTGTCCCTGTCATTCTCCAAGAATGTGGCGATTTTGAGAGAATGACTGTGGAATGACTCAGAGGCCCTGTGCTCTGTGTTTAGATTACAACACACATTCGCGCTCGCTCGCTCACACACACACCCATGCACAACACATTTTTTTGAGTCAAATTGCTCCGCACTCACTCACATGATCAGACATGCATAGCTCATCCCTCTCGCCTCTCGCATGAACTGTAAACACGCCGACATTCAGTCCCTTCATACAAACGGAGTTCGCGCAGATCACCATATTTGAGTGAGCTCTCTCTCTCTCACCCACATCCAGACCCGGCCAAGGGAACCCAAACCCAAAAGGGGAATGGTTCTCCATTCAAATGTACTGCCATCCCCTAACACTGTACCCACTCCTCTGTCCTCCTCACACTCCTCCCCTCACTGCTAGGCCTGTATCTGCTGCATTCCTAGCATGACATCACCAGTGCTACGCCTCCTTCCTCCCCTAGGGTGGAGTGAGTGAGGGAGAGAGAGAGAGGGAGGAGAGAGGGAGTTTGGGAGGATTGCAGAAAGGAGAAAACAAGAGGATCAACAGATAGCAAGTCGTAGGAGAAAGGCAAGAGAAAGAAGCAGGAAGATCGAGTGTACTTGAGAGAGGAGCCTAAAAAGCGTGCCGGGTCCCAGCAACAGGAGTGTGTCAGTGTTGGGAGGTAAACAGTGTTTTGAGGATACATCTCCTGTCTTGTCCTCTACAAGCTTATTACTGTCTGAGGGAACGCTCCTGATTCAGTCGGCCGGCCTCAATTAGGTAACGTTAAAGCTTCTGAAATTGTCTTTGTGATTTGCCTTCATGTAGCTATGGCTTGCTTAGCAAGTTACTTTTTGTTGTTTTGGAGTTAGGAATTTGAGTTGGAGTTTGTGAGTGGTGCTTAAGTTGTTTGTACAGACAGATAAAACGATCAGTTAATTACATGCTTGTTATTTATAATGGACTCTAAGCAAAGTGCACATATACAGTGTCGTATATAGGACATTGCTGTCGACAAATGCATTTTTCAGCAGGGTGCTGTGGGCTTTGCTTGAGGCAGTAGCTTCTTCATGTCGTTTGCTAGCTAGCTGTGTTTGTGTTGAGAGCGGAGGCCCGAGGGACAAACTGTGGCAGAGGGTTTGAGCTGAGGGAGACAGTTCCACAGTAAGACTTGTTGTGTAACGTAGTGTCGTGTGAAGCCATGTTATTGAGTTATGGTTATGGTCTGTGTTGTCATATCTGTGTTCTCAGATTCATTTATGACAAAGCATATTTTGATTTGGCTTATCTCTCTGTGCTGCCAATCAGTCAGCCATTTCTGTAAGCTTTCTCACTTGTCCCTCCCCCTCTCTCCCAGGCATACTCCCAGGATGCCTACCTGAGGGGCAACGAGCCATACTCAGGGGGAGCCCAGAACCTCCCGACGCCGCCTCCCCTCTGCTACACACGCACCAAGACCCAGCCCCCCGCTGGAGCCCCCCCGCCCGCCCCCATGGGCCAAAACCAGCTGGATAACTGGAGTCGCTGGCCAGGCTCGTCCAGCCCCTCTTCACCTCTGGACAACCGCTCGGGCGTGGGCAGCCCGGCCAGCTGGCAGGAGGGGCGGGCAGGAGAGCCGGGGGGCGTGGGTCACAGCAGCCCCGCCCACCGTACAGAGGAGATCCAGTACGGTATGACCAGCCAGCAGCCTCAGGGCCAGACCAGGGGACGCTCCTACTCGTCTTCTTCCTCGTCGGGAGGTCTTCTGTCCAGCCCGCTGCAAGTCCACTACCCCAACCACAACACTGCCAGCTCCTCCCAGGCTCAGTCACGGAAGTCCAGCCCGGCCTGGACCAGCCCGCCCCCGCCCCAGCTCAGCCACGGCCGCACTGAGCGCTGTCAGCAGGCCCTCTGTGACTGGTACTACAGCCAGCTGCCCGAGCGCCCAGGACGCAGCAACATGCAGACCCGCCACCGCAGCTACTCTCAGGACCGGCTTAGTGACACCAGGAGGCAGCAACAGCGCACAGGCGGCTGGCCGCACAGTGCCTCGCAGGACACACTGCTGCTACTACAGCAGTCAGGACCGGGGCCCCACGGAGACCCCTATTGGTCCTATGTAGATTGGGAGGGGGGCCCTGGCAGAGGCCACCCTGCCTCGAACTACGCCCGAACGCGCTCTGAGAACCTGCTGGCCCAGTACGATCGCCACGGCCGTTCCTTAGAGACGCTGGACCATCCGGCGGCCGGACTGGTCTCACCTCACTTCGAGAGGCCCGTCTGGCACCAGCAGGCTCCCCAGCCGCCACCTAGGACTGAACCTTACCCAAGGCAGGGGAGCCATTACGTTGCTGCGCAGGCTCCTCCGACGTCCCGACACACGCAGTTGCATCCTAAACACCATCCCCAAGCCCACACACAGGCCCACCCCCAGCCCCCGCCCCAGCAGGCTGCCCCCCAGAGCAGGCGGCTCCCCACCGGACAGAGCATGGACGACCAGCTGGTGGGCTACCGCAGCTACAGCCCCTCTTTCTACCGCAAGACGGGCCGCATCATGCAGCAGGCGCACTCTTTCAGGGACCCTTCGTACTCTGGCCCTCACCTCAACTGGAACCCGGAGGCCGCCCCTGTCCCTGTCCCCGCCACCGCCGCCTCCACCGCTTCCCCCTTGGCCTCCACCACACCCGAACCCCAGGACAGAGCATACAGGCCCACCAACCACGAGAGGGAAAGAGGGGCAGTGGAGGCGCAGGCGGAGGTGGTGGCGCAGACCCAGGAAGTGGTGCTGAGGCAGAAACCTCCCACGGGGAGGAGGAACGTCCATGGCATGCGTCCCCACTACGCACTGGCCATGGACAGCCTGGAACCCCCTTTGTTTTCTCCAGAACCCCAGGACTCGGCGTCGGCCCCTCAGCCCACGGGAGACGCAGTCCCCCGCAAACCAAACGGCAACCTGGCCCCCCTTCCCCTAGAGGACGACTCGCTGGCCTCCATCCCCTTCATAGGTAAGCAAAGATCTTCCAAGACTCATCCGGTGTCCCTCCTTCTCCTCACATTAATCCCCTCCACAACAACAAAACTGACCTTCAGATTTCATCGCTTTCATCCCAAACCTAATCCATGTGGAGTGTTTATTGAATGTTAGTGAAAGCTGAACTAAAAGGAAATGCAAAGTTATAATTCAGACACAGTTATGAGAGTTTGGGGAATGAGTGTGTGTCCTTAATTTCCTCCTTGTCTGTCTGCACAGGCTCCAGGCTCTTCTCAGATTCGGTTTCCATTCTCATTGAGAACCTGTCGTGTGTTTTGTGTCTGTGTGTGTGTCTGTGTGTGTGTGTTTATGTCTGCGTATGGTTGTGTTGGGTAACACTATCGGGTTTCCATCCACCTGTTTTTATGCAAAATTTCAATTTGCGCATAAAGAAACTGAGTGGAAACGCTGCCTAATTCGCAAAAACCTCCAAATATTGCAAAAAAGTTTTCACGCTTGAGGGAGGCGGAAAAGTCGGGTGTATCGATAAAAGGAAAATGCGAAACGTGCAGTGGAAACAGATTAAGCGATATTCTGTTGTCTCTCCATTGAAAAACCATGCAGTTTGCATTGATCACTGCAAAACATGACATGCCGTGTAGCCTACACACAATAGGACTACACACGGTAAATAATGGTAAATACGCAGCACAATACCCGCCGTGGTAAACAGAAGAAGACTGGGATACTAACTTTAAGGCAACTCACTTCTAGAATTGAATTAAATTGTAGGCTATTCACTTACTATCTGCTCGGTGGATTATAACGTTATACTTGCCGAGTCGCACCTGGTAATCCAGAAATGGTGTTATGGTACCTTTGTCTACTTGTAGATCATCAAGACACTTTAAATGAATAACGTTAGATGTGTTTAATAGAGCTGTACAGTATATCGGGTCTAGCAGCTGATCAGCAGCTCAGACAGCCTCAAACACCAGGTGATTGACAGCTCTATAATTCGCAAAATAGCAGTGGATGGAAACGCGCATTATTTCGCATTTGCTTTTGCCGACTTTCTGAAAATTCGATTAAAAGTTGCGCTACATTTGGATGGAAACCCAGCTACTGGCACCTCACACAGTTGTCGCAGACAGTACTAGTAGTTTGATTGGATCACATCTGATGGGAGTTCACTAAACCTCACCATGCTGAGGAAATGAGGTGGACTCTGACTTCCTGTGTGTGTGTGTGTGTGTGTGTGTGTGTGTGTGTGTGTGTGTGTGTGTGAGGGGCTGTGTGTGGGTTTTTTTTGGGCGGCGGGGGGGGGGGGGATACCCAGTATAGGATTAAATTAGCTGGATCTGGATCTGGATCTTGGTCTTCTTCGTCTTCTTCTTCATCTTCATCTTCTTCATCTTCTTTTTTTTGCGAATTCTGCTGTATTGAATTTGAGAAGCTGAATGGAAAAAGCTAAATAATATGACATTTTTTATGTTCCTCAGTCTCATAAAAAAGTTTGCAGCAGCAGAAGGTTCATGTTGATAAAGACATTATGCAATAAATAGCAGCGGAAATGCATTTGTTGTATAAATAGGCTTGGCAGGATCGACCCAACAGATGTTTCAGTTTGACAATTGGATGAAAACATTAAATTAAAATGAAATGAAAACAACAATATAGATGGATGGATAGATAAGTGAAAGACACAATACCCTACATTTGACATTGATCTAGCTATAATCTGATTCAACAGTACAGTACCGGTACATAGAGTATAAGCAGTCAGGCATGTATGCAAGGTTGTTGGTATGTATATGTACAGTATGTTATGCATGTCGGTGTCAATGGAAGGTAACTGTGGTCGTGCCTCGACTTGTTCCCCGCTCTGCAAAGGCAGAAACGAAGGGTCTCTGGAGGCCTCAGCGTGGCCAGCAGCTCCTATCCCTCAACACACAACAGCCATGGGCCTTTTTCACAGCAGCCATGAAGTCAAACCAGAGGCAAACTAAGTTATTCAGGCAGGCAGGCTCGTGTGTCCGTCCATCAGCCTTGTGAAGTCAACCGTCCAGCCCTAATGGTGAATAGATTCAAATCAGCTGACTTGGAAAGCTTTGACCCAACTTCGATATGTGAGCCAGCCAAGCCAAGCGAGCAACGAGAATGATGTTTAAAGAGGAAAAGAAGGAACGGATCAGCAAACCAGGAGGCAGAGCGCATTCTTGCCTCGTCCCTTCAGCGGAATTAAGCGAAACTAGGCAGTGGAAGCTGCAGGCCGGGACACGTTTAATGACCATAGACTGAAACTAGGCTAGTTTCTCCCCACAGACGAGGAAGTAGCTCCTCTCGTCTCTCTCTCTGTCTCTCTGAAGGAGACGGAGAGAGATCAGAGAGAGATCAGAGAGAGATCCGGGCCTGTTTGGGAGCAGGCGAGTTAATAGGCTGTTGTTCTTCTTGTTGTCTGCACAGCATGGATGTCTCAGAGGTAGCAAGCAGAGAGCAACACAAAGGCAGGCTGTGTCTGGCGGCGGATACGTTCCGCTGTCCTCTCGCATGCAGAGAGTGAAAGTTTTCTCCACTTTCTCTTTACGCGCAGCCTCCCTCTTTGATCACGTATTTAGTATTCTCTTCTATCTATGTGAGTGCAACAGGAAGGGGCGTGCAGCCGGTACCCACTGACAGTCTTTCACCGTGAGTCTATGAAGCTGTAAATTGCCGGGAGGTTTTTGTGGCACTTCTTGTGTGGAACAGTAGGGGCCCATACACTCAGCTCCCACCCTCAATGCTGCTATTGTTTCCTGCTGGAAGAAGAAGAGAGAGAGAGAGAGAGAGAGAGAGAGAGAGAGAGAGAGAGAGAGAGAGAGAGAGAGAGAGTGTCTTTACTAGCTGGACCCTTCACACAGCAGCCCGGGACCAAGACCCACTGTATGTTCTCAATGACCTCTGTCTTCCTTCCAAGCCCTATCCTCCCCTCTGGTTTGTTTCACGCATCAGGCCTCTCTCTCTCTCTCTCTCTCTCTCTCTCTCTCTCTCTCTCTCTCTCTCTCTCTCTCTCTCTCTCTCTCTCTCTCTCTCTCTCTCAACTGTATCTCATTCTGTCTGCCTCTCTTTTTACCACAGTGTTCCTTGATCTCTCTTTCTTCTCTCTCTCTTGCTCTCTTGAACTCTCATCAAGTCTTTCTAGCTGCTCATCTCTTCTGGTTTCCTGGTTTTCTTCTGTCTCTTCATCTGTTCAACTCTCTTCAACCTTTCTCGTTCCTTTCTCTGTTCTGTTGTGACATGTTTCATTGAAAAACATCAAATTCGGTTTCAATTTCTCTCGAGGATTTCCCTCCACCTCTCTCTCTCCCTCTCTCCATCTCTCTGTCTGTCTCCTGTCTCTCGGGTGCTGAGCCCCTAGTGTCCATCGAGGATACTGAGCAGGGCTAGTGGGTATCTGTGCTGTAGCGTGTAGTTCCTCTCTGCAGCCCAGTCTCTGTCTCGTGGCTCTGAGCTCACTCTCTGGCTGCCTGTTAATGACGGCCTTTGTTAAACCCACAGCCCGGCTATTTCTGGGCCCTGCTGTAAACAGGCAGATTCCTCATCCCAGATTGGGAATGTTTTCCTCCTTATGTTGGGCCCTAGTTGAGCGCAGGAGCAAAGGAGGCTGGTAAAACGGCGAGTGTGGGAGATGGAGGAAGGCCAGAGAAGAGAGAGAAGAAAGGCCAGAAGAAGAAGGCGAAAAGGTGATGACAGGAGAAAATGCACGGGCGGAGAGGTGAGGGAGAAACAGACCACAGTGAGAGAAAATGGAAAAGCGTAAAATGACACGAGAAACCGTAAGAATCCCTAATGTGAGTTTTCTAAAGGCTGTGTGGTGGTCTGTGGGGGCGGATCCCCAACCCAGTGAATGCAGCCGGAGGCTTATGAGTCTCTAAAGCCTTTTTCTGTGCAGACTGAAGCTGTGCTGCCCTCTGTTGTTTAGAGAGAGAGCAGCAGGCCGCAGCACATCCTGACCGTTTATCCTGCTTCTCCTCACTCTCTATGCAAATACTGGGCTGGTCTCTAGCCCTCTCTGTCAGTCAGGAAGTAAGTGTGTGTGTGTGTGTGTGTGTGTCTGTCTGTCTGTCTGTCTGTCTGTGTGTGTGTGTGTGTGTGTGTGTGTGTGACACAATTCCTCTGACACATGCACCCTCACACGTAACAAATCATCCACTACTAGATTTCATACAGAACTGAAACCTACAGTCAAAAATTGCGCTGTTACAAAACGCTCTTCGTTTCCAACTGAAGAGCTCTTCTTATGGCATCAGAAGATACAGGTACTGCGTTATCTGGAAAATATCCCGCTGTTTTATGATGTGCCTGTGTAAGCTTTTGTCTGAACAGTCTTTGTGCATTTGTATTCTTTATATCACAAGACACAGGTTGGTTGCATCTTCTTTCGTGGATTTGTAAATGATTGTGGTCTGTGGTTGTCATGTACGTCTCACTGCAGTCGACAGATAGAAGACATACCTTTTGTTACAGTACAGTTGTCGTCGGTATGCGTCCGTCTGAGGGATGAAAGAGTTTGTGGCTAACGAGCGAGAAAGAAATGAAAAACTGAAATGTGAAATCCCTCGTCTTATCCTTCGCAGAGATTCTGTAGCTCCCTTCCTCATCTCGTCTCCCCTAAAAACCTCTCCTCTCTCACCTCCTTCTCTTGATCTAACGCCTGCTCCTTTCCTTTACCGTCTCCACCTGTGTTTTTAACACTAGTTCCTATCCTCTCTCCCGTCTCCTCTCCTCCCATCCTTCCCTCCGTCCCGCCTCCCACAGATGAGCCAACGAGCCCCGGCGCCGATTTGCGCGCCCGCCACGTGCCGGCGTCCTCCGTGGTGTCCAGCGGCATGAGTTCGGCGCCCGCCGTGGTCACCAGCCCCGCCTCCCCCACCTTCACCTTCCCCCTCACTAGGCTCTTCTCACACGATGGCAGTGAGTGAACCCCCCCCCCCTCGCCCTCGTGCATGAGACTGGAGCAGAGAAGCGTCTGTTAGTGTTTACCTGCGAGGTGTAGCAGCCCCCTCCTTGTGTCGTTCAGTGAGTGCATGCGCGGGACCGTCAGAACCTCTTCAATCTCTGGACAGGATGTAGTTGCTTTAATTAGTCTTGATTGCAGGAGCATGTAATCGGTTGTTTTTTGCATGTTTTTTGCATGTTGGATTTGTAAAGTGCATGTTTGACATGAAGATAGTTGTGCGCCGCAGAAGGTGTTTCTTATTGGTCTTATTGGTCTATTTGTTTCTTATTGGTCCTTTTTAGCAGTGCATGATGGGCGAAAGACTGGTCACACTTATGTTGAGGCTGGCTTGAATTCTGGGTTTAACCAGACAGACCTAAACTTGCATGATACAGTTTGTGCATGACAGTCTGTCCTTTCAGTGGCTACAGTACACCTGCATGCCAGTGGTGAGCAAAGTGATCACAGGTGATTTAATCTAACCCCACCTGCCAGCCCATCTCCCCACCGCCCATCCTCACCACCTCACTCACCCACACCCATCCACTCAGCCTCCTCCACCTCTCACTTCCCCTGCCTCTTAATCCAATACCAACACACGCTGGTGATTGGCATTACATCAACATTCGTTCTTTCTTTCTTTCTTTCTTTCTTTCTTTCTCTGTCTTTCTATTTGTTTCTCTCTCCCTCATTCTTGCTGTCCCTCTCTCTCTCTTTCTCTCTGGTTCACTCATCCTCTCGCTGAGCAGGCAGTATTAAATCGAGTCGCCGTTCCTCCTATCTTCTAGCCATCACCACGGAGCGCTCCAAGTCATGTGACGAGGGACTCAATTCGTTCAGAGAGGAGGGGCGTGTCTTCTCGTGAGTATCCTGGGACTGAGACATCAGTTATACAAGGGGATTAAAATCACTATCTGTAAAAATAGTGTGTGCAGCCATTTTGACAATTTCCCCTCATGTTGTGTTATTGTTCTGCACAGGAGGCTACCGAAGAGAGTTAAGAGTTTCTTCACAGATGGGGTGAGTTCTCGTTCTTGGACTAACATACAGTGGACATCTTCCTTGTTCTTAATCTGAACCTCGCAGCACTAAATTCTCTCCAACATTTATTGCTGAGACTCTGCACACTGTGCTAAAAATAATCTTTTAATTGATCTAATTAGAAATATCCAACTTTTTGCCATGAGTCAGCAAAGTTAGTCACGCCCTCCTCCCCCCTGAGGTAACCAGCATCTGGAAAGCCTACACAGGTGATGAAGTGACAGACAGTGAACGCAGCCAAACGGCAATATAAAAAGCAACGCTGATGTTCACTGTGTTTTTAGAGCGGGTCTTGTCTGATGCAGATTTAGCTTTGCGGTTCTTTCAGTTCTTACTGCTTTTCGTCATTTTTGTTGCTATATCTTCCGCGCCCACATGACACTCACCTAGAACAAATGATGTTCGCCTCAAAATGTCCCAAACATAATTGAAACGTCAATTACAAAGACAAAAACTAACATAAAAAGAATGTCATATTGCAGCTTTAAATAAGTTTGAGGTGAAGACACATTAGCATGTTTTCTTCAACCTTCAAAGTTCTAAGTGATATGCACTGTTATTATTAAGTGATATGCACTGTTATGTGACTAATACATTGTCAAAATCCCATTTTTATTTAAAACATTATCCTTATCCTATTTGTTTCCTTGATTTCTCTGGTTATCATACCCAAATGAAAGTGAAAACGGTTGAAAGATATCATGGCTTTTCATTTCAAGCATCAAGGCAATAAAATCTATACAAATTTGAAAGATATTAGAATGATATGCACTGTCGCTTACCGATTTGAATGCTATATTAGACTGCACTTATTGCCAAGAAACGTAGAGCTGAAAGTTGCTGTGTGTGTGTGTGTTGCAGTCTCTGGACAACCTTGGCACAGTGGAGGATGTACGCTCCAAACGCCACTCCACCTCGGAGCTGGGCAACATCACCTACAGCGACGTGCTACGAGAAGGATGGCTGCACTACAAACAGATCCTCACAGAGAAGGGCAAGGTGGGCAGACAGACCTGGAAAACAACGGCATATAATACAGTATTCAATCAAATGATGTTTTCCTCTTTCATTCCATCTCCACATTCTATCACTTTTCTCCCTGCTTGTCGATACAGAAGGTGGGCAGCGGCATGCGTCCGTGGAAACGGGTGTATTCGGTGCTTCGGTCCCATTCGCTGTTCCTCTACAAGGACAAGAGGGAGGCGGTCCTTCGCGGGGCCACTATTGGAGGCGGGGCCGATGACGACCAGCCAATCAGCATCCGGGGCTGCCTGGTGGACATAGCGTACAGCGAGACCAAGCGAAAGCACGCCTTGCGACTGACCACCCAGGACTTCTGCGAGTACCTGCTGCAGGCGGACGACAGGGAAGACATGCTGGACTGGGTCAAGGTCATCAGGGAGAACAGCAAGACGGACAACGAGGTCAGGGGGCAAAACCTTTCACCACTAACTCTTTCTTCCACACTCTGAATTCTGGCTTTATTTAAAGACCCCCTAAAGTCATCTTTTAACTTGGATAATAATCATTTGTGTCTGATGGTTTTCCCCACAAAGAAAAGTTAAATTATCTTATTAAATCCTTTAAATGACTTCCCCATCTTCTGCCTCATTAAAAATGCCAAAGCAACCAATCAGGGTTATCTATAACATAACTAGCCAATCACAGCATACAAACAAGGGCTTTAACTGCTGAATACTGGACAGGGATTGGCTCCACTATTTGTGTCATGAATCATGCTGGTTGAAAATGGCCTTTTCAGTGAGCTCAGAGAAACGTTCCACTTTCAGCAGACGATTGTGGAAACAGTCTTCTAGTGTCAAACTCTGAGTCTGCACAGTGAAGCTCAAACATCCAACTGAAGGAACAAGAAGAAAACATATTTTTTACTTTAGGGGGTCAAGCCTGACAACAGGACAAGCCTGGATGGGTTAAAAGCGGAGACAATATTTCACTGGCCACCGTTTCAGCATGTGTGTGTGTTGGGTTGTCTTGTGATAATAAATCGGGGTTTGTCTGTCCGACTTTGACTTGACTTTAAGAAAAGCTCACAGTGTTGAAATGCAGATGTTTGTGTTTGTTACAGGAGTTTAGCTTTTCCAGACAGGCCCTGATCAGTAAGAGACTGAATGATTACAGAAAACAGAGGTGAGACACATGACAGTCAATTGGACTTAAATATAATTGTCATTGCCACTGTTCTGTTCCCGTTATCCTGGCTGATAGTTTGTATAATCCAGCTTGTCTCTCTGTCTCCCCCTGCAGTCCAACAGGCAGCAAGCCGGACTCCTCTCCCAAAGTGTCCCGGATGAAGCCTCCCTTCCTGCTGGCCAAGATGGAGAACGCTGCCGGGGCGCCGCGCTCCCCCAAGCCTGAGGGCAAAGGTCAGTGTCAGGGACAGAAAAATACAATTACACTGCCAATGAGTTAATCTGCATGTGGAGCGGTGTTAGGCTTGTGACTTAAAGACAGCGATGTATTACTCACTAGTCATTAGACAGAAGTAATATTTGAAAGGTAATATTGTTATTTTACTTATTACCTCCTGGGAACAGTAATTTGTTACACTAGTCAGTGTATTAATTGTATGTTACACCCCCAAAATTGGCGATTGCAAACATTGTGATGACTAAATTACCTCTCCTGTGAATGATCAAGGAAACCAAACAGCACTGATGTCCACTGTCAGCTTTTTGATATCAAAGTAATGGGAAATCTTCCAGGCTGAGGAATAGATTTGCCATTTCTGGACAACGACTACTAACCACAATTAACATAGGGGTGGCATAGTTTTATAATTCAACTTGATATTCAGAGGAAGCAATAACACAAGCAATGACTTAATTCTTGATTGGTAACTGTATTGCTGAAATTGAAATTTGTTACACTATCTACTCACTAGCAGGCAAAGTAATAATAATACTGTAATGCGTCTCTACCCAACACTGAAGTGGCATGTCTGTCCTGACTTTATCGGTCGGTCTTTCCCCAGATGAGAGCAGCCCCCCTAAGTCTCCATGGGGAATCAACATCATGAAGAAGTCTAAGAAGGCCGGGCCTAAGGCTTTCGGAGTTAGGCTGGAGGATTGTCAACCAGGTGTTAATAACAAGGTTAGTCACAACATCCTCCACCTCTCTGCCTTAATAATCTGGCACCCAGAGTCTAGTCCAATTGTAGATCCAGACGACATTTTGGCTAATAATAATAATAATAATACCGTAATAATAATAATAATAATAATAATAATAATAATAATAATAATAATAATAATAATAATAATAATAATAATAATAAATAGCTGCATAATATGAGATGTTGTTGGACTGTAAACAATGAGGGAAGGGGCGGGATGTCCACTCTACAGCAGAAACCCCAACATATCGTCCGTATGTCCCAGGGTCTTATTATGGCACGTACAGACTACAAGATCCTCATCAGTCATCAGTCTCTGTTCCTTTCACACTATACAGCTGTCTATCAGGAGTCTTTGAGTCGTTTTGGTTTTCACACTTTATGACTGGGCTGCCACAGGGGATCACACATTACAAGAATTCCACCAGGAGGAACCCCGACAAGTCTGTCTGGTCTCCAAACCACGTTTTGTCACTAAAACACACATGAGAAATGCGCTGATTTGCGGGGAAGAACAAGCAAGAACGAGGTCTGCTCACTTAGCTGGCGTTATTTCCAAACACACACCGTCTCACAACATCAATACTTTCTCTGTCTTTGCTCCTCAGACCACTTGCCCGGTCTAAAAAACACCAATACAGTCTTATCACAATTATGACAGATTCACGGAGGGCTGGAGGGTGCGGCTTGTCCAGCCAGCACAGAGAGCATTCAACAGGTACCAGCTGTGCCAGGCTGCTTCATACAGTCACATTGTTTGGAGAAAAGAAGCTGTCCTCCTGTTAAATCCTTATGTCGAGCAGCACAGCAAAACTAAAAACTGTAGTTATAAATAGGACAGAGGAAACTCTCCAGTGGAAATATTTTTTAGACAGATTCATGGATGCATGATTCAGGGAGCTGCTACAGATAACAGCCTGTGTCTGCCTCCTACACCGTGTCTTGCACTTCTCATTGGCTGCAGCTGGTTGAATGGATTCTCCGACACGACCAGATATCAAGCAGGCTAGATATCCGTCTGACCTCTGTGACTCATCGGTGAGTACTTTAGGGAGCTTCCTGCTCGCGTCTGTGGACAGTTCACACTTAGCGCCGATTTGTGAGCGCCGAGCCAACATGATTTGCCTTGGATTGGGATGGGGGGTTTGTCACCGAGCTCCAAAAACAGCTCGCCGAGGGCTCAGAGCACCTAGTGTGAACTTGGCATTAGTCGTCGGACTGATAGACTCTGGATTTCCAGAAATAGACATTCTGCACACAGTAAACACTGTATTTGTGATTACATTCTGTCTTTCCTCCATCCCAGTTCATCCCATTGATCGTGGAGATCTGCTGCGGTCTGGTGGAGGAGATGGGTCTGGAGTACACTGGCATCTACAGGGTGCCGGGCAACAACGCCATGGTGTCCGCCCTGCAGGACCAGCTCAACAAGGGCATCGACATCATCCCAACAGAGGAGGTGAGGAGGACAAGCAGGGCCTCAAACACAAGGACAAGAAAACACTTAAGATGATATGAAACTTTAATGATCAGGTCAGAT
This sequence comes from Poromitra crassiceps, assembly GCF_964638095.1. NCBI lineage: Eukaryota > Metazoa > Chordata > Actinopteri > Beryciformes > Melamphaidae > Poromitra > Poromitra crassiceps. Next base: position 20,424,216 of record NC_139644.1, on the reverse strand, counting down.
TTCCCCACTTGACAGAGAATAAGTCAAGTTCAAGTTTATTTAAGATGCAAAGTCAGTTGTCTCAATACACTTTACAAAAACGATAACATATTATTAACAAAAAGAGGCTGAAAGTTGGGAGTTCCCCACTACCACCCAGTAGGACTCTACCCTGACATGGCCAGATTGGAAACTATTTGGAAAAGGGCAGGCACTCTAAACAAATATTTAGCATATGATTTGTCTATCACGGGCTAAGTTCAACCACTTAGGACCGCCTCCTCATTCCTCTGACGCTGATTGGTCCGCACCACTATAACCACTCAAATATGAATGATGCAATTTAGACAATTGCAATTAAAATATGAACAAGTGATTTCCAAAAAATGTAATTGATCTGCTGTAGCCTGCTGAACACAAACCTTCCTCCTCGTCTGCACGACCTAAAGTGGCTGGTCGGCTCGCTTGTGCTAATCAATCAATCAATCAATCAACCGCATGCTGCAGAGATGGCTTTGCCTCGCTCCGACTGACGGCTTCATGACATTTCAATTTTGTTCTGAAGGCTAAATCCGCATTAAATCGACAAGAGACTGAACAGAGGATTTCCCTCCTCTCCTCTCGCGCTCCTCCTGCGCCAGGAGCGCAGCTGCTACTCACAGATAGACGTGCTCCAAGCCAAGGTACAGAATAAGCGAGTCGCATGGGGAGAAATGTTCCCCAACTTCACTCTGTTTAATGTGTAGAATGTTATGCCAGGAAAACTCATGTCTAATACAGTAATAGGATATTCGAATGAATGTCAGCGCTGGTAATTCCAATCCGTCCCAATGACGGGCAGCCTTCAGAATTTCCCATCCTTGTTAAAAATGTTCGCTAAAAGACGGAAAATATTTGGTTAAAGGCTCATTTATACTCCATTTTCATATCAAAATAATTGCATCTGTTTCAAACGGTGTAATCGTCACTGCCCACATACTTTCATGCGTCTTTCACGTTGGTATCATGTTAAGCAATACCTCCACCAGTGGGCAATAGCGAGTCAAATGTGTGTGTGTGGTTCTGCTGCGTTTCATGCACGAAATGAACGCAGAGTACGGACAGAAGGCTCTGTCCGTCTCCGTCTTTAATCTAGAGTATAATTGGGCCTTAAAGCGTCTGGCATACTCTTCGCGCGCGCACTGGAGGCGGGGCTCCACGGAGGGCGCGCGCACTCTGCGCGGGCCAAAACAGAACATAGTCAGTGCGCAGCTCGCTCCTCCCACCCCCCTCCTCCTGTGGAAGCTCCAGGGGAAAATGGCGGCGATTAGTGCCAGGCAGTCTGAATGAAATTGAATGTAACGTTCCCAATTCTATGTATTAAATTCTAAAAAAACGACCCTCAACATTTGGGAAGGCTAAGCCACACAATGTGGGTCACACAACTGTTCAAGCAACTAAACATATTATCAATCTTCGATATAAACGTATATCAGACTACTGTTTTTATGTACAAATGTATGCACCAAGAATTATTTTTACCTACTGTTTTTTATAATTTCTTTGTACTGAACTCTAATGTCCACTCATATCCAACCAGACAATCACATAACATTCACCTTCCATTTTCCCGCACAAATTTAGGTCAATTTAACATTAGATATAGAGGTCCATCCTTATGGAATTCCACCCCCCCTTCAATCAGAACCTGTCAATCATTGCCTATTCTTAAATCTAGAATGAAAAAAACCCTGTTAAATCAATAACATCTCTTATCTGCATACATGTTTTTATCTCTTCTTCTTTACTTTCTTTTCTTTCTTTTTGTTCGTTAAATTTTAATTTTATTTCATACTTACTGATTTTATTTCTACTTCTGTTATACAAGTAGAGGCCTCGTATAGGCCCTTGCGGGTCTCCTGCCTCCACTTTGCACATTTATTGTCGTGTTGATAACTATCAGTATTTTTTGTTTTGTATGTTTGAATATGTGCTAAATAAACAATAACAAAACAATAACAAACACAACTAGTTCGTTATAATACTAGTTCGCGCTGATAGAAAAATCTCCATGGACGCGCCGCGCTCAGGCCTCGCCCCCCGACACGCCTCGTGTGATGACGTCAAAATCGCCGCGCGCCCTATGCGCTTGGCTGGGCACGAAGACTATGCCAAAGGCTTAAGGCGACCACTGCTCCAGGACCACATTTTGTCATGATGACACACAGACTCACAAGGTGAAAACAATGGCAGCCACACGCTGTCATGGCTGGTAATAAAAAACAGGGAAAGCTGACAGGTTTCATTCCACTTGACTCATCAAGACTTTATTAGTGGGAGGATGGAATATGAAGGAGTGCCATAATGGCGACACTCTCATCAGTGTGTTTAGATGCAGCTGGTTGGTGTTCCTGTCACTGACTCTTCTCTCTGTCTTTCCCTGTCAACACAGAAGTGGCAGGATCTCAATGTCGTCAGCAGTTTACTCAAATCATTCTTCCGGAAACTTCCAGAGCCCCTTTTTACCGATGGTGAGTCCAGAGTTGTTCAGACAAGGCAGCATCGCAGATATGGATTTTTCTTATTTTTTTTTTATCAACACCTCATTATCTTATGTTAATATTTCTCATGTCCTTTACAGACAAGTACAACGACTTCATCGATGCCAACAGGATGGAAAGCGCATCAGATAGGCTGAAGACCATGAATAAACTGGTATGTGGAGCACCTTGTGTTCATACATGTAAATTAATTTGAAAAGGATACTTTCAAGTTTCAGTACAAGAAAAACTAGAATCCGCACACTGTAGCTCCCATTTGCTTGATTTATTCAACCCGTGACGTTTCGAGCTCTCGCACTTCTTCTGTTTGTATTGGGTCCAGCAGCTGCTTTGAAGACCGGTTGTTGGGATGTGCGTGTCTCCTTCACTGTTTTAAAAGGATCATTTCCCCACTGGGCTTCTGTTGGTGTGCGTACGTGTGACAGAAGTGTGGCAGGTTTGACAGGTTTTTTCAGTATTGACATTCCTCTCCTCTCTCTTAGCTCCGAGACCTCCCAGAATATTACTACCACACTCTGAAGTTCCTGATTGGCCACCTGAAGACTGTAGCTGACCACTCAGATAAGAACAAGGTCTGTGTAGGAGGACGTTTTTTTTTTGTTTGTTTTTCCAGTGACAATGATATTCTAGTTATTTATTATTGTCTTTATATTTTATCGTGTGTGTGTGTGTATGTCTATAGATGGAACCTCGTAACCTGGCGCTGGTGTTCGGGCCCACACTAGTGCGGACATCTGAGGACAACATGACAGACATGGTCACACACATGCCTGACCGCTACAAGATAGTTGAGACGCTCATCCAACATGTGAGAAGCACACCACACACACACACACACACACACACACACACACCTACAGTAATAATAATAATCAGCATTATTAGTCTTGTTGAATACTCGATTCAGATTGGTCAATCACTGCATTTTGCGGTGTTATTTTTCTGTAGAACAGCTCACTGCTAGGTATATCAGACCGTTGCTATCATATCCCCATCCACAGAAAGAAAGTCCGGGATATCTAACAATGTCTGCTCATTTGCGGCACCCTGTGTTAAAAAAAGTCAGCTAGCAGCCTGTTAAAATGGCGAGGTACGGCCTCCAAACACCTCTCTCTTCGTTAGAAACATGTCAGATGGATCCAGGTAATGTTGTTGTTTCTACCAGGCTGGTGTGTTAGCACCATGGCCAAGATAACGCTAGTTAATAGCAAGTGTAACATTAGAAAACGTAGAGAGGAATGGGGACAAAAACATCAACATCAATATTCCACAAAAAGTCCCATTCACCTTGACTCACTTCATTATCAATGGAAATGTTCAGTTTAATCTGAATTATAATGATAAGTAGGCTAAGAGTAATAGAGTTACATTGTTATGGACGCAGTGCCAAAATTATTAGATTATTTTTCTAAAGGAAGCAATAAAGTCATTTTAAATAGACAAAATAATTTGTAGATGAATACTTTGTGTCAAATTATTGATTTCTATAGTAAGTAGCCATGTAATAATCAGGCTGATTCAGGCCACTCTGCTACGCGTCCAGGTCACCTTGTACATTACCGCTGTACATTATTCCTTACATAATGTTGTTTATGTGCATCCTTTTCCTGTTGGTATGTCTCTTACAAACTGCCTCTCTTTTCTATAGCATGACTGGTTTTTCAATGAAGAGCTAGACAATGATGAAAAGGTATGTTTCCAATATTATTGTGTGAACATGTAGATGATAATAAAGGATGATTTAGATGATTTATTTAAACATTGAAAACCTTAAATAAATGGCGTTTGTCCCTCCAGACGCCGGTGGACAAGGAGGACGTGCAGCCTGCCCCCAACATTGACCACCTGCTGTCCAACATCGGGAGGACGATGCTTGGGGAAGCCTCAGGTGAGCCCACCACTTAGTGCCCTCAGCCAGTCGCTGTGCTAGCTTTGACCAAGCCGACCAATAGGATTCAGAGGAGCTGTAATTGGCACCCCAAAGCTAATGCTGTGTTCCTCTCAGACTTGGAAGTCAGAGATTCCTAGCTGGTGGGTTACAACCTCTGTGTTTTCCAGTGGTCCCACTCAGAAAAACCAGGGAAGAAACAGCAGATGCCTGTGTGACATTTAATTTGCCCACCATAAAATCCTGTTCTTCATACAACAGCTGATGAATCAATGATATTATTTGGCAATGTTAACCAGCTGGCTAACATAGAAAGTGCAACTTCACATTTCAAATTTGCATGTATTTCTAGTGTATTTTGAATATTAGAAATTTGTTAAAAGTAATTATGTGTGGCATTTGCAGTGTATGTTCCCATGGTGGCGTTGACGTCAGATAATGGCATCTCGGAAAACTCACGGTTGAGAAATCTTGCCCGAGTTGCCTACTTAGATTTCCAACTCGAACGGCCGTTTAGTTGCATTTTTCCTAGTGGGATGTGAGAATTTCAGACTTTCCGATACAAGCGGAACGCAGCATGAGAAAACAGGCATGACAGGATAATGTAGATTCGTAAGCACTTTGCTGTGTTTCTTCTGATCCTGCCTTTTAGCATCATACCTGTAGTGTGTGCCTCTTACTTCTCTTCTTTCTGCTGACCTTTGACCTTTTCCTTCCTTGTTGCTCATCTTTCACTTTCTCTGTGCATTTCTGCATTTCCTTCTCTTAGCTGAGCCTGTGGAGCAGCCACTGCGGTAGGATGGGAATTCCCCTGGCAATATGTGTGTGTGTGCGTGTGTGTGCATCATGTTGTGAAAGTGAATTAAAGAAAGCGTGCATGTGCGAGAGATGGGTGGTGGTGTGTGGTGGTGTTGCGTACGTCTCCCCGCTGTCTCCATCAATCCCCCACCTCAGAAGTCTCCCTCTCAGTGTCAGACCGACTGCAGCTTACCAGAGGTGTCTGTGAGAACCACGTCGCTCCAATGTCACCCCCGGTCTGACTAATGAATTAACAGATGACTGGCTCTGTCCCACCTCCCCGGTGTGCTCTTAAAGCTGCTGTATCTGACACTGTAGTGCAGGGCTATTCAACTAAATTGTTCAGGGGGCCACATGGTCAGAAACCTAAGGGGCCGGGGGCCGGACAGTTCCTCGAGCTATTAATCCCATTATATGTACACTTGACACAAGGTGCTACCACATTTTCATTATCATTATTTCACTACATTGCAAAAGTAGCTTAATTTTTATTTAAAAGTGCTTAATTTCTGTGCAACAAAAGCTGTATTAAAGCCCCAAAAGTAAACATATATTTGAAACAAATCTAAGTATTCTACAACACATGTCAGACATCTCTTATCTAGCTACACACCACAGCATTGTAAACATGTATAGTGCATCAGGAAAGGAAAAAACTGTAAACATTCTTTCTCGTTTAGAACCTAGCACAGTATTAAAAACTGAGTATCTCATGAAAAACTATTAATATTGCATCTTTTGTGTTTAGCTACTGTACGTCACAGCATTGTAACATTGTAGTGCAGCAAGAAAGGAAAACTACTGTAAAAATGTTAACCATATTTCTTGTTTAGAACCTAGCTAGCTACATTATACATCTCCTGAAAAAATATTTATAATGCATATTTCTTGATTAGCTACATCAGAGCGCCATCTCCTGAAAAAACATTAATATTGCACCTTTCTTGTGGCTACATCACAGCAGCTCCTGAAAAACATTTATAGTGCATCTGACTTGTTTAGCTCACTTTAGCTACATCACATCTGAAAAAGAACCATTCGGGTGTAATAAGTAAATTAAGTTTAATTGTGTGTGTGTGTGTGTGTGTGTGTGTGTGTGTGTGTGTGTGTGTGTGTGTGTGTGTGTGTGTGTGTATATATATATATATATACTGTATATACTGTATATATATATATATATATATACCGTATATATATACACACTGTATATATATATATATATATACTGTATATATACATACATACACACACACACACACACACACACAATTATATATTATATATATATATTATTATTATTATTTTTTTTTTAGAAGTAATCCTCCAGTTGAATAGCCCTGCCGTAGTGGAAACTGTGTTCTGTCACTAAGAGAGAGGAGAAAGTCCCTCTCCAGTCTTGTTGTCTAGCACTCATCCTCTATGGCCCGTTCACTCAGTGTATCCCTCAGGCTGCTACCCCCTCCTTCCCCACCTCCCCCTGGGTTTCCCAAGGTGTTCGGTCGTGTGTGAATGTGACAAAGAAAGAGAGAGAGCGAGAGTGTGTGTGTGTGTGTGTGCGTGCGGAGCGTTTGAGACCCTCGACTCAACTCAATCACTTCCGCCTCCCGCAAGCGCTTCCTTCACCGATCAATGTCGTCAGTGTGTTCGGTGATGTCATCGGCGTGTGCCGTGGTTTCCTAATGCTGTTTTTTTTTACCCCCTCCAACACTCCCTCTCCACCCCCTAAACACTCCAATCACTCGCCATTCACTTTGGGTTGACAATCATTGCTTTTCCGTGATGGGTCATTTTTGCAGCTACGTCAACGTCAGACGGCACCGAGTTAAGAAGAGTTCCCTATAATTTACTAGAGCAATCTGTTTTTTGTTTTTTTAAGAGAACATTTTAAAAAGACCTTGAAAAAGTGATGACCACACCAGTTGTCTCTGTGCCCTCTGTCGTTCACTGGCCCTGCCTGGCCTTTAGTTAACTGCAGTGGATCTGACCCTCTGATCTCTCTCTATTCTCTCTCCCCCCAGACTCAACCAACAGTGACTCAGCTAAGTCAAAGGTAAGCTCTCTTTACCTGGTAATAGCTTAGTCTACTTCTGATACTCTACTCATTATTGTTAGAAACTTGAAGATAGGAAATTAACTGCTGTTAATTTTGTCTATTGTTTTTATTAAGTCTGTCTTAGTCCTGTGTCAAATGTCCTTGTTAGTTCTTATCATATTTAGACAACCTCATCCTGTTTTAATCGACTTTAAGTTTTAGTCGACTAAAAGTCTGAGTATTTTAGTCTCATTTTAGTCCAAGAAAACCATAAGTATTGTTTCTTTAGAATTTACAAACTCATTGGAAAGATCTATTAATCTGTTATTATGGAATGGTATTAAAGTTTAAACGTGCAATACAGACACAGATTTAACTGTTTAACTTCTTCTCCTCTGATTGGATCTCTTCCCAATTCGTCCCTCCCTAACATTTTAGTCTAGTTTTTATTTGTTGACGAAGTAGTAGTTTTTGTCATCACAACTTTGTTTTTATTTAGTTAACACTAAACGATACTGAACAAAAACGCAGCACTTTTGTTTGTTTTTTGTTGAAATAAAAGAGCTAAGACTCTTTCGATGGACACAAAAGCTATTTCTCTCAAATTGTATTCACACATTAGTTTAAATCCATGTTAATGAGCACTAAGCCATCCACCTGACAGGTGTGGCATATCAAGATGGGGATTAAAGCGCATGATTATTATTGCACAGGCGTGCCCTGGGATGCTCACACAGGTGTGCCCTGGGCTGCTCACAGGTGTGCCCTGGGCTGCTCACAGGTGTGCCCTGGGCTGCTCACAATAAAAGGTCACTGCACTTTTATCACCAGATACTGACTGGTCTTCATACTCCATAATTCAGTTAGCCTAGGTAAACCCAGCCCCCACGTGACCTGCTCTCTCAGTTCCCAGTCTGAGAGCAGGTCACGTGGGGGATGGGTTTACCCAGGCTATAATTCAGTGCCCAATGTCTTTCTTTAAGATACAACTGCACATTTTAGAGTGGCCTTTTATTGTGAGCAGCCCAAGGCACACCTGTGCAATAATCCTGCTGTTTAATCAGTGGATTATCTTGGCAAAGGAGAAGTGCTCACTAACACAGATTTAAAAATAAGCCTTTTGTGTGCAAAGAAACAAGTCTTAATCTTTTATTTTGACTCATGAAAAAACAAAAGTGTTGTGTTTATATTTTTGTTCAGTATAATAAGCAGTGTTGGGCAGTAACGAGTTACTAGTAATGCATTACAGTAATAATCTTACTTTCCCCAGTAACAAGTCGGGTAACGAATTACTAATACTAAGTAATGATATACTAAAGTAATGAGTAATACAATTAATTTGTTGAGTAACAAGCCCAACACTGATAATAAGACATAATACAAGATATTAGTGGTTATTAAACATGTAATCCTTCATATCACGAGTAGAAAGTGTAACGTAAGATGGCGGAACAGTAACAGTACTTGGCAGTTGTGTGAGTTTTCATTTTGCGGCTGTTCCTTTCTCAGGGGTCGTGGGGGTCAAAGCGAGACCTCTCAGCCAAGGACTTTCTGACTCTGTCCATCATGTCCGCCGTTACCGGCCGCAAACGCAGGAAGCGCCACAACGGCCGGCGCCTGGGCAGCAGCACCGACGACGACTCCGAGCACGAGCCAAACAAAGCCGACCATCTAGGGGCAGAAGAGGGAGTGGAGGCGGAGTCCCCGGTAGCAGACGCTGCTCCTCGGGCAGAGGGAGAGGAGGATGACGATGAAGAGGAAGAGGAGGAGGAAGATGAGGAAGTTGTAGAAGCAGGCGTAAAAGAGGAGGTCACAGAGGAGGTGGTGGTTGTTCCCAGTCGGCCGTGCCATAAAGAAGAGGAGGAGGGAGGGCAGGCAGCCATACTGCTCCACGAGGAGGAGGAGGAGGTGCGGGCGGGGGTGAAGGGGCCGCCGTGGCGAGCGCCCGAGGACGCGCGATCCATTGTCTCGGGCTACTCCACCCTCTCCACGCTGGGCCGGAGCCTGGTGTCGGAGGGGAGGGGTGACGAGGCGGACGACGAACACAGCGAGCTGGTGAGCGAAACGGACAATGAGAGTGGCTTCGCCTCACGCTCCCTCACCCAGGAGAGACCCGACAAACACCCGCCCACGCCCACAAACACACAGCCGCCAGCTGCTCCCCGTAGCTTCCTCTACACAAACTACAAACCCCACGTTATCTCGCCCACAGCCCTTCTCGCCCCGCCCACGCCGCTCACACACACACAGGACCCCGGGGAGAGGAGCGAAGGAGGGGGGCGCTCCACCACGCCCTCGTCCTCCTCCTTCTCCTCCTCCTCCACCACTCACAAGCTGCACTCACGGCCCTCCTTCAACTCCCACAAGCTGATCCAGTGCGACACGCTGGCCAGGAAGAAGCTGAAGGGGGAGAAGGCCAAGGCTCGCTCCCTGGACCTGTTGGAGCTGTCGGGGGCATTGGCGCCGGGCGACGGGGCAGAAGGCGTCCCCGGAGCGAGAAGGGACCCCTCCAGGACCAACCCCTCCTCGGGCAGCAGCCAGGAGAGTCTGCGGCCGGGCCGGCTCCGACCGGCCCTGCCGCCCAGCGAGGCGGCCTCCTTCAGCCCGGCAGGGCAGGGAGCGGGCCGCGGCTCTCTGGCCGAGCAGGTCCGAGCCCGGCTGCTGGGCTCAGCCGACGATCTGCGCAGCGTGGGGCTGCGGAAGCCCCTGTCCCCCGAAACGCGGAGGAAGAGGCGGGCCTGGCGCAGACACACAGTGGTGGCCTCCCCCACCGAGGCGTCCGACAAGAGAGCCCCTCTGACCGTCAGCGAGTTCCCCTTGTCCCCCGCCACCCCCAACCAGGCCAAACCTCCAGGGCCTCATGACCCCCAGGAACTCGACCCGGGACCGGCTGCACGTCGAGCGCCCGCCTCTAGATTCCACCAGTACCTGTAAACCTGGCCAGCGTACCCCCCCCCCCCCCCCCCTTCCTGTGCAGTGTAGCGGGGGAGTGTGCAACACAGTGGACCAAATGACAGGTCTTGACAGCAGCCCCCCTCCACCCCCCTTCTGCCCCACCCTGTTCATTTCGATAAGCCTCATTTGCATGGCAAGGGGCGTTCCAGTGTTGCCAAAGCTTTTCCCCCCTCCCCCCCTTTGTGTGTGCTTTTCTAGAGTTGATACCCTAATGAGACACAGACAGACCTCATCACAGTCTATGTTACAGCCAAGACTTCTCATTTTAGTCATAACCCAACATTACAAGACCCCGGTCCTGCCTGTCTTCTCTTCCTTCCTGACAGAGGAAATTAATTTAGGGGTTTGTGTCCCCTCAAGTGACCACAGAAGGATGCTGACCAATCACAGCCTTCAACTGGTTCTTTAGAGAATGGTGCTTCTCATCAATGTGGATGTTAACAGTTATTTTTACACACACACACACACACACACACACACACACACACAGATTACAAAAGGTAATTGGTCAGGTTGGAGCCATTTCAAGACGGATCTCAGTTTTCAGGCCAGAGCTGATTTTGCATAACAGTCTTCCTAATCTGTTACTCCTCAGACCATAAACACTGTAATGTCAGCATTTATGCTTATAACAATAGAGAATACACACACCCACACACAAAATACAGTTGTCTGTCTGTACTTGTTAATAATGTTTATCTGCGCGTCTGTGTGTTTGAGCATCAATGTCCGTGGTAATGTCTGAGCGTGCAGGTGTTTGTGTTGAACTATTTTGTAACATTTGTACAAAGCCTTGTTAAGTTAACCTTGTAAATATAAATATTATGTTATATTTGTTTTTACTTTTTCGGTTCTTTTTTTATGGTTTACAAAAGTGCGTACAAGTGCACAGTCATTTTTTTTTCAAGATGTTACTTGAAATGTTTCCCTTAATATATTCTTTTTTTGTTTTATATTCAATATATATATTATATATATTTTGTATGAAAATAATAAGTACTTTTATTGTGATTTCACCTCGGGTGTACCTGTTCAAAGCAGACAAGATAAAAGCTAAACCTGATGAAGCCTGTTCCTTATTTCCTCATAGATTGCCTTTCTCTGTGATTCTCAGCACTATGCAGAAATCCTCTACTTCATGAAATGTAGTCTCGCTCAACACTTATCAATAAGACCTTTATCTATACAGCGGTGATTACTTTCAACAATATTGCAGCAATGTGTACAAAAACCATCTAGTAATTACATGTAGCAAGATAAGAAAATAAATGTACCTCAGTAATGATACATTAGGTTAGGCAAGGAAGGCAGCAGCTCAGTGCCATACTGTGTGACAGTTAGACTCACCTATATCATTTGTCCCATTAGGAATTTCTCATTTGAGATTAGTGAGCAGATATTCTCACATTTACACCAGAAAACTGAACTGGAGAGAAAGCATGTCCTTTGATGTGTGAGGGACAGAGAAAATGCTAAACTGGCAGTGTTTAAATATTAATACATTGTGTAGTTTCATCTTGACAAGATAAACATTCTAAATTAGCCCTAAGCTTGCTTCCTGTTGCAGTGTTTGCTAGTGCAATGGACCGAAAATAAACAAGAGTCCAAACTGTTCCCCTAGTGCTACATTTGCAGTTCTGTCAGTTATGATCATGTTTCATCTAAGTGTTAATCTCTCTGCACATTTATGATCTAGGAGTTACATGACCGAGTTTTCCACAAGGCCAGGCTGGAGTAAATCCTCCTTGACTGGGAGTAGGGTACATTAAGAGGAGGTGATCACAAACGCCCAGTCACATGAATCGTGTGTTTTCATCTCTCATCTTGACCATGGAACTTGCAACTGAAGGTGCGAGCATCTATCTTTCACAGTCACGAGACTCCCTTGTTTTCGTCCTCCTCGCCCACTGAGTGGGTCTGACCAAATAAACCATTGAGAGAAAAAACACAAAAAACTATTTAAGTTATAGTCTTGTCTTACCTCAAGATTTGTTCTACAAGTGCCTGATTTCTGGAATGTGTTTTTGTTCTGCAGTGCCATGGTCAGTTCTTATCTTTCCATTTCCCTTTGTTGTTTCTGGGTCTCCGGGCCTGTAGCCTCTAACCTGTCCCGGAGAGCCTCCCTCCTCTCCTGCGGTTGATGTTATTTCTTAGGCGCTGACCCAAAGATGTGTATATTAATACAAGCGGTCTATCTGAGAGGCTGTTAAAAGCACAGTCAAGCCAAGGACATGTCTATGCACTCTCTTTGCCTTTAACACAGGCATTAACGGCTAATTACTGACGCTGCTAAGAGGGAAAAGGCATGGTATTCTCTCAGCTGCTTTTGTTCAGAAACTGAGGTCATCGTTCTTGCCGAGTGATCCACAGTATGAATATGGTACACCTAACAAGCCCTGCTCCTAACACAGCATTAGGTAGACAACATCAGACTATCCTGTGATGAACCGTGCAAATCCAAACCGTTACTCTGCATGAGAGTCAAACTGCCCATGCCTTCATCAACAGGAAAAATAAAAAAATAAACTCAACACTTGGTGTGTGTTGTCTGAAATGTGATTTACCTAATGTTTTGTTGTTGTATTTGAATATCTTTTTTGTACATACTGTCTGAATATGTAACATATTGTATTGTGTACATTTGGAATTGCTTTGAGTAAAACTATCTAATATGAAAACGACTGGACTAAAGGTTGTCCACCTGAAACCATTTCCCTCTTGGCTGTGTGCTTTAAAGCAAGGTTATATGATGTAAATAAACAGAACTATGTTTAAAAAGGTTGTTTTATATGTGTGTATAATTTGAGGATCATTCGCAATTTAAGACATGCAACCCAATTTCTCATCTGTGACGATTCATTTCAAAGGTAGAATAGGCATGTGTATTTCTAAAGGCTTCAGGAGAGAGTTTGATATGAGGTAGGGCCCTGACAATAGCAGATGAGGCATGTTTGGTAGTGCAGCCAACTTAAAATGGAAGACGGATAATGCCCTCTAGAGGCTGCAGATGTATAATGCCTCTCCAGGCCTTCTAGCACAGATTGCCTCTGCTGCTGCACATCAAGATAACTTGATGGCAAATATTGGGGCCAACTGATTTCTTGCATAGTGAAATATTCATGCATTCTGTAATAACTTACCAAATACTATTGAGAACAACCGTTTGTAATTGTAAGTGATTATGGAGCCATTTTGGCATGACTGGCCTTTCTCTTATGAGCAAAATGTTTAGAGAGAGGGAACCAATTTCAATTTGCATTTCATCTTACATAATAGCCTTGGCGGCTTCATAGGTTTTATTTAAGAGTGGGTTAACCTTCATGAGGAACATCATCTCTACCACACGGCCCATCCCCCTCTTCCACTCCACTGTATTCAGTGGGTCAGTATTCAGAGCTCACTCCGGCGTCTGGCTCTTTACAACAAAAGCTTTGTGGGTAATTTGTACTTCCAAAATCTCTGCAAGTTTAGTGAAGCGTTTCATACAATAGGCGACATTAACACACAGCAGTTTTATCAGAATCAAAATTTTATTTGCCCTCCTGTTGACACACAACTGTTAAAATGATCACTCGGGAATTTATATCTGCAAAAACAAAAAGTGCAAGCTTGCCCAATTAGCTGTAAATTCAATTTTTGGGAAATAAGCAACATACAATGTTTTGTTGTTTCAAAATGGGACAATATATTTCAATGCATACTTACGAAGTCGACCAAGAAAACAAAAACAAAATATTCTCATATCGTCAAATACATTCTCTTTATAAAAAGAATATTATTTTTCTTTTTGAAATATTTACATTCCTTCTTGGAAAAAGTTTTGAACAGGACAGTCCAAATAGAAAAAGAAACACCGAGTATTGCATTGCAATGCAAGGACTGAACCGTCCAGGTGACAAACCGATTAACCAACAGAAAACTGATGACAATTAAAAAATATAACGTTTTTTAAGTCCCGTGTTTTTTTTTTACCTATTTGAAAGGGTGTTTTCCCAAAATTGTGTTTAGTCCCTCAGTTGGTGGCGACCTGGCCACTGTCCGTGCCCTGTGGCTGGCTCTGCAGTTGGGCCCTCAGTCTCTCAAGCTCAGTCTCCAGCTCCTTGACCCGGAGCCCGGGGCTCCCCGCGGGGCCGGGCAGCCCCCCCGGGCCCGGCTCGATGGCGCGCCTCAGCCGGTTGTTCTCCTCCTCCAGCCGGGACATGCACTTCTCCAGCTCCAGGTACTCCTGCACGAGCTCCTGCTTGCTCATGTTCTGCAGACTCTCGACGTGGTACTTCTCGTAGGTCTCGGAGAAGTCCCTCTGGAGAAACTCTCCCCCTGCGTTCCCGGGCCTCCCGATGCCGTCGCTGCCTCCGCCGCTGCCGTCCTCATCCTCCTCCTCTTCGTTGTCGTAGAAGTACTGGAAGTCGTCCTCGCTGCCCGTGTCCTCCGTGCGGCCATGCACGGGTCCGGCCCCGGTCTCGGTGTTCAGATCAGGCTCCTCCCGGTCGTGCTCATCCATCAGGAACTGGGTGGTGTTGTAGGGGGCCACTGGGAGCCCTTTGGCGAACATCTCCTCTCTCACTCGGGAAGCCCTGGCGGTCTCTCTCTCATCCATGGCTTTCTTCTCCTCCCAGGAGAGTTTGAAATAAGGCTTCCAGCGGCGCTTCTTCTTGGACGGCCGACGCCGGTGCTTCTTCTTGCCCTGACGCGCATCCGTGGTGCTTGGGTCGGAGTCGACGTGCATGCAGCTCTCCCCTTGCACCTCGCGTAAAGTCTCTTCCAGCGGTCCATCCCCGCTGTTGCCGTGTGCAGCGAGGTTGCCCTCCCCCGATGCATCCACACCGGGCTCCTGGCGATGCTGGGCTGCGATCGGGCACTTGGGGAGCGAGTTTCCGGCTGCTAAGGCAGGACACACCTCCCTCTGTCCGCCTCGCATTTGCCATAACTTGTCTGTGTTGATATCCCTTCCACCGTGTTCCGCTTGCTGCTGCTGCTTGTCTCTCTGTCGCCCCCTATCGCCGTTCTCCGGTCCAGCATGATCGTTGGCTGGGAGATGCTCCAACACGGCTCCCCTCCCACCTGATGGGGTGTCTGAAGTTTTCAGGTGATGGGTCTGATCGGTGCTCGGTTCTGTCATCCTGTTTGTGCTGATGGGCTGCCTCCGCTTACCACATCTCAGCCGATGCTCTTGCTGAAATCCAGCCTTAAAGTTATTTAAAACACGTTCAACTTGATTTTGAAAAAAATATAGTTTCAATTTGATGTTGAGCCGATATTCTCTTTTTTTTAGGGAAGTTGAGTTTGACGTGTAAAAGCCCACTGTCGCGATTTTAAAAGTGAAGTTCAGAATAGTAAACACTTGTTACTCCTCAAAGGATTCGTCAGAGCTACTGCTGCTAACTACCGTTAACTGTTTCGTTGCTGTCGGAGCTATCGTTCGCCCAGAGATAACGTTCAGTCGCCACAACAGTGTCCAGTGTGCTGCTCAAGAAGAAGGAGCTCGTGTTTATATAGCAGCCCCGCCTCTTGTAGCGCGCATGCCGCTGCTACAGCCCCAGCTGGGATGTGGGGCGTGTAGTTTTATTTCATGCTAGTACTAGTGCAAGCCTCCACTCTAAACTACATAGACCACAAATCGAAGATAAGGGACAGACATATCGACCAATCATATGTTGGGACTACAGCCCATCCCTCTCTCTGGTCATTGGACAACAGAGTAACTTTGCTGTTGCCAAGCTTAGAGTATTTTCTTATTGGTTAGTCCAATAGTCTATCAAAAGTACGTAAACCACATGAGGAAAGCAGTCCGGAGCATTTTAAGGACGCTACCATATACAAATGAAGGTGAGAAATCATGAGAGTTGCTGAATACAAATTCATTCAAACTGTTTAAAATGCCATTATGCTTCAACTGGAAGCAAATTACATATTTTCCACATCATAATGCAGTTTTTATTTGTAATTTATGGCATAACAGCCCAAATACCACACTCGTAATAATCAAAACCCTCCTGTGTTTTCAACAAAATGAAACAGACCTCTCACTGAAACTAGTCCGTTTTTGACTGTTCATATAAGAAAACAAGCAAATACAGTTGATTTTTGTAGGCAATTATTGCACATCCAATACCTGTATACTGTGTGTTGTTTTGGTAATCAACAGGCCATTAAATGTTTCACCACGAGTAGTTTGTGACTTGTGCGGAGTGATATGTTGTGGGCAGGGGGTTGAGCGAACTCTGGACGCAGCGTAAACAAACGACATTTATTGTCAAGCTGCCTTTACGAGCACAGCTACCAGCCCCTCGTGTAAAAAGGGTGGGTCAGGCGATCTCACACTCTCAATACTATAATTTTAACATGAGTGGACGGTGTGGTATAGCTCAGCTTCGAGCATTAACGTTAATGTGCAACCCAGTTTCTGATAAATGTGCAGTGTTTAGCACGGATGTGTCGTCTACTGCTAAGGATAAGCTAGCTAGCTAACGTTAGCCAAACGTTGGTTAGCAAATGAGCATACGGTGACGCTAGCCCCCAGAACAAACAAAATATCAATCCATAAAAAGGAAAGAAATTGTAAAAACGCACCATGACCGAAATAAATATGTTTGAGAACGTCTTTCATCCACCTAAAAACCAGTTGTTGTGGACCACGTTAGCCATATTGTACATAAGGCTAGGCTAGCTAACGCTAGCTAGCTCACATTATAACAAATACTAAAACAAAGAAATTGGCTATGAATGCGTATAAGCTGGTCATTTTCTAACATCGCACTAGGATTTACTCGAACTGCGTTAACGTTATATTCTAACGTGGAAGGGAACAAACAAACACGCCAATCAGCGAGACGACTACAGACACGACAGCTAGCTATCTGCTAACTGGGCCGCAGTGTTTATGTAGGCTCAGTCTAATTCATGGGATGTGATGTTTTGACTGGATAGTTAAGACCACAAATGTAGAAATTACGATGCCACACTATGTCGGCACACTATAGGAAACAACGTACGAATATTGATCCAACTGACTGAGAAATAGCAACAGTTTGCATTGCAATCGTGACATGTAACGGTCGATGAGTTGTTTTAGTTCTGGGAAATAGACTGTCCCTGATCTGAAAGCAGTAGCCTGCTGTAGCTGCCCATTTCCTTTGGTTTGATGACGGTTGGAAAAGCTATAGTTTAGCTTTGAACGGAAAACTAACAACCACCATGTCATAACTCTTGCATCAAATGTTGATATTTTTTTCAATGTGGCAGAGATAAAGTATTGCTGTCTGAAACAATTATAGCAATCTGACTTGATTAATTTCTGAGACATTATATATATTAATATTAGTGTATAATGCTGTGTATTCCCGCCGTCTTTTATTGTACTCATGTTGAGGGACTGTTGGCACACTAACTGCCTCACTGTCAAGGCAGAGGCCATTCTGTCCACTGTTAACACACTGACCTCACCTTATCCACTGTGCAGCTTGATCCTCTGTCACCAAGCACACACACAGGCACAGTCTCTATTCCCCCTCACATTGACAAAGCAATTCACTTCTATTAATGGAATAAATGAGTTCTCCAGTCCGTGTGACCTCTTATGGTGGGTGAATCTGGCCACAGTGAGCCCAATGGCTGCAAACAACATACTGTAGGTAGGCCTTCTGTTTCCACTAATAGAGGCAGGCAGAGGCTCTGCCAAATAGCAAATGGAGCTGGGAATCCTTTGAGGAAGGAAAGGGTGACATGTTCCACTTAATAGGAAGCCTTATGACCGTAGAGATTGGGAAATCATGCCGAGGGTTCCCAGATTCTCATACCAAGGAGTGCTGCAGCTACAGACCCATAGCTGCTCCTGCATAGATCACAGCTTGCAAGGATTAGCACACATGACCTAATCTCTCACCCTGTCCAACATGGTTGTTGCTGCAATATTGAGCTAAGATGAAAGATACAAATTGTTGTCCAGGCCCCTGCGTCTGGCTAGGAAATGGACATTTAAGCAGTGGAAGAAAGATGGCCATATAAGCAAGTCTGATTTCAGATTTTCACTGGTCTAGAAATCAAGGCAGCAGGTCCTGACTTGTGTGTCTGTGGCTCTCACTGGTTTTGTTTGTGTGTGACGGAGGCAGAGAGAGAGAGTTGCTGCTACGCATCAGCTGCAATAAATAAAACAAATAAGAGTGTATGATGTCAGAATAAGAGTTCCCCCCCCCCCTTGCGTACACCCCTCCCCCCACCTGTGTGTGTGTGTGTGTGTGTGTGTGTGTGTGTGTGTGTGTGTGTGTGTGTGTGTGTGTGTGTGCGTGCGCGTGTGTGTGTGTGTGTGTGTGTGTGTGTGTGTGTGTGTGTAATCTCATGAGCGCTAGAAGGTGGCTGTGGAAACAGGGGGAAACACCTTTCTGGCATGTCAGCTGCAGCCCGCCTAGCCAAGCTCTGTCCCCCTCCAAATTACCTTCCTCTCTCAGTTATAACTCCATTATAAAGCCTTGATGAAGTTTCCACCCACTGCTCTTGGCTGTGGGCACCTATCCATCTAACCATGACATGCACTACAGACATTTAGTTCCAGGCTTCCCTTTCAATATGGCACATGCACATCAGCCGCAACCAAACATCACCCATTTTGATTCACTGTCTTACGGAATGCATACACATAGGCGCAGAATATGAATTTGACGCTTCAAATAATCTGTCAATGTCGTTTTTTGAGATGGTTGCAGTTAGTTTTAACGCCCACCGGGGGGCGCTACTTCGCCACTGATTGGCAGGGAGAATTAGGCAGTGTGTTCTTTTTATGGATGAAGTAAGCTGCTTTTTCCCTCAGCCCATCTATTCTGTGAGAAAACTCATTTTATTGTGGTGTGTTTGTTGTATTTTATCATGAGTTGTTGCCTCTCGGTGGTATTTATCCCTGAAACAATCAGGGCCTACATTGTATTGGTAAAAGTTAATGTAGTAGGCTATTACTGCTAAAGGAGGTTTATCAAGGGGCAACATCTGCATTACACCATGGACCATTTAAATCATTCCCACCACCAAGATCTGTTCTGTCAGTCAGTCAGACGCAAGATGTTGTTGTGACTTTACTCAATGAATTACAACTTCTCCAAAGCAAAGCAACACGCCTTGTTTTGCAAAGCACCAATAGCAGTAATGTTGATACCATGCATAACAGGTTATCCTGGCTTACGGTAGAAGACAGATTTAATGCATCTCTTCTCATATTACCAACCAAACTTGATCAACAATTCACATACAATCACAAAGTACATACATACTGTATACAGCAAGACATGCAACAGAGGGGGCAAGGTGGCGCAGTGCTAGCGCTGTCGCCTCACAGCAAGAAGGTCCTGGGTTTGATTCCCGCCCGGGAAGCTGTTGGCGCTGAGGGTGTGTCCTCCTTCCCCTGTCCTCAGTGACTATGGCCCAGGTGGGCTCGTCAAAAAAGGGCCTTTCTGTGTGGCATGTTCTCCACGTGCTCCCCTGGGGTTTCCTCTAGATAGGATCCCCCTGCTAAAACACGCGAAAAAAGACATGCAACAGCCAAATTGTTAACGCTTCCAAAGGTCAAAACTAATGGCATGAAAGGTACAGTTATGAAAAACTGGAATTATCTCCCATCTGAAATCGCCTTGTGCTATAATATGGGACGGGTATATGGTCTATCGTACTTTGAAGAAAAAAAACATTTTCTTTTTGTCTTTTGTTATTATTGTATTATTTCCTTTTTCTTTCTTTAGTATTTATTTTATCACCTGTTGTATGATATTTATGTGTGGACCCCAGGAAGAATAGCGGTCAGGAGCTGTCAGGAATCCTAAACCAAGAGTCTCATCTGAGGAGACTTTAATAACAATAATTCATTTATTTTATATAGCGCTTTTCAAGACTCAAAGACACTTAACAGTAAAACAAAAGACAAGCAACAGGCAGCAGACACAGGCAATAGGCAACAGATACAGGGGACAGGTACAAATAACAGTGGCAGTTCAGGGCAAGGTTGTGTGGAGAAGCAGAGGAGAGGAAGAGAACAGGAGGGAGGGGCAAGTGTGGGGGGGGTGATGGTTTGGAGGAGGTGGTCAGGGGTAGGGGAGGTTGTAAGCTTGGGAGAACAGATAGGTTTTAAGTCGGGTTTTGAAAGTGGGGAGTGAGGGAGAGTCTCGGACAGTCTGGGGGAGGGAGTTCCAAAGTCGGCGTGCGGCGCGGGAGAAAGCACGGTCACCAAAGGTTTTGAGTCTGGATGGGGGGATGATGAGGGTGGCAGTAGAAGAGGATCGGAGTGTACATGAGGGGCGATGGGGGATGAGGAGGTCAGTCAGGTAGGGGGGGGGGGGGCTAGGCTGTGGAGGGCTTTGAAGGTGAGGAGTAGTAGTTTGAAGTCGATACGTTGCTTGACGGGGAGCCAGTGGAGAGAGTGGAGGACAGGGGTGATGTGATCGCGGGACCGGGTGTGAGTGAGCAGGCGGGCGGCTGAGTTTTGGACCATCTGGACTGGAGTCTATGGAGGGAACGGGAGGTGATGCCGGTGAGGAGGGAGTTGCAGTAGTTACTTTAGCTGTCAGACATGAGCAGTGGAGTAGTCATAACAGGTATTTTCAGAAAAGTAGTCGCTTACCTTTTCCTCTTAAAAGGCTATATCGTAATATAATAATCAGTTTGATGACCATGCATTTGTCTTTTATGTCGGCCTA
Source organism: Poromitra crassiceps (assembly GCF_964638095.1). Taxonomy (NCBI): domain Eukaryota; kingdom Metazoa; phylum Chordata; class Actinopteri; order Beryciformes; family Melamphaidae; genus Poromitra; species Poromitra crassiceps. Next base: position 20,403,351 of record NC_139644.1, on the reverse strand, counting down.
GACTCTGTTCTACAAATAAAAGGTTGATCAACTGAATTTAGGTGTGTTTACCCTCCACTACATCCTGGCATGACTTATGTACATAAGTAAGCTAAATGTATGTCAGAGCAAAAGCAGTTATTCTCATTCTCTTATTGTGATAGTGCCAGTGAGTGAACTCACAGTGAAATTAAACTATTCCTATTTCCCCCCTCTGAGGACCCTGCTGGACTCCAGGACCTTACTTAAGGAGTCACTGCTCATGCACAAAACCAAAATGCCCCTCCCTTCCCCCCCCCAACAAGATGTGACCCGGGGACCTCCACCTCAATCGTAAGTGTCACTAACCACACCAGAATCAGAATAACTTTATTGATCCCCGATGGGAAATTGAGTCATACTACAGTTGCTCACACTCAGGTAGTGAAAATATAAACATCAAAACATTATAAGAGGCATGGGAATAGACCATAAAACAATAAAATAGAAGTTACGTAGCCTATATACAATAAAGTCATAATATTTTCTTATATACAGCAGTGTGAGTGATAGTAGGCTAATAATAATAATAATAAAGACTATGGTGCATTTGGTCCAGTCAGTAAAATGAACAGTAACAGTGTGTGTTAGGAAGTTTGTGTGAAGTTTGCTGGATCTTAGGTAAGAGCTCGCGAGGGGTGATCGGTTAGAACCACAGAGATGTCTTTCAGGCAGTTTATTTGAGATATCAGGCAGAAGCAACATACAGAGTAGCTAGCAGATAGATAGATAGCTTACAGATTGCAGGGACAGAGAACCTCGTGTATCATGTGCAGAGGGAGAACCACATAGCATACTAGAACATCACTTTTATACCTCCCACATTCGAGGTATGACATCATTGGTGATGTCACAACGTCCCGGGAGGTATGACATCATCGATGACCTCACAAAGTCACGTCTGACATCACACAGTCTGGAGACAGCCTAGACCATCTGACATCGCCGATGACCTCACAGGGGAAACTCTGACATCACCGATGACCTCACAAGGTGAACTCTGACATCATTGCGTCGTGGGCTCCTCCGGCAGGCCTGATGGTGGGCCATTACGGAGCCTTTTCTACAGTGTGGATTATTTGATTATTGCACAAATTGCAGTATTTAGCAGTTATTGCACATTGAGTTTTATTGCAGATCAGATATAATCAAAAGTCTGTTTTTGATTTGTGGACAGGTGGAGAGAGTCCAAGGCTATATTATTGACTGACTCGAGTGTCTGACGCGCTGAGATAGGAGTTAAATAGTTTGATGGCCACAGGGAGGAATGCACGAGACTATAGTCTTGCACTGAAAGTGCTCAGTGTTCGACCAGCTCGCCATGGAGTGGGTGGGAGATGTTGTCCAGGATGGAACGTAACTTGGACAACATCCTTTTCTCTGACACTGCTTTCAGAGAGTGCCCAGCTCCAGCCCCACAATGTCCCTGGCCTTGCGGATAAGTTTGTTGAGTCTGTTGGCATCCGCTGCCCTCAGCCTGCTGTCAAGCCAAATAAAAGACTGAGTTCAGATCTTCAGATCAGCCCATAAGCTCTAGGATCTGTCGCTAGAGCGTCTCTTGAGTTCACAGCACTAATGTAACCCACGTTGTGGGTGCATCCATACTTTATGAAGGAGGGCTAACAAAAATCTAAACATAAATATAAGAAATTATAAGTCAAGTCAAGTCAAGTTTATTTGTATAGCACATTTCATATACAGTGGCAATTCAAAGTGCTTCACATAAAATGGTTGACAGGAAAAGAAGAGAGTAAAACGGACATTTAAAAGCATCACAACAAAACTTAAAAAAAAAGAGTATAAGAAGTGCATTAAGCAACTTCATTAAGCACACAGGAAAATAAACGAAAAGAAGAAATAAAATTGACATTTAAAAGCATCACAACAAAACTTAAAAAAAAGTATAAAAAGTGCAATAGGCAACAGGCGCGGCAGTTGCAGAAAGAGCTAACTTACTCATTGGGTTTGCATAGTAGCTGTCAGCAGTTAAAAGCGACGGTAAACATAAAAGTCTTTAGGTTGGGGTAAATGCAGCCTTCCCGTGATTTGATTTGATCCTAGGGACAGTTAATAAGCTGGACCCTGTTGACCTAAGAGTTCTAGACGGTTCGTAGCGTGGGAGCAATTCAGCTATGTATTTTGGGCCTAGGCCATTAAGTGATTTATAGACTAATAACAGTATTTTAAAATCTATTCTCTGACACACTGGCAACCAGTGTAAGGACTTAAGAACTGGAGTGATATGATCAGCTTTCTTAGTCTTCGTTAGAACTCTAGCAGCAGCATTCTGAATGAGTTGAAGTTGCCTAAGTTCTTTTTTGGAGAGACCAGAAAAAAGGCTATTGCAGTAGTCTAACCTACTATAAATGAAGGCGTGAATTAGTTTTTCTAGATCCTGTCTGGACATGTATCCCCTAATTCTTGCTATATTTTTAAGATGATAAAAAGCAGATTTTCTAATTGACTTAATGTGGGAGTTAAAGTTGAGATCGGAATCAATAATAACTCCAAGATTTTTGACTTGATCCTTAGGCTTCAGGGATCGAGACTCAAGGCGTGCAGTGATTTTAAGCCTTTGTTCTTTGGGGCCAAACACGATCACCTCAGTTTTGTCTTTGTTTAGCTGTAGGAAATTCTGGCACATCCAGTTATTTATTTGATCAATGCACTGGCACAATGATTCTATGGGGGCATAGTCAGCTGAGGAAAGAGTTATATACAACTGAGTGTCGTCTGCATAGTTATGATAGGCTATTTTGTTTTTTTGCATAATTAGGCCTAGAGGGAGCATATAAAGGTTGAAGAGAACGGGCCCCATAATGGATCCTTGAGGCACCCCACAGGTCATCCTAGTTAGGTCAGATGTGTAATTGCCAATGGAGACGAAGTACTTCCTGTCTTGAAGATAGGACTTGAACCACTGGAGGACCGTACCCGATAGCCCAACCCAGTTTTCCAGTCTGTCCAATAAAATTGAGTGGTCAACAGTGTCAAATGCAGCGCTAAGATCCAGTAGCACTAGAATCAAATTTTTGCCTGAGTCTGTGTTCATTCTGATGTCATTTATGACTTTAGTAAGCGCGGTTTAAGATTGACAGTGATATAATAGGAATAGGAGGACAAATGAATCCCACCTCTTCCACAGGGAAACATAGTAAAATGTACTATTGCTTTGGCATGGCAAAAAAGCTCAAGGGGTATATTACATAAATAATACAAAAAAGGTTGGGAACCACTGGCCTATATGACAGCAAATGTGGAGGTAGAAGGAAACTGGTATACAATTTAAAATAACATGTTTAGTTTGCATGTAATAACATTTATGTTACACTAGTTTATATCATTATAGATATTAAGATATTTTTAAGCCATTCCACCGCCCACCTCCCCCACCCCCCGTCAACCACACCCTGCCCCCCCCCCCCCCCCCCCCCCCCCCCCGAAACTACTCCCCATTTGCCCCCCACTATAGCGCCCCTGCCACTGGTCAAAAGCATTTAGTTTTGTATGTTTGTTGGTGGGAGGGGAGTGGGGGCCACATATCCGAGTGCGTCTTTTGGAGTCGTATTACGCACGGCGGCGGCGCGCAGGCATGGAGAGCTGCACCGGGGAGGGACTTTCACATGTGGAAAGGGAATAAGTGAGTGGAGTGCTGTGCTGCTCTCGCTCTCTCTATTCGCCTCGGGGTCTTTCTGGAGCAACACAATTCCTCGCTTGCGGGAACCGGGAAGACACCTGCAGCCTCACAGACGTTGTACGTCCCGCGTTCACTGGCGATCAGCGGCAGGGCAGTGATTTCGCCGGCGAATTCATACAGGCGATAATGTTAGGCAGGTTCAAGACAGCAGCCGCCAGTCCCGCTGAGCAGAGGAGGAAAGTGGCCGAGAAGACGCACGACCCTCTCAGGAGGCTCGGTAAGGAATTTACACTCAGAGTGCAAACGTGCAAACTTTTACTCGTATTCGTGCCTATACTGTTTCCACACAGACAGCTCACTGTCGGCAAAACCCTGCGGGGAAAACATTCCAGGTACTTCTAATGTGTCTGTTGTACTTAGTAGTGGTTTTATAGTGCGCATATCGCACTTTATGACAGTGTTTATCTCGCATGGTCTCACCGTATAGGGACTTATTAGTGTAGCCTATCTGTGCTACAGTGACCTACTTTATGGTATTTTATCTCTTGTGTCAAATGACTTATTATTTTTGCTTTTATATTTTAATAGTATTTCTGTAGTAGCCTAGTTGTTTTTCATAAGGGAAGGACTATAAAGTGTATTATTATTGTTGTTGTTTGTTTGCTTGTTTGCTTGCTTGTTTACATTTGCACTGTGATCTTTTTGCTGTTATTGGTCATCTCCGTTTGTAGCCTAGCTGTGCCCCAACTTGAATAATGAGGTAAACCCGAAGACAAGTGGAATTCATGCACAGTAGCCTGTTATTATAAAGGGGTAAATAGATCAAAGTAGATCAATTAGTAGTAATAAATACGTATTTAGCTAAAATTGTTCAACAGCTGTGTGTGTGTGTGTGGGGTGGGGTGGGGGGGGGTGCGTGGGTGTAGAAGAGTGATCATGTGTTTATGAAGAGTCAAACTGCCCTGTAGCCCACTGGTGTGATTCAGGCTCATCCCACAGTCACAGTCAGCCCACTCCCTCTCATCATGACTTGTACTTCCTATAAACCCTCTTAAATCATGGCCACACCTCGCCTAAAATAGAAAACTGCTGAGGAGCGAGAGAGCACCTGTCAGAATGCCTGAAAAGCCCATGAATGCCTGGAAAACAGTGTGTGTGTGTGTGTGTGTGTGTGTGTGTGTGTGTGTGTGTGTGTGTGTGTGTGTGTGTGTGTGTGTGTGTGTGTGTGTGTGTGTGTGTGTGTGTGTGCCAAAATCTTTGATCTCATTCTTGCCATTTGGTCTATCCAATTTGCAAATGGAAAACTATGCTTGCAGGCAGTTATGAATTGCAGTGACAGTGTTACAATATTAATGTGACACCATAACATGGCTTACTGGGGTGTTAGGAGCAGATTATTGATTACCTGCTGAGAACTGAATTGGTGACATACTGTAATTCACTGCATCACATTTGAATTACTTTGTAGCCAAAATCATACATATCACATAATCATACATATCATACAGTCAAACATAATAGAACGTATCAAACAGACGTATCTATAACATGATTGATAACTGAGTAAATTTTTCCATTCCTGTAACAGATTCAAACATTTATTTTCAAGAGCTCTTCTCTTGATTTTACATTTATTCTTTTCCTTTCATTTTTACACCATTCTGCCTGCTGTTGGTGCAGGAATCCGGCCATTGGGTGCCTCTGTGATGGCACTGATATGCCAGCCTATGGTGAACCCTAACACTGTGCCAACACTTGTTTGAGCATCATTCATCATTGACTGATGAGTTATGAAATTGTGTCTCTGTGTCTGAAAACCTAATGAAGAACTGTCAACGCTAGTGTTAGTATCTCACTAATGCAGAATAAGGAAGCCAATCAGGTCAGCTTCTGATCCTTTACCACCATGTGCCATCATAAATCAGTAAGACGGCCTTGAGCCCTAAGTAGCTCTTGATCCTGCGCTGACTGACATCAAACTGACAAAATATACCACATGGTTTTGTCAGCTACAGGCCGGAATGCAGTAACGGCTGTGTATGGCTGCTCACACACACACACACACACACACACACACACACACACACACACACACACACATGTAGCTAGAGCGATAATTCTATAAGAGAGACCTTAATGTCATTCGTTCACTCACTTTTCATTCTTTCACTCTCAGGATATAACTAGCTCTCATACCCACTTCTTAATCAACCTGCATTTTCCTGTTCTAGGAGAAACCCTTTAGTTGTCACTGGCTCTCATTCATCCCTCCTGTCCTCATTCACATCTTTCCCTGTCAGGAGAAAACCTTTTAAATGTCACGCCCACTCATTGATAAATTACGTCATCAATCACCCCTTTTCCCGCTTCTATCTAGCGTCACTGTTTGTGGGAGGTATCGTTCATTTTAGGCCAATCAGAGTAAGACACCTTTTCCCATTCAGCCTATCACATCAAGCTGTCAAAGCTAAAAGCTCTCTGCTTTCTCTGTGTGATCTGTTGCTTTTCAGTACGTTCCTGCGATGCGTTGGTCATTCAGTGCTGCTGCCCGCTTACTTCTCTGCTGTCTCCGGTCTCGTTACGCCGTCATGCTGCTCGTGTTGCAGTCACTATCACCCACAAGGAGTTCATTCATGCTGGCATTTTCGTTCGTGGATTCTGTCGGGCAAGTCATGCTTATGTGTCATGCTGCGCCACACGGCTTGCTTGCGCCTGCCTACCTGTCACTCTGTGCAGCCCATGGTGATTCCTGTCCACACACGCAAGCGCCCCGGACCACCGCGCCTCTGTTCGTCCGTCATGACTCTGTCCCCGGCTCCGTCGGCTCCTAATCTCGCACGGCTTCAGCAAGACTCCGAGAGTTTTCACTTGAACAGCAATGCACTGGCCCTGACGCGCAGGGAAGCTGGTATCGATCATAGACTGTAAAAGGTATGGATATTCCACTTGTTGGAAGCATTCGGCTAAACTCCTTGCTACCGTCCAAGTCAAGTCTCCGCTCAGAATTAACCATTCAGAACTCAGCTCATGTGTCAAGCTCTCCACTCAAGAATAATCATTTACTCGAATCCTGCTGTTCAGCGCCATTACGCAAATCGTGACGTCATCTGCAGACCCAGTCCACCCAGCGCTAAGCATACGGGGAGATGTAGTCATCACTTCACTCTACTTCACTCTATCAAAGCTGAGTATTCTACACCATCGCACTAAAACAGGCTAATCATTCAAGCTAATCATTCACGCTCATTCCCATGCTTGCATCACATGATCAAATTTGCTGGTTCAAAGTTCTATCAACTGTTTTCCCACAATCTCTGCCGTTTTACAGGATTTCTCATCTTAAATTATTAATTCAATTCACATGATGCACTCGAATCTCGATCATTCATATGGCCAAATCTAGTTATATATTTTAATTTATAAATGTAGTTGCAATAATGTGTAAAAATGTTCATGGGTCTAAATCAAGGTTAAAATTCTGCACATGATCTTGTGCGTGATAAGCTAAGATCATGATAGATCTAACTTTGGTGCAGTGTTTGCATGCACGTCTCACTCTAAATGCTCAAATCAGCCCATTCAGTGGCAGGATGTGCGTAAGCATGCTCATGAATGAGTGTACTGCGAGCACAGTCAAATGGCTCGCTTCAAGGTTCCCTTCATGGCTAAGGAACCATGTGTTGAGACTATAATGTTTAAACATGCTCTAAGTCAGCATAATCAAAGAAGCAGTCGTCTTGATCTCAAGTTGGGACTTAAATTAAGGTCATGCAATATATTTGTCAGTCACATGTGTCAGCCATTTTGTAACTTTTCATAGTCAGCCATTTTGTCAGGCTGGTGTATTCTGTGTCCTCTGGCACTGTGCAGAGGGTGGCAGGGAGTGAGCATCTGGCTCATGGAGCTGGGCTTTCAACTTGGGAAAGCTAACGTTATCGCGTCTGTCCTACTCTTGTCAAATGCTCTGTTTTGCGTGCATGGTCTCAAATCATTTACGTATCTGGCAGCAGGTTCATGTCATGTCTTAAATCTTTTGCATCATTCAATGTAATTATTTATGTAACCTAGCTCGTTCTGAAACCATTTAAACGTGTCGGCATTCGTCAGTTCTTTGCAGCATATTCTAATTCAGTCATGTTGTCTGAGCTGCTTTCCCTCAGATTGACTGGCGGGATATCAATGGTGGATGGCGTTCCCATGAGGCGATGGTCGCAGCTTCCTATCCAGTAGCCTTAACCAGGTCTCAACAGCAGCCATCGCATGCTTCTTCGGGAACTTCAGCAAGTATTCATTCGCATCTGTTAACCTAATGCATTGCATTGCTTACAGACAATACATAGCAACTTCAGCCAAAACAAGCAATTCCTCCATCTAACTAATTGCTTACTCGAATATAAATGTACGTATTCATGCATACATGTGCTGATGTTCATGTGTCATCATGCTGTTTCGATGCTCAGCTCAAGCCCAGTATAAGCGTCATGCTTTCCTCAGACGACAGCTCAGCTCACCCAGTCACTGTTTGATGGTGAGATGAGGCGGAGCAAACAAGGGATCCCAGGTGACATGAGGAGATCATCCTAATAATCAAGTCATGTTTAATTCCATCTGCTCATCTAGGTGTTTTCAGTCTACAGTGTTCATCGCTAATATTGTGATCAGTGCTAAAGTTGTTCCAGCTGGATAATTGGAACGGCATTAATTTTTCTATAATGAGTGGTTAACTCCTCAGATTCGCTCAAATTTTTCACGGATGCTGCCCATCCGTGGGTTTTGGGGGGTTCTATCAAGGCCAATAGTTTGCCCTGGCCCTCTGAATTTGCTAACTTCGATCAGTCATCAGCTTTGTATGAGATATTTCCCATCACAGTTGCTTGTCACATATGGGGTCATCACTGGAAGCGTAAACGTATCGCAGTGCTATGTGACAACCAGGCAGTGGTTGACATCATCAATAGAGGGCGCTCTTCCTCCAAAGACATCATGCCATTCATGAGATGTATCACCTGGTCTTCTGTCACTCATAATTTCTTTCTGTCTGCTCGTCACGTGCCTGGGCACCTAAACACACTTGCTGACTCTCTCTCCCGTTTTCATTTTCAGACTTCCCGGAGCATCTGTCCCGAGGCCATGCTTATTCCCTCTCAAGTTCCCCCTCTTCATGTCCTAATGTTGCATTAGAGGGAGGCACCTCTATGCAGGTGTATCTTGATTCAGCGAAAGTTTATACGAGACGAGGGTTAGCAGTTTCCACTGTTAAAACGTATGACCTTGCTTGGTCTATATTTTGTTTTTTCTGTGTCTCTGTTAAAATGCCTCCCAAACCAATCTCTATTAAAACTGTCTGTGCATTTATCTGTTATTGCACCAATGTCCGCCGGTTTAAACCTCCTTACATTCGAGGACTAATTGCAGGCATTCAATTTAATGCTAGATGCTATGATCCATCTTTTCCTAGCATATATTTAAATCCTGTATTAAGTTATGCTTAAAGGGATATCTAAGGTTTGTTCCCCTGTTCCCGATCACAGAAAACCCATCACTCTGTCTGTTCTTCATGTCATGATATTAGCTCTCAGGAATGGTTATTTTTCCCCCTATGTGGACTCCATGTTAGAGGCTGTTTCTTTTTAGCTTTTTATGCTTTCTTAGGAGTGGCGAATTTTGTAATTCCTCTGTCTTTTGATTCTAATAGAGATGTTACGTTTCTGATCTGGCTTTTCATGCCAGTCATTATAGTCTTCAATTAAAACATTCTAAACATGGAGGTGCTTGCTCCGTAATCGTAGCTCGCACGGGTTCCCAATTTTGCCCCTTCAGATCTATGCTTAAGTATTTACATGTAAGCCCAGGTCTAGTCTTCTTCTCCGTTGTTCATCATCCCTGGGGATCTCCCCATGACTAAATATTGGTTCGTTAATCATTTAAAATTAGTTCTTATTAAATGTAAAATATCCCTTGAGCATTATTCAGGGCACTGTTTTAGAATAGGAGCTGCAATTTCTGCTGCCAACCGGGGGATGTCGTCCTCCTCTCTGCAACTACTGGGGCGCTGGTCTTCCTCCGCCTTCCACACATACATCCGGCCTGACATCAATGTCGTTCTCTCTCATCAAAAAGTCTCTGAAACCTTGATTGGTAAGTCATTTCCATTACTGGTGGTGGTTCTTCTCAATTCATGTCACTCATGGTCTTGGTCTCCTCATAATTGCACGTGTTAAGCAGCGTCCTCTTCGCCCTACACATCTAGGCTATTCTACTTTAATCACTCTTCTCATATTTGCACTTGTTTGCAGAGACCACAAGAGTCTCTCTTCTCAACAGCCTCCATGTCGGCTTCATTCGCATCAGAGACCTCAAGAGTCTCAGCCTCCATGTGGCTTCATTCGCATCAGAGACCTCAAGAGTCTCAGCCTCCATGTGGCTTCATTCGCACATTAGAGCCTACAGGCTCTTTGCATTTTCGGCTGCTGCGGCCATTTCACCATTAAACTCACGGTTTAGCTCTGGATCGTTCTCCCTAAACGGTCGCCATACTCCAGCTAATATCAAGTAGGCTCATGACCAGCAGAGTCATTGGGGCTTACCAGAGCATTTGGCATCATCCTGAATCTTTCATGTCTAATTGTTCTTTATTATGTTAATAGATTCCTGCTGCCTGGTAAGGTATCGGTCGAAGTCTCTCTCCTCTGGTACGTATTCTCATTCATTTTTTGGGGGGATCTTCATTCCTATTCCTGGCTGATCTACCCCTGCTGATCATGACGTCATAATCAAGATGACGTCATGATGGAGTCTAATCGCCAAAACTATATCTCTGTGCCTTCAGGCTCATGTATCTAATCATCTAATAAATCATTGTCATTCTAGAAATGTGTCTCTCTGATTGAAATGTAGCTAGAGCGATAATTCTATAAGAGAGACCTTAATGTCATTCGTTCACTCACTTTTCATTCTTTCACTCTCAGGATATAACTAGCTCTCATACCCACTTCTTAATCAACCTGCATTTTCCTGTTCTAGGAGAAACCCTTTAGTTGTCACTGGCTCTCATTCATCCCTCCTGTCCTCATTCACATCTTTCCCTGTCAGGAGAAAACCTTTTAAATGTCACGCCCACTCATTGATAAATTACGTCATCAATCACCCCTTTTCCCGCTTCTATCTAGCGTCACTGTTTGTGGGAGGTATCGTTCATTTTAGGCCAATCAGAGTAAGACACCTTTTCCCATTCAGCCTATCACATCAAGCTGTCAAAGCTAAAAGCTCTCTGCTTTCTCTGTGTGATCTGTTGCTTTTCAGTACGTTCCTGCGACCCGCCTCCACCCCATTCTCCTCCAGTCCTCTGAGATCTCAGATTCAAAAGCTTCGCCACCAAGACCAAGACCTCATCTGTCACCACCACCAGGTCTAGACTCCACGGGGGATCTTCATTCCTATTCCTGGCTGATCTACCCCTGCTGATCATGACGTCATAATCAAGATGACGTCATGATGGAGTCTAATCGCCAAAACTATATCTCTGTGCCTTCAGGCTCATGTATCTAATCATCTAATAAATCATTGTCATTCTAGAAATGTGTCTCTCTGATTGAAATGTATATAAAATATCTGCAAAAGATTGGCACACTGCAGATTTTGCTCAGACAGTAGTTGCACTGTCAAACCTATGCAGAGACGGTGTATTTGACAGGACCAGCAGACAAAGTGTTTTAAATATGTCGCAACAAGAATCTGGAAACATACAAATTGACCCTAATGATTTACTCAAAACAATGGTTAAACACTTCATATCTGCTGATCACATTCCGGCACAAGACCCAAACCTCAATAAGCCTGGGTTTTCCCCCAATACAAATACAGCGGGGGGTGCATATCAAAAGCGCTCACCTAGCACGGACAAATGTATATGCATGTGTGTGTGTGTGTGTGTGTGTGTGTGTGTGTGAGCAGCCATACACAGCCGTTACTGCATTCCGGCCTGTAGCTGACAAAACCATGTGGTATATTTTGTCATATACCACATGTCATATATATATATATATATATATATATATATAGTGTGTGTGTGTGTGTGTGTGTGTGTGTGTAACGTAGCCTTCTGCACCTACTGTATCTCTTCCCCTACCGCTGAAATAGCTTGGTAGTGTGTGGCACCAGCAGGAACTGAGATTTGTTAGTTTTGAGTAGTGTCCTCTAGAGAGTGGCGTCAGCGGAGGACCAAATGCGAGACTCATTAGCCAATGAACAGCCAGGAATGGGTCTCGTGCTACTTTTGCATGCTAAAATAAAGCTGATAATGTACAATTTGATTCAAGGGATGAAAAACCCTTTCAAAGTGTAACACAAACTGTCTATTTTGGTGCAACTCGACAGTGCTGCTTTTTTTACTCAAGATTTCCAGGACCTTACTTCCTGGAAAAAAACTGGTCCATTGGAGTGAATGGAGATGTCGGAACTATTCTATTATACGGCTCTGGTTTTGAGATAATCCATGTTTACCAAATGTCAGACAAACACACATGGCTCAATATACAGTATGTGTTGCCATAGACAGCAGGTTCCACTGGAGATTGTACATTTGCTTTCAGAGGGAGTCCAAGGTTGTGGCCAGAGTCATGAACCCTGGAGCTCTATGGCACTGTGACAGCAGGTCAACAGCACTTTGTTTTTGTGTGAGAGCGAGTGTAACCGAGGTGAATCAGCGCGGATTCCTCGTGAGTCCCGAGTGTTAGCGAGTGGATTGGTTAAACTCACTCCCCAGTATAAAGGCATGTTAATCAGCTCCGCCAAGGGAGCTAGCTCTCTTGGCGTTGCGGTTAACATGTCGGACTCCCAAGCCGAAGGTCGGTGGTTCGTACCCACCCCTGGACAAGCCCTTAACATGGGTTGCTGCAAGTACCACCTACACAACGCCGTAACACGAGCACCGACCCAATGATGGATTCCTGGGATTTACACAAGTAGAATCCACGACTAGATTGTATGGCAAGGAGTTGCTCTGACTAACAGTGAGCATGTAATAAGGATAACAATTGTGTTGCTAAAAATGAAATCCCATTCTTCTTCTCATGCAGATAGATTCTTGCTTCAGTGATGGTAATTGTTTTACAACGTAGAGGTTAAAGGTGAGGTTACTGTTGCTGATTAGAACAGGCTTGTGTAGCTTGTAACAATCATTGTTGCAATTTATTGGTTTGTAACCTTTGTTGTCAGATAATGCCTGGTTGTTGTCTAGACTGGTCATTCTGTGGTCACATCATCATCATACTATAAAGCAAGGAATCTGTCTGTCGGTGAGTGTGTCTGTGTGTCTGTCTCCTTCGCATATCTCAAGAACTGTTCATCCGGTCTACTGCCCAAGAGAGAAGGACGAGCACACACAGGAGACAAAAACAGAGGCAGGGGCAGTAAAACTAGCCAATAGGAGCGCAGACCACTGGAAGGCCGTAAACTGCTTCTATGGTTCAAGCTCAGTTTGGTCTCACTGGTGAAGTTTTACGAGCCAAGCAATTGGCCTGTTCAGAACAGGCACGTTTTTGAAAGGGGCAGTCTCTGTGAGTGAGTGAGTGAGTGAGTCTCTCTGTCTGTGAGTATATGTGCATGTCCTTTGCACATCTGAAGAGCTGTCCGTCCAATCGAATTCACACTTGGCGGGTGTTTTGCTGGGGACCCAAGGACGTACAGTGTCAGATTTGGTGCAGTTAGGACATGCTGTTCACATGAATAAACTTTGAGTAAACAAGCGAACAGCGCTCTGTGCAGCAGCGGGGCGAACAGGCACTGCACTGGGGCTTATTAATGAGCATGTGAATATAATGTGTCATTCATCAGGAGAGACAGAGAGAAGCTGTTGTTGTTGAAAGCTGTGTTAATTCAGCTGTATACAAAGAGGCTGCATGGCTTTCACATTCACTGATTCACATCTGCACGGTCCAAAAAACGATCAGCAGTTGTTTTGCATTTGAAAATAACAGCCAGATATTGTTCATGTAATTTCAAATTCTTTCAATCAGACCCCCCCCCCCCTTTCCTTCCCTAGAGTTCCTGTTTTCAAATCAGGGGTCATCACTGAGGGTCCTGTCCTGACACTCACCTTGTCCCAGGCCCTACTCAGTTCTTTCTCACAATGCAAAGCTTTCCTTGGACCATCTCCCAGCCTGTGTGCCTCGATTTGATTTTTAACGATTGAGACGTCAGCGTTTGCTAATATCATTTGGCCTCGTGTGTGCTGCTGCGTATGTGGGGACAGCTGTGGGCCAAAAATGAGCACTTTAATTGGCCGGCCACCCGTATCACATCTACAACACCCCAAGTTGTCTATCTTTACGCAAGTGCAGAATCGAGATCTGGCATCAGTTGTTATGCTGAGGGAAACCTGAACCGTACCCCCTGAGATGTTGGCATGTGGTCTCCAGTGAAGAGGAGTCATGCGAGCCGTCTGTTAGCAGCTGCTTGTCCTACACGTTTGTCTCTGATCTCCGCACGCCCGCTGTTCACAATGTTGTTGATACGCCCTGAGAGAAATATGTCTTATGGGATTCATTTGAGTGTTTATTGTCTTCTCGCAGTTTATTGTCTTCTCGCAGTTGTTTGCTTTCTACGGCAATGTCTTGATTCCCCTGGTCACACACTGTGCTGTTATTTCCCAGGTTTTCAGTCAGTTCTGTTTGGAACTTGTTTTCTAAGTTGTTTGCAACCCTCTAATCTGTCTTCTCTGCTGTTTCGACCCCCCCCCCCCCCCCCCTTACTGAATGCCTGCTTTTGCAGACATCAACATGGTTGCTAGCCAGCCGGCATGCAGGGCTTTGACAGTCTGATACAGTGGATGTCAACACGATTCTCTGCGGCTCGCTGCAGGATCCAGCTCTCGGCCCATTAAGTTGTTGAGGTGAATTCTTCTCGGGGCCTCTGTGACCCATTTGCAGGCTTGTGTCAAGCGGTCTATATTTGTTTGTGCTGTGGTTTGTTGGATCTGCAGCCGCTCAGAATGCTGCAGGTACTGTACAGTCAGTCAGACAGACAGGCGAGAATGAGGTTGAGGTTGGCGAGGCGATCATAAAAGGTGAAGCGATGAGCACAGGCAGACAGAGAGACAGCCGGGGTTGTTCTGTTCGGGCAGCTTACGTAGCGTGGTCAATGACCTGCTCTTAATCAGGTCCTTGTGTTCTGCCTGTGGGAATGCCTTGACTGGTTAGAGCGCCCAGCCTGTCTCTGTGCAGGGGGAGGGACCGGGGGCTTCTCTGGGGGCCTTGTGAGGAGCCCTGTGTCACTATGGGCACTGGCACTGTGAAGAATTACACTGAAAGGGATTTAACTGCTTAGGGGAAAAGTATGCCAACTGTTTCTGAACAAATATTTTCGGCTGTGCTTGAGAGACTCATTAAGCATTGACTTAAGCATTGAGAAAGTGTATTTAGACTTCTCCTCTGAACACTCTTGAAACTGAAAGCACAAATGTGCAGAGTTCCTGTTCACCCCTAGCCTGCTAAAACCATACCATCATGTGATGTGAACTCACGTGATCTGTTTGGTTTGACCACGCTAGTTCATCCCTCTAAAACAACAACAACAACAACAACACATGAGGCTGAATCTCATTTATCAGCACTTACAGTACAGTGAAGATGTAGAAACATATTGTTTTTGTCTGAATACGCAGTATTATGTAGCTTATATTGTCAAATATCCCAACCATAGATGGGTTAGGTCACACATGTTTCCTATAATAACAAAGAATCTTATATTACACCATTTCAATCTGATTCCTGAAACTTAGCATCATTGTTCATATTTAATTTTCAGCAACCTTTGTGACCCATCTGGGGTTTGCTATGCCATTTTTACATATTGCAGAATGTGAATTTGTATTGTGCAAAACCTTTAACCTTGTTCTGTTTTGTGCCTGAATGTCTGAATGTTGTGACAAGTAAATCTGGCAACAAGAACCAAAAATTCATTTAAAAATACATAAGGGACAGCTTTTTCTCTGATATCTTAAAAGGAGAAGCAATAAAAACAATATTTGTTTTGCTAATATTTCAATCATGCATAGAATTTGCAATAAACATTAAACCTTCTTACCTCCATCCAAGGAAATAAATCAAAATTCGAGTGAATCACCTTGACCTTCCATTTGTTTTGTACACTCATATAGGCTGGTCTTCCACACTATGGGACTGTTTGGTTCTGTCACATTGGAACCTGTGGAATGAGGGTCATTGAAACCAGTGTGTAAACATGACCTTTTAGTAGCACACACTGCAGTCCAGCCTCTTCAGAGACAGATTAGACCTTAGACCTCCTTTAAGATTTGAACCAAAACCAGTTCATCCTGTATGTTGAAAAGGCGTCGTCCTCTCAACTGCACACGTCACAAAGGAGGAGGGCGAGTATGAAACAGTCCTAATTCAGATGGTTACGTAGCCTACGTGCTATCTGCTGCTCATTGAGTTGAGCATGGCAGAACGTCAGGGTGAGGAATTACATTCCCACTGAGGCCACCCCCTGTGGTTAATGTAAAGGCATACAGTATATGGCATACATGTATGTTATATATATATGCAATCACACACGCTTCATACCTGCTGTGAGCTCCATGTTTCACTAATATTCCACATGTTGGAACTTCTAACCAACCGTGTCAACTTAAAGCTGTTTTGTTCATGCCAGAGATGCTCACATTCTATCGTTCTATCGATCTAGCGTTCTATCATCTGCTGCATGCGATCCGGTCTGCTTAGTACACTGCAGAGCTAAAACTAAAGAATTCAAAGCATCTACTGTATTATCCTCACTCCTTTATCTATTAGCATACAGTATTAGCATTGATTAGATTACTTTAGTAGAAATGTCCTTAATATTAATGCACCAAAAGAAAAAAAGATTGTTCGCAAGTCCCAAACCTCAAGTCAAGTCTCAAATCACTGTGTGTGACTGTGACCTAAGTCTGACTCAAGTCCAAGTCTCAAGTCCAAGTCCCCATCTGTGGTTCATGCCATTCGTCTCTTCATATTTGCCATTGCTATAGAGCCCATTCACTTGTTCACACTAGTAACACCCCAAGCCTTTTATTCAGCACAACAAATAATGATGCGTGTCCTGATCCACAGCTCAGGCTCTGCTCTTTTCTTTTTTATTAGGAATAGTGGTTGTGTCAAAGTCATTTTTGATTATATTTCCATCAAGCAGCCACCCAGGGACAACTAGTATGATCTGTATGGCCAGACAGACACAGACAGCTTGCAACTTTCCATACTGTAACCTTAATAACAGCCTCGCTCTCTGCTGTCTGTTGGACTGCTGCTGCCCCAAGAGAGGAATCCATCTGAAATGTACCGTGACTGGTTCACATCTTCAGCATTCAATTTCTCTCAGGCTTCTTCTGAGCTTCTGTTGTTATGATAGTTCTGGAGTCCAGCTTGACAGAAGATGGAAATAAGGAAAAAGAAAAACACTTTTGGTAACTTAAGCTCAGTTCAAGTCTTCCACGTAAACGTTTTCTATGAATTGTCTATTTTCAAGACGACAGGGAGAATCCATGACAGTTTCACTCAACACCTTTTTGTCTGTGCACGGGTCATTCGCATCTTGCGTTTAGGATGCAGGCAGGAAAGCCAGGCTTAAAAATAAAAACGCCACCCAGGTGTGTTTTTAGAGAAATATTGCTGTTATGTGGGACTATAGTCATTTAAAAAAGCGACGCCCACTGCCCAGCTCTCAGAAGAGAAAATCGACCATGATGTTTTGGCTAAGTGGCACTCAGGTGCATCACTCTCATGGCCCCTGATGTCAACCTGACACAGATGGAAAATCACTACAACACTATGGTGCTTCTGTGGTACTCAGTAAGAAGTTAATACAGACCTTATTGTACTGTCACCTCTTATGGTATCGCAAAAATATTCCTTTGTTTTATGGCCCAACAATTATCTTAGGATCACTGCATTCTTATACTTCTTCATGGAGCTATTTTTTTTTTTTTTTTTTTTCATTCATTCATTCATAGCCATTGTGAACAAAAGGCAGGGAGAGAAGACTAATCTGAGAATTTCCAATTTCCAGAATTTCCCAATCAATTTCCAATCATTAGAACCGACACCCAACGGTCACAAGGAAATGACAAATGATGACAAATGATGTCACAAGGAATTCACTTGTTCCATTTCACAGTAACGACTCAAAAAGCCTAATCCTTAGCAGACTGAGTGATCGGTGACACAAGCTTACTAAGTCAAACTGAAAGTTATTTCTACACTTAAACTTCTCTTGTTTCTTGTTTGCGCATGTGTCGTAGGATGTAAGCACAAGCACACATTCTCTCACGCAAGGTTCAGAGCATATTGTGTACACCACTCTACACTTAGCAAGCAAGCTTATAGAGACTTCAAGTAGCTTATAATGATGCCATGAGAATATGACTTAAAAGACCTAGATGGTGTAGTGTGCAAGTGACATGTTTGTGGCTGCAGGAGTCAATACTTTCCAAGCTGCTTTAAGAAAGCTCATGTATAAATTCATCTGACTCTGTAAATGTAAATGAAATCATCTTGGTTTTATCAAACATAAGGTTTAGTACCGCATGCTACCAATCCCAGCTGTGGGGTGGGGATATTGGTACAGTTGTCTCTTTGTAAGACATTAACATATATTTGAAACCATGATCTTTTATTGATCCTTTGTATGTAATTCCTTGTATGTCATGACTCATGTCCCGTCTTTTATCTGGACCATGAGTTGGAAATAAAGTTTGTGTGTGTGTGTGTGTGTGTGTGTGTGTGTGTGTGTGTGTGTGTGTGTGTGTGTGTGTGTGTGTGTGTGCGTGCGTGCGTGCGTGCGTGCGTGCGTGCGTGCGTGCGTGCGTGCGTGCGTGCGTGCGTGTATGTGTGTGTGCGTGCTCCAGGGGTGCTGGATGATGACGACGTCCGCGTGATGATGCGGGGCTCCAGCATGGTGAAGGTTCGCTCGACCAGGTGGCAGAAGAGCCGCAACCTGAGGCTGCTGGAGGACGGCGTCACGGTGTGGTGCGAGTCTACCAAGAGCTCCCGCAAGGCCAAAGCCCAGCAGACCTGTAAGTATCCTGGCCCCAGGGTCAAGGTGATGGTGATGGTGAAGAGAGGAGAGGACAGAGTGTGGGGGCTGACTACAGCAGGGTTATTATGTTGAGAGAGAGAGAGAGCATTTAAGGTGAACAGGAGGAAGACAAAGGACCATAAGGAGAAGGGAGGAGAGCAGTTTGTTATGACCAGAGGGGGAGGGTGAGGAGAGCGAGCAGCAGTCCTTGTTGAAAACTGTGGAGAGTGTGAGAGTGGTCACGTGATACGAACAGAGTCTTCTTTGGAGAGTGAGAGTGGTCACGTGATACGAACAGAGTCTTTGGAGAGTGAGAGTGGTGACGTGATACGAACAGAGTCTTTGGAGAGTGAGAGTGGTCATGTGAACAGAGTGAATAGGAATTGGGCCTTGTATGATGAAAGGTTTCAGCCGCCGGAGAGGAGACTGAAGCAATATCAGATTATGAAAAATGGACTTTGCCTGAAGGGAATCTTATCTACAGGCATACTGTTGAAACAGACCTCCAGTGCACAGTGCACACTCCCTGTTTGCAGTCTATTCAGACTGGGATGTGAGTCAATGCGCTCGTTCAGCCAGCTCATTGTTCTGAGTTGTTTCAGCTGTTTTATCTCGGGTCTATCTCCATTTGCCTTATTTGTGTAGTGTGTTCCCTTGGCAAGGTCTCATTTCAGGTTCTGCAAACTCATTAATTCACATTGGTAATGTATGTAGCAACACAGTGCAGGAAACACAGGCGTCTTTATCAATCCTCCATTGGTCAAATATATAGGCTTGTGATGAGTGGGTTAGAGTGTAATACTGGCTTATGTTGTGCCTGAGTAAAGGGTGGATCAAAGAGGAAAGCTGGCACACCAGCTCACTAATGAGCAAAATTCCCACAATGGTTTGGGTTCAATCTCTGGGTTTTGACTTGTGTTCCTGCATGCCTCCCCCTCCCAGAACACACACACACACGCACGCACGCACGCGCGCGCGCACGCACGCATGCACACACACACACACACACACACACACACACACACACAACACGCACGCACGCGCGCACGCACGCACACACACACACACACACACACACACACAACACGCACGCACGCACGCGCACGCACACACACACACACACACACACACACACACACACACACACACACACACACAAGGTGAAGAGTTTGTGGGCAGCCTTAAATTCCTCAGTGGGAACTTGTGTCCGGGCACGCATGGTGCCTGCTGCTATCTTTGATGAGGTTATTCAGGGCATCAATTGAGTGAGTCTGTCTGTCAGTATGTAGGACACATATCTTACTATGAATTAGTGCCCACTGACTCTGCTCTATTAGCCTGGCTACACATGAACTGTGACTTGTGCTGGTGGCCTACATTACATGCTGGAACAGTAAATAACAGAAAGAGTGGTAAAGAGTGGTCCTTTACTATGGAAGCACAGCACATGCATGCATATCATTCAAATGGGCCATGCAATCCTGATTACGTGGACAATTTAAATTTTACGTATCACATTTCCAGATGTCCATTTCCATTACATATGACATTACCAAATGTAACATGTAAATGACATATTACATTACCAAATGTAACATGTACTGTAAATTACATATTACATTACCAAATGTAACATGTAAATTACATATTACATTACCAAATGTAACATGTAAATTGACTCTGTAATGTGAATTACATTTCCATTTGAATTATGCAATACGCTTCTATACTTTACACCTCACCTCACCAGGATGATAATAATGTTACTAAAATGTAAATGCTAAGTAGATGTTTTGTACTAATACTAATAGCATCTTTTCACAAATGTTTTCAATAATTATTAATTATTGTTTTGAAAGGTACATGCTATACAAATAAAGTTATTATTTATATTATTATTATTACCGTAAATTCCGGACTATAAGCCGCACCGGTGTATAAGCCGCACCTGCAAAGTTGACTATTTTTTTCTTATATAAGCCGCACCGGACTATAAGCCGCAGGTGTTTTAATGTTTTTTTATTTTTATTTATTTTTATTGTGTTTTAATGTTTAATTACCATATGTAAGGGTTCATGCACAGAGGGGATTGTCGGGAAAGAGATGGCTGTTTGAGGAAGCTCCCATTTATTAACATTTCAACAAAACAACATAACACAACACCACCTGTGTTGTTTTTTACAGTGCACACAGTGTCATACAGTGTCATACAGTGTGGTGAAAAGAGGGCAAGAGAGGAAATTAAAACTTATTATAGTTATATAGGATTTATAGTTAGAAAGAGTGCTAAAAAAGAGAGATTTTTTTTTTTTTTTTTTTTTTTTTGTGAAAAAATCCATAGATAAGCCGCACCGTTATATAAGCCGCAGGGGCCAAAAAAGGCCAAAAAACGGGAAAAAAGGTGCGGCTTATAGTCCGGAATTTACGGTATTATAAAACTCAGCCACCTGACAGGACAGAGGTATTTTGGAATACAGTTCTCCCTAGTCCCTATTACCGACTTAACCACCTCACCAGCTCTGTCATTTCCTTAATGAGGCACCAAAGGTATTTAAACGATAGCTTAGAATCTAAAAAGCTATCATTCTAGTCTAAGCCTGGCTTAGACTGTAGAAAGCATTTGAAAATAAGTGGACATTCACAGCTCATGTTTTCAAGTTAAATCTGGTGTTGAATTTCAGTACAATATCAATGTTTGGATTCGGTCATTCATCTGAACAACTCCCATCCCCAAGGTGTGAATGAGATCTTACTGCAAGAGCTAATGGTGGTGGGGCCAGCTGACAGTCACATGCTCAGCTTCTCTCTCTCTCTCTCTCTCTCTCTCTCTCTCTCTCTCTCTCTCTCTCTCTCTCTCTCTCTGTGTGTGTCTGTCTGTCTGTCTCTCTCTTTCTCTCTCTCTCTCTGTCTTTCTCTCTGTTTCTCTCTGTGTGTGCGTGTGTGTGTGTGTGTGTGTGTGTGTGTGTGTGTGTGTGTGTGTGTGTCTCTCTCTCTCGCTGTCTCTCTCTCTCTATTTTGCTCTTTGCTGCATGACCTTTACCTCTCCCACCATGGCCATGCTGCAGTCAGTCACATTATCAGTGTCCCTCCTCTCCTCCTGATGATGAAATGCAGTTTGTGTCCCCACGCTACCTCCAACAGACCCTCGGCACGCACTTTGCTCTAGGGGGGAATGGGTGCAGGCAGCCTTGCAGAGAGCGAGCGGGCGCACTGGGCAGGTAGTGGTTTGTGGGTCAGTGGGTGGTGAGGGCGGCCTCTCAGTTGCGCTGCAGCCATGCCAGAAATAGAGAGGGAGTGACGGTGTTGCAGCGTGTAACACTCGGACTCGCTCTGTCGCACCATACAGAGATGACAACACACAGGGCCAGGGCAGGGTGACCACTTTAGCAGACAGACATTGATATCGCCGCACTGGCAGGCCGTGGAGAACTGTGTGTGTGTGTGTGTGTGTCTGTGTGTGTGTGTGTGTGTGTGTGTGTGTGTGTGTGTGATCCAGTGTGATCAGGGACCTGCAGTTCAGTGTTGTGCCTTCAGCTCAGAAGGACTTTGCATAGAAGACACCACTTGACACTTTTTGCCATGCCAGCCCACACCATACACAAGCACGCATACAGACAGAGACAGATGATACACGCACACACATGTTACTCTTGCCATGGCTATGGGACAACCAAGACGGAGGAATGTGGAAGAGGTGGGAGAGCGGAGGCCTTTACAGCCCTCAGCAGCAGAATGGGGCTATTGTCAGGACACTGCCTGTTCCCCATCTGAGCGCACACACTGCACTGCGGGCATCACTCACACAGTGCCTATCTCTTCAGAGGGAGACTGGATAACGTTGTTGTGATAGGACCAGCTAGAGAGGCTAGTGAGATTGTCTGTCCTTTTCTCACCACCACCACATCATCATCATAGACAAGAGATTAAAAGATAATTTCAAGCAGCCCATGAAATGACCGCGGTCTGTTACTGTCTGCAGAGGGAGCATCTCCTGGGAGGTCTAGCTTACACTTGAGTGTCAGTTTGTGTCGTAAAGTTACAGGCTAAAATTATCCCGTTGAGAAGCATATGGTGAACACTTGCTACACTCATGCCTGTACAGGTCGTATTTTATAACAGCCATGTTTGTACCTAAGCATTGCGTTGCTATACCACTCTGCCAGGAAGAATGTGTGATTCCTCAGAAGACTTGATCCTTGACCTTTAGTTTCTTTCAGCTCCATGTGCATTTAATGCCACTGTGGTGTCCAGCCAAATCTGTGCTTACACAGCAACACACATTCTGGGTTTGTCCTTATTGTCATTTATCCCAAACCTCTCCTCTCCTCTCCTCTCCTCTCCTCTCCTCTCCTCTCCTCTCCTCTCCTCTCCTCTCCTCTCCTCTCCTCTCCTCTCCTCTCCTCTCCTCCTCTCCTCCTCTCCCTCCCCTCCTCTCCTCTCCTCCACTCCTCTCCCTCCTCTCATCTCCTTATCTCCTGCCCTCCTCTGCTCTCCCCCTCCTCTCCTCTTCTCCCCTCCTCTCCCTCCTCTCCTCTCCTCTCCCTCCTCTCCCTCCTCTCATCTCCTTCTCTCCTGCCCTCCTCTGCTCTCCCTCTCCTCTCTTCCACTCTCCTCCCCTCTGCTCTCTTCTCTCTTCTCTCCTCTCCTCTCCTCTCCTCTCCTCTCCTCTCCTCTCCTCTGCTCTCCTCTCCTCTCCTCTCCTCTCCTCTTCTCTCCTCCTCTCCTCTTCTCTCCTCCTCTCCTCTCCCTCCCCTCCTTTCCTCTCCTATCCTCTCCTCCTCTTCTCTCCTCCTCTCCTCTCCCTCCCCTCCTCTCCTCCTCTCCTCTCCCTCCTCTCATCTCCTTCTCTCCTGTCCTCCTCTGCTCTCCCCCTCCTCTCCTCCACTCTCCTCTCCTCTCCTCTCCTCCACTCTCCTCTCCTCTCCTCTCCTCCACTCTCCTCTCCTCTCCTCTCCCAGTCTCAGTGACAGAGGTGGAGTGTGTGCGTGAAGGCTGTCAGTCCGAGGCCCTGAGGCAGCTGTCCGGCTCGTTGCCGGAGAGCCGCTGCTTCACGGTGGTTTTCCGAGGAGCCAGGAAGAGCCTGGACCTGCTGTGCCCCTGCGAGGACGAGGCTCAGCGCTGGGTCCGAGGGATCCGCACCCTGAAGGAGCGCGTGGCCGGCATGACCCAGAAAGAGAAACTAGACCAATATCCTCCCCATTGCAATATGCCGCTTCCACACCGAGTAAATATAGTGCAGCTGAGATATGATTGCTATGGTGACTGATGCTGCTCGCAGCCTAACACGTCATGTCACATGTGCCATCCCACATCCGCAGCATAGTCAGGTTGTGCAGCAATGGATAGTGAAAAACAACGTCTAAATATAGTCTGTATATCTTTGTGAATAATAATCCCTCATAGTCACTGGGTGACATGAGTGTAAATAGCAGACAGCCTGTAACTAAGTCTTAGTTACTAAGATCATCTCTGCTTCTCAGTTTGTCTCTCTTTGAGGTTCTGTTGGCACATTTTGAGTTTTGAGAAGATAAGAAATCAGCAGGGCACCGGGGCATGTCCAGACTAGTGCACCAGATGACTCCCGAGAAGAAGGTGTGGTTTTATCTTCAGGTCACAGGTGTTAGTGGTGGACTCATAAAGTACAGTCATATTTTTGTAATTATGTTTCATACACTGTCTGTGGCTTAGGAGGCTTTTAGCTTTAAGTGCTCAGTGTGTGTGTGTGTGTGTGTGTGTGTGTGTGTGTGTGTGTGTGTGTGTGTGTGTGTGTGTGGTGTGTGTGTGTGTGTGTGTGTGTGTGATCTCTGCAGTTTGCACTGCAGTGTGTGCAGGTGAAACTGTAAGCACTGGGATAATTAACTAGAATGAGACTTTTGCTGCTATTGACTCATCTACACTGTAGGCCTATTAGAGTTCACACCACAAGTAGAATATTGACTGTTAGGTCTCGGTGTTTATTGCCCTCCATAATTTTAAATGACATGAGCAAATAAAGCCTGTTTGGATTCATAGTCGTTATGCTTTAGGCTGTAGGCTATGTGTAACATTTGGACTTTTGATTTGTTTGCTGTTACTTAATATAGATGATGAGCCATCTTGACACACTATTAATCCATAAACGGCCTTAACTGTGTGGGTGTTTAGGTGTAGTCTGGCTTTATTCCATAAGCTTTTGAAAATAAGTTGGCAGGGGCATCTGGATAGTGTAGTAGTAGTGGAGACCCGAGTTCAAGTCCCGGCAGCGGTACTTCCAACTTGGTCAGACGTTCCTACAGACAATGGCCGTGTCTGCAGGTTGGGAACCGGTGGCGTGTAGAGAGCCAAAGTCACGCCAACAACCAAGGATTTGCCCCCCATTCTTTTTTCCATCGACATTTTGTAAAGTGCTTATACAAATAGTTTGACTTGGTCAAACCAAGGACCAAAACGTAACCAAAACATCAAAATATTTTTTTAATAAGCCATTTTTTCAAGTTTTGGTCCGAGGAAATGGGCTCCTGATTCTAAATATAGCTGAATCGCTTGGTTTGACCAAGTGAAACTATGAAGATCTTACTGTAAAGAGCTAAAGGTGGTGGGGGGCAGCTGACATTCACATGATCAGCTTCTCTCTCTCTTTATCTCTCCCTCTCTCTCTCTCTTTATTTTGCTCTTTGCTGCATGACCGTTACGTCTCGTCAGCAGTGTCCCTCTCTTCCTGATTGTGGAATGCAGTTCTTGTCCCCACGCTACCTTTGCTGCCCGGCCGGCACACAGTTTGTCTGGCAGAGAGTGAGCGGGCAGGTAGTAGTAGTAGTTAGTGCAGCAGATGATTCCTGAGAATAAGGTGTGATTTTATCTTCAGGTCCCATATGTTTTAGTGGTGGACTCATAAGGCACAGTCATGTTCTTATTTGTTATGTTTCATACACCGTCAGCGGCCGGCCTAGCAGGCCGATGCTTTGAGCGTTCATATTAATATCAATGATGATGCTAACGCACTATTAATCCACAAGCTAACTGTATGTGTATGGTGTTTAGGTGTAGTCTGAGTTTATTCCTTAACCCCTACACTTGGATCCGAGGCTACCTGAAACGAGCCGATCAGAACCAGGATGGTAAGATGAGCTACGATGAGGTCAAACGACTGCTGCAGATGATCAACATTGACCTGAATGAGCAGTATGCCCGCACTTTATTCAAGGTACCTGCAATACACACCATAGTGTAGATGAACAACATCTTTAGTTTCTGGTCAGCCAATATAATTCATGTGAGCTGAATTCTGTGTGGATGGAGAGAGAGAGAGAGAGAGAGAGAGAGAGAGAGAGAGAGAGAGAGAGAGAGAGAGAGAGAGAGAGAGAGGAGAGAGAGAGAGAGAGAGAGAGAGAGAGAGAGAGAGAGAGAGAGAGAGAGAGGATGCCAAAGACCTTTAATATAAGAGACACACCACTCCATGCTCCGCCAATTGTAAGAAATGGAACTCTTCCTGTCTCCTAAATGGCCGTGGTTCTCAGCTTGTGATTGGCTGTCTGTCAATGGTATGAAACTTCATTGGCTGACCAGTCTCCTAAGGGGCATGGCAGTGGCGAAACCCCCGTGGCACAGATACAGAAAGTGACTGCAAGTTCGGGTGTCTCTATCTATATTAAAGTTCTCTGGTGGACACATAGAGATGTGGAGATACAGTATGATGATATTATAGAGTGTAGTGTAACATCTCCTCACCTGTGTGCAAAGCCTATGTACAGTAGGCCCACTACACTGAGGCCTGTATGAGGGGATTTTAAGACAAGAAAAGGTCTCTTTTGGAAAATTAATGACTGTGAAATTTGGTGAGGCGGCTACGTCATAACTGCATTTTTTTGACTTGGTTAAGATTGTGACAGATTGGCTCTTTTTCAACTGTAGGAAAATGCCCAATCTGAGAACGAAGATGCTATCACTTCACAGAACTACTGACATTAAGAGCTACGTCAGCTAGTCACTGCTGATAGCTACTAGTGAATATAAATGAGGAATATTATAGACAAATTAGAGATGGTTTGATGTGAATCCATTGAAAAGGCTGTGAAACGGCAGTTTATATTAAACTGCCCACTTCCCCTTCCCTCAAGTGGCTCTTGTCGCTTGTAAATAAGAATTTGTTCTTACTGACTTGCCTGGTGAAATAAATGTCAAAAAATAAAAACATATTTCATTTTTATGACGGTCTATAAGCAGCCTGGTGAGGTTACTGCACTAACTAACAGGTGGTGGTTTTGACTTAGTCAAGATTGTGACACATTGGCTCTGTCTTCCTCTCTCTCTTTAAAAAAAAGCAGCTAGCTGATGAATATCAAACTTCAAGCTAAATTCACATCTGTTACGTAGCCTGGGTAAACCCAGCCTCCACATGACCTCTATGTGCTGCTATCAGTCACAAAGAAAACTTACGCTACAGGAATAGCCTGTGACGTCACGCTGAAGGCTGGGTTTACCCAGGCTAGCTGTTACCATACTGGTAGCTTTCCTCTGAAGACAGTAAGAACGTCATTCCTAACTAAGCAAGAGTTAGCTACATTCAGAGTGACCCAGACAAATGGGCTCAGCAAGACTATTTTGAAGTGTTCCAAAAGTCATCCAAAGTATTCTATCAGTATTCTACCCTCAAGTATACACTTGAGTATTGTAATGGAATAGGTTACAAATGACATTTTAGGGCATGTATTCAAAAAGTAAAAGTAACCCTCCCAACACTGCTCAGGAGGCACTAATTGCAACTCTTTCACTCAAGTTCTTATTTTGTAATGTTATTTTCTTCAACAGGTGAGTTATTCATTCAGTGCACTGTGCATCATGTTATATCTTTCTCATGCCGTTTTCTAAGCAAAATGAGGTAGTCGGGTAAAGGGGGTACTTGGACTCAGAAATCAGGGAAAGGGGGTACTGAAGCCAAAATTTTGAGAACCACTGCCGTAGACGAACAACATCTTTCGTTTATGGTCAGCCAATATAATTCATGTGCGCAGAATTCTGAGTGGATGGAGAGAGAGAGAGAGTGGACGCATAGAGATGTGGAGTTACTCGTGATTTTTTTGATAGTTAGGGTCGTATCAGTTTACCCAGACATCCCAGAGTGTATAGTCTGTGTTCAATTACCAAACCAGTGGCAAGCCAGTCAGCCACCCGCACCCCTCCATCTCTCTACACCCTCCCTCCACCACAATAATAATCAGTCAGTTATTTCTTTATTGTGTGGGATTACTGCCTGCTATGTCCCTCAGCTCTCCATTTCACTTTAATTGTTGTTTTCATCCTCCTTCACAAAGCATTCTCTGAATACTGCCCCTCCTCAGAGTGTACTATAGGGCTTTTATGTAAGTACGCACAGCTGGGTTGAATTATATTAGTGCCCTCTCCCCAGAGAATTTGGAGCACTCCCAAAATAAAAGCATGCCACTTCTATCTGTCTCTCTCACTCTCTGTTTGGATGCTTATTTGTTTGTCCACGTCGCATACATCTGTTTCTCCACATCCTCTGTGTCCCAGAAGTGTGACCGGTCGTGCGATGACCGCCTGGACCACATCGAGATCGAGGAGTTCTGCAGGGAGTTGCTGCGGCGGCCGGAGCTGGACTCTGTGTTCAGACACTACTCCAGCAACGGCTGCGTGCTCTCCACCGCCGAGCTGCGCGACTTCCTGGGAGACCAGGGGGAGGACGCCTCGCTGCTTCATGCCCAGAGCCTCATACGCACCTATGAGCTCAATGACTGGGGTAGGTCCCACAAGCACTCACTAATCTGCAACGTTTTCATATGAATACATAAATATCAAGTTTCAAGATATTTATTGTCACTCCCTTGTACGAGTACATACGTGTGAAATTCTTATGCAAGGGCTCCATTTCAAGACATAGTGCAAGTCCATCATTTCAATACAGTAATATGTATGGGGGGCATGGTGGCGCAGTGGTAGCGCTGTCGCCTCACAGCTAGAAGGTCATGGGTTCGATTCCCGCCTGAGACGCTGTGGGCGCTGAGGGTGTGTCCCCCCATGTCCTCAGTGCCCACTGCCCAGGTGGGCTATCTCGTCAAAAGGGCCATTCTGTGTGGAGTTTGCATGTTCTCCCTGTGCTCCCCTGGGGTTCCTCCATACAACATCGATATGGACCCCCTAAAAGATCGTCATCTGACCAGTGACGTCAACATTTGAAGTTGGTCGCTGTACAAAAGAAAGCTGCCCACTGCTCTTGGCTGCCCCCCGGAGGAAGGACAAGCAGGGATGGGATAAATGCAGAGACTATATTTCATCGGCCACCATCAGCATGAGTGTGTGTGTGGCTGGCCGCATGCATGTGTTGGGTTGTCGTGTGACAAATAAAGACGGGTTTGTCCATCAAGTTCTTCTTCTATATATACTCAGATGTACGTACAGTATATAAGGCAACAGTGGAAACACACACACACACACAATACAAATACAATAGAAATAAGATGAGGTAAACTCCTACACATTGTCACTAGAAGGTGCAGTCAGGGCGAGTTGTGCACAATCTCAGATATACGTTTATAAGGCAGACAGTGAAAGACACAGTTAGAAATACATGGCAAGTTGTGCAGCAGCAATGTGCAATAGCAATACAGTTATTGAGTTATTGCACTCAATCAAGGTATGGTGTGTGTGTGTGTGTGTGTGTGTGTGTGTGCGTGCGTGCGCGCGCGTGCGTGCATGCGCGCGCGTGCCGTGTTGTGAGTGTGTTTTTTGTGTGGCTATTTATTGTTTTTAGTCTTTTACTCCAAGCCATATTGGAGCCTTGAACCTTGTTGACAAAATATGGTTACATTACATTATTAAACAGAATAATGTATTGTTGATGTTGATAAATTGTTAAATTATTTACAAAATAGTGATCCAACTTATCCTATGAGGTTTGCTTGGAATAAATAGAGGAAGACCTGCATGCTTAGCATGAGCAGTGATACCCACCATGGCTGTACAGACAAGGAAAAGAGCGCCACCTACAGTACAGACACGCACACTGCATTGACAGAAAATTCAATGTCACAGTACTGGACACACTGTTTGATTGACAGGTGATCTGTGGGAAATGCAGGGTAGAAACACAACAGCAATGAACGTTTAGCAACAAAAGAAAAATAAACATAAATAATATAAAAATAAACATGTATTACCACTTTAAGAATGAGATAGTTCCTGGACTGTGATTACCGGTATGTTAATCCCTGTGAGAGAAGGAGGGTGTGATCTTGGTCTTGTCTCGTCTTGCCCCTGCACCTACACCAGTCCTATTTTATACCTACCCCTGAAACCACTTCATAAACTGTCATACCGGTTTGACTGATAAACCCAGTTACAAGTTAATTGATTTGACGAATATGCTTTGCTACTCATCGCAGCTCAGAAGAACCAGTTCATGACCCAGAACGGTTTCACCATGTACATGCTGTCTCAGGAGAATGACGTGGTTAACCCCGACCACGCCAGGGTCTACCAGGACATGAGCCGCCCCCTCTCCCACTACTACATCTCCACCTCACACAACACCTACCTTACTAAGGACCAAGTCACCAGCGCCAGCAGCACCGAGCCATACATCAGGTATTCAGACACTCTGTAACCTTTTTACACAGCCAGAATTGTGCATCAAATAGCACATGTGTAAACAATATGGGAATGGGATGATATATTGAAATTCAACATATTGCAATACATCAATGAGACAATGCGAATTGTGGAGCTGAAAAATGAATTGCAATATCAGCTACATTTTATTCTGCTGTCGTAATCACAAATGAGACGGCTTGCTCGTCACAATTTCACAAGCCCTCTGTTGAAATTATATTATTTGCACTATTTGAATCTTATTTGCAAGATTTGTAGCAGAGAATTCAACATAATTCTGCACAGCCAGAGTTGGTTGTCATTGAACTTTTATTTATTACATTGCAACGTGGTTGAGCCCCATATCGCCTATCGAATCGTATCGTGAGATAAACATATTGGTCCCATTTCTTGCAAACATACTCAGATGCAACAGCACTCACCATGATAGTGAGGCCAGATTTGATGACAACAGATTAAGGCTGGTATATGACCAAACATTCAGTCCAACTCCAAAACCCCATTTTAACTTCCTGTCTGGAAGCCTACCCACTGTCATCCTACATCCTGCGCTGTAACTTCAGTGTGCCACCTGTCACCGACAGGGCTCTGAATCAGGGCTGTCGCTGTGTGGAGCTGGACTGCTGGGACGGAGATAAAGGAGAGCCTGTCATCTACCACGGCCACACTCTCACCTCCAAGGTCCCCTTCAAGGAGGTCATTGTCACCATCGCCCAGTACGCCTTCAAGGTGAGAGAAACCTGAGTCGTCACCTCTTCAGTTCTGACACTATGCAGGCTGTTTGTCCCTCCTACACATGAAACAACTCAGTGGTACAAGTCACTAAGCAGATCCAGATTCTTGACTTCTTGCCTGCCCGGACGTACGACTAAAGCCCTTGTGGTTACAGTTGCATTCTTGGCTCTGAGGCAGCGCTGCGGTATCTTGGCTTTGACATAGTATAGCATTACAGTGTTAGGTCCTGTGTTGATACAATGTGGTGTAATTGGACTGTAATGGTTTTGGTGTAACAGCTTCCTATTATGTTTATCTCTGCAGGCTTCTCCATACCCTTTAATCCTGTCGTTGGAAAACCACTGTTCTGTGGAGCAGCAGGCTGTCATGGCCAAACATCTCCGCACCATCCTGGGCAGCAAGCTACTTGACAAGTTCATCAGTGACCAGGCACTGAAGGCCCTGCCTTCTCCTGAGGTACATGCACGCACGCATGCATGCGCGCACGCACAGTCGCACACACACACACACACACACACACACACACACACACACACACACACACACACACACACACACACACACACACACACACACACACACACACCTACACACCTGGTCCCTTTGTCTGGAACTTCTGACCTCTGTGTAGGTGTAAATGCCAGCAGGCTATTAATTTGTTCCTGTGGCTCTCCTTGCAGGAGCTGAGGGGGTGTATTCTGGTGAAAGGGAAGAGGGAGACTCCTCACCTGGGTCAGCTGGGGAAGACCAGCAGCTACAACAGCTTCTCTTCTAGCTCTGATGATGATTTAGCAGACAGCATTAAGAAGACATCCAAGAAGGATCCTGGGAAGGTCAGCTCAGGAAGATCTGTCTTTGTACCTTTGTAATCTGAGCTTTTAAAAGAAGTTAGTGCAATATATTTTGAAATAAATATGTTTCTATCATCAACTCTTTTTCATTTTTATGTGCCCTTCCTAGGTGGTCTCTACTAAACTGAGTCCCGAGCTGTCAGAGCTGGTGGTGTACTGCAGGAGCGTTCCCTTCCGTGGATTTGAAAACACGTCCTCAAAACCGCCGAATGAGATGTCCTCCTTCTCTGAGAGCGAAGCCCTGAAACTCATCAAAGACTCCGGTAAAGCAGCGGAAAGGACTGCATCCTGATATTATAGAGAGAAAGTCACAACATAACATTGCTTTATATAGAGACAATATGATTTTCCTCTGGTGTATTTCTAGCATTTGTTTTTCTATGTTTTCATTTATGCAGGAAAGCTGTTTGTGAGACACAACAGCAGGCAGCTGAGCCGGATCTACCCCTCTGGCCAGCGTCTCCAATCATCCAACTATGACCCCCAGGAAATGTGGAATGGTGGCTGCCAGATGGGTTAGTACTCCAGACCAGAAGGTTGCTGGGAGACTACACTTTCATTCAATTGCTGCTATGTTATGCCCCTGCACACTGATGGAACTGGCTTTTACACATTCATTTAATTCACTGATGCTAAAATGTTTTGTGTCGGTGCGTGTGATCGTCTCCCCTCTCCATGCGTGCCGGACAGTGGCCCTGAACTTTCAGACACCCGGGGAGCAGATGGACCTGAACCAGGGTCGCTTCCTCCCCAACGGTCGCTGTGGATACATCCTCAAACCCAGCTTCCTGTGCAGCCCGTTGTCCGACTTTAACCCAGAGAACACAGGAGGAGGCCCGGGGCACACCCCCACCCAGCTGACTATACGGGTGAGCGGTGACTTACTGACCAACTTTTGAAATTTTGACTCATAGATGACGATTATAGCTGGGTGTAACTTTTTAAAGCATATGACGGTTTCACTCGGAACACACTATTAATCTTTTAGGGGATATTTTCAATCATTTTCATAGGAGAATTTGATATGCAAACAGACTGATTGCAGATATTTTGCTTCCAGATCATATCTGCTCAGCAGCTGCCGAAAATCAACACGGGCAAGGCCAGCTCCATCGTGGACCCGCAAGTGTGGGTGGAAATTCATGGGGTGTCCATTGATAATGCAAGAGACAAAACCCAGCGCATTGACAACAACGGTAATTTTACCATTTCATTCCTTCCCCCGATCCATGAAGCATCAACGTAGCTGCATTTGATAGCCTATACAGATGTTTTGACTAGGAAGACAGTCCCCTCATATTCAGGTCTGATTAACTATTGCTGTAATGTAGGAATGAATTTCAAATGCATTAT
The DNA here is from genome assembly GCF_964638095.1 of Poromitra crassiceps. Lineage (NCBI taxonomy): Eukaryota > Metazoa > Chordata > Actinopteri > Beryciformes > Melamphaidae > Poromitra > Poromitra crassiceps. The sequence goes on along the minus strand of NC_139644.1, from coordinate 20,370,081 downwards.
GAATCTTAAATGGGCTGTTTATGTTTGCATCATCGCCTTATGTTATTATGCTGGGATGAAGTGAGAAAATCAGATTCATCTTTTTGATACCTGATTCTGTGTGTCGCTGATCTTTCAGATGTTTGTGTAACAGCATTTTCTGTCGAAACGCCATTACTAGTTTGTTTGGAAGGTAGAGTTGATGTTTTTTACAGCTCTCTTGCGCCCTCTGCAGGTTTTAATCCACGGTGGGACTGCACTCTGAGTTTCCAGCTGCAGGTCCCTGAACTGGCCCTGGTGCGCTTTGTGGTGGAGGATCACGACCACACGGCCAAGAACGACTTTGTGGGCCAGTTCACCTTGCCGTTCACAAGCCTACGCACAGGTGCTCAGAAACGCTCTAGATATTACGTGACCAGTCATTGTCGCTGGACATTGTTTGTAATGTGTGTATTGTGCTCCTCTCCCTCCTCAGGCTATCGTCACGTTCACTTACTGAAGGCGGACGGCTCCACCCTGTCCCCCGCCACGCTCTTTATCCATGTGAAAGTGTCCCGCAGAGGAGTTCACATCAAAACCGTTTCAGAGCGCATGGCCTTGGCCAAAGCCAAAGGCAAGGCATGACACACCTCTGAGCCATCTGGAAAACTACATTTCTGACAACAAGGAGCTTTGAAAAGGAGCTCCGAATGTGAAGAGAGACAGCCCGCCGCTGCCTGCCAGTCCCAGCCTCAAGTGTCCAATTTACACCAAGACAAAAAGAAAGAAAGATGTTGTTTATCAGTCACAGATGAAGAAGAACCATGGCTGTTGCAGATAAATTGCCTGGGGCTGGATAAGACATTGGGGCTAGATTGTGGGAGTATCAAGTCTTTTCTTGTCACTGCTGATTGCTCTTACCCTCCATGGAAACGGGACACTGGAGATTAGCTGTGAAATTGATTGTGAAGCGCTCATACGGGGCCCCGTCCCCAAACTTGTTTTGAATGTTTTTATCTTTCATGTGTAGGAGGGCATCGTATCGCCGCTCTGTGGGACAGAGATTGAAGACATGTTCTTTCATTTCATTGTTGTGCGTGTGAAAAATGTTTAACATTTTTATACTTCATAATTGGGTTTTAACTAATATTAGTATTGCGAAAATAGCTTTTACTTGACTTAAAGCTGTCTCAGAAGTGTTATGGTTAGGAAGCCAATCGTGTCTTGGTTGTGTTGGTTTACAGCCAAGATATACAACGAAAAATATTATTGTTGCTACAATGTTTCGGTACTAAATGTGTTGTGATATGTCAGTATTTGCCACAGTTTCTACACATGATGGATCAAATGATCAAAGTGTTTATGCCGTTAATGTAAGTTGATACTCTGGATACTCTAACCTTGGCACTGTGGAAATTTCCACATACCTGTAATACAGTATATGAGAAATAGTTAAACTAATCAATGTTTGATATAAACATTATAAACTGTGAGGTTGCTGATAGCTGTTTTCTTATACAATTTAATTTCAAATTATGAAAAGAAAAAAGACAATGAAGAAGAAGATATACAGTATTGTGTATAGCCTTTACTATATTGGTGTTCTTTGCCCCGGCATCATTTCACACATGCTAATGTGAGCATCAGTCATGTTTATCTATTTGCAACATATGCTACTTACCTTATGCCTATTGAAAAAATTGTATTATTTATTTTTAGTTGCCAATCTTGTACCAATCTTACATCAGAATTAGGTAGTACGAGGTGGTTGAACATTTGACTGAGGTCATCTAATCCAGCCACCAGTAAGTCATTTCAAACCCTTATGAGGAGACCGGACGATAAAAGGGTATATTTCACGGTAATGAAAAGATACCGCACAGTGTTAGCTGCTAGTTTACTGTAATTATATTGGATCAGGATGGGTTTCCAGATTCTAGCACATCTAAGGTCATGAATGACCCCACTGGAGGACTGAAGCCACATTACCTGTGCAGTGTTTATGCTTATTCTGGGTGAATGGCAGTCAGTATTATGTGTCAACCAATGTAAAATGTAGGAGAAAAACTACTGTTTTCATAAAAGCACTAATAACACATTGCTGTCCCTGTGCACTTTTTTTTGCTGTTGTTATGAAATGCTTGTTCTTTGCTATGAAAGAGATAGATAATGTTATATAGCTGTAATTCGAGGTAGAGAGCAGGTTGTCCACTAATCACTTTGGATAAAGGAGGTCGGTGGTTCGATCCCCGCCTCCTCCAGTCTGCAAGTGTCCTTGGGCAATACTGAATCCCAAATTGCTCCCGGTGGCTGTGCCAGCCCAGCACCCAATGAGTGCTTTGGGTAAAAGTGCTATATAAATGCAGGCCATTTACCATTTAGATTTTGTTTGCATTGAACAATGTACATTTCCTGTGTATTTACCCTCTGAACAGTTAAACTCATAAGCTGATGAACTGCATGAGAGCCAGAAGGCCAATGCACTGCTCTAATAGGCCAAGTCCCTGCCAAAACAATTTTACATCTCTTCTTGAACTCATTATCCTATCAATTACTCTAGGTCTAGGTTGTAGCCTACATTATGCATAATAGGCTGTAACCTACATTATGCATATTATATCCACCTTGTCCCTGTGTTTCATGTCAAACACTCCACAGTTGTATTTTCCCTGGAGGTGAAATGGCGAGAGAGAGAGAGAGAGAGAGAGAGAGAGAGAGAGTCTGATCATGTGAATGAAACAATAAATAAAAACCTTTGAACTGGGGGGGAGGGGGGGGTTGAGGATTTGAGGACTCAAATTCAAAATAAACCAAGACAGATTATGAGCGTGTGTTTGTATTTGAACTTTACTGTTCTTGTGTGTAAAAAGCATAGGCTAGTTGTCTGTCAAAATAGTTCCATAATGACAACAGTGAAGACATTTCCATCACAGCTCTGAGCCAATAGCATTCAGGGATCTTTAAAGGCGTCGAGGGCACGCGGTGTCTTCTCACTTCCTGGTTGAAGATGGCGGATGAGAATGAGACAGCACCGATGTCGGAGAAAGAAGATGTAGAAGACCAGGGACATTGCAGCGACTGTGAAAATGAAGAGCACCACTCTGACGATGGGTAAGGGCGCAGGCTTGGCCCTAGCGCGATGTAAAACTTGTCATGTTCTTGTACACTTTTGTAAAGCGAGTGTGCAAACTGGGCGAGCTAGCTCAGACATCCAGGATCGGCAACCCCGATGGAGCTTGTCCCGCCCACTTGCTTGTACACTATTGGATAGAAGCGGCTTGTGCTTGTCTTTTCTCTGATATGATTGGCTGAGTGTACATTCTTTTCCTGATGTGGGCTGGCTTTACCGTCGGTTTCCTTCTGCCCTGCTTTGGATCGCAAGGCGTAGGGGGGTGAAGAACATCAAAGTGATCTTTAAAGCCATCCAAATAGTAAAGCATGATATTTCCATGCAGTCATATGGGGAACATGTCTAATTGAGGTTTTCTTTTAGCTGACAGTTCGACATATCATTCGCGTGTAGTTAGCGTAGTTATTTACTGCCACCGGTAACAAACCCCGTTCATGCAACCCCCATCTGACATTTAGCTAGAGTTAGCTTGCTAGCTAGCTGTCAAACCTGCTATTGTCTGCACGTCTGCACATACATACACACTCTGTCGATTGACCATCAGGCTCCTTCATGCACGCAGCTAACGTTAGCTAGCGTTAGCTGTCAGTTTGCTGTCCTTTTTTAGCTTAACGTCACGAGTCGACTGGGCCGATATTTGCCCCCATATCACCGAAATATGGTTCATAATCGCAAATGTTTAAGCAGCCTAGCACTTAACATTCACAGCAAAATATCGCATTTTGCTTCGCATTGGTTTCTGTCGCTGTTGAACGTGATGAGGACACGCATGCACAAATGTAATTTATGTGATGCTCATTTAGAACATGAAGGTCTGCTCACAACACACACACACACACACACACACACACACACACACACCACAAAGACTGGTTCAAATGGAAGCTGGTGGAACAAGCCATTGAATGTTTTGTTGTCTATTATCCCAGTCACTCACTGGCCCCTGGTATGTACATATGTATACGAACTTACACATACACACCCATACCATGCACTATTGCCCTGGGTCATGTGATTCACGATCTGTCCTGGTGTTACAAATACAGGCCAGTGTGTGGCCTCTCTCCCCTCTTGGACACTAATGAGATTATCCTCTGTAAGTATGCGGTCTCTCGCAGCCCAGACGCTGGGATAGATGGGTGGGGGTGTGTATGTGTGGCTCCTCTGGTTTTTACTAATCAGAAGAGATGACCGACAGCTTCTCAGTTATTTGTGCGTGTGATGGATAGACACTACCGGTCAAAAGTTTGAGAACACCTCTATTTTTTCCAAATACTGCTTTCATACAGATAGAGGGTTTGTAGGTAATCAACAAAATTGTCGACTCTTTACTCTCAAACCTTACCTGAACTGGTACAAAGGTTTGACAGTTGATGCAAAGAGGAGTCCCAAATTTTGTTGATGTTTTAACACCCTTTGAAGCATTATTTGGACAATATTGCACTGCTTACATTTCAATAACCACTGGAAAAATTGAGGTGTTGTGACCAGTTGTCTAGTCCATATGTTAATACTAACGCTGCTATTTATATAAGGCCAGGCCTTTTGACTTAATGGTCCTGCTAATACTCAGTTTGAAAGCATATCCCAGACAGATACCTAAGTCAGTTTTGACTAGTATGTGGCTTTCCTCTGGGGTGCACCTTGCCTAATACGGATGGCTTCTGTTTTCCATTTCAGTGACAAGGGTCTGGGGGATGACACTGGGGCTAAGAAGAAGAAAAGGAAGCCAAAAAAGAAGAAGAAGTCTGGTGGTGCCACAGAAGCAGCACAGGACCCCCTTGCTAAGGTACGTGTTGGGTGACGCCTGGCACAAGTGAATTTAAGTTTCGCTCTCTGTTTGTATCCCTTGTTTTGTTCCTGTGAGCGAGGCTGCTGGAAATGGGTATATTCCAGCTCATTCTTTGACTTTTGAAAGCTTCCTCTAGAAAGAGAGTGCATTTACCAATGTCTTTCCTCTTTGACCCTCTGGACAGGTGAACTCATTGCCAGCTGATAAGCTGCAGGAGATCCAGAAGGCCATTGAACTGTTCTCTGTAGGCCAAGGCCCTGCCAAAACCATGGAGGAGGCCAGTCGGAGGAGTTACCAGTTCTGGGACACACAGCCTGTGCCCAAGCTAGGTACGGTATGCCTGACAGTCCCAGTTTTAAGGAGACAAGAGAGAATTCAGTGAGGAATTTGCACTGGGCTTGTTTTCATTTCTCCTCTCGAACTCGTACACCTGCAGATGAGTTTATAGCCACACCCACATTCACACATGACCTCTGGATTATGTCCGTTGAATCAGGTCCGGACATTCCCCCGGAGTTACCCTTTCATACAAGACGCATTGTTTCGTGTCATTTGTTTTTTCATAAATCTTCTGTGTGGTTTGACTGAGAGTGCAGGGGCGCGCAGTACAGCATCTCACCAACTCCTTGTTTTTTTTCCAATCCAGAAAATATGTGTTGCTCGCTTTTTCTCTCTCTGAGTGGAGCCTTTCTGTGTGTGGGATGGGGGCACTCGGGGCAGACACACACACACACGCTGCAGGCAAGCAGCAGATGCACACAGAGCGAGCCGCAGTGACTGAGAGAGAGATAGATGAGAGATGGTGAAACGCCTGAGAGAATGTCTTTTTGGTTCTACTTCACTAGAGTCGATGCTGACAATGCTCGTTGTCAAGAGTGCAACAAATCTTTTGCTTGGAAGCACACACCCGCCCGCTCGCTCTGGACAATAGCACGCGAGCGACACGGACATTGTACTAGCCTAGGGGCTTGGGTGGTTAAGATCTATTTGCGTGGCTGCGCGATCACAATGGACAATTGTGTTCATACGTGGACCCATCCGAGTAATGTCTGGATATCTTCCGGAGTTCACTGCATAGAGACACTGCGGAGCGCGTCGTCATTCAGAAACCACGCCCAAAACGGGGGAAAACACAAATTCCCGTCCAATCCTGGTGTTCTCCTATGTCGCGTCACGGAAGATGAACACTCCAACTTACTTCATTGACAGCAACATCCACATTTTTCTTCTCGCCAATTCTCAATGGCTTCCTTGTTTTCCTCAGGAGTACAAAAAAACTTTAACTGTCGATTTTTTACATTTGTTATCTGCGCAGCCCAACACACAACAGCTTTTAGCTATGTTTAATTCAAGGAAAATGACACTGGTGTGTGGAAATGGATGGAGCTTTTCCCCCGTGATGGGCGTGGCCTATTTCATGCAGTGTCTCTATGTCTGAAAAGGGCTCATGATCTATAGCCCAGATTCAGTCTACGCTTGTGTCAGACGCATCGCCCCTTTGTTTTCCTTCAGGGGAGATGGTGACATCGCATGGCTCCATTGAACCTGACAAAGACAACATCCGCGAGGAGCCCTACAGCCTTCCACAGGGCTTCAGCTGGGATGCCCTCGACTTGGGGGACTCTGCTGTGGTAAGGAAGTGTATAAACACACACACACACACACACACTCACACTCACACTCACACTCACACTCACACACTCACTCTCACTCACACTCACTCTCAGCATGGATGCTTATGAGGAATTAATCATTTGTTAAGTCAAAATGAACCATTGGCTCACACACTTTTATCTCATTATTTCTGGAACAATACATTTGTTTTGGTAAAAGGCTAACTGATTATTTGTTATTTTAAAGCTATTCTGGCTGTGCCCTTCATTCATTGCTGTCCTCTCATTAGAAGTGTTGTTTGATCACCTTGGAACAGTGGTTCTCAACCTGTGGTACGGGGCGGGGCTCCCTCCCTCTCATATGGTGGTACTTTCTGAGGTGCTACTTGGTGCAAAAAGGTTGAGAACCACTAGCCTGGGTAAACCCAGCCTCTATGTGACCTCTATGTACTATCAGTCAGGAAGACACCGCTACAGGCATAGTGTCTGTGAGTGACGTCACGTTGAAGGCTGGCTTTACCCAGGCTAGAGAACCACTGCCTTAGAATGATGGCTGATAACACGGTGAATGTTTTTTTTTGTCCCAACACAGTGGAATGCACATGTTGAGGACTACAAACTTGATTTTCAGGCCCGAATCTACAATCCAAAAGCAAACAAAGGTGTAGCTCCAGCACAGCAAACTTAGATATGGGGACATTGCATCATGCTTAACTATTGATATCAATTACATTTGTAAAAAAAAAAAACTTTTCGCTGGCCCCCTTTGACTATTTATAGAATCGAATATTGCGACTAAAGAGGTGATAGCCACATACTGGATGTTGATGTTTATTTAGTCACCATAGTGACTTTGGCTTTCTGTTCACTTTCCGTTTGTATTGCTCAGGATTATCAACCTGTGAATGTGTTAGACATGCTAAACCAAACATATTAAGAATGTATTATTTTTTGCTTAACCCAGAAATTCGGGTTTTTAGTAACACCCCTATTATCACGACTTCCTGCCAAATTCTCACTCTCTCTCTCACTCTGTCTCTAAAACAGCTTAAGGAGCTCTACACTCTTCTCAATGAGAACTATGTGGAGGACGACGACAACATGTTCCGATTTGACTACTCCCCTGACTTCCTGCTCTGGTGATTATTTTAACCTATAGTCTTTATTTTCCCAAGTTGGCACCTGACAAGATGTTTAGCTAAATCCAATGTTATAAATGATCTGGCGTAAAAAATATTGTGTGGTATATTTTGACAGGAAATATGATCATGTATGAGTTGCGGCAAGGCAAATATACCACACACAGGAAGAGGAAGGTGGAAAACACCATATCAACAATACATTAAATGCAACACATTTACCTTCCCTGCAACTGACGTACACTATACTGGAAATGCAACATAGGGGCAGATGCAAATACAATTCACCTACATACATATACACAAATAATACATAGAGGAGCTTGTACATAGAAGTGCATGCATGATCGATAAATGTACACAAATAAATAAATCAACCTGTTCTTTGGAATGTTAGTGCTGGCGACTACTGCATTTGACTGACCGAGTCTCTTCCTCAGGGCCCTGCGCCCCCCTGGCTGGTTGCCCCAGTGGCATTGTGGGGTGAGGGTCAACTCCAACCAGAAGCTGGTGGGCTTCATCAGTGCCATTCCCGCCAACATCCGCATCTACGACATGTAAGGGAGCACATTACATCAGTGAAGCATAAAAATTTCAAAATCTCAATCTGGATTGAAATTACCTACTTGCAAAAGGCTCTTCTTCTTCTTTTCTTTGAGTGTAGGAAAAGTATTTCAGGCTTCTTGAATATTGGGTTCTTGTATTGTGCAAAATGTTTGTCCTATACATGGAATCGCACGTTGGATAAAGTCTTTCATTTTATTAAGTATTAGCATCTCATTTCCATGCATAGTTTTGAACAGTGTTCTGGACCGGAAAATCACAATTCATCGTGTTATTACAATGTTATTTACAAAAGGTTATTACAAGAAAGTTTGTTTATCATAATTGTAAAAGTACAATTAGATTAGTATTATAAACTGTAAAATGTGACATGATATAGATTAGTATTCTAAAGCACAGTGCAGTCAATAATACTACCTGTATAATATAAATATTTTTATTAACTTGCCCTTGCAGCAGCCATGTTGAGTGCCAAAGCAGTATAAACACAGGTGTAACAAATAACATTAATGAGGTCCCTGACACTGGAACACCTATAGTGTAACTATCATTAATGTTAATTAGTTACACCTATTATTGGCCCTGCTTTAAGACCTCAAAATGGCTCCTGTGAAAAGGGCTTATTAAAAATATCAGCCATAGAATAGCTGCGTGTACTAACTCAGCTCTTTTTTGTTCAGAGAAAAGAAAATGGTTGAGATCAATTTCCTCTGCGTGCACAAGAAGCTTCGCTCCAAACGAGTTGCCCCGGTTCTCATCAGAGAGATCACCAGACGGGTCAACCTGCAGGGTATCTTTCAGGCTGTTTACACCGCCGGGGTGGTGCTGCCCAAACCTGTGGGCACATGCAGGTAGGCCACCCAACATGCATACTGTACCCTTCCTGTTCTTCTCGCCCATTCTCTGTGGATATCTATGATCGGTGTGTGTGACTCTCTTTTGTTGTTTGTTTTCGTGCAGGTACTGGCATCGCTCTTTGAACCCACGTAAACTGATCGAGGTGAAGTTCTCCCATCTGAGCCGGAACATGACTATGCAGCGCACCATGAAGTTGTACCGTCTGCCAGATGTTGGTGTCACTCACTCACTCACTCACTCACTCACTCACTCACTCACTCACTCACTCACTCACCCACTCACCCACTCACCCACTCACTCAACAGCAGGGCCAATTTTCAATTTTCTGTCTCTGCCATTACTCAACAGCAGGGCCAATTTTCTGTCTCCGCCATTAGATTTGTGGGCCAGAACATAATCAAAGCCTAATTTAAGAAATTGATTGATAAAAAAAAATCAACTGGAATTTGCGACAGGTCGCCTTATAAGACATGTGTGTGAGATGCAGAGAATGGACAAAAATAAGAAATAAACGAGGACATGGATAGCCCCATTATACCTATTTCAGACATGAAATGCTCTTGAACCCTTTCCCCTTTCCATATTGTGAATAATGTGTATCATTTTACATTTTGAGAATTACTTGATTGACTGCTTCTTTGTTTGCACATTCACAACATCACCACCTGGACTGATGGTCATAGCAGAGCCTAACTTGTAAATAAATAAATAAAAATTCAGATTTTATCAAAATAATCTGGCAGGCCAGATATTATTGCTCGGTGGGCCAGTTTTGCCCCGCGGGTGGCCTGTTGCCGACCCCTGCATTACAGGCTGTACTATAATAGTACAACTCGAGTCATCTATTTCTATAGCCCTTCATCACAAGCATGTCTCAAGCGCTTTAGATACCATCATATACTGTACATAATACACATACATCCTTAATATGCATACATCATGTACTATGTCAGAGGTTCCCAAACCTTTCAGACCATGCACCACTATGTTCCAAACCACATTTCTCAAGTACCACTTCTCACTGCAGATATCAACAATTCTTTTCATAATAAATCACTGATTTAACCATGCAATGGCCTCAGAATAGGCTAAATAACAACTAGGGATGCAAGGATTATGGAATTCTGGGCCGATATCGATGTTTAAAATAATTTGGCCCATAGCCAATGTTTTTTGTTTGTTTTCATTAGCTATGCTGTTTGTTCGCCAAACTACACTACTACTACTGGAATTTCCTAGCCTGAATGGTACAATCAGACATGCAAGACATTGCCAAATTTCCGAGGTGCACTTGAATGCATAACAGTGTGATCGTTGAATGTCAGTTTTTTTGTCCAGTTCATTTCTCTGTAAAGGACAAACATCAACATTAGCCAGCGCAAAATTGATGTGACAACAGATCATCTTATTTGCTGATAGACTGATGGCAGTCAGCAAGGCTCTTGCGTACCACTAGGTGGAGCCTCGCGGGCCACCGAATCACTGTACTATGTCATATGCATACAGTACATCATATACTGTACATCATAATCCATTCTACACACAAACGCTCTCTATGGGCATTTTAGAGTCTAGAAGTCACTGACCTGTTTCTATAGACACCACATGCCTCACCCACACCTTTCTCATCCTCCCCTGTCATCTCTCCTCCAGGTCACCAAGACGGCCCTGCGGGCGATGACGAAGAGCGACGTGCCCGCGGTGCATCGCCTCCTCAACCAATACCTGAGCCTGTTCCACTTGGCACCCGTCATGAACCAGGAAGAGGTGGAGCACTGGCTGCTGCCCCAGGAGAACATTATTGACACTTACCTGGTGGAGGTAAATAACTCCAGTTATTCCTCTTCCCACAGATAGTGCCTTCACCATTTTTAATCATTCAGATTTAAGACGACTGTTTTCAGTGTGTGATATACCCAGATCCGTAGTTACAGGTTTACGTGTGTGTGTGTGTGTGTGTGTGTGTGTGTGTGTGTCCGACAGAATGATGGCAAGGTGACGGACTTCCTGAGTTTCTACACACTGCCCTCTACCATTATGAACCACCCTCTGCACCGCAGCCTAAAAGCAGCCTACTCCTTCTACAACGTGCACACCACCACCACCCTGCTGGACCTGATGTCTGACGCCCTCATCCTGGCCAAATCGGTGCGTACCTCAGTCCACACCTCAGAGAGAGTTCAGTCAGATATTCACGTATCAGATCTTTACTATAACAATGTTATATTTTCTTCTTCTCATCTCCGTATCCAGAAAGGGTTTGATGTCTTCAATGCACTGGATCTAATGGAAAACAAAACGTTCCTGGAAAAGCTTAAGTTTGGCATTGGAGATGGGAATCTACAGTATTATCTGTACAATTGGAAGTGTCCCAGCATGGGGTCAGAAAAGGTACGTTTTGAAGGAGCTCTTACTGTCCTGTCTGTTTTTAAAAGTTGTTATATTGGCGTGTCTTAGAATTATACACTATGTATGCACACACAAGTAAAAAGTTTGGACACCTGATTGAATGTGCTATATTATCTTAAAGCAGTTTTGATCAAAAGGCTTCTGCTTAAATGATTGAAATGTGTTTCTTAGACAAATGTAGATCGTGAAGTTGATTCATATGTCTGAATTTCTTTCCAAAGCCTTTGCCTTTCCATCAAAGCAAAGGGCGGCTACCTTTAAAGATTTTACACTTTTTCGTCGCTGCATAATTGTATTTGAGTCTTTTCATATTTTTGATATTCTAAAATGTGGAAAATGGTAAACGATAAAGAAAAATGTGTGTCCAAACTTTTGACTGGTAGTGTAAATGAGGACTGTGGACAAAAATGCGACTGATTGACCACCTTTGTTCTTCAGGTGGGCTTGGTGCTGCAGTGACGTCCCCTTCTTGCCCCCAAACCAAGAGTCACCAATCGGCCAGGAGACCACACCAACGCACTGACCACCTGACAGATGGACTGAGGACTTCCTGCTTGAGGAAAGCAAACCCACCGCCCATTTTTACTTTTTGACCTTTTGAACTTTGACCTGCACTACCGCTGCCAGGCAGGGAGCTGGGAGAGTTGGTCCTTCTTCCCGCTCTTCCTCCTCCCTCCATCACATGGACCTTAAGCCATTGTAGTTACCATCCCAACCAACTGTATTACATCTGAACTGAACTCTCGATTCTACCAAACACACACACATACACACACACAAGAACGGTTTGCACAGTTTAATGTATACCAAACGCTCACTGTTGGCATACCTACAAAACGTACAATACATGTAAATATATCAACAAACAACTGCAAATTATGCCCTAACACACACTAGAACCTAATGTTTTATTTTATTCCTAAATGTTGGAAGTGCTTTTTGCAGTGGGGGGAAAAATGAAATCTGTCATCCTTAAGTTTTAGAAATACAAAAAAATAATAAAAATGATCAAAAAATATTTTAAAAAGGAAAAAGATTTAAAAAAGAGAAAGGGTGAGGTAATAAATACCAAAAGTGGACACAGAAAAGGGCTTCTTACAAGATTTTTCTTTTCACGCTTGAACCTGCAGATTTGACATCAAACCCTCGGTTTTAATTTTTGAAGTCGTTTCGACGCTCTGCTTGCCGAAGATGTGTGTGTGCCAGAAATGGCGTTCGTCATTTGGAATACTTCTTCCAATCTGTATTAACTTTCATGACCCACTCTCCAGTTTACGACACTAACAGAAGAAGCCCTGTTCAGACAAAAATCAAACATTGACTGATAAAAATGGACCAGCTCAGTCCGGGAAAAGAATCAGTACGGATGAGGCTGGACTGTTCTGGGGAGGACGAGGCAGTTCTGGTGGAGTTTGCTCAACGTGTTGATCAGCAGGGATTGGATTTTTAATAACGCCTCTTGAATTGACCATGCATTGCAGTCAGGGGCTCCAGGACATTGTGCAGGATGGGTGGGATTGGGGGAAATACCCTGCTTCAAGTGTTTCTTATGTAAAATGTTGGTTTGAATTGCAAACAGATGTTGGTTGGAATTGCAAACAGTTGTTAAAGAAATGGTTCTCGGTGTTAACGTTGCAGGAAGCGAATGTGAAGCTGCAGGTGAATACTTTTTGAGCAAAAATAAAATCAAGAAGTTGCTGTGAGGACTTGGCATGTTTTTTTTGTGAAGAGGGAAGTTCATGTTGCAGTTAATTTTGTTGACACTGAGGATATCTGTTTGCACTCCCTCTATTACGGTGGATGGTTCTGAATCAATGAATGAACTTCCAAATCAAGGAAGTAACGAAGTAGAATACAATGAATACAAGTTTTCTGGTGGCATGTTTAGTGACCACTTTCTGGCATTAGTTGGTGCAGCTGGCCTGGTACATTTGAGAAAGTAGTCTTTGTGTACATAAATACAGATTTGCTTGTGGGTTTATTTAGCCTACTTTTTTCAGATTGTCAAAAATTGGATGGACAAAACCTTAAAGCATAAATATTGACAATGTTGCCTTCATAAAAACAATTATAACCAACATTGATGCCTGTGCATATTATTATCAATTTCCCTATTAGATCCTATTCCAAACACATGAAGCCTGACACACATCAGATTGGCACAACTAAAGTAGTTTTAGTAAATATCTGCCATGCTGTGAATGTGTTCATTATAGCTCTACACAAAATGTGACATTTATATGACATCCAATGCATAAAGGGCCAATATTACGACAACCCCTATGAACAACAAGCCTTTCATCATGAAATACAATAGGGGCGTGAGTTTTAAAATCAGACCCCCAGTGAACTTGACGTTGATTGGGTTAAATCGCCTGATACGAGCAAAAGGATGACTGTCATTGGTCGCTGTAGCTGTCTGTCAGGTGTGTGGACGGTATTTCCTAGTCTGGTATTTCCATGGTATTTCTACACAGACCTTGTCCGAACGCGGAAGTGGTGGGCGCACGCACACACACGGCGCAGAGACGACACCCAGGGACAATGTGGATCACTGTAGCTATAGTTTGTGTCGCCTTGGTCATATTTCTGTTGAAATATGTCTTCACCACTCCCGGGCCCTGTCCGTTTGACACGGACACCCGAGAACCGCTCAAGCCGATGCTTCATGACAGGAAAGAGAAGAATAAAGTGCTGAAGCAAGGTGAGTAGTTCACTGGAGGTGGTTATGTAACTGTGACTGCAAAAACTGAACTATACAAAATTAATGCAAACAATACATCTACTTTGTTATGCTTAAGGTTTACTTTTAGCCTTGCAGTAATAATGATGATGATGATGGTATCACCATATTAATTATTTAATAATAACATTTATTTGTAGCACCAAAAAGATACAATTCATATACAAGAACAAGCTAAAGGCATTCCATTAAAATAATCAAGTAAAGTAAAATGGAAAGATAAACGACACAATACTCCCACTTTCAGATGCACATTATGAGTGAACCCATTGTGTTATTTGTTTTTTCTTTTCTTTAGTTTTATTTCCCCCTGTCCCCTGGTGTAATTGGTCTAGACTAGAGCATCAAGCAAGTCTGTGTGGGAGACAAACAAGAAACACCACTTTGGCGTCACCAAAGAATGTGACTGTGAACTATAACACAGTTTGTACAGTGTCATTGTGCTGTGCAGTTAAGAGAAAGTGTCAAAATATGTTGATATGATACTGTGTTTCTGGAAGCCAGGGGAAAGCTTGAAAGAACTTCAGACCAACTTTCAATCATAATATAATAATTCTTGAATTGATCTTTTGATATATCATCCCTTCTCTACGTTTATCAAAGTAAAATCAATCAGATTCTAGCATCACAATTGAATTGGGTTACCAACATTAACATCTGAGCGTGGTTGATTGTCACTGGTGCCATGACCACACAGTTGACCAGATTTTGTTAACTCTTCCTCAGGTTTTCTAGCTAGTAAAGTCCCTGAGAACCTGGATGCTGTTATCATCGGCAGTGGCATCGGTGGGCTTGGGTTAGCAGTGCTGCTGGCCAAGGTTGGCAAGAAAGTCCTGGTCCTGGAGCAGCATGACCGGGCAGGAGGCTGCTGTCACACCTTCACTGAGAAGGGCTTTGAGTTTGATGTTGGTAAGAAGATCACTCTTCTGTCTGTATCATGTTGTTATGCTCTCCGCATTATTCAGAGAGATCTCACATCTAGGAAAAGGCTGTGAAGGCTGGTGTTAGTGATGTGTTTTTATCCTGATTTGAATTTCACATACTGGAAAAATATACTACTCGAACCTGCATATTTCAAAGTGAAGTAATAGGTCAGTGGTCACAGGAAAATCACTTATGCCAGATTTAAGCTTAAATTTGAACTTCAGTAACCAGAAATCCTGTAATGTGATGTCAGTATACGTACTTCACACATCTCCCTCATGCAGGTGAGGTGATCATACTGTACCCAACTAGAGATGAAACGATATGAAAATTTCATATCACGATTATAGTAACCAAAATTATCACGGTTATCAGTATTATCACGGTATTGTTAAAACGTGCTGAAAATGTTCAAAAAGTACTAATACACTCACAGAAATCATTTCACCAACTTTCATATTGAAAACTCAGACCTAAAAAGGATTGATACACTCGGTGAAATCATTTCTCCAAGGCTGCACGTTTGCATCTGGGAGACGGTTGCCAACTTTGGTTGATGATGGACAGTATTTAGTTACCATGTTTTTCAAAGCATATGGTTATCGTAAGGAATTTGATCACGTTATCGTAAGGAATTTGATCACGTTATCGTAAGGAATTTGATCACGGTTATCATTAAAACCCGTTATCGTTTCATCCCTATACCCAACAACAGCAGTACTTGGGCATTTGGGTGAATAGGGCAAATCTACGATGTCTGGGGTCTTAATTAGTGAGAATGGGATGCTCTCCTCAAATGCAGTCCCACTTGGTGGTTTAAGCTGTTTAGACAAATGTATTCTTGCATAAGAATCTTGCTTAATGCAGCTTTAAAATGTTGCCTTCCAGCATAAAAATCTTGACCAACATTAAAAAATGTAGCAACATGAAACCCCGCTGTGTCGTAACACCGTCTGTCTTCCTCCCACAGGAATCCACTACATTGGTGACCTGCAGGAGCACAAGCCCTTCCGCTGCATGCTGGACCAGATCACCAATGGGCAGCTGCAGTGGGAGCCTCTGGAGAACCCCTACGACCAGGTGGTGCTGGGACCTCCCGACAACCGCCGCGTCTACCCCATCTACAGCGGCCGCACCCGCTTCCCCGACGAGCTGAAGAAGTGCTTCCCTGGAGAGGAGAAGGCCATCGACGAGTACATGAAGCTGGTCAAGGTTAGACCCCAACCAAATCATGATGTGTTGGTGTACTCGTTTATTATGTGTAGTTATTTGGGTTAGGAAAAACACACAATGTGTGGACCAAAACAGCTCAGCAGGCACAGTAGAATATCAAAAATTGAAGAAAGGAGCTGTTAGGAATTTAAATTCCTAACAGCTCCTTTCTTCAATTTTTGTTATTCGCGTTAGGCCAGTGTATCGGTTTGTCGATATATCAGGCCAATATTGGGCTTTCATTACATAATAATGGATATTAGTCAAGTCAGTCAGTGTTCTCCACTGCTGATAAGATGGCCATAGCTGCAGAGAAACCTATTGTGAAATAAAATTTTCTTTGCGCATTTTTCTTTTATTCAATGCCTCCCCCCTCCCCTCCATGTGAATAATCTTAATTCTTCATTTAAAGGCCTAATCTATCCCAGAGTTTCTTCTTACATTGAATAGGAAACACTGAATGCTTGGATTCTCTGGCATGGAAAATACAATATTGGAATCTATATCGGCCTTCAGAAAGCCTGGCCAGTTGCTGACAGGAACGTGAGCTTGGCAGGGTGTTCAGTGATGATCTGGCCACTTGTTTCCTTATCTCGGCCTTTGCTCCACTTACTTAAATGAGCTGCACTTTAGCACAGAAAGACCTCCTTCAGTAGATTGCTCTTGCTGTTGTCGCTGATATCCCTGTCGAGGGCAAGGTTTGGTAAATCAAAGGTTATCGAGTAATTGACTAATCTTCTTATTAGTTGTTTTATTACATTATTTTACATACTTCCCAGACTAAGTTGCATCAGTCTTTGGCACGTGCAGCCAGATCAGATCAGAGTAGGTCATCTGTGATGATGGAAGATACATTGCTCTGTGGTAGACTATGTCTCATATTTCTGAAGCTACCTAACAGCCACTGCTTTTGTACTGTAGCTCTCTTATTTGCCTTTGTTTGGCGACTGATATTATGGTTGGGTTACTGTTGAATTTGAATCCCACAGTTTCAGAGTCGAGGAGAGGCAACTTTGCATGCTTATTTATTTTAGTGTTAATTAGAATCAGCTTTATTGGCCAAGTATGTGCACATACAAGGAATTTGACTCCAGTTTGCATTGCTCACAATGTACTCACACACAGAAAAGTGTTAATATACTAACACACAAATTCACACAAACACAGAAATTCTTCTACAACCAGTATAGTAAAATAAATAAAATAAAACAAGCTGCAGTGAAACAAGCTGCTTTAGAAACCACAGTTCACTAGTTTCTATGGAAAAAAATTGAAACACCAATTTATACTTAAAGCCCCAATCAGTAAGATTTTTGACATTTTTTACTGTAATATAACTGATTTTTAGTCACAGGACATGGTAGATTGACTTTTAATAGGGAGACCCTCGTCTTTATTTATCCCACACCGCCCTCCATTGGCCAGCACTGGGACTAAGCAGTTTGTCTGTCATGTCCCGTAGCAAGAAAAAAGAAAAAAAGAAAAGCATGCGCGCATGCGCTGTACAGCGGAAGCACTGTGTTCATGAAAACGAGGAAGTAACTCGATTCGGATTTGCTACGAAAATGATGTTTCACGGAACTATGGATTATTATTTCATCACGTGGTGAGTACCCGATGTCACAACATGTACATAGAGCTTCTGGCGCTGTGTTTTGTTGACTTTGAACGGCGATATCGTTATCGATACTAATGCACGCAGAGGGCGCAGTGGAAAACTTACTGAATGGGGCTTTAATATACTAAAATATGAGTGGAATAATTTTATAGAAATCATTTTCACTCCAGGAGTGTGTGGCCTTAGTTTATTCTCCAAATAGTTTACTTTACCAAATGTAAAAACAAAAAACAAAAAAAACATTTTGATTACATTCACCTGCCAGTCATGCCCAGTGAGTCAGTCTGTGTGTTTTGTCTTCAGAAAACTGGCCGTGGTATTTGGCTCCTCGCTCTGCTGAAGCTCTGCCCCGTCCCCTTGGCCAAGTTCCTGGTCTTCACTGGCCTGGCCAACCGCCTCTCCTTCTTCTTCAAAATGGCGCCCCGCAGCCTGACAGATGTGGTCAATGAACTGACGGAGAATAAGGACCTCAGGGCCGTCTTCACCTACATCTTTGGCACCTACGGTAGGCTAGGCTGCTGGGGGAAGCTGTACTTACTGAACGTTAATTCTCAAGAGTGCTGTCCGTAATTCTAATGTTTTGGCTTCATCTGTGACCTGCAGGCAACATGCCAAAGGACACCAGTTTCTCTATGCACAGTTTGCTGGTCGCTCACTACCTGAACGGCGCCTGGTACCCGAAAGGAGGAGCCAGTGAAATTGCCTACCACATGATCCCCATCATCGAGAAGGCCGGGGGTGCCGTCCTCGTCCGTGCCCCGGTCAACCGCATCTTGTTCAATGATGCCAAGGAAGCTTACGGTGGGTTTGACTTTGACTCTTGGCTGTTTTTCTGTAAACACAATCAGAGCATGCAGCTGCCGCAGAGGAGATGATTCACTGTTTGTTTTCATGGTTTCAGGTGTGAGCGTTATGAAGGGCCAGGAGGAAGTCCATATCCGCGCCCCTATGGTCATCTCTGATGCTGGTATCTTCAACACCTACCAGAAGCTGCTGCCCAAAGATCTCCAGGCCATGCCAGGTGAGGGAGCATGGACTCAGAAGCGGTTTGGGGATAGAAGAATTATGACAGATATAAGATAGAAAGATAGAGTACTTTATTTATCCCTGAGGGGAAATTCTGTGACTAAGTGATGTTGCCATAAAACTGTCATGAAGCACAGTAATTTGTATTCATTTGACTTATGTCTGTGAGCCATTTGTGAAGCTGTATGTGATGCTCCTGCCTTGCAGCTATCCAGAAGCAGCTGAGTATGATGAAAAATGGTGAAGGCGGCCTGAGTATTTTCCTGGGTCTGAATGGCACCAAGGAGGAGCTGGGCCTCAAATCAGACAACTCCTGGATCTTTACCGAGAACAACTTTGACGAGCTGTACGTTGTTTTGCATCTTCTCTATCGCTTCTTCTAGTTGATCATGGCCAACTACAGGCCTACTAACAAAAGGCTGCGGATTGCTTTTTGCAGTTGTCTCAGCTTGACCTTTGTCTGTAATTTACAGAATGTCTGTCAGAATATCTGTCATAAGGGGCGTCTGGGTAGTGCAGCAGTATATTCCCTGCCTACCAACACGAGGGTCGCAGGTTCAAACCTTGCCTCCGTGCATCCATACAGGCACAATTGGCCGTAACTGCGGTGGGAAGCCGGGTTTGGGGTACATGTCCTGGTCCTTGCATTGGTGCCTCCTCTGGTCAGTCGAGGAGCCTGTTCCGGGGGGAGGGGAACTGGGTGGAATAGAGTGATCCTGGGGCTACGTCCTGCCGCTGAAACTCCTCGCAGTCAGGTGAAAAAGAAGCGGCTGATGACTGCACATGTATCAAAGGAATAGTCCACAACTCGCCCCAGATCAGCAGAGGTGGTGGATCATTGACCAGAACAGCAGGGGCAATTGGCGAAGTACAATTTATTGGGAGGAAAATAAGAGGAAATCTAGTGTGTGTGTGATAACTGCTTTCCACATTGAGTGTGAAAGGTCAGGTTTTGCATGGACTTTGAGTTACTGTGATACAGTATAACTCAAGTAAGATAGTACCAATTTATTTCAATTTCTTATCTCAGACAATCTGTAATAGGGTTTAAGTGTTTGCCAACCAAAACCCAAAGAAAGACACGGTTGAAATAAGGATACGATTTTAAACTCAGTATAACAATACATAGAACATAAAAAGGTATTAGGACCCCCTGCTGTTTCCATTATAGACTGACCAGGTAAATCCAGGTGAAAGCTATGATCCTCTATTGATGTAACTTGGTTGTTGATGGGGAGATGGTGCTCACAGTGAGGAAACCAGTTCAAGAAGGATCTCCATACCTTCAAACATGTGAGATCTGCATTGTGCAAAGGGATGTGCTACACACCATTAAGAAAGTGGTCCTAATGTTTTGTGAAGTCACAAAAATGTTTTGGTATTTTTTTGTATTTTAATTGAAAAAGTCCTGGGAAAACAGTTTAAATTCACCAACCTGACCTGTTTTCTCCTACAGGGTGGAACAGTATTTGAGGGGAAAGAGGGAGGAGTCAGCTAAAAAGGTACCTCTCCTGTTTGTAGCCTCTCCATCAGCTAAAGACCCGACCTGGGAGGAACGGTCACCAGGTACAAAGACTTGAGATGCAACACTTTGTTTTGTTTTGTTTTGTTTTGTTTTGTTTTTGTTTTTGTTTTTGTTTTTGTTAAGTTTTGTTTTGTTAAGTTTAGTTTAGTTGAATTTAATTTAGTTTATTAGGATCCCCATTAGCTGCAGCAAATGCTATAGCTATTCTTACTGGGGTCCGACACATGTAAAGAAATAGTACAATACATAACATGTACAATACTTACATTACAACATAATAACGACATGGCAAATGACAATACACTGCACATACAGTACAGTTATTAAATTAATGTAAATGATATACGGTAGTCATTTTAGTCACTCCATCTGTAACAGCATTTTGTCCTATTTTTCTGAAGCTTGCATTCAACCACTCCCCTCTTTTTCCGTTTCCCAGGCAAATCCACCCTCAGTCTGGTCAGCTTTGCCAGCTACGAGTGGTTTGAGGAGTGGAAGGATGACAAAGTGACGAACAGAGGGCCTGACTACAAAGAGCTGAAGCAGATATTCATTGACTCTATTCTGGAGGTGGTTATGGATGTCTTCCCCAAGATTAGCAGAGACAAGGTAAAGATTAATTCAAGAACACTCTCATCATAGATTTAACCATTTATTGCATAAATGGAAATACAGTTATGTTTGGCGTTGAAGGCTCCGCTCTTTACAGAAGATGCTCCTCCCTGAACCGGCCCAGCAGCAAGGTACGCCGAACAGGGAGGGTAGCAAAATCCCCCCATGCGGATACAAGATGCCAGATTAATTTAAAGCCATAGTGAGTAACAGAGGGAGCCTAAGCAAGACATGGAATACATGTTCACTTTTTGAGTCATGCAGGCTCTGAGCTAGAATACATGATTAGCCTTTGAGCCAAGCAGACTGAGTTGAAGGTGGAGGCTGGGGTGGTGGAGGCAAAGCGTTGCCAGCAGCCGCAGTGTGAAGCATCAGCATCGGTGAAGCACAGATCAGAGTGAGAGAGGAGGCCGTATTTAACCGGACCGCCTTGTTGAGAGAATGGCTGTGATTGGTGAATGGTTAAATGATGATCCAATCGGCGGCTGTCAGCTGGTTACTGCTGGGGCGTAGCCTATGACTTCCGTGTCTCGAATTAACTAACGCAGGCTTCATTTGATGAGGCGGCTTCGGCTCAGGCGGTAAAGCAGGTCATCCACTAATCAGAAGGTCGGTGGTTAGATCCCCGGCTCCTCCAGTCCGCATGTCGAAGTGTCCTTGGGCAAGACACTGAACCCCAAATTGCTCCCGATGGCTTTGCCAGCACCCTGCGTGGCAGCTGGCCGCCTTCGGTGTGTGAATGGGTGAATGTAGGCACATTGTAAAGTGCTTTGGATAAAAGCGCTATATAAATGCAGTCCATTTACCAATTAGTAATTAGTTGACACTTCCCTTGACAGTTCAGGTACCATTTGTCTTTCTCTGTGTGTGTTTGTGTAGATTGAGTTTATTGATGCTGGCACCCCCATCACAAACACACACTACATCGGAGCACCCAAAGGTGAGATCTACGGAGCGGATCATGGCATTGAACGCTTCAGCCCTGAACTCAATGCTACTGTGAGACCTCAGACTCCACTGAAGAACCTCTACCTGACAGGTCAGTCAGTTGGCATCACATTCCCAGCAGGACCATGAGTCCCTAAAACACACACCAGCTTTGATGAAAGTCTTCTCACACATTGTCCAAATGGAGTTTTTATGTTGTTGTTGGTGTTTGTATTCCAGGCCAGGATGTGTTTCTGTGCGGCTTCGCTGGCGCTCTGGCCGGTGCTCTGACCTGTGGCTCGGTCATTCTCAACCGCAACCTGCATCTGGATGCCATCGCCTTGGCCAAGAAAATGAGATTTCAGAATTCCAAAGTGAAAGGGGAATAGCTAATTCATACAATAGGAAACCAGCACTCAACAAAGTTGGCAAGTTCTAATTAACCAATGCAAGGGCTTGAACTCACACCAATCCTGTATAAGGAGGCTCAAAGGGCCATAGCAACAAATGACTGACTACTACTATGACTACGGTACTATGACTATGCAGAAACTCCTCCAGCAGCTAAGCTAACTACCCAAGAAAGGAACCATTAATACTAACCCGGAGAGAAAAGTTGAATGTTCCACATCAAGCCATACCAGCTCTGAGCTGGGTCTATTTTGCCACTAGAGTTTGTTGTGGGCAGTTACTTTAGTGTGAGCACTGCCAGTGCAAGACTTAAGGTCTTTGCACACACAGTCCAATTGTTTTCGTATGTTTTTTTAATCCGTCATTGGAAAACACAGCTCGCAAAAATTGATTGACTGATGCGAAACACGCAGAAAATCGAACCTGTTCTGAAAACTTTACTGACGGACGAAAGTTTCTCGGAGTCAGTGTGTAATGAGTGACACAACACAAGGTCGTATTTATTTTTAAATGTGCGACAATTTCGGATTAAAAATACGGACTTGGTGTGCAAAAGCCTTTAAGGTCATACATGTCTGAGTAATGAGATTGCTGAGCATTTGAACAGTCAACTTGCACACATCCAGGCTATCATGACCTCAACTGTTTATGTAAATACATTTGTTAATCATTAGAACTCGTATGCAATTGTTTGTGTACAGTACGCTTTACTCTAAACTGGCTATGCATGTCATTTTGTGCCTAACTATGCAGTTGGCCTATGTTTGGTTTGCAAATTATTGCAGGTTATTACAGGTTCTACCTCTGCTGTAATAAACAGTACAAGCAATATATTGTCTTTTGGATTACTGTGTCACTGTTATTATGTACCACATGGATATTTTTCAGAATGCAGTATGTACTCACTCCACTGGTACGATCCATTTGCTGCATTCCCTATTACATTATTCATCATGTGTTCCCTGTATTGACTGTGGATTTTTCAATTTCTCTAATGCAGTGCTCCTTGTCAACTAACATCCATAATATGACTTGTGTGGCACACGTCAGTGCTTTTGGTCTGAAATAATAACAACATGGGCCCAGAAACTATGAAGTAAGCTAGTTTATGGCAGATATTTTATTTTAGAAATCAAGTGACATTTATGCTTGCTTTTTCTATGTTTTTGCCCTATATTCATATAAAATATAATACATCATCAGTGATACAACAGCATCCCTGTTGATCTCCAGTGAGCCTTTGACTTGGAGGTACAAGAGTTTGCAGGTTTTCACCTCTTTCTGGTTGGATATCAGCTAATGCTGGCTGGAAGCCTCTGTCATAGCAATCTACCCACAAATAATTATTTGTAGTTATTTAATTATTTTACTATTTGATATTCTATTTATTATTACTTTAATTATTTGTGTAATGTATAAACACCTTTGTTCGCTAAACTGTATACAGTAGTTGCTGTATTTCCGATAGCACATGAATGCATCATTATGTTGGCAGTGAATGACAGGAGGTCAACGCATGTAAGAGGAGTGCATGTAAGAAAGATGCAAATTTTGAGCTTTCTGATTAGTTGGGGGGACGAAGGGGCTCAAGAGGGTGTGATTTTTCTCTCAAATTATTTATCCTAGCCACAGAAATAGCTATCGCTGCATGGTCACCAGCAGGTAAGAGGTAAACTAACGTTAGCTAACAACAACAATGCTGAAGTAACGTTGACGTTACTGTAACGTTACAGATTTGGAATTTATAAATTGATTAACAGTAGAAACACATGGTTATTCTGCAGTTAGTTAACGGTAATTCGCTAAATTAAAATTATTTTATACCAGAGGTTGGTCATGACAGGCGGAGATTTATCCCACATTGGCATTGCTGTCATTATCTCTGTGTTCAAGCACATATAACTTTTTAGACATTTCCCTCTGTGAAAACCCAGATTCTATCCTGAATTTGGATAACCATGGATGTCAACACGAACACCCGGAGCTACGAGATCCTAGCACAAGTAGGTGAAGGCACTTATGGAAAAGTGTATAAAGCCAGGGAGACGGGCGAGCGACAGCGTCTCATAGCGGTGAAGAAGTTCAACATCCTCGGAGACTCCCAGAATGGAATTCCTCCTTTCATCATCCGCGAGGTGGCGCTGTTGCGCAAGATGACGTATTTCAATCATCCCAACATAGTGCAGTGAGTACCATCTGCCTCATCCTCCATTGGAAGACCGAGTGATGCAGGAAAACATGCTTGATTTGCACATTTTGTCAGTGCATGTAATTTATCCCCATCCAGGTTGTTGGACGCATCTGCCGTACCACTGGGCAGGAGAATGGACCTCACCTTAGTGTTTGAATACATTGACCAGGACCTGTCCACCTACCTGACTAAGGTCCCCCCTTCTGGACTGAGCCATGACTGTATCAAGGTATGACCTCATCACCTGATTTATCATCTGCAAAAAATCAAGTCCTCACAAAGCACTGAAATACACACTAAATTCCAGCTGACAGATTTATTTTCTTTGACTTCTCCTCCGTAACCACACTGGAATGACTTCTGATATAAAAAAAAAACAATTCACCAGCTGTGGTCATGGAGGAACCTGATCTATGGGTCTAACCCTTCTGAATGACCCTCGTGGAGACAGAGTAGGATGTGCTGCCATGCTGCTTCCTGTCTGTACAGGATGTGATGTCGCAGCTGCTGCAGGGGCTGGACTTCCTGCACATCAACATGGTGGTGCATCGCGACCTGAAGCCCGAGAATATCCTGGTGAGCAGCCGTGGACAAGTCAAGATCGCCGACTTTGGCCTGGCACGCATCTACACCTATAACATCGCCCTCACGCCAGGTGTAAGTGATGCAGCACATGAACGGCCAATAACCTGTCAGACATGACATGCAACCCCAACTCACTGAAATCAAGACACATATTATTATGGCAGTTTTTACAGAATTACGGAAGTGTAAACTGTTTATGTTACACTCTCACAAACTTATAATATTAAATTAAATAAAAACTGCTCAATTTAACAACAAAATTATAATGTTGTTCATTCATGGGTCCAGAACAGATTGTTCTTTAGTTTTTAATGTGTTTCAAGGTTGTGTGTGTGACGTGTGTGTGTGTGTGTGTGTGTGTGTGTGTGTGTGTGTGTGTGTGTGTGTGTGTGTGTGTTTGTAGCCTATGTATGTAGCCTATGTATGTATATGTGCACCTTGAAACACCTTGAGAAGTTGAACAGCACAGAACAGAACGGTATGTTTCAACTACTATATCATGCACACACCCCTGCTTGGTGAGTTGTCGCCATTTTAGGTTTAGGCTACGCCTTAGTTATGTGTAAGGAGGGGATTGGACGAAAGCAGGTGAGGGAGATGTCAACTTGTGATTGGGTGCATAGGAGATGCGTGTCAAGGGGTGTGTGTCTCCACTGAGGTTAAGTTAAGTTAAGTTAAGTTATCCTTTATTTATCCCCTTGGGGAAATTCATCCTCTGCATTTGACCCATCCTCTACTAGGAACCTTCCTAGAACTAGGAGCAGTGGGCAGCCACTGTGCAGCGCCCGGGGACCAACTCCAGTTATTTTGCCAGTACCTTGGTCAGGGGCACTGACAGGAGTATTAACCCTAACATACATGTCTTTCTTGAGGAATACATAGTATCAGAGAGGGGGGGGTGAGAGAGGAAAATGAATGGAGTGATGTTTGGAAATGGCAGATCGCCACAATACACACAAAGTATGAATGGGGCAAAAGTCACTACCATTTCTCAAGCCATTTTGGCCACTATATTAGCCATTTTGCTATTAAGCCCTAATTACCTAATTCAAAAATCTGGCAGCGGTGCTCTTTACATTTCCTGAAGGATCCAGCGCGATCGCATATAAAATGACATAACTGGCTGAACACAATTTCCTCACAAACAGACACTTCAATTGTAATGTACAGGTGGTTTTCCTGCTTGGCATCTCTGCCTGCCGCACCTCCTCCAGTGCACTTTGTGTCAGCTGCAGGGTCGTCAGCTGGTACCACCGTTCACGGATGTTTCGCCCCCTAGCCATTACACCTCCCGGTGGGGGGGCAGTGGCTTCGTGTGGACGTCTCCCCATCACGCCACTCCCTGCAGCTGACCTCATTGGGGTGTTGAGCCCCAACTGCTGTCCCTCCTCCGTAGCCACAACCAGTAGCTTGCTTTCTCGGCCTCCTCCGCCAGCTCCTTGATGGCTTTCTTTAGGCTTGTTCCAGTCATTCCAGCAGCACGGAGAAGCCGGATCGCAGATCCTCCCACAAAGCCCCTGCAAATTCTTATTATAGGATTCTTACTTTCCTTAGTTTTACTGCAGCATTTCAGTCCAGTATTCACACACTGACACCTCTCTGTCTTCCTGTTCACTCCCCCCCCCCCCCCTCTCCCCTGGTCAGGTGGTGACACTGTGGTACCGAGCTCCTGAGGTGCTGCTCAACTCTGTTTACATGTCCTCAGTGGACATGTGGAGCGTCGGCTGCATCTTCGCCGAGCTCTGCCTCTTGAGGTACTTAAGGCTCGTCCAGTCAGACCACTGTTAGTTATACAAGAGATACAGTATGTGACAGTAGGCTGTAAAGTAAAGACTGTAAAGGCTGTAAAGACACATTTTGTGCAATGGACAAACTATAGATGAAGCTGCCATGTTACAAATGCCTTGTGCCTTGTCTCTGTGGTGTTATAACTATAAGTTAATGTCTGCTTGTCTTTTAAACGTGCTTCTCTCCTCCCTCCCCCAGGCCTCTGTTTCAGGGTTTCTCAGAAATACAGCAGCTCCAGAAAATCTTTGAGTGAGTTTTATTTCCTCCTTGCTCCTCATAGCTATAATACTGTTTGTGTTTGTTTTGCTCAGCTGAGTTCAACTTGCTCAATGTCTTAACAGAAACTTTAAACAACCGTGGAAAGTGAGGTGTCAAACTAATAGTTTTTGCATTATAATCATGTAATAATAATATGAATTATCAATCATTCTCTCTCAAAACAATTGAATGATTAGCTAAGGGAATCTCTTGAAACCTAAGGGAAAATTACCCTAAGCATTACATCATTGCTTGAAGATTGCAGGTGCACTGATTGCTGCAGGCCGATGGCCGGCCGGCAGTGAGCGTCTATGGCCTAGTCTTTGTGGTGGTTCAAGTGCAACTTTTTGGCTCCGACATAGGCGGGCTTCATTACCGCTAGTTCTTTGACATTTGGTGTGTCTGGGCCCTTACTAAAATTAACCAAGTGCAGATGCCAGTTTTAGATTTCTGATAGCCAACGCCCATCAAGCGCCAAAATGTGTTTTGTCTGTTAGCCACAACTACATATTTCAGCTGTTGATGACAGTCTGACTGTTATGTTTGGTCCTTGACAGCATATAGCTGTAGTTTGGATGTTGTTGTGTTTGTCAGGGTGATTGGTTTGCCCAGTGAGCAGGACTGGCCCAAGGACAGTCCCATCCCCTTCTCAGCCACCTGGGGACCAGAGGGCTCCCCCAGCCAGCTGCTTCCCAGCCTGGGCCAGGAGGAGAACAACCTTCTGCATGTGAGCAGTCTCTCTCTGTCTCTACTGCAGTCACATGTTGCCATACTGTCCTTTCACAGTCATGCACTGATTACTAACTGATTAATATGTTATCTGAAGCAAAGCAAAGACAGCTCAGTAACGGTTTGAAACTCACCAAGAGAGACCAACTCTTTCAGTTGTAAATCACTCTGCAGTGAGTTCCACCAACATGAAACAGAATATATAAAGGCACTTCATTATTCTTGTTCAGCTCTGTTCAGCTCTGACCTTAGGGAGAAACAACAAGTAAAACAAAATGTGAGACTGTTTACTGTAAACAGTCTCACATTTCCACCAACTGTTTTTCTTTATTTATAAGTGACCTTTTTTGACTTGCAGCACTGTCTAGCATTTAGACCAACCAATCGCATCTCAGCAGCCAAAGCCCTGGCCCACCCTTTCTTCACGAGCCACTGAAGATTTCAGTCCAACAAGGAGTGGAGGGAAGAACAAGTCAATTGCTTTTGCCTGGGCTTGCCCAGGATACTAAAGGATATTGTGCCATAAAACCTATTAAAACGTATCTTTAGAGGACCTTTTAATTGCTTTTAGCATTTGTTCACCAGCATCATGAAAATCCTAATCCGCAGGTTTGTGGGAATACGTAACACCATCAGTAAACAATAAAGAATGTTAAGCTGGACTCTGAGAACGTGGGTTTTATGGCACAAAGATCGTTAGTATTTATACCATAGGTGACAGTGGAAATGTGTTGATGACGGCCATAATGTATCAAATTTGATATTTGGTAAAGCAAAAACACAAGCCAGATATTTTAAAGATTGCTACCTCAGTTGATAATGCATTTTTTTTATTTACTTTGTTATATTAAGAGCTAAATCTGACAATCTGTAATCATCAGACTGAGTCACTAACAAGTACACTATCCTTGGATTTGGTTTCCACCAACTTCACCAAATGCAGTGTGCTTCCAGACTGACATGATCTGTAAAATATGTCATTGCACAGTGTGAATGCATGTATGCACGTAGTTATTATTTGGGAATGTTGCTATTGAAAATAAGGATGTCAAGTTGCTGACAACTAATGACAATGCTATTATGTGAACCATTAAGTTGACAAGGTATTTTTGTGTCGTTCCACCTTATGTTCTTTGTTCTGTACACATCTGTAGGATGTATTGCTTGATTTTTGTTATTCTCAGGTATGCAGGTTATGGTGCAATAAGTGGAATCCGACACCTGGATTTTTTTTTTGTATTGACAGTTTGTACAAGATTTTGTCTTAACTTTCCTCATGCATAATGTTTTGTTAAATATTGTTCATTCAAAAAGCACTTTTATAAATATTTCTCTTTGAAATTGAAATCTTTGTTTTCTGCATTTGAATGCAATGGCATTGATCCCAATTTCCCTGTTCGTGATTAGTTTGAATTGATAAGAATGTCTAGAAGGTAGATTTAAAAGATAAACACACTGTGACTGAAAGTCAGGAAAGACAAGTTTACCTGCATCCATGACTTGAGTGTGTTTATTACTGCAGAGTACTGCAGTTATGTGTCAAAATATAGAGCATGCACTAGCACTTGGACATGCCACTATAACAGAGGGTATTTTGAGCAAGCTCACACATGTTATTTTGAAAGCTTTATCATTGGCCTTCTCACATCCAGTGGAACAGTCATCGCTATATCCCACCCCTGACGTGTTGCCTAATTTGTACAAGAACATCTGCTGTGTACTTCCCCCTTGCAATGTATTCTGGTCCTGGGCTTGAGTGAACAGTTAATTTAAGTGTCTCATACACCGAGCATGAGAAGCCCTTTCCCTTGCAGCTCGACTATATGAACAGAGGGAGGCAGTGTTGAGTTTCACTTCACCAGCAGAGGAAGACAAGTTGTCCTGGCAGTGCCATTCAGGAATGAATAGAAATGGGATCCAAAATAATTAAAAGCTGTCAAGTCATTCAGCCAGGAAGATTTATGTTTTTATTAGATTACTTTCCAACTGTTTATAGATGTGGCTTCCAAAATGGACTCCAGGGGCCTCAGGGGTCCTAGAAGGAAGTCCCAAACATAATTAGGACTAGTTTAATTTGGCAATTATTTCACCAATATGTTAATCAATGCTTATTTTGTTCAAATGTGTCCTCCTCCTCCCCACTCAGTCAAAATATAAGTTTGCATAGTTAAAAAACAAAAATATACTGTGCAATTATTTTGGGGGGTACTTTGCATGAAAAAAAAAAGCTAGGTAACCCCTGCTGTGGACTGCTGGTGCATTCACTGTGCTGCAGACAGCGGGCACCATGCACTGCCAACCTTTTCTCCCTCTCTCTTTATGATCCATTGGCAGCCACTGTCATTCCCGTTGTGACTTTGCTGTCTGCTGCTCGCCTGTGGGAGTTTCGGTGTCCGTGTCCCAGCCTTGGCCCCCCCTGTGAGGAATGCCAAATCGAGGGGAGGGGGGTTATATGCGGTTATATTTTTAACGGGGACAGAGGAGCGCTCACCCTACATGGGCTTTGATGCTCTCCGCGGCTGCAGCGGCGCACTCATGTCCACTTCACCCGCTGCGCTCCGACCGCCGCGCAGTGCATGTAAGTAAATGTGTGTGACACTTCGATCTGTGTGAACACTTTTTTACGATAAGTAATTCGCATTTTATGAGCAGTCATCTGTATCCCACTGGGTATTTATTTCTAAGATCCTGTTTCTACGCGTCGTACGTCGTCGGCTTTTGGCGACCGTGGACACTGGATAGGGGAGTGTAGTTTTACTTTTGTTGAGTCACTGTGTGCCTTTTGAATGAAACGTTATTCCCCAGTGTCTATAGCATTGACAGTAAATATAGGAATGATCTAAACTGGCATTTTGACAATAGGTACCTACACGAGGTCGCTTGGGCACGTTTGAAACTTTTTACGCACAAAGTTGCGCACGGATGAAACTGTCATTTACCTGTCTTGCAGTTTATATTTAAAGAATACCGTATGCCATAGCCTATATATGCCAGTCATTATTTGATTTCCCAACCAATTTAATATTTCACTATGCTTGTCGCCGGTCGAATTGCACACTTCATCGCTTGTGCCTTTTGTCTTGGCAGTACCCTAAATTAGGAAATTTGACCCTGCTGAAATGAAGTAATTTGACTCAACGTCAATTACGCTGGTCGAAAATGACTTGTATGGTGAGAGAGGATATGGTAGCTGTATTAGGATGTAAAAAAGACCACACTTTAATCATCATACCCTACTATTGATGGTGATCAACCTACATAGCTGGATGGACATCTGTTGGACAAAATTATAGGCCTACTTCTCTTCATTATCCAAATGCAATTGAAAACAATCAACTCGTGTCACCATGATGCTGGGAGGTGGGAGCTCAGCTGAGCAGTGGATAGTGGTCGGTGGATGAGAGGAGATCTTCTCTATTGTCATTCTACTCTAACTTCCAGCCTCATGCCCCTTCTCTCTGGTCATCCATTGTATGATTATGGTGTTGTTATAGGCAGAGGGCAGATGACAAGACTTTCATCTTCAGATAGCACTTGGTCCATGTTGTGTTGTTAAAAGTTTGCACTGTGTCCAGATATTCACGAGTGAAAGGGCTAGCGTGAAGGAAAGGCTTCTGGTGGGGTGTTTGATTTGTGTTGTCCTTGTGCTCCATGGGGGGCTTCCGTGCAGGGAGGCCAGCCAGGACAGCTCCAATTGGGTACTAGATGCGAATTCTTGGTCTTGGTAATTTAATCTGACTCACTCTACTGCTGCTGCTGCTGCTGATGAGAGGATACTGTCTTGTTATGTAACATAACATGGCTGCCCTGCTGACCTCAGGTGCGTCCAGTCAGTCTTGCAGGGAAGCAAAAGTTGGGGCGGTCAAGTGACTTTAGAGCTGTCATTCAAGAGTCCATAAAGGTTTGCCCGTCAGGTAGTTGAGGAAGTTGTTTGTTAAATTGCATGGAAGATTATCATTTATATCCTCAGCTCAGCAAAGTAATGGCCTTCTCTGTTGCACACGATGAGCCTTGTTCTCTGCCTTCCTATTTGAATATGATGGTGTTACTGCAAGATAAGAGCCTGCCTTGTGACAGAATGGGCTTCGTGTGCTCATCTCATCTGCAGGCTTCACGCCAAGCTATAGTGTCAACTAGTGCCAGTGGATTAGACGGCGATGATCCACGTTGAGCCTCGACGGCAATCTCTCCTCCAATCAACAGTCGCCTAGCCTGTCACATGACCTTTCGCTCTTTACACAAGGATGGCCACTCTTTCAACTCCTGCTTGCTCATATTCTGCCAGCAAAAAACACAAAGAGTCGGACACCGGGGATGTTTGTGCCTCGCTCTCTGGCAGGCGGAGAGAGAAGTGTCCTTTCTTGTTGCAGAACCTCCAGTTGTCTGAATGTTTGTGCACATTTTGCATTGCAGACACACCCTCCATCTTGTTGTCTCATAGGGACCAGTGCATCTGACAGATGCCGACAACACATGTGTGGCCAACAGTCCCTTCAGTATGAAGAGACTCCACATGACCACACCACATCCTTTTCATGGCTGTTCCTTTCACTTCACTGACAGAGGACGCACCAAGAGTTGTCTCTCAGCTTTGGTATTAGTTTTGTCTGTTCACCCCATATTTCTTTCAAGAAGTCCAAGAGTGCAGCAGTGATGGCCACCTGTTTAATTGAAATGCAAAGTTGCCTCTATATTAGTTTGTGCAACTCTAGTGTGAGCGGAGGCATTCTGCCCTGTGCAGCAGCTCCCTCTGTTGTACTAAGTCCACGGCTCACACCTCTTTGTTCTGCAGGCTCTATTGTGCTTCCTCTGTGAGGGGAACGCACCAGGAATGCTGACACCCACCAGTTTTTGGAAAACTCTCTCCCTCACATACACACAAGCACACACATGTACACACAAACACTCATTTATGTTTGTACACAATTGTGAACACACACACACACACACACACACACACACACATATTTGCCAACTTAGTTGATGGTTGTCTTGAAATGCAAATCGGATTATGTCAATATTTATGGGCTATATGGTTTATGGCTTCAGGCCTTGTTAGTGTTGTGTGCTGTACACATTTCCAGTGTGTGTGTGTGTGTGTGTGTGTGTGTGTATGTGTGTGTGTGTGTGTGTGTGTGTGTGTGTGTGTGTGTGTGTGTGTGTGTGTGTGTTTGCATGTTGCCTTGGTATTTCATAATTCAGATACCGCTCTGTTCACGATATGGGCATCCAAACAAATATGAAACCATAGCTTATCCGATGTGGTCTGTGTTTTCGATGGACAACATGCCGATGGGCAGCAGTCTAACTGGCTTTGCCACTTGCTGTGTAACAGTTGAACTTGAAGCAGCGCTTGTTCAGCTTAAGTTAAGTTATTTACAGTAGCAGATAGAAGGCTTACTGAAAAGACAGGAGAGCCTGCAGACTCAGTGCCACCAAGGCCTGGACCCAGAGTGGAGCTGAGCCGCTGTGGTGTTGGGTTTCAGTGCAAGGGGAGATTCCTGCATGGCACTGCAGGCTGGAGCAGGTCATCTTACATGGACTTCAGCAGGCAAGAGGAGAGACACCGGAATTAAGGATGTAAATGGGGATTTCTATAGTGAAGGTAGCAGTTGATGGAGGTCATCATCATGGTACAGTACTTTCTAAGAAGACTGCGGTCACAACATTTTGATGACTTAATTGATGGCATATAGAGAAGATAGGGAAGACAAATAATGGAGACAATTGTTGAATGAAGAGTGAATGTGCATGCAATGTTTTGGTGACAGGTCAAGCTCATTACCCTTTTTTTCTTTGCTCATCTTTTAGGAGGAACACCTCACCCAGCGAGGAACTGAATGGTCTGCAACTTCTGATAAGTGGAACCTGTCAGGATATCAAAGGGCACAGTGAAGCTGGAGTTGTTTGGATCCACTGGAACCTGAGTAGTTTTCTCTTACAGCTGAAGCGTGGAGATAGAGCAGCACATCTGCTTCCCATTCCTAAATGCCTTGTCATTGTCAGAGGAGCAGAGAATCCGCTTAGACCTTCTGAGGGACATGGACACCATGGAGAACCCCATGCTGGAGCCCAGATCGGAGCGTATCGCACGCTACAAGGCTGAGAGGAGACGGGAGCTGGCGGAGCGCTATGGCAGCTTGGAGGAACTGCCTTCCAAGTGTGCGAGGAGGGCGGCGAGGGAGGACGGCGAGAGGGTCAACGGCAGGACGCGCGGGGTCGCAAACGGCTTCGAGGCAGACGCTCTTGCCGAGTCCACATACCCGAGAAGGTGAGTCCCGTCTGGAGTGAGTGAGGCTGCTTGAGAAGATTAGAGCCATATTGATTGATTGCATACATACTGACCCCACTGGTGAGATGCAAAACACCACTCTCCTTTTTACGGCTACAAAGAAACTGTGTAAACATTCCTTGTTAGCCTGTTGTTGGTGAGACTAATAGCACATTTAGGTAACACTGTGAACTTGGTATTTAGTCTAAGTAGTATATACACGTAGGTGTCGGTGAGTAGATGTGTTTAGTGCTGAGAGTGGGTGTGGAGGGGCTTGGTTCTGTTTCTGGGATGCCAGAACATAGCTACATGTACTGCTGAACCTTCTCTAAGCATCATCATGGGTCTAATTCAACCAATCATCGAGGAAGCAAGGTGCTGACTTCATCACCTCAATGACACACCCTGTCCCACCCTTTCCCCCCTTAACATTTAAGCCATAGGTGCTCTCTCAAAGCATGAGAGAGCACCTGCAAGAGAAAATTACTACTGTACATCATGTTTATTGAGCGTGAATGAGTGAGTGAGTGACTGAGTGAGTGAGTGAGTGAGTGAGTGAGTGAGAAAGGAATTCATGTAAATGTACTTTGTATGTACAGTATGTGTGACATCATACATTTGCTAAATCCACTTCAGAATCTTTTTGATAGTGAACTATGCAGATTATGCACATGAGCCAGTAGGCTTCTTTTCTCCTTTATAGCCATGAAAGCAGTATTGCCATCTTTCCTGTTGTTTTGACACTATAGAGGAGCAAAGCATCTAGCCTATGCTGTGCCTGTTGTATATGTACTGCATATGTATATGTATATGTATATGTATATGTATATGTATATGTATATGTATATGTATATGTATATGTATATGTATTATGTACATGTACATGTATATGTATATGTATATGTATATGTATATGTATATGTATATGTATATGTATATGTGTATACTGAAGTATATGTATATACCTGTTGCATATGTCTGTTCTAGATCCTTGCCAGATCTGGGTCAAATAGTATTTTGAATAGTTCTTACAGTGTGGGTTGCCATACCACCAGAAATCAAGAAGAGAAGGGGGGGGGGGGGGTTGCCAGCTGAAAACCTGAAACCTCCCTTGAAATTCTCACCCATCTACTACTCCAAGCAGGTTAAAACAAACATGTGGACTTTCCAAACACTATCTGACCCTGGTCCTCACCAGCGACCTTTCAGCAGCACCAGTTCCTTGAGTTCACCAGTTGCTGTACGACCTTCAGTACTAATTAAAACTAAAGGAGGTCTAAACCAATGTGTCCCAGCAGACCCACCTGATTCCTCCCATGCATTTGGCTGCTACTCTCCCAGCTCGTTAGACTGCTTCCTCCAGGAACTGGCATTATGCGACAGTCGCTGGCCACCTCTTTACGCTCAGAAAAAAAACATACACATTGCACCTTTTGTCATTGGGGCTGTACATTTTTGATCAAAGGTTCAATGTTGTTCTTTTCCCCCTGAGAGCATTCCTCACCCCACGCTCCCTTCCCCACTCCTGCATCCTCACCTGCTTACCCTCACTCCCGCCCCCTCCAGGCAGGGGTCCCAGGACTCTGCCAGCATGCTGAGTGGGCGGGGGGCTCCCGTCCCCCATGACTCCCCTGGACTCGATGGCCCCCAGCTGCACACTCGGGTGTCTGTGGGCCAGTTGAGAAGTGCCCTCCTGCAGCAGACCGGGAGCGGAGCGCAGCCCGAGAAAGTGTAGGGTCACCCGCATGTGTGTGTACTGTGTGTGGGTTTGATCCAGACTGTCACACTGTGTACTGTATCTCTGTTGGATTTTATTTTGGTAAATATTTTTATTGATTTTCCAAGTTTTCAGCCCACATGAGGAATAGAAAATACAAAACATGTATATTTGACTTCAGTTCACCTATTCATCTCTCAGATACATACTGTAGAAGCACAAATAATACAATATTTTGACAAA
Source organism: Poromitra crassiceps (assembly GCF_964638095.1). NCBI lineage: Eukaryota > Metazoa > Chordata > Actinopteri > Beryciformes > Melamphaidae > Poromitra > Poromitra crassiceps. Next base: position 20,333,838 of record NC_139644.1, on the reverse strand, counting down.
TTGAATTCCCCATTCCCATCCCCTACCACGTCACCCACCACTAACCCATAGGGTTACAGGTTCTGGAGTACATGTAGACGAAGGAAGCACAATTATACTAAGACAACCAAATAATCGTATGAATTTCTGAGAGAAAAAGAGGAAGGGAGAGAAAAAGAAAGGGAAAAATACTAAAAGAAAAAAGGGGGGGTATAGTATAGGGTAGTATAGTATAGTATAGGGGGTATGGTATACTGTACCTCTGTTGGGATTTTTTTGCCTTCAACATCTCCTTCCGTTTCCTTCTACTGTGTGTCTGGGTGATATAGCCCTGATGCTGGGCGAGGCACCTCCTCTCTCGACCTGGCCGTGAAGCCTGAGGGCTCTGAGGGTGGGCGGCGACGCACCCGGCGCTACCTCCCCGGGGGGTCAGGTGGGGGGCGCAAGACCGGCGAGCGCTTCCGGACACAGCCCATCACGGCCAATGAGGTGCAGGAGAGCAGCGGGTAGGGGCCGTGTGCTGTGCTCATGGTGAAAACAGCATGGGTCCGGTCTGGGCCGACGCGCCGCCCAGCATGGTCGTTCCCGAGGCGGACGTTGTTTGCAGTGTTCCTGTGTTGCAGTGTTGCCGGCACCTTTAAAAAAAAAGACTAAGTTGCATGAGGTTGTCAGAGTTTTCTGACCACGCTTTGTGTGATATGACCATGGATGAGCATCTGTTGAATATACTTTGACATATAAGATTGAAAGCTATTTTTAGAGAGTGATGAATGTGAACCCGAAGATAATGGAAGATAAAGTCCCTGCTTGTACAGTAATATTATTGATCAACATAACTTCCAAACCCAATTACACCAACTTCATTTATGGGGACAAATTGGAGCAATTGCTGTTGACTGACAGGATGTTATTATTTGGTCAATGTGATAAATTATTAGACATATAGGTCACCAAACTATCATAGAGGGAACATTGGTGGTGAATGCTGGAATCTTTTTGGACATTCAAATAGATTGCTGGCGATTCTTGTTTGATATTTGCTCTTCATTATAAAAACACACGCCATCGAATTTGGACTCCCTTAGGCTAAGCTACGGCAAGTGCAACACCATCACATAAACAGTTGACGCCCATGGGTGGAGTGGTTTGCATGTGTTTGCAGGCCTTCATGACCTCCGCAGTGCAGGCAAATATGACACAGTATGCCGATTGTGTGCGCTGGATACCGAAGCACAAAGACGGGCATTGTAAGCTCCGAACTGAGAGAGAAGAGAAATGAGCACAAAGCATAAAGTCCTCATCATCCTCCTCCTGCGCGGTCTTCAGATTTCACTCGGTGACCTCATGTTTTGCCTCTGCTCTCTTCTTCCAGGTTGTTAAATGCAGAGGAAGAGGAGTCCTCCAAAGGTAAAGCTCTTTGCCCTCCCGGCTTGGATCACATATTGTGTTTGGGGACAAACAGCTGATCTATTGTCTATTATACTGGTGGCACTCTGTCCAATCACAGAGAGAGAGAGAGAGAGAGAGAGAGAGAGAGGGAGGAAGAGAGGAAGAGAGAGAGAGAGAGGGAGGGGGTCCCCAATACAGGTCACCACTGACACTAGATAATGTTGAACACAATGACAAAGTACAGCTTTTAGCACACACAAACACAGTCAGTCAGTCAGTCAGTCAGTCAGTCAGTCAGTCTCTCTCTCTCTCTCTCTGTCTCTCTCTCTTTCACACACACACACACACACACACACACACACACACACACACACACACACACACACACACACACACACACACACTCTCACACTTACTCACAAGCTAGGAGGGAGAAAGTTGCATGTCATAGTACTTGTGTGTACAAATTGTGTGAGATAAGAGGCCACACAACAGGTTTGTGCTCTGGACTTTGCTGTTATTGCAAACAAACTGAGTGACTGTAAACATGATCTCCTGATGTATTATATTCACCAAGTCCATTCCCACTACTAGGCCATCCCTCGGACGTTTTAACGAACCCTAACCCTACCAATTTCACAGCTCTTACCAGAGATCTTCTATCACACGTTCTTTTTTTAAATCTTTACATGGACAATGGCTCAGTGCTAGTAAACAATGCATGTGTATCCAACTTACAGATCTGCCTCCATAAAACTCTCGTTCATCATCAAATATATCATTTGAGGTTTCATTTTCAAGCTCGGCTTTGCAAGCCCACATCAGAATGCGACATCTCCTCAGTGATGATAGATTTATGTATCGTAAACCGGGTCAGCAGGGGATCACTCTCACCCTCGAGCCCACCACAAGATTACACCCACTTCTTCACAAAGATCAGCTTACCATGAGTTTACACCATCAGGCAATAAGTGCAGAAACAACGTGTGAAAATCTACTGTTTTATTGCCATTGGGACTGTGAATTCCAGGCCACAAGTCATGCATTGCCTTTTTTATGATACTACCGTCACAGATACGTCTTAATGAATTACTTATAAAACATCTCCACATTTTGGGCGATGGAGATAGCTTTTCTTCCTTGGCAGGGAGGGATGTTTGGGTCTTGACAGGCTGGTAGCTTAGCTCCGCCCGGCGCCAGATAAGAGATAGCAGTGTGGTGCCACGTGACAGAGAGTATATGCCAGGTGCGAGATGGTTCACGACACGGCCTCACGCGAAGGGATCGGTCTCGGCTCTTGTCTCATTGTGTCTGGATGACTGACAGACAGATTCTTTGCTCTATATGCTCTAGTTATCTCAGCCCAGCCTCACTAGCCTGTGATGATTAGGCTGAAGTGTGTGTGTGTGTGCATCATGGGTGGGTGAAAACACGTAGTAAATAAATGTGATGCAAGTTATCTAGCTACAGTATGTAGTACACAAAAATAAAATTAACTAACAGAAACCATCTTTCTACGATAACACTGTAACACAAACAGGATCAGGTGGTGAGATCTGCCGGATCTGGTGCCGGATCTGGTGGATCTCAGACCGGAAGACCAATTGAGCAGTAACAGATACCAGGCTCTTCTCCTTTGAGAGAGAGCCCGGTGACGCCAGGTTAAGAGGTGTTAGCGACCCGAGGTTAAGAGGTCATGTTAATAAAGAATTTATTTATTTTATATAGCGCGTTTCAATGATCCAAAGATGCTGACAATATGAGTACACAGAAAGCAAGATAAAAACGAGCAACAGGCAACAGATACAATCAACACATCAGGTTAGCAACGTGAGGTTATCATTGTGTCCTTGTGAATTTTTGTGACATGACCTATGTCTTTTTCTCACAGCTGATGTGAAGACGGATGACAGAGCCAAGATGAGTGTGGCAGCCAAGATGTCTTTATTTAAAGTAAGTCTGTTAGTCTCAGCACTGAAACTGGATCTATAGCTGGTCATGACCTGCCGATGTCTAATGCCTGATCTTAGGTGGATCTCCGTGGAGAGACCATTCAGTCACAACAGAGTTATCGCAGGGTGTTTTTGAAAATTAAGCCATTGAGAAGATGTCAGATCCTTGACGAACTCGTCTATCCAGAATTGCTTCCAAGACATACACACCTTAATGGTGGCACACTGAAACGTAGACTAAAGCATCCCGATGTGACGTCTTCAACAGGATTAGGGGCTAATACAGACCTTTGGACTGCCGAGAAGTTGTAGAGAAATGTATGAAACAGAAAGAGAGAGAGAGAGAGAGAGAGAGAGAGAGCCCTGTCTTTCACCGGCCCTCACCTCAGCTGCTCACCTTACAGTCTGCGCTCTGGTGAGCCAGCGCTGAGCACGCAGAACAGAAGCCGCGCATGTGGAGGAATATGAATGGCCAAACAGGTGTTGCCCTCAGATCGACAGCTTAGTTTGATGGTACAGTCAGTGTATCTGGAAGAAGAAACGCAACATTTATAGTGTGCAAAACACATAATATACAAAACAGACCGTGCACCTCGATATTCTTACTTTCCATCATCTAATGAACCATCTCTCGCTGAAGCCCTTTGAAGTCTCCATCTCGATACAGAAGGGGAAACTGTGTGTGTGTGGGTTTCCTTCATGCAGGCTTTGAAATGCAATCTCGCCGCGCCGTCTTTGATTCCCCAAACAATAGCAATGACCACCAATAACCCCCCCCCCCCCCCCCCCCCCATAACAATATTGCACCTCCTGCGTGGGGAAGCATCTGTCAAAACCAGGTGTAAATGTGCCAGACAGTGTATTGCCATTAACAACCATGGCAGCGGTGTTATAATTAGCCTGCTGGTCCGTGGAGGCAGGCAGGGAGGTAATTGTAGCTGGCAGGGCTCTGGTTACTCTGTGACCTGTAGGGCTGGCATCCTATCCCTCTGCGTCAGTAGCCAAGACGCTCCGCCTTATAGCTAGCTGCTTTATTCACCAGCTATCTGACCCACTTCCCCTCCCTCCCTCCAGCCATACAAATAGAACCAGAGGCATTAGGAGGGGAGGGTGTTTTCACTGCCATTTTTGTGGTCTCCCTTATTACTTATTTAGCAGGTTGAGTCGGTCAGTTGAAACGGCTATTTGACCTGATTGCTGGGGTCCACCTTGCTGAACCAAATGTAATGGTCAGATCAGATGTCACGTAGGGGTGTGGCGATAATCCCGATATGACGTTAACCGTCATATTAGAAAATGAAATATTGATATCGTGTTAATAATACACGTATGATAATATTGTGTAAATAATCCAGCACCTCTTAAATTATTTCTGTTTCTTTCCATTCTTGCGGTGTCTCCCTCCCCCAATGCCCCCCCCCCCCCCCCCCCCCCCACACACACACACACACACACACACACACCACATGACAGTGTGACGCTGTAACTATTCATATTTGATCTTTTAGTACACTTTTGGACAGTTACAGTTACAGACTGTCTCCATCTCCCTACCCTCGTATTGAACCCCCCCCCCCCCCTTCCGTTTTTCTCCTCAATTGCACGTGGCCTATTCCCCCTGCTGTTCCGGTCGTTGCTCCGCCCCCTCTCCCGACCTGGCGAGAGTAGCACATGTTCCCTCCGATACATGTGCAGTCACCAACCGCTTCTTTTCACCTGACAGCGAGGCGTTTCATCGGCAGGATGTAGGACGTGGGGGGATCAGGCTATTCCCCCAGTTCCCCTCCCCCCAAAACAGGCGCCCCGACCGACCAGAGGAGGCGCTAGTGCAGCAACCTTCGCCTTCCCACCCGCAGACATGGCCAATTGTGCCTGTGTGGACGCCTGACCAAGCCGGAGGGAACACGAACCAGCGACCCTCGTGTTGGTACCTACACTCGTATTTCGAGTGTAATTCATTTGCCAATCAGTATCAATATTAATGTGTGACCCTCTCCTCTGCAGGAGCTGGAGAAGAGCTCCGCCTCCGAGGCGTCCGCTTTCCTGAAGCCTCGCTCTGGGGGCGTTTGTCATGAGCGCAGGGTGCGCCGTGGCAACGAACATCGCTTCCTCACTCAGCCTATCACCTGTGAGGAGATGGTGGCCATCAGGTGGGCTGTGTGGAAGCCTGGTCAGACAGGGGCAGATGTAGTAGTGGTAGTTGTACTTTGCCGATCCCTCAGCGGGAAATTCCTTTACCATTGAAACACCACAAGTGATACAATACACAGAACAAAGAGCAATCAATCACTGGTCATATAGACAAAACCAAATCAGTTACATACAAAAATGTACAGTAAATAACGACCAGTGCCCATGCTACTGGGAAGCCAATGGATGTGCCTGGTTCAGATACAACTCCATTGTGTTCATTCTAAAGCCCAATTGCCCAACATTCTGAACAGTTTTATATGAAACTTACAATCAGCATGACTGTACCGGAGAGATCAGCCTACAGGCTCTTCTCTGAGTTTGATCAGTTGCAGAGATTCCTCTCTGCTTAGATCCCCCCGACAGGATTGTAAAACACTGACTGACAACTGTGCATTTAAAATGACTCACATTGTGTTCCAGTCACTCCAAATCAATGGCATTCGACCGTCAGCGTTCATGTGACTCTTTTACTGTTTTTTATATCACACCCACTCACTGGCAGCACCCCTCAACCAGCGGCACCAGTCGAGGTCCAGACTGAGCAGCCAGAGTCAGTGGAGGACGATGAGAATTGCAAGCTGAGCATGAGTGAGAAGCTGGCCCTGTTCAACAAGCTGTCGCTGTCGGGGAGCAGCCAGGGGGGCGGCCATGCTGAGGGCCCCCCAGAGAGACGCAGGCAGAAGGGGGCTCGTTACCGCACCCAGCCCATCACCGTGGAGGAGGTCAGCCTGGTGAGTAGGGGAGGGCCAAAAGAATATGAAGTCCAAACTTTCATGGAGAAAATATTATGACAGAATGCACATACACACACACACACACATGACCACACACACACACACACACACACACACACACACACACACACACACACACACACACACACACACACACACACACACACGCTGTCAAGCTTCAAACAGAAGTGATTCCACCCATCTACCCATCTTTGATTAATAACATGTTTCCAAATGCTGCTTTGCTAACATCTAACATCAAGTCCATTTCAACTTATTACCTTTCACTGTGTCTCTCTCTTGCTCTGCCTCTGTTCAGCTCCAGAAAGGTCCTGTACAGCTTCCTGCGTTTTGTCTGTCCCCTCACCTGTCCGACAGACAGCAGGCCCTGTCTGTCAACCTAAAACCCAGTGAGGTGTGCCTTACCCAGCCACGAGCCGACACCAGTCCCGGTCCCGGGGAGCCCCGGCCCACCCAGCAGGGCCTGCCGCGCTGGGACTCAGAGCCAGGCATCAGAGGAATCCTGAAGAAGAGCCGCTCTGGAGGCCCGGAGTGGAGCGGGATGGACGGCAGCCAGACGGGGGTGCTGTTGAGCCAGGAGCAGAACGGTGGAGGTTGCGGGGACGCCAGCATCCAGGAGAAGACGGAGGAGGAGGAGGAGAGGCAGGAAATAGTCCCCGCGCCGCGGAGAGCGAGACGTGGTGCTACGGGGGCGGATGGAGGCCCGTTGCCTGTCGCTCCCTGGAGGCAGAGGAGTCGAGCCAGGCGGGAGACCATTGCCTGTACCCCAGTAAGACCCTTATCAGAGCAGGAGCCCCCCCAGGAGGAGAGGCCTGACCGGGCCGAGCCACAGGAACAGTCTGGTTCCCATGTGGAGCACAGCTCAGACACTCCTGGGACAGACCGGTAAATAACTGGAATTGGGTTGTTGGACTGACCAATACTTAGAGTACCTTTTATTAAAAATCGGATATCAACCACAACCATTCAATATTGTTCACCTTTGATATGATGGATGTGAGGCAGTTTGATTAATAACAAACACTGCACTGATTCTAATATGATGTTTTGATCAGATTACACACAACCATGCATGGATATGTTATGATCACGTTTATGCTGGTTTCAATAGAGAGTTTTAGTGCAGTCTAAATGTTGTTTAAGAAGCTTTTCCACTGCCAAGAGGAGAATTCTCTGGGAAACATTGAATGCTTGTAATTTTGGGGAATTCTTTCACAAGAAAATTCTCAAATTTAAGATATTATCAGTACAAATATCAGCTATCAGCAGCTGATAGAGCATTTGTGAGCAAAACAAAATTAGAAGTAGCAGTTAGAAAGACCATCCCGATCCCATAATCAGAAGGTCTCAGGTTCGATTGAAGTGTCCTGGATGCTCTTAATCTTGCCCACTGTCTGACCTGTCCAGGGGACAACGGGATGAGGAAGAGAGTGAGAGGAGCCTGCAGAAAGACACCACACCTGTAGGACACGTTCAGGTGACCCTGGTAGACAGCAGCACTCAACTGCAGGAGGCAGAAAGCACCAGCAGTAGTAAGGTAAGAGACAGAGAAACCATCTGCCTTTGTTTGGGAGTTGTTAGTTCTTTAACACTGCTTCTATTTCACATCTTCAATATGTACAATCCCAATCTCAGTGGACTAAATCCAGTTTTTGCCTGGAAATCACAGCTGCAGACTGAGCAGCTGCTCTGCGGGAGAGAGGTGGTCAGAGGGTCTACACAGCAAAACAGTTGTTTTGACAGAGGATGTTTTGAAACAGAGTTGTTAACAAATTGCATATAAAGTCTGAAAATAAAATTTTGCCAATAGGTTCATATAATACCACCTGTTTACGGTATATTCTATTTGACATTTGTCCATGCTATTTCCATGACATTATCTAATTTCCCCATGGAGATCAATAGAGTTCTTCATCTTATTGTATTCTGTGACTTTTCTAAAAACAAGTGTCAGTATCTTGAAGGGAGAATATGGCAGATCACTCTTCCCTCAACAAAAACCATGCTCGCAGCTTGACTCAGGAAGATTCTAGAGACAAGTTGATTTGCATTGGAAACGAGTGAAATGATCTCACCCAGCTGGTAGATTTTGGCCGTGTCCCCATCTAATATCTCTGGAGAAGTGGCCAGTAGGCTATCTGCAGTGTGACAGGAGTGCATCAACTCAGGACCATGGGGGAAATGACATGGGGTGTTTACAGGGTTGTTGGGGTCAGTGTTGCTCACACGCTTGAATCCAGAATGGGAAAAGCCCAGTGGTTAGATTGGGATATTTGTTATTACACTGAAACCAGATAGCATCTCCTAGCAACACTGACTGCTTTTGGTATGTGCTAAATGTCTTGGGATCAGACTTATGTTACCGGGGAACATGTGCAGTATGTTCGGGGATAATTTGCTGAGATGGAATAGACTGAATGATGTGGAATGTAAATAGAGGAGACTATTAACATGGTTAGATGCTGATCGCCGTATGACCCCCTGCTCTCAGCTGCACCATGACGACATGTATGATGTGTATGTGTGTATATATATAATAGTCATGCTAATTGTCTTTGCCTGTTTATTTCTGTTTTCTTTCATAACAAGATTCAGCCAATTTTTTCCTGTTTCGTTTCATGAACTATCTCCCTGCTTTCCCCCCAATGATGCCCTCTGTAGGAAGAAAATGAAATGTCCCATGATGAGACTGTCAAACCTCAGTGCTGGGTAAGTCACATTACTATTTTACAGGGTTCCTATGCAGGTCTGGAAAGTAGGGAAAAAAGTATTAAAAATGAATTTGATCATTTCCAGGTCTTGAATAGTTTAAAAAAAAATCTGGAAAAGTATGGAAAATGTTGTGGTTCAGGTCCGATACACACACAATTCTAGCTTTTATGTTGTTGTAGTAGACTCACTTTGAATCTACAGTATATGACCGAGTTAGCAGAGGCAGGATGCCTATATCTGCATAAATCATATTGAACACCAGACAAAATCTTCAAAACAAATCAAAGTCTTGAAAAAAGTATGTAATTTCTTTTAATTTAAAATGTGTAGGAACCCTGATTTTATTATTTCTACCTACATAGATCCATTTGATTCTGGATTATCAAAATGTCGATTTTAAGCAATGTTTTCAGGTGTTCTCCGCTGTACAGTAGCTTCGCCCACCTACTCTCCCTTCTACTCCCTCTCCCCTCCCAGGAGCCCGTCTTTGCCTCCGTCTTTTCTAGCAGTACACCTCAGTATATCATGTGTTTCAATCAGGTAAATGAGACAACATGTGTGGGCCAGTGCATGCTGATTGACTATGGCGTTTGGGCTGCAGTGACTTGTATGCAGTTAAGAGTTTAGAAGATCTGTCTTGCTGCAACACATTCTAGAGGCTGTGATATTACAGAGTTGACGGTGTGACTTTTCACTCGTGTTGATGAGTGTCGAATCCCGTCATCCGCATCTGTTTCTGGTTTGAAGTGATACTTTTCAGCTCTCTCTCTCTCTCTCTCTCTCTCTCTCTCTCTCTCTCTCTCTCTCTCTTGCTATTTCCTTGTTGTTCCTAATCAATTCCATGCCCTACTTCTTCTCCTAGATCTCCCAACACTAATGATCTACCTTATTGTATCTCTGCCAATCCAACATCGTCTTTTCTCTCCATCCTCAGACTAGCCAGTCGTTTGAGGCACAAGAAGTCTGCTCTCCCATCCAGAACCAGCCTCAGCCTCAGTGGAGACAAAAGGTGATGCAGTGGTTTTGAATTCAGATGTTTAAATGTGTCAGTATGTACGACACAAAGGCGCTCTAATCCAAATAGACCTGTTTCTCTGGTTGCACAGGCGAAGGGAGCTGAGGATGAGCAGCCTCAGGCCATCACAGAGGAAGTTAGAGAAGAGCAGCGGGAAACCATGGAGGACTCGGCCCAGTCTGCTGTGGCTGAATGCATGGCCAAGAGAGGTGAGAGTTCACTTACTCACTTTCAAAATCAGTGAGTGCGTTTACATGCACACAATAATCTGGTAACTGGGAATAATCAGGTAATGACAATATTTGGATTCATGCGTTTACAAGCACTTTAGTAAGTAGCAGGAACGCGCCTCAAAGTCTGTGAGTGTGGACAAACTGGACATTGAGATTGTGCCATGCACTGAATACAATTGGAATGATGGATTTCTCATAATCCGATAACGGCCTTTAGCCGTTAAAGCATAGTGGATATGCTGTTTACATGACCACTTGAATAATCTGGTAACTCCATAAATCAGATTAGTGTGCATGTAACCGCATTCATTCTGATTATTTCTGTATCTTTGAACGCAACCTTAGTACAATGTAGGTTTGCTTCATGGCTTCCTTTTTGTCGTCATATCTACAGCCTGTCTGTGTTTTGCCCATTAGGTCTGGGGTCTCCAGAATCAGACAGAGATGACACCTCTCACCACAAGAGTCCTTCCACCGGAGCCCCAGCATGCCCAAATGAAGGTCAGTGGTGGAAAGAGTACTAAAATGTCCTACTCAAGTGGAAGTATTGTTACTTTGCTGATATTTTATTTAAGTAAAAATAAAATGACTGGTGTAAAATACTACCATGAGTAAATGTAATTAGTTACTTCCATCCTTGATTAAGGTTGGGACAGCATCAGTGCATATAACACCGGATAGACCAGGGGTGACCAAATCTTTTTGAATGGGGGCCAGATTAGATCATGTGAAAATGCCGGGGGGCCAGGTGCTTCTCGCATCATATGGGTTATAAAAAAACCAATCAAAAATCATACACAAATGTACTCTAAAGATTTTGTTTACCATCTGAAAACATTAGTTCTGCATGTGCTGTTCCTACTTGGTTCCTGTACAAACTGTATGATAGTGTTGTCATCGTTAGGTGACAAAAAGGGGAAAAATGCAAATTGAACTTGCTTGATTAACCAATACTGTGTAGAGGGCCACATATAGTATATTTTGAGAGACAAGCCGAGGGCCACTTAAAATCTGTCCGCGGGCCGCAATTGGCCCCCGGGCCGGACTTTGGACATGTCTGGGATAGTCGGTTTTCAGGGAGTTGTGTTGCTAGGGAACAGTTTGAAACCAAGCTTATTTCCTGTCAGCTATTGTATTAGCAAACACTGCAACAGGAAGTAAGCTAGGCGAAGTTTAGAATGTTTATGTTGTCAAGTTAAAACCGTCTATATTCAAACTCTTGCTTCCTGTTTGTAAATCTGTTCTTATGTTGTTTGCCTAACAGAAATCTACCTGCAGCATGGGATGGACGTGGAAGGTAAGATTAAAAACTAGACAGACTGGAGCCCCTTCCTAAAAAGGCACATGATGTGTGTCCATTACAGCTATGGAAATCCATCAACAAGTGTATTACACATAGTATTAGAATGATAAACAACAGTCACCTTATGTTTGTGCTTGTCGTGTTAAATCTTCAGTGAAATAATCTGTCGTTTTCTTCCATTTCCACCCTCAGCAGCAGCGCAGAACGCTGCACTCCCAGTGGCTCCACAGCAGGCGATGCCTGTGGATGAAGCAAACACGTTTGATGGCTGTTTCCACAGGGAGCGCTCTCCCCCCTCGGCCTGCACCCTGCCTCCCTGTGGAGATGCTGCTGCCACAGAGACGGAGCAGGACCTGAGTATCCTCTGCCAGACCAGCACACCCATGTGAGTCTGTCTTATTTTATTGTATTGTATTGTATTATTATTATTATTATTATTATTATTATTATTATTATTATTATTATTTATTATTATTATTATTATTATTATGATCTCCGTCAGGAGATTATTTGTTATTATTATTTTAACTGTGGATTATGAGTTTATTAGGCTTTATTACATCTATATTATACACATCTTAAATATGCAGGGATGAGGTGGAGTAAATCCATCTACACTCAGATTACTTTGATTTCTAACCGCAGAATAGAGTTCACCCACCTGTTTTAGGCTGATATAAATTTGACATAAATTACTTAATATAATAATCAAATTAATAATCAAATTAGTAATAATATGAGTGAATGAATGCATGAAAGTCTTGTAAGGATCAGAAAGTACAATTGATTTTTGTTTCTACTGGTGGATGTTTGCCTTGTGCCGATTTTGTCAATACTGAAATTGTCAATACTGACTGGCAGACACTGGATTTTGGAAAGCATTCTTTGTTTAGTGGGTTTCCATGGAGACCAAACTAACACCTTGAACTTGTGTTTGTGCTACATTGGTGCCAACATGATGTAACACCTGTGTGTGTGTGTGTGTGTGTGTGTGTGTGTGTGTGTGTGTGTGTGTGTGTGTGTGTGTGTGTGTGTGTGTGTGTGTGTGTGTGTGTGTGTGTGTGTGTGTGTGTGTGTGTGGGGTACAGACTGAGCTCAGCCGTAGCAGAGCACCGGCGTGCTGTGCGTCCGTCCCGGCGTACCCAGGGCTCCAGGAACCCTCTGCGGGCTCTGGCAGCCCGGGACGACATCAGGCAGGACTACATGGGGGAGAGGATCAACCTAGCTACAGAGGAAAGCAACAGGATCCAAGCAGAGAACAGTGAGTCAGAACTTTCCCCAACATCCCACTTTTTTGGGTCTGATTTCACTATCCCCCCTCCCCCCCTCCATTGCTCATCTGTCCCTTCTTACGTCTGTTCCTCCCACCAGAGTCTAAGAATTCCTCCATGGTGGACTCACAGGTTGCCAGGTCAGAAGACTTGAGCAGCGTCGCCTCCTCAGACACAGCGACAACCAAGTCCAACCCACCCTTCAGCAGTCTCATGCTCATTCACATCAAAGGTCAGAAGAGAGATGTGTGTGTCTGTGCGCGCGCGCGTGTGTGTGTGTGTGTGTGTGTGTGTGTGTGTGTGTTTGTGTTTGTGTTTGTGTTTGTGTTCTCATATAGCTATCTTAGTGAGGACCAATTTGAGTTCTATACCTGGGAAGTGAGGACATTTTAGGAAAGTGAGGGCAGTAACTGGTCCTCACTTTCTCACACACCTTCAAAGGGCTGTTTGAAGGTTAAGACTTGGTTTTAAGGCTTAGGTTAGAATTGGGTTTAGGTTAGGCTTAGGGTTAGGGTTGTGATGGTTAAGGTTAAGGTCAGGGGCTAGGGAATGCATTACGGCATATCAATTAATGTCCTCACTAAGATAAAACATGTGTGTGTGTGTGTGTGTGTGTGTGTGTGTGTGTGTGTGTGTGTGTGTGTGTGCGTGTGCGTGTGCGTGTGCGTGCGTGTGTGTGCGTGTGCACGTGCGTGTGTGTGCCTGGGTGTCTGCATGCGAGTATGTGTGATGATCACTGTGTGTTCCTGCGTTTATATAAACTGGTACCTGTGGTGACAGGTAGGCGGCAGGTGCAGGCCCGTCTGGTGGAGCCCTCTGTGCGGTCGCTGAACAGCGGAGACTGCTTCCTGCTCGTCTCTCCTGACCGCTGCATCCTGTGGAGCGGAGAGTTTGCCAATATTCAAGAGAAAGCCAAGGTACCAGCGAGCACGCTGACCCTCACATGCTGTAATGTCAATTATCCTGCTAACTTGGTGCAGCTTAGACTGCGATCAACACAGTATGTTGTCAGCATGAAATACATAAACGCTCTTTCTGAGTATTACTATCCCCAATGGGTGATGTCATGCCAGAGGCTAGTTAGGATTACTTTCATATTACTTTGCTGTTCAAACTTCAGGAAATGTATTTCATGGTTTCACACAAATGCAATTTTTCTTCGATGCCACATAAAAAATAAAAAATAAATTAGATCATCTGCCACTATTTAAATGGCCTTCTGAGTTTCTCCCTTTCACTTTTTTTTTTACAGTATTCACAGCTATATTCCCAAGTAATCCTCTAATATTTCACAACTATCTGTAATAAGAATTAAATAAGTCCTCCGGGAACATAACAGAATAGTTCAATGTTTTTATAATAATATTAATAATAGTAATAATAATAATAATAATAATTATAATTATAATTATTATTATTAAAGAACAGTTCATTGTTCTGTCCCAACCGAGCCCTGTGTGCACACATGCTTTTAAGTGGTATTAGAGACGTGTGTTGTTCTCCAGGCCTCGGAGCTGGCATCGGTCATCCAGGGCCAGAGGGACCTGGGCTGTCAGGCATCCCAGGTGCTTCATATAGAGGAGGGGCTGAACTCCGACAGCAGCCTGGCCGCAGACTTTTGGAGCCTTCTAGGAGGAAGGATGCAGTACAGAGGTCAGAGTTCAAACAGGCCACTTCCCCAGTTATCCCCAAAAGTTGACAAAATTGTCACTTTATTTAACACACAAAACAAAGGGACAGGTGATAAAACAGAGGAATAGCTTGGCCACAAATCAGAAAGGCTGTCAATTTCTGCATTTACATTGAGTGTGCAGCTGGAAAGGAAACTGGACAGATACAGTATGTTTTTCTGTATTCTGCCCACAGGAGCGGGAGCGCCGGAGGAGGATGATCAATTCGAGCTGGGTGTGGTGGAGTCCAACTGTGTGTACCGGCTGCTGGAGAACAGACTGGTGCCTCATGAACAGGCCTGGGCTTTAATACCCAGCGTCTCCCTGCTGGGCCCCAGTGAGGTCAGCCTCTTCTGGATTCTGCTTGTATCATATGATGTTTTTGCTGATTGTTAATTAATATACAAAATTACTATTTGTGTGTGTGTGTGTGTGTGTGTGTGTGTGTGTGTGTGTGTGTGTGTGTGTGTGTGTGTGTGTGTGTGTCTCCAGGCCCTGGTGTTTGACTTTGGCAGCGAGGTGTACCTGTGGCATGGAAAGGATGTTTCACCTAGCAGCAGGAACGTTGCTCTCCAGCTGGCTCAGCAAGTGTGGGTCGGAGTTTATGACTACAGCAACTGTAGAGTGAACCCGCTGGATCCCACACAGTGCAACCCCAGCATACAGCTGTGAGTCCATATTATAGACATAGAAACCCCAGCATACAACTGTGAGTCCATATTAGAGACAGAAACCCCAGCATACAGCTGTGAGTCTACACTACATATGGTAAAATAAATCATAATGAATAAGTGTGTAGCTGTAAATCTTCACTACATATCGAGGCCCCAGAATACTACTGTAGATCTACAATACACAGTAAAACCAAGGCATACGGCTATAATCCCACACTACACAACATGGTAATACCTCAGCATACAGTATTAAGTCAGTAAATCCTCAGAACGCTGCTCTAGGTCCCCACTACACACAGTAAGCCCAAAGCACCCTGCTGTAAGTGCACACCACACACTGAAACACTAGCATGCAGTCCTCGATGTCTGAAGTACTTGTAATGCCACAATACTCTCACTGAAACTACAGCACCCTAAGACACAGCATGCAACCCAATGTACGAATCTATATGTGTCAGATGTCATGTCATGTTAACTTATAGCATTAATTATGCGTATGCAAATATAGCTTATTGATTAGGAAATGCCAATGGAACTTATATTTTTCTCCAACAGCCATAGACACTATACACTAAAGGCCAGAATACACCAATGTGTAGCAATGCAATAACCTGAACCTCAATATATGTAATTTACAGACAGGAACATGGAAAAATTGGCACATTTGATCGTTGATCTTTGCATTCAGAGGTTCTACTTAGTATATTGCACGTTATTTTGTTTAATTAAATATTAATGCTTAATGATTGAATCAGAAAAGTGCATTTTGATGAAAACTATTTTGGCGTAAAATTGGTCTCCTAGTAAGGTTAAATGAGCCTGGGTTCATGACTGATGAAGAGCGCTATGCTTGACAAGCATCAAACATTAAACTAGAAAAATGTCTACACCTTGGGTGCAGCTTTCTCTGTGCAGACTCGACTTTTATTTAATGTTTTTTTGTGTGTTCACTCATCTTGTATCCTCAGGCGGGGAGAGGGGCGTCCGAGCTGGGCGCTGTTCGGCTGCGTGTCAGAGGGCAGCGAGACGGCTCTCTTCAGAGAGAAGTTCCTGGACTGGACATGCAGGAGTGGAGGCCAGGAGGAAGCTGCTCCGCTGAAGGACGAGACACAGGTCCATCTCACAATTTCAGCATTCAACGTCAGATTTTGGCCCAATTATCATAACAGTTTTAATGCATATTTGTTAGTGCAAAGAGCCAAACTAACTTCTAACTTTCCCAAATCTGACTGTAAGACACACACTAAATCAGTTTGTCATGTATTTTCAATTGTGTGGTTACTTTGCCTGGGTTAGTTAGCGCTGCAACACAATAGCAATCCCTTCACTACATAAAAGGCTCTTATAAAATGTGCAAAACTGTCTAATAATAGCTATCTATAGCTATAGCTATCTAAAATAGCAACAGCGCTTTAGGTAACTACTGTAGTGCTATTCTATTTTGGGTTTCTTTGGTTTACTGTTACTGCAAAAATAGTGCAATGTATTGAGTTCCTGTTTTGTGTACACCTTACACAAATGCTGCTAAAACGGTGACTATCAAATAAAAAATAATTATAGAAAATTACCATAGCAAAATGACCATTTTATTTTGAAATGCAAACAATACTAAAATTCAAAAATTAACAAATCAAGCATTTGACACAGTTTAATGTAGCATGCTGTGTGTTTTTGAGTATAGCAGTGTGCATTTGAAACTCATTGCAGTTTGAAACACTGCTGTGAAAATGGAGTCAAAGCAGCTATAAATGAAGAGATAAGGTCATCAATTGAACCTTTTAACCCTTTAACTCTTTAACCCTTGCAACTAACCAAAACTCTCATCTTTCTCTCTCTCTCTGATGTTCATCCTGCCACAGTCTGTCCCCTCCCAGTCTTCCCTGTCTGTTTCCCCTCAGTCGGAGCGTCTGTGCCCCTGTGATGCCAAAGCTCTGGTGTCGGGCCCGGGGATGGGCGGCGAGGCCTCGGCCCGTAACGTGCTGGCCGGGCTCGACGTCCAGAGGGGTCACGGTGTCGTCACGCTGGACGACGGACGGCAGATGGAGCGCCACACGGTGGCCGTGGACACCTGGCACGTCCAGGAGTTCGACGACAGCGAAGTTCCAGTGGAGAGCCCGGGGCAGCTGTACGAGGGAGACTCCTACGTCATCCGCTGGACCTACGCCATCGGCTCTACTGGTGAGACACACACACACACACACACACACACAAACACACACGCAGGCAAGAGCTGGGGAAAAATCCCTTCAATTTTTTTTTTATTATTGTCGCTCCACCATCCAAACTCTGCAGCCTTGGCAATCGAGCCTTCTCCAGAGGAGCCCCCCGTCTCTGGAACTCCCTCCCCCAGCCTGTCCAAGACTCAACCTCACTCACCATTTTCAAATTCTGCCTGTTCTCGCAGGCATACAACCTCCCCTACCCCTAACCACATCTACATTACGTCATTTGGCAGACGCTTTTATCCAAAGCGACTTACAATAACCAATTTTTGTCAGCAATAGAGAAATCAACTATGCAACACAGTCTATGACAGCTACAACTTCTGAAGGAATAGTTTTTGTTTTTGTTTTTTTTATGGTTAGAGTTTTTTTTATCTACCACTGCTCCCTGCTCCCTCTCTCCTCTCCTGCTCGCTCTCTCCTCTCTTGCTCCCTCTCTCCTCTCCTGCTCCCTCTCTCCTCTCCTGCTCGCTCTCTCCTCTCCTGCTCCCTCTCTCCTCTCCTGCTCCCTCTCTCCTCTCCTGCTCGCTCTCTCCTCTCTTGCTCGCTCTCTCCTCCTTCTATGTATCCATGTATCCCTGCTTACTTCCGTTATATGTTTCTATCTTTCCTGTCGCTTGTTTCTCTTTTTGTTCCTCGAGCTTGTTTGTTTTATGTCGACTCCTAATGTCAGCATATTTGGATCATTAAAAAGTGCTTTATAAGTTACATGCATTATTATTATTATTATTTACTATTATAGTATAATATGACCTTTGCACTCCTTATTTTTTATTGCTTTTAATTTGTGGTCCTCTAAGATGGCAGCTTATTCTACTGTTGCAGTCTTTATCATGCTAAGGCGGTCTAGATGAGAGCTTCAGCTGAATGCCTAATATGGAAATGGAAATAATTTGTTATTCATACAATCTAATGCTTTGCCTAATGTCTGTGGTAGGTAAGACGAACAGCCCAGATGACCCGAGCACTGCCCCCGGACAAGAAAGGACTGCCTTCTTCCTGTGGCGGGGCCGTCACTCCAGTGTCAGCGGGCGGGGCACTGCTGCTTTCCTGTCCATCGGACTCAACAGCCATGAAGAAACACAGGTATACTGTATATTTATTTTATTTTATGCTTATATTTAGCCTTTTTTTGTTTGTTTGTTTGTTTGTTTGTTTGTTTGTTTGTTTGTTTGTTTGTTTTTTACCAGGAAGTCCCATTGAGATTCAAAATCTCTTTCCTAAGGGCGCCCTGGCGAGGAAATTGCGTACGTTTTCACCAAAATCACTTCTGATTCTGGGCAAACAACTGTGATCTAAGCACAGTGCCATTAGCATGGATGAATGACTGAATCCTACAATCCAAAGCACTACTAGTATTCCTAGAAGCCCATACTGTATACTGACATGTTCTGTTCTGCTAGCAGCTAGCAGGAGTGGTGCTATTGATAGTGTTGTGTTGTATCTGAAGGTGGTGGTGCCTCAGGGAAAGGAGCCTCCTTGCTTCCTGCAGCTCTTCCAGGGAGGCCTGGTCATTCACAAGGGGAGGCGAGACGATGCCTCCACTAACACAGGTACACTCACTTCTGTTTGGCTGTTTCAAACTCACATACTTGCATATTTTTGGTTTATATGCAAACCATCTCATCAGTCAAATTGCACAAGAGAGTCAGGAGGTCTCCAGTCCAGACTCAGTGCATCTGTGATTTTTTTTTAAACTGTTTTATTGTTTTCTTTGCAGCAGAGTGGCGTCTGTTCTGCGTGCGGGGGGAACTCCCAGAGGAGGGCTCTCTGTTGGAAGTGGACTGCTGCTGCGCTGGCCTGCGGTCCAGAGGCTCCGTCGCCCTGCTCAACAGCCAGCAGGCGGCGCTCTACCTGTGGCACGGCTGCAAGGCTCAAGCCAGCTCCAGAGAGGTCGGCAAGAGGGCAGTGGAGCGCCTCACTGACATGTGAGTCTCATATTCTCAATGAATGAATGAATGAATCTCAATTCTTTTGAATGATCGCGGTGTCCAATATGTTTTCAGTGTTCAAGCACAGTGAATGCTGCTATATTGATGCATGTTAGAGTTCAACTAATATGGATATTTGCAGGCTGATACTAGTATCTTTAGACTGAAGTCGTCAATAGAAGCCAATATTTTGTGCCAATATTCATCATCAACATTTGTGTGCCAAAGTATTCAGTAGTGTTTCCCCAGAATCCCCCCCTGAAAAGCCTGGGAAACAGCTACATCCAACTAAAATCCATACGAGGCAGGCTTGACTGCAGGTCTTTCCACTGGCTCCCCTGTTAAGCTGTGTTCACACCGAGATATTTATTTTTCTCTCTGTCGCTCGATTCAACCCTTTGGAATCGCTCTGTCACTCTGTTTAAATCGCTCGTCAACAGGCACAATAATTGACGGACATCTGGGGGCTATAACGTTATGCAATGTCATGATATTTGTCCACTACGAGCCACCGTAGTTGTTTACAAGCTAAGCCTATGAGCGTGCTCCTAATACGAGCTCTATACCGGTAGTACAGACTTCACGTCATGTCAGCTGTCAATCAGCTGTCAATGCGGTTTGTTGCCACACAATATACCAGCGGTTTGTTCCAAGCCAGTGTGATCTTTGACTCACTCTCACACGGCAGCCAATCAGCGTTGAACAGCGAGCGACTGATGCCAGCGTAATTTCGCTCGAGTTGGGTTCGCTCGGACGCCCAGCGATTTTTCTCCTGGGCGAATATACGCTCAATCGCTCGTTTGCATTGACTTTGTATGTAAACTCGATGCCAGCGAAAAACTTTAATAGGTCGTGAATAGGTGTGAACGCAGCTTTAAAGAGTAAAATCATACGCTCAGCTTCATCGTATCAGCAGAGAACAACATTGACACACCGATAATACGTTTCTTATTGAAAAGCCAATATTGCCCCAACATATTGCACCCCTAATGATCTGTCTAACCCGAATGCAAATGCTGTGTTACTTGACTAAAACAGTCAAATCTTGGATCCTGTTTCACGTCTAAAGGTGTGTGTGTGTGTGTGTGTGTGTGTGTGTGTGTGTGTGTGTGTGTGTGTGCGTGTGTGCGTGTGCATGCGCGCGTGTGTGTTCTAGGTGCCCACCCGAGCTGGGCCTCAGCAGCAGCAGTCTTGTTACAGTGCAGGTTGTAGAGGAGGGTTCAGAGCCTGCAGACTTCTGGACCGCCCTGGGACAGACGGATAGGAAGGCCTATGACTGCATGCTGCAAGGTACACAACAACAACACACACACACACTCACACACAGGCATGCGCACGCACGCACGCACGCACGCACGCACGCACGCACGCACGCACGCACGCACGCACACACACACACACACACACACACACACACACACACACACACACACACACACACACACACACACACACACACAGGCTCTGTCCATCAATAACCCCAGGACAGCAGCATCTATCGCAGAGCTTATCCAACATAGACCCCACAAAAAATGATAAAAAAATAGAGACTTTCTTTGTGAAAATGTAAACAGTAGTTAGCAGCTGCTGTGTGTCCTCTGTCAGATCCAGGGAAGTATAACTTCACGCCGCGTCTCTTCCATGTGAGCGCGTCCTCCGGCAGCTTCCAGGCCGAGGAGCTGCAGAGTGCAGCCCGGCTGCCTGGGCTGGTGATGGCCATGCCCTTCGTCCAGGACAGCCTGTACTCTGCACCACAGCCAGGTAACAGCTACATATTGACACAACACACACAAATGTCTCTCTGTCCACTCTTCTCTCACCATTCGATCCTAATTGTATTTAAATCAGGATCAACATTACAAGAGGATCTGAGCTCACTCAGATATAAACATGTGGATGTTGTGAGATGTTCAAAGGTTGTTTGTTCAATCCCTGCCTCAGGCAGCACCAGTGATGCTCTTTTTAATCATCATCATCAGTAGTTTGAACACTGATAGAAATAAGCTGATGTAGGAGTCTAGTGAGTCTCTGAGTCTAGCTCAGTCAGATAAACAGCTGCTCACTCGCTCAATTCCAACCTATCTCACTCTTTATGCTTTGTGTTGTTGTCAGTGTGAACACACAGTGTGTAGAATTCAGAAGGTGCACTCTTAACAGTTCATAGCTCCCCCGGATGAGTTGCTGTGTCTTGGTTCTATTCCCGATGGAGGAGACATATTACAGCAGAGATGGGAAAAGTACACACTTTCTTTACTTAAGTAGTTAATTGTGTAAAAAAGATTCTGGTAAAAGTACTGATTCAACTAATTTACTCAAGTAAAAGTAAAAAAGTACAGTCTCTGAAATGTACTCAAGTATAAAAGTAAAAAGTATTTTCTGTGCAAGGTGAATAGAAACTCATACAATTCAAATACTATTAAACTTAAAAGATATTTTAAGATGCATAGACTACACTTTGATTCATAATTTGTGTATGTTTCCCCCCCACAAAAAAGGTGCACATAATGTGTGAAAGCTGAGTCAATTTTGAAGTTGTGGGTTCTAGCCTCTGTCAGTTTTGAATGGCGACAGCCAGAGCAGAGGAAATAGTGCTTTAAAGCCCTGAGAAAACCTACCTTCAGAAGTTTGGCCTGGTGGCGCAGAGAGTTGACTTGCTGCATAGTATTATTGAGAATTCAGTCACGTTTGACTGAAAAAACTGACCGTTCCTCGGTCAGTTTTGAATGTCGACAGCCAGAGGAAAGTCATTTAAAGCCCTGAGAAAAGCTGCATTAAGAGCGCAGGTGGCACAGAGAGTTGGCCTGCTGCCCTGCATCATTGAGGCCTCAGTCACTCTTGACTGAGGTCAGTCATTTTTGAATGGTGACAGCCAGAGGAAAGACAAAAGTGCCCAGAGAAGAGTTGTGAGTATGAACCATGAACATCACACACATGGACTTAGACTCTTAGATCAGCTTACTAAGTTAACTAGAAGCTCAATTATATTACAGCCATTTCTGGTGATTAATTGCTCAAATTGTCCAACAACAGAGGGGAAACACAGCAGCAGTGGCAGAGTCTTGGTGGCACGCAATATTTTTTTCCGGATGATGGCGAAGGCTGGAGGCACCCTCTCTGCCTGTGATTGGCCTAGCGCCAAACGTTCATCCAATCACATTTGCTTGGCTATGATGCGTCTCTTTCTACAGTCTGTGGTCAGACAGACAGCAGTTTCGCTTGCTAGCATGCATGAAAGACTCCACTGTGTGTTTATGTTTTTGATATAGTCTGGTCTCTGGTTATTAATGCTGCCGCTACTCTTGGCAGTGCACATATGTAGCCTACAGACAAATAAAAAAGAAAAGATAAAAGATTAATGAGAATTGATCACGGGTTATATAAAAACAGTGTCAATGCCCATTTACTCATTCTAACACAAGAGTGACATGTATTTGAATTGAAATATGTATCAGTATGTGGTGTTTGCCCAGCCCTTCATTGGGAAATGCAGCTTTATGGAGTGCTATCACGTGGAGATGGTCTTCAGAAACTTTGATGAGATTGACTAAAATTACAGCTATCTGTGGTTTTCTGTCTCATAACCCTCAGCTCATGTCTATGCAGAGGTCAGGGGGGAGAACAGCCCCCCCCTTAGCTCCAGGTAGTGGCAGCAGAGCGGGAATCGAACCCACAACCTCTGGCCCCTGTGTCTCTGTGTGTATTATTCCTTCACACCACCAGCTGCCCTTCACACTCACAACTGTTCTCCGGGCACTCTTGTCTCTTCCCTCTGCCTGTCACCATTCAAAACTGACTGAGGCTCGAACCCACGACCGCAAAAGTGGCTGAGGTTTCAATATTGCCGGGCAGCAAGCCTACTCTCTGTGCCACCAAGTCAGACTGATTGTATGAGGTTTTCTCAGGGCTTTAAATGACTCTTTCCTCTGGCTGTCGGCATTCAAAACTGACTGAGGATCAAACCCATAACCTCAAATGTCACTGAGGCTCAAACCCACAAGCGCCAAACTGCTAGACAGCAATCCAACTCTCTGAGCTAGTGGGGCATAAGACTAGAAGATTAAAGTATAGTCTTTATGGATCTTAAAATATGTTTTGAAGGGACCTTTTAAGTTGAATAGTATTTGAATTATATTAATACAACGTGAGTTTCTATTCGCCTTGCACAGAAAACCTTTTACTTTTATACTTGAGTACATTTCAGAGCCTGTACTTTTTTCCTTTTACTTGAGTACCGTAATTAAGTTGAATCAGTACTTCTGCTTTACCAGTCTTTTTTTTACACAAATACGTTACATGCCCGACCAGGAAAAATAAAATCTTAGACATGTGTTATGGAAATGTCAAAGATGCATATAAATCATTACCCCTCCCGCCCCTGGGTGCTTCGGATCATAACTGTGTGCATCTCTTCCCTGTATATCGCACTGCACTAAAACGCGGCAAAGTGCAGGACATCTGCTTTAAGAATTGGAACGACAATGACGCCTGTCAGACTCTCCAGGGCCTCCTTGAGTCCACAGACTGGGACATGTTCATCGAGTCCTCTGCCGATATCGATGAACTGACTGATGTTGTCACTAGTTGGACCTTGTACTGTGAAGATATTGTGATTCCTGATAGAAATATCAAAGTCTATCCAAACTCTAAGCCGTGGATATCAAAGTCCCTCAAATCACTTCTTCATAGGAAGAACAAAGCTTTTAGAGAGGGGAACATTTTAGAAATGCGTAGTTTACAAAAAGAAATTAAGAGGGAAATAAGGGCTGGTAAAATGAAGTATAAGGAAAAAATAGAGGCTCAACTCCGAGCAAACAACCTAGGCTCTGCCTGGGATGGCATGAAAACCATCACAGGGCTGAAAGAGAGCAGCAGGAAGAAGGTAACTCTAGCCAACTACAACTGCGACCATCAACTGGCTCAGAGCCTCAATGATTTCTATGTTAGATTTGATGCTCATGATTTCAGTGAGAATCACTCTGAGATCAGAAATAGACTTCTGTCTGCCCCCCCCCTCAAGTCCTTTTTTCGATGAACAGGATGTCATCAAGTGTTTTAAAAGGTGTAAACCTAGAAAAGGTGCGGGTCCAGACCATATTGGCGGTCGCATAATAAAGACCTGCGCGGAGCAATTGGGTCCCATTTTTAATTACATATTTAATTCGTCTCTCACCCAGCAGAGGGTGCCGTCCATGTGGAAGCAGTCCACTGTTGTGCCTGTTGCCAAGAGCAACAACCCAAAAACACTTAACGATTTTAGACCCGTTGCTCTGACCTCTCTGATCATGAAACAGTTCGAGAAACTAGTCAAGTCAGAACTCGTGGCTAAAACTGAGAGCCTGCTAGACCCTCTTCAATTCGCGTACAGGGCTGGTAGGAGCGTTCAAGACGCAACTGCCACTCTACTCAACCTGCTTTATAAGCATCTAGAAGGAAGTAAAAATCATGCTAGGCTGCTTTTTGTCGATTTCTCGTCGGCGTTCAATACCATTCAGCCCCATGTTCTGGTAGAGAAATTAGTTGGCGCCTTCGGTCTAGATCCATGTCTGGTGGGCTGGATCCTCGACTTCTTAACGAACAGATCTCAACGTGTAAGGGTTAACGAGATATTGTCCAGCCTTCTGTCAACTTCCACTGGTTCGCCTCAGGGCTGTGTTCTATCTGCTTTCTTGTACATTCTTTACACCAATGACTGTCGTAGCCGCCATGACAACAGATTCATCGTCAAGTATGCTGACGACTCTGTCATCGTCAGCCTGCTTGGCGATGATGAGGTTGGCCACGGTCAGGTTATGGATGACTTTCTGTCCTGGTGCAACGACGCCTTCCTAGAACTTAACATCTCGAAAACGAAAGAGATCTGTATCGATTTCAGACGTCCCCCCCGTACTACCCAGAATAGTGTCGTCCATGGTCAGTCAGTGGACATTGTAACCAACTACAAATACCTGGGCACGATTATTGATGACAAACTGAAATTTGACTTAAACACCGACATGCTGTGCAAGAAGGGCCAGCAACGCCTTTACTGCTTGAGGAAACTAGCCAAGTTCCAAGTAGACAAGAGCCTGATGAAACTGTTTTATAGTGCTTATATTGAATCTGTGATCTGCTTTTCCTTTATCTGTTGGTACGGTAACCTCTGTATCAAGGATAAAAACTCCCTCTGGAGAATTGTGAAAACAGCTTCTAAAGTAGCCGGCATCCAACTGGAGAGCCTTGACCTTAGCTATAACAGACAGATGCTCAAAAAAGCTCTGTCCATCCGCTCAGACAGTGCCCACCCGCTCAGTTCAGATTATAGGCTACTGCCATCCGGCCTTCGCTTGTGTGTCCCACGGACCACCAAAGACAGGTACAAGTATTCCTTTGTCCCTTCCTCCATCCGTGCAGTGAATGCCGCTGGAGGAAGGAAAAGATGACTGAGGAATTAATGTTTCATCAATCTGCTATACCAGCAGTCGGCTCTTTTATGTTCTTAGCTCTTCTTATGTTTTTTAATTTGTTTTTAATTTGTTTTTAACTTGTTTTTTAATTTGTTTTTATACTGTCTTATCGGCCGTATCAGCCGCTGGCTCATCCCCTTCTTAAGTTATTAGTGTTGTGTTATTTATTTATCAGCCGCACCAGACGTATGCTCTTTTATATTGGCTCATCGTATGTCTAAATGTTGTTACATCCTGATTATTTATGACATTGTATGTATGGTTTGCACTTTATGTTTTTACGTTTCAAGCCTCTACGCCTTGCTGTAATCCAATTTGCCCTTTGGGACATTAATAAACTACTTGAACTTGAACTTGAACTTGAACTTGAAGGCCACACAGACGCAGCAGCCGAGCTGCGGGTGAGGCCGCGCTCAGGGCTGGAACCCTAGTCTAAAACAATCTCAATAAGACTGCATGATTCTCAGTTTCTAAATTCAAAGCTACTGCAATCATTTGGACCTTGATTTATCTTACATTGTTTCATGTAGGCGAATGGTAACAGAATCCATGGGCATTTTTCCACATGTTTGCATATACCATCAAGGTCCAATTTGTAAGATTCCTCCACAACAATACACAAACACAACACAGACACAAACACAAAGTCACAAAGTTTTGGTACAACTGTTGCTCAAAGATTGTTTAAATAATCAGACTGCATCCATCTTTAAGTCAGTAGGCCACACCTTATAGAATAACATTGTGTTTATCTCTATGGGATATAGACGGTATAGAGATAAGCACTGTGCCTATCTCTATGGGATTTAGATTGCATAGAGATGAATGGATGGTTATGATGTAACCCAGGTTTCCTGAGGATATAATTCTCTCCCTCATCAATTCCATTACCTAATCCAGTGCAGCTGTTGTGGATTACCACTTTAAGACACTTAATTAGCACCACCTGGGTGTGATTGTTCAGGTGTGGCTGGTTTATCTTTTTACAGTGGGCTATTCAGCAAAACCTCTCTCTCTCTTTATCACTCTCTATGTCTCTCACCCAATTACAGCTCTCTTACCCAATTTCAGCTGTAAAGCAACATATATCTGTCAAAAAAGTATACAAAAGTATACAATGGTTGAAAATATCTTTTATAAATTATGGATGGAAGACAAAAAAGCCCAAGTTAAAGGAAGATAACATAAAGAATGTGATGAAAGCACCTGCCTTTAGTGTAAATATCATTTAATGTAATTTATTATTTAGTGTTATTTAAAAAAAACTATGATTATCTGCACTGTCAAAAATATTATTTATTTATTATTATTATTATTACTCTAATTAGAAGTGCAATAAAAACTAAAAGAAGATTGTTATGCCTATTTCCACTTTTATTCAAATACAAATAACTTTGCTGCCTCAAGAAGGACAGATGAAAGCTCAGTCTTTGCACATCGCAGGTTAGAACTCACTACCTTTTTCTCTGAAGGCAGCTGACATATACAGTGAACCACAAAGGCACTGCCACTGATGCTGTATTTCTCTCTGTATGGCTTTTGAAGTGGCTGGCTATATAGGTCAAAAGGATATATTTGAGCTTTTAGTCAATTTAGAAATAGTTAAGTAGCTAATACGGGGCACTTTCTTCTCTTTCCTCTGGCTGTCCCTTCAAAACTGACTGAGCCTCAAACCCACTACCTCAGAAGAGAACAAGGCCTCAATATTGCTGGGCAGCAAGATAACCCTCTGTGCCACCAGGCCAGATCTCTTAAGACAGGTTTTCTCAGTGGTTTTCACTCTTTCCTCTGGCTGTTGCCATTCAAAAGTGACTGAGGGGTGGGCTGACTGTCTGTAGGAGGCGCTCTGTCAGCCAGTGTGCTTCCAACCATGTTAAAGAGATGGGAGACCGGTTTGAGGAACAACAGCTCTCCTCCATTGGGAATCGAACCGACACTCAGCCCTTCATGCAGAGACAGAGAAACAGCTGCTCATCCCGCTGAGCTGTTCCTCAGTACGGGTGTTAGTATCTGATTTGAACCGGACATCACATGCCAATTTGCATTTCAATAGGCTACCTACAGTCTCCACTCGCAGCGGAGGGAGGGGGTTGCACTGTGTATGGGAAGCGCTCTGATGTGCACATGGTCTGAAAAAGTCAACGTCAACATGGTGGAGAGGCAGAAAAACACCCCATTCACTCTTTCCTTATCTGCATCCTATTTTTCTTTGCTGTATCCTTTATTCCTGGGTTAGGGTTAGTTTCTGGTTTAAACACCAAATTTGATCTAAATGTAATCTAATTCTAACTTGTGGTCGAATGAACCTCTGTCTGTCTGTGGCCCAGCCTTGTTCCTGCTGGATAACCGTCTGGAGGTCTACCTGTGGGAAAGGGGTCAGCCTGAGGAGACAGACAGCGCGGCTCCCGCCTGGAGCCGCTGGCACAACGAGAGGCGCTGCGCCATGCAGACTGTGCTCCAGTACTGCAGAGGTGGGGACAAGCTGCTGGACGGGGGGGGGATCATCCACAAGGTGGCGCTGGTTGTTGTCGTTTACAAGTGTGGTTGTTTATCACTTTTCCAGAGATGAACCCAAGACGCCCACCGCAGGCCTACCTCATCTTCGAGGGATCAGAACCCCTCACCTTCACTAATGTGTTCCCCCGCTGGGAGAGGAGCCCCAGACCCGACACACAGGTGCAAGTTCCTATCATGCAGCTATATGAACAGTTTATCATCTAGGACCAAGGCCAGATTCTCTATAGGGGTACCGTTGAAGCTCCCGTTTGAAGGTTTTTATTTCAGCGTGACGTTTCGAGCCACACAGGCTCTTCCTCAGACGCTTTCTGATGTAACAGAGAGACGCCATCTTAAATACCCATACAAAATGCATCACGTGACACCAGGTTCACCAGGTGTGAGTTATTCACAATCAAATAATCACATATTATAAAGACAAATATATGACATATGTGAAGCACAAAGGTAAGATAAGCATAGTAGCATACATGCATACAAAGAGTACTAGAATAACAATATAAATATATACAATATAATACATTTGCCCCAAATAGTTCCTAGCCCTAAGGGCTCAGATTACAAAAGCCCACATACAGTATTCACTGTTGGAGGCGCCTCTTATCTATTTACAAAATGTACATTTAAAATATAGGGATCAATGTAACATCAAATGTAATAGAACAAACCCACTTCATAGTACACTGCATAGTTCTTTCTGAATACGAGAGAAAACCATGGATTGTAAGAGTTGTGTTAAGATTCACAGCTTCACAGTGAAAGGTTACAGTTAGGATTAGACAGACTGATATTTCTTTTGCCAATATTGGACTTTTATTAAATATTGGATATCGGTCACTCAATGTTGTCCACTGCTGTTAGAGTATGATGGAGGTGGCTCCTTGTCCACGGCTGCATAAAAACAGTTGCAATGCAATTGAATGCTAAAGAGTATCAGACATGATTTGTAGGAAACCAAGTCTCAAAACCAAGTTTGAGGAGTGTCTCACCCCTGACTGACTCACCTGGAGTTACCTCTTCATGCAGTTCTATTGGAAAAACACTATACAGTCATCCAATATCTGATACTTAGTTTTCCAATCGTCAATACCTAATCAGTTGCTGGCAGTCATAGCTACCTCTGTGTGTGTGTGTGTGTGTGTGTGTGTATGTGTGGCAGGGGGATGCGGGGCGGGCCAAGCTGACCTTGGTGCAGGACGCCCTGGCCCAGCTCACTAAGACCCAGTACCCTCTGGAGGAGCTGCTGCGGAGCCCGCTGCCTGAAGGAGTGGACCCCCACAGCCTGGAGGTCTACCTGTCAGACCACGACTTCCAGGTCCGCTCCACCACCAGGCTGCAGCATTAACCTGATTTTGCTAATGAAAACAGACAGTCCCATAATGTTTACATAAAACAGATAAATCGAATAGAGTTTACTTTTTATTTGTGGATTGTTTTTTTTGTTTTTTATAAATCACTGCAATTACGTTTCAGACTATTCTGGAAATGAAGAGAGATGAATACGACTCCCTCCCAAGCTGGAAGCAAATTGATCTGAAGAAAAACAAAGGACTGCTTTGCTAGACGGCGAGAGCGAGTGGAGACCGACTGGCTGCCTCCTCCGCCCAGAGGCACGGACATATTAGCACCGTGAGGCTGCCTCCTCCGCCCAGAGGCACGGACATATTAGCACCGTGACGTTGCACAAAAGGAACTGCTCAAAAAGTATCAAAAAGGAAGAGAGAATTAATTTTTATTTATGTGGACTTAGGCCGAGGAGATTTTTTTTTTTTGTATTTTCTATTTTTAAGAAGATGGTACTTTCTCGTCAGTTGACAGCCGTGTACAGTGTTTTCATAGTAGCTGTTTTCAAGTTGTATCTGTGTGTCTTATTTAAGTATGGTGTATTAAGGCCTTATTAAGGCTTATTGTGTTCTCAGCCAAATGCTCTCAATTGTTTCAGAGGGCCGGGACTGCTTATACCTTTTAACAGAAGGGCTACCACCCCTATCCCTCACCTGTCCTGCACCCCTTTTTTCTTAATTTTGAGAGCTGTATGAGTGTGTGAACTTCTTATCGGACGAGGATTTCTTCAGACCTATTATTCAAATCAAAAACAAAACAGACTTACAACACGTTTTCCTATGAAACTTAATTTTATCTGTACAAATCAATGAGAGGGGGGGGGAGGAAAAGGTCTGCAGGAGGACAGGAGGGACGTCAGTAACAAACGCTGGGATAGGGATGAGAGAACAAAGGAGTGCTTACAAAAAAGATCAATTCTAATAAACAATGTAAACAAGAAAAAAATAAAAGGGTAACCACTTTCTAAATGTTTCCTCCTCAATCGACGTCATTCCATCAAAACATCTCCGCATGCGCAGAGCTACAAACAGTTGTCACTTAACGCTCAATTTCAATGAACAGAATGAAAAATAACTCTCAAAAGCTTTCGAGAGGATCTCCTGATTTGTCAGCAAAAGGTTACAAATGTGTTTGAGAGCATAATGGAACATAATCATGTGTGTTTTACAGTAGCGTCTCTGTGTGTGTGTTCATTTGTCTGCCAGCTTGTGTTTACAAAGAGTTGTGCCATGTGCTTTCTAGCTGTGCTCAGTCTGGCTGTGGGTAATGCCTTGTTCGGGCTCTGTGTGGGTTCAGTGTTAGCTATGCATGGAGGAGCAGGTAGTCATGCTCCAATAGCATCCCTCCGGTCAGAACAACACACTAATTCTGCTCATCTGACACATGAGCAACATATCCTCGTACGTACCACAACATAATTAGGCTATCTCTCAAAATAACACTAACGCAAAAGCTAAAGGTGACTTGTGGTGCATTTCTGGGTCTATTTTCTTCTTTGGGGGTGCATTTTTCTCATTGCCGTGGGTCAATGTGACATCACATTATATTTCCAGCAGCTACAATGGAGTGTTTGTATTGAGGTTCAAAAATCGCACGGTGAAAGAAATCCATCATAGAAGATGCAGAGAGACCAATTTCTCCACCAACTGTAGCCTCAATAGACCAGAATGCATCAGCCTGACAGCCTGAGCCACAGGACAAGTTGTGTTTGGAGTAAGTAGTTTCTCTATTGGAAAAACTCCTCTGCTCTGCCACTAAACACTATCGCTCGGGCATTCTGGGAAACGTAGGAAATCACTAACTGAAGTAGAAGCAAAAAAGTGGATACACTAAAAAAAGTAAATTACAACACTTTATCACAAAATAACTCATGAAATGTGTCAGAGAACTGCCTGTAAGAGAATCTGAGCGTGGATGTTTCCTTCAATGCGAACAAGACAGGCTGACCCCACAAGTTGTAACTATAAGTCAGGTTTTGCTTCAGCCGGTCCACTGAGTTGGAGCCCTTTCGGGGCCGGGTTACGGGGTGTTATTTTCCCCAGCATGGATTAGCTGACTAAGCCTCCATGTGACTGTGCAGTCCTGATGAGATTGGATTTAGGGCCCACCTCTAGGTGACGGGCCAGCTGAGAAGGGACAGCAAGAGCCCTGTCACCCACAGTCTATGTGTATGCACCTGAATGTGTAACATCTACTTTACATTCGTTAGGGGCAGTTTTTCTAATTATAAAGAACCGAATATAAAAGATTTGTACAAGCCAAGCTGCAGTGCTCCTTGGCGCAAACGAGGAGGATGAAAAGGAAACTATTTTACAAGGTCTTTTCTTATGCACAGCCCTTTGGAAAACTGATTGGAAGTGTCCTCGTTAATTTGGACCGGATGATGAGTTGGGGAAATACACCTATTGAACACTGTCTGTCAGACAATGTGTCTGATGAATGCCTGAGGAGTACAGAAATTAAAAAGTGGCTGCTTGAGGATACACGGTGAAATTGTCAAATATGTGACAGGGACTTGTGTTTTGACAAGTAGGCCATGGCCATTCTTCAGTTTTTTACCGATCATGAAAGTGCAGATTGTATTCTTTCAAATTATGTGTCATACATTGAAATGTGAAAATAGCTGAAGAAGATAATATGCTTACATGAATGTCTGTACTCTTAAAGCAACATTCAGAGAAAATTGCCCTAAAAGTTGGTCAACCAGCTTGGTTTGCCCTGAAGAAGCTTGCAGTATGCTAACAATTTAAAGCGTAGATATTTCGGTTTCTCCGGCCTATCTCAAGTATTTAGTGATCCTAAAACTGTTTGTTATATTGAGTGCGTTATTCAACATTTCACCTTGCGTAGTATGAATAAAAGTCACATATGTATGCCATAGTTGTGTGTTTGTGGTTGTGTATCTGACTCTGTTGTGTGTGTGTGTGTGTGTGTGTGTGTGTGTGTGTGTGTGTGTGTGTGTGGGTGTGCTCTAGATGGCCTGTTCTCTATGTAGGTCTATTCCAGGTATTCTTCGTTCTGGTTCAGAAGCCAGCGCCGCCTCCCGCAGGACCACCATGTGATCTTCTGCGGCGTGGAGCGACTGGTCGATCCAGTCCATGCTGCCGGACATGTGGCAGGCACTGCGGGTGACCAGCACTAGGTGGCTGACTGAGAGGAGGAGGGCGGTGGCTCTGAGGAGGGAGAACGGGACACACGATTAACATCTTCTTTGCTGCTGTTGGACGAAAAGTCTCAATATCTCCAAAAGAAAGCTTTTCTCACATTAAGGAAAAGGGGATCTACACTACCTTTAAAAAGTTGGGACACTTTTTTACAGTTTTCCACATTTTAGAATAATATTAAAGACATCAAAACAATTAAATGGAATTGCGCAGTTGTTGCCCGTCTGATGGTCACTGAAGACAACATCTGGAAAATATGGTTTACAAGCTTTTACTGTGTTGAGGGAGCAAACTTTTGATTCAATTCAAGCAAAAAAACAAAAACAAACAAACAACAACAACAAACACATCAATATTGGAGTTGCGGGATTTTCCCCAGTAGCAGCATTTTGGTGTGAGTCCATTCCCATCACTGTCTCTGTCAAATCTCTCTATCTCATGAGTTATTAAACTGTGCAGAACTCAAGTCATTGCGAGCTCCTTCAGACGGCCCATGGATCATGGATTGCATTAAGCCATCACAGCCATGTAAAAGAGCCCTTTAAATGATGGGAAAGCAGATGTGATTACCTGGCATCCAGGAGGATTGGATCCAGAGGAGGGTACATAGATCTCACCACATCATCCACCCTGCAAGACAAGGGGCAGGGCAGCCGTGTGAGGAGGCAGCTGGAGTCTGTACCGCAGAAAAATTAAACTTGTGTTTTGCCCTCCAGATTGTTCTCCCATTTTCTGCCCAATCGTACGTGGCCAATTCCCCCTGCTGTCCCGGTCGTTGCTCCACCCCCTCTGCCGATCTGGGGAGAGCTGTAGACTAGCACATGCTTCCTCCGCTGTATGTGCAGTCGCCATCTGCCTCTTTTCACCTGACAGCGAGGAGATTCAACGGCACGACGTAGCGCGGAACAGCTGCTCTGACTGACCAGAGGAGACACTATTGCAGCGACCGGGACTCACCTCACCAGCTTCCCACCCGCAGACATGGCCAATTGTGTCTATGAGAACGTCTGACTAAGCCGGCAGTACCGGGTACACAGTGGTACACGGGTCTCTGCGGTGGTAGGCGAGTGCTTTTCCCTCTACACTACCCAGCCCAGGTCGCGACCCAGCCCAGGACGCCCAGGTCGTGGCAACGATTTTGACATGAGATCAGTGTGTGTGTGTGTGTGTGTGTGTGTGCAGTGCGCGCGTGTGTGTGTGTGTGCGCACACGCGCACGTGTGTGTTACCTCGGGCTGATGCGTTTGGCGACGGTGATAATGTCGCTGAGGCTGGCTGGTGCTTTGACCTTTGCCCCTGAGCCCATAGTCATGGCAACCAACTTTTCAGTCAAAGTATGGCAGATCTGTATGTGGACAGAATTGTGCAAAATATCAGTCAGTTATAAATAAAGGAAAAACGTGTGTGTGTGTGTGTGTGTGTGTGTGTGTGTGTGTGCGTGTACACACACACACACACACACACACACACACACACACACACACACACACACATACACACACACACACACACACACACACACATATCTAAGAGTGAGTAAGTAGCAATATTACCTTTAGGATGGAGATACAGTGAGACACCAAACCCCTGTTGGAGAAAGACACACACATTTAGTTTGGATCTATACGACACTGGCATTTTGACTATTCACTTTGATAGGTAGTAACAACTAAAGATTCTCATGATCATGAATCTAAAACTGTCAACTCCACAACCACTAACTGTACTTTATGTTGAGGCAACTATGATAGCAAGGCAGCTTAAGGTTAAGGGTAGCAGAACAACACCAGCCAGCGTGTCCTAGCTCAGATCTAAGTGGCCATAGCAGAGACATACGAGGCGTCCTCTATCCAGTCTTCATTCTCCAGGATGGCCTCGATGTGAGGGTTGGTGATGACCACATCATCCAGCTCCAGCTCCGACGGCTCGCTCTGGGTCTCCATGGCTCCAATCAGGTCCACCGTGGGTCTATGGCAGAGTAGAGGGGCCGACGGAGGGGGAGGAAAGGTGTGTGAAGACCCTTTTAGGTATCTGCAGGTTTCAGGAATCGAAATTTAAGACTCAAAGACCTTTTTAGTGCTACCTGGAATTTAAGGGGATACTAATTTAAAACCAAGACTAATTACAAAACCTAAACAACGCTGGCAAAAACAACCTATTAGGCTTAGGCAGTATAAGAAAAAGGGCAACAGGAAATTAATTCAGTAACTTAAGTCAAATTGTTTTGAGAAAAGCAGATGGAATCTATATTGTACTACTAAACCTTAATCTAAGAGTGGACATGCAATGCAAACAAACCAGTCACATAAAATAAGACTTCTACAGTATTTAAAATATTTTATATTTCTTAAGACCTTGAACTTCAATAATTGAAGACTTTGTCAGACTTTTTACAGACCGGCGGTGCGTAACACCATGTTATAAGGATAAAGAAGGCTCCTATCTTGTAAAGACTTGTATGGAGCGAGACACTGACTTGGAGTCGAAGTGGTGCAGCAGGTTGTGAGGGTGGCAGTAGCGATGTCTGCACACCATCACCAGGGCGATGAAGGAGGCCAGGAAGATGGTGGCCAACACCCCAATGGCCACGATCACCACCGTCTCCATGGCGACTTCGGCTCCCAGAGTGGCTGCAGGCAGCAACACGTCGAGAGGGAAGGGTCCAATCAGGGCTGGCTGATTGTCCGAGCTCGATTAGGTACGGGCACTCATCTGCTGAAGAGGGAATCATTGCTAGTTTCAGTTTGATTGGATGTAAGAGCACAGCAGAGAAGAAGAGGGACACTAATAGCTCAGCATATGTCTGATTGGGGAGAGAATGAACATTTCAATTCCTATGAAATCACATTGGACTCCTGAATGTGGCACACCTACATTGCACACAAACGCCAGATCTTTATCTAAGTACATAAAAAGCTGAAGTGAACGTGCCCTTTGTTTGTGTTTCCTGCACTGTTCCGTGTTTGCTTCAAAGAGGCTTGGCCTGCTAGGAAAACCAAATCACTCTTTAGAATAATACAGGCTACAGTCCCATTTCTAAACCAGGCCAACAACATCCAACACCGAATATTAAATAAATGAATTCCAGATAGCATTGACAACCAGCCTCAAACCCAGCAGAGCAACAACACTGTGAGACGAATGCTGCTGCGGCTGCTGCTTCAGATACCAGCAATTACGCGTATACATTTCCATAACTGTGCGAAGATACAGCGTCTTGTTTTGACATACTCTGATTAGCTGTTCCAGGACCAAACACACATCTCAACAAGGGAAAAGGCTCTGTATATATACCAAACCCCCAACCCCCCACCACCTGCAACAGAACAAGCCAACTCTTATGAACTTTGACCTCTTACCATCTGGATGTTTTCGGTCCAGGCTGAAAGTATTTTTCAATGAACTGCGGAGTATTTTAGGTGAGACCACAACCAGCTTCTCTCCGGATGTATAAATCACGACTACCTGCCCTCTGCCCAGTCTGGTCACTCATTAACTAGACCTGCCCCACCTGAGTGCGCTTGTGTGTGTGTGTGTGTGTGTGTGTGTGTGTGTGTGTGTGTGTGTGTGTGTGTGTATCTGTGCTGTGTGCGTGCATGTGTGTGTGTGTGTGTGTGTGTGTGTGTGTGCGTGTGCGTGTGCTTGAGGGAAGCCACGAGTAGATCGCAGAAAGAACTCCCTGGAGGTATCATAATTGATTTCTAATTGGACACAACATTTATACAGTAGAGACACAATTTATGTTCTGTTCTTTGAGCACAAGCACCGCAAGCACACCCAATTACAGTATTACAACATTGTAAACCAGCATTTTTGCCGGGATGATTATGTGAGACTCTGCCGTGGAATGCAATAATTCTTTAATCAGATTAATTAGTGTTACCCTGCTGGCTGTATAATACAGGGCTTTCTCCTGTCTCGTTCCCACCAAAGAGCTTTTTGGACTTCTTTTCTGTTCACAGGCCAGTGGGCTCTTGACAAGCCACTGCCCAACTGGGAGGCACATGAAACATCTGTCAAGGTAAACGTTAGCTGCATTTTTTGGAGTGTTTCACAGCTTAAAACCTTGGCCAATGCAGTGGTTTTTTTAGGCCAAATGAGAGTCAAGAGCAATAAGGCCAAGGCTTCCAAAGACATCCATCCTTGCGCTTAATTTCACATGTTTTATTTTGCTGAGTAAAACTGGGATTCTTGGGTATTTTGCTAATCGAACAGATATAATCCAGACAAAAATGAACATATACAGTGCTTGTAGGGACCAAGTTGTCTCTCAAACACTACTTCAAGATTTTTTTTGCTGGAAGATCAGAACAATTGGTGGCTTCTGAGATACACAGGGACTGTGTGGTTCTTGAGACCAGTGACATTGCCTAAAATGACCCCATAGGCTATGTTGTGTGTGAGTGGGTTCTGCACTTAACTCTGTACAGTTCACCTATCAGAAACAAATAGTTCAAACAAACCTGCATCACTGAAAGCAAACATATAAAATACTCTGAATCCCAACCAGGAGGCCCCAGCACTAACAGTTATAGGCACACGGGTGTGATTTCTCTCTGTGCTATTGCATTGGTCAAGCAATGATTCGCAAAGTGTGGTTCAGGGACCTCAACAAGGCCCTTGAAGAGGTTCCATGGGAGTACTTTAATTTCACTTTTATTGCACTCAGTTGAAGTTAGGACACTGAGAGAATGATACTACTGTTTTGATCCTAGTTTTTATTCTACACCATCCTGCACGATATAGTTATAGTTGATCAGTACCAAATCATTCATACCCAACCCAACAACAAAAATCTTCTCAGATTGCATGTCTACAAAATGTTAGCGAAGGGGCATCCGGGTCTAGCAGTGCAAGGAAGCAGAGAAAACCAAACAAATAAAAGAAAATCAGTCGCCTATGTTCCATACTATTTTCTTTTACCTAAGTCGATAGAGAGACATAAACACACTTACACATGCACACATACACACAAGTTAAATTAAGTTTCCCATTTGGTTGTTGTTTTGCAATTAGGCTACAGCATGAACTTGTTTGATTTAAGAATAATGCTTTTCATCCTCCTCTGGCAGCCTGAGCGTGGTAACATTTCATGCTGTTTTTCAACCAACCCTACTTTTTGCCTGAATGAACCAAATTAAAACCCATTATAATGTTAAGCATATGGATCAATTTCCATTAACCTACCTGAACATTTTGTCCATTTTCGTTGGTTCCTATTAGGTGACAAAATAACTTTTCCTTCCAGCAGCAGGAGCGCGGAGACGGCACCGACCTCTCCAAACCTTGGACGGGAACGCGCACAAAACACAGCCCATTACGTGAACGGCGGAGCTGTCGGTGAATGACTGATGATCAACTTTTCTCTCTTCCCTGTTAAACTTTCTAGACCGGTTGTGCGCGCACTCTGAGCTTTACTTGCGACGAGTAGGCGCATGCAAAGAATTCGACAACGATGTATGCGTAAAGCGCGCTCTCGGTATGTTCTTTAAATTTTAGATGTGGAAGATATAGGCTACATTTAGTATGGCAATTATAACCGAGAAGCCAAGAGTTACCGCTAGGTGGCGCACGCTGTCCATTATATTCCGGAGGTCACATCGTTTGAGGAGAGATTGTATCAAATCTAACACTTATATATTTCTTTCTTTCTCTAATGAATTTGTGTATTATTTGGGCCAATCATCTGAAATGTCTGCTGTTGAAAATGCTAAATAGTAGGCTATTTATTCCTATAATATTCCTACATGCACTTATAATGGTGTTATTAACACCAAACATATTAAGCTACCTACACCTAACTTACTGTAGGTTAAGGTAAGGGTTAATAATATTAACTAAAACACTTTCGTTGAAGTTAGGTTTTGCTTGGTTAAATAGCCTAATTATGAGTTGTGACATAACCCAGTCTCTTAAATAAGAATGTAGAAGAGACAGTCTGGCTTGACAGACTAACATAAACCAATCAAGTCATATTTTGGGTAATGATGGAAATGTGCCATCAATATCTCTTTAGCCTACCTCATCATTAGGTTACTGAGGTGCGAGTAGCTTTTCCAGGTGTTCATTTGTGTGGACACACTGCCACCCAGTGGTCAGGTGATGTATGGTCTGATAACAGTCCCTATAACTTTACCTAAGCTTGAGGGACTTGTCTGTCTCTACAATGCTTTTCAAAAGGTCCACATTCACTGAGAAAAATAAGAAAACGACATCGTGCCACATTTTTAATGTAACATTTTCATAACGTTGTAGGCAACTTGAACAGAACATTTTTGACTTTTTGACTCTCAATAATCCACCACCATCTACGAGATCAGCCAGCTGATGAAATTAAGAAATAACACGAAAATAAAGAAAATAACAATACAACAAGCCAGCGGCCAATCCATCTCCGGGTCCTGGTCCAGGTCCTCGCCTGTCTGTAGACACACAGGCGATGATAGAGGTTGATTATGGAGACTTTCATCCAGTCCAGTCTAGCACAGCACAGCACAGCACAGCACAGCACAGCACAGCACAGCACAGCACAGCACAGCACACATAGCCCCCCCCCCCCACACACACACACACAGTAGGCTGGCGACTTACATCTGGAA
The DNA here is from genome assembly GCF_964638095.1 of Poromitra crassiceps. NCBI lineage: Eukaryota > Metazoa > Chordata > Actinopteri > Beryciformes > Melamphaidae > Poromitra > Poromitra crassiceps. The sequence goes on along the minus strand of NC_139644.1, from coordinate 20,294,473 downwards.
GGCCTTCGAGAAATTGATGGAAATTCATTTCACCCATTTTCCGTTTTCTCCTGTGGGTAAATACAATTGAAGTGATTCAGAGACAATAATGCAGCGATGTAAACCAATCTTTTTATCCTCAATAGGGGCGACTTGGACTAATGAAACTCAATCTAGTTCTTTGTTTCATCATACACGTTTTAGCCTTCGTGTGAGCTACTGACTGCTGCAGTCACGTAGCTAACGTTAACTGTCATCATGGGAAAATACTAACACAATAATCACGTCTTCTCTTACCTGTGTGTTTCTAAATGGTTTTCATGGAGTTGTGAACAAACCCTGCAGTGAAGTACGCTGGGGGCAATTTAGAATGTTTGTTGTTGAGTTGAGGGTTGAAAGAAACCTTTTATTCGGAAAGGTTTGGAGCTAGCAACTCACTGATGATGTCACAATGACTATGACATAATCAGTGATGTCATAAGATGATTTTGGTCAATAATGATGTCACTGATGACATCACTGATGATGTCAGACATTGTGACATCAGTGGGACAAAAATTCAAACAGAGAAACAGAGCCCACTTGCTCCCTTTTATGATGATGTGATGTAAATAGCAGTTAACTTGCTTTATGTAGTACTTTTAATCACTGTCCTTGTTTGTTCGTTTTAGCTTGTTTGCTACCTTTTTACTTTTTCCTGTGTAAGTACATTGACAGGAACTTATAATGGAGTAAAATTCCTTGTATGTCTTGGCCAATAAAGCTGATTCTGATAAAGTAAGCATTTAAACGACGCTATACAATACAAATTATGTTTATGACAATAACTGTTTTAATAACATTGAGAACGTTCCTCTCAGTATCTAAATGGATAAATGCAGTGTGCTATACAAATTGGACACTGTACAGGTCTGTGTCGAAAGTGGCAGCAAGACAGCCCGCGCCCCTGCAGTTACCCTGTAATTACATGTATGTCGGAGGGAATTAACAGTGCTTTAGAATACAGCCCACCCCTGTAGTTACCCTGTAAGTACTCGATAGTTACGGAATAACTACAGTATAAGTTCTCCTAAATTGAAATGATTATTTGTCATAGGTCATATGTACCCTGTAACAACTGAATAGGTACCTGGTAGTTACAAGAATAGGTACGTATAAGTTCTTTATGTCCCCCTTTCTTACCCCCTTATTCCATAAATTCAGATTTTGTTACCCTGTAGGCCAGCGTTACCAAACATTCTGTGACTGGAACCCATGTGACCTCAGCTGCAAGGCATCTATCTATACTGGAGGGCCTGCGAGAAGTGAGAAAAGTGAGGGGTAGGCTGTGCCATCCCAGCGGCTTTGCACCAAAGGTTATCAGCCTGATGATAAGATGGCATTCCTTCACCCTTCTTCTGCTTGAAGCTGCACCATTCCACACATGGATGAGATGCTTCTCCCACCGCAGATAAGCAGTTAGCAGTGGAGTTGAGGGTAGGGGAGTACAAATACACAGATAACACCCATCACTTTTACTTGGCAACTCATAGGTAAAGCTGGAATACTTCTTACCACTACACCACTGTTGGCTGCTGTGTTTCTTAGTAGCTATTCATAGGAGACAGTACACTTTTGCTTACATTTCTCTTACTTTGGAATAATTGCAGCGCAGTGTATGGCAGTCGATCCATACCACCAATAGAGATACTTATAATCTTGTCATCTAATTCTAGAAGCATATAAAAGCAGGCTGTCCCACGACAGAGCCTGTAAGGCATGGTTCGTGTTTGTGCAGTCCTGTCAATCAGAACAAAGCATCATTAAGTGTGTTTGTGCAGCATGGGTGCCTTTCATGTGCCTTCCAGCACAAGCTGAGTACTCTCAGCTCAGTCAGCAGTCAGGCTTAACCAAATAGTATTTAACAACAGCAGTTTGGATTGAGAGCAGAAATAATATGGTCCTGTAGGTGTTTACTTTAATATTACCCATCTTGTAGCCAGATATTATTTGCTGTCCAGTCATTCACATACACAAACACACCCATAGCATTAATCTAGACTAGTAGTTTATCTTTCCTATCTGGTTAAATGGAAAAACTTTGCTCGGCGCCCTCCTCTGCTCTCCTCTCACCCCTGCAGGCTAGCAGACAGCCGTCATCCAGTATAGCTGTACTGAACATCAGCAGAGCTAATCTGCTGATAACAGTCTATTCCCCTGGAGAGAGAACCTATCTGTAATTGAACTATTAACTGTCCTTGATGCCTGTAGGTGGATTTCAGCCCTCCAGGGGGCAGGGCCTTATATAGGAATATCATCTTTATCCAATGTGCACTGAGAATATGATGGGGAAAAGATGTGACAATTTCATACAAATTATTGTTTTGTTCCTCTGTGCCGCTGATTGATCCAACAGTATGATTCAAACAGTTCATGAAAGCTTTTACATTTAGTTCTAAATGTGTCACCTAAAGGGACATTAAGTAATCTGTAGTTCAGATGACTAAGCTACTCCAACAACATGGCAGCTTACGGTGGCCTGTAGGTGACATAAAGTCCCATTTTCATAATAGAGGCAATTAAGCTTGCTAATTAGAGGAGAGATCCAGAAATGTCTTGCGAAGAGGAAATCATATCACCATGTGAAATACAGGTAATACCGCTTGGTCAACTGACTTGTGAAAGATTCCTTTTCTGTCTTTGAGGCGGAAGTTTGAGCAGCTGAAAATGTGAGCACCGTAGGTGGGGGGTGATGCGTTTTTATTTCAAAATAGAGAGGCTGCGGCCTGGGAAGTGAGATTTGGAAGTCAGAATTCTCAGCGCCTGGTGAAGTAGGCTAATGGTTGAGTCACTGGTACTGATCAACAACCCTATCAACCCCCTTGCAGGCATAATGGTCATTCAGTGTTATTATGGAAGAGTGGAAATTGTACTTACTGCACCTATTATTAGACATTAAAAAAATGATATGGGCCTACACAGGAAATTGGATGAAATGAAAATGGCAGGTTTACAGGAGAAGTGCATCACTCTACCAATTTGGAAGCGGCTTTGAATATCACCGGCGATCAGTGCCAATGGATTCTATAGTATGGCCAGCTGTTGTCTTCTCCTGAGGATCTTTGATATGCAGACCTGTGTGCCAGCTGCTGGCTGCTGGACTCAACAGGCTGTAAAGTGACTCATGGTTTCCTTGAAAACCCACGTTATTTCATTTCGCATTATCCCGACACACGGGCATGCCTCTCACAGCGTGGGTGGAATCATGACAGTGAAGAAAATCTAAGTCCACAAGTCTTTCTGCGTTTGACCTTAAATGCACTAAACACAAATGCACATTCATCGTGGCTGATTTTTTCGCTGAATGATGATTCTTCCAGTTCCTGGAACGTCAGCTTTACACTGGCTTTCCCTCTTGCAGATTGATGAGGAGCGAGGAAGCGAGTTGCTTTACAGTCCCGGTGGCATTTCATGACATCTGTGGCCCTGTGCAGCTCTGCAGGCGCAGGGAGGGAGGGAGCTACAACAGATGGCTGATGTTGGAGCTTTGAGTAGCTGTGGATCTTGTAGCATTCTCATGATTTATCTATTTATTTCTGTCTCAAAACAGTGGGCAACATTCTTCACTGTCAGTGCTTGACACCAATCTTTGAGCTGGGCTAGATGTTGCAGACGACAGAGTGGCTGGATGTGGAAATACATTTCCCTCAGCCTGGCCGGCAGGGATGGTCATTTGGTGGAAAAGCAATCAATATTGGCACCCTCTCGCTTAATTCTGGCATTATTTTGAGGATTATTTCAGTGGGATTCTGGGTAAGTTTAATGCCTGCATAAAGTGCTATAAACAAATCAAGTATTTCTGTAGCCTGCAGAAAGAATCGTGTTTTGTTTTGCATTGGCTGACTTAAAAGTACCCTTTAGATTTCCATCAGGGAAGGCTCATCAAGGCCGTAATTATAAACTTAAGCTGTACGTTTGCTGAAGATGATCTGAATATTCAAGCCTTAAAATAAAGATGGAGAAATGGTTGAAAAGTCTTCTAGCACTGATACCCTGGAGAATATGATTGCCCAGTCTGTTAGGGAATTATTGCCAAAGCCCATATGCTACCTATTGTGCTTCTATGCCCATCTTATGTGTCTTGTGGAGGTCGTAATGCTTCCAAGATATAAAAAAGATGTGCTGTTCTCTCTGTGTTATCAGCAATGAGAAGCTGGAGGCAAACCGTGACAACACCATCTGAGGCCCCATCCAATGACAGTTGCCTAATGGTCCTTGAGAATATAGGAATGTCTTGCTTTCTTCATAATACAATTCATTTAAAAGCCTTGCTTGGATGCAGAGGACATGTGAGATGACGGTCGTAGATATACTGTAGTGGCAATTCTTTATTACAAGATATACATCTGTGGCTGATGGCTGTAGTTGAAAGGGGGCGTCTGAAGTGGACAATACGAATACGGTAGGCAATGGAATCATGTCGTCCGGGACAAATCTGTTTTGTATTTGTAGGTGCTAGTGGTAAACCCACACGGGCAAGTGTGTGTGTGTGTGTGTGTGTGTGTGTGTGTGTGTGTGTGTGTGTGTGTGTGTGTGTGTGTGTGCGCGTGAGTTTGTGTTTACGTTTGTGTGTGTGTGTGTGTGTGTGTGTGTGTGTGTGGTTTTTGTATGATAATATCTTTGGGTTTGTACTTGTAGGATGTTGGAGAGGATGACGGAAGCTGATGGCAGGGTTGGTCTGAGTCACTGGCATATTTTATAAGAGGATGTTTTTCAGTATAGGACAATGGTATATAGGACAATAGATTATCCTTCTGAAAAGCCTCTGTGCACATAATTGCGTTAAAGAATAGTTGCAGTCACATATTCTCCAGAGATGGCCTGTCATAATTTGCTTTAATGACCTTATTTTTCCCGAGAGCGTGTTGCTCTTGCCCCAATGATTAGGATGCTTTGGCCTTTCAAATGTTCACAAAGCCTATTTTCTGTGAAGAGCAACTGAAAGCTCTCTTGACTTTCAGAAAACAGGAGATAGAAAAGCAACAGCACAGAGGTTTTGTGAATCTGCCCAGCTTTCCCCCAGGGCTTTCCAATCCATGCAGCTCCAAAGGCTTCCTGTCTCATAAGAGTGGGAATTGCAGGACGCTCCCTGTGTGAATGAGACAGATACGATGGGGCGGAGTAGAGGGAGGCGTGTGTGTTGGGGTGGGGGGCTCAGGGGAGTGTAGGGCATAGGGATGTCCTTGAAAATCAGATGAATCCAGCAGGCTTTTGTCTGTTTTGCTTGTCTTTCTCTCCATTTCTTGGCAGAGAAACAGAAGGGAAAACAGAAAACAAATACCTTTCTTTTGTTGCCTTTACTGGAGATGACAAGATGGTGTTGGCTATTTCTTCACATTAGATTGGGTAGTGTGTGTGTGTGTGTGTGTGTGTGTGTGTGTGTGTGTGTGTGTGTGTGTGTGTATAGTCAACATGTTTATTGATTACTCCAGTCAGCGCAATTGATAATATTATTAATATATTTTTTTTTACAATATCAGTAGTCTCGCAGTAGCCAGCCGTATAAATATCTACATCTGGGCTTCAACTCTTGACAAGTGGTTAAGGACCGCCCCCTGAGACCAAAACAAAATGTGTGACAGACATAATGAACTGACCAACCACGTACCTCCTTATTTATGTGACGCAACCCGTGGGGCGGTACATTTTGAAGGATGCACCAATGCACGCAGAGAGCCGGACATCCGTAAGAGCCCAGCCAATCAGGCTTGCCGCAGCTTTTCCTGCGGCAAAACCCGGAAATGCTGACTTGTGATTCAGACCCTCCGCTACGGACGGTCTGACCACATGAGACTACAATATCAGTAAATTGGGTTGACAATTGATAATTGATATCAGCGATATGATCCAATAGTGACATCACTTTAACTTAATTTTATACAATCTTCAGAATTGATTAATGTGCCGCTTTTTGGACTTCGTCTTTACAGTGATATGTGATATTTTGCTAAGCCACTTAGTTTTATTATCTTTTATTTTATTATTTTAATCTCACCTGCACAGTTTGCGTTTCTTTCCTTTTCCCTTTCTAGTCGTATGTAATAATTCGGACAAATACACAAAGCCTCATCCTTGAAGTCCGTATGCATTTGACATTGTGTAATTCATTTTACGATGTGCAGCATGATGTTGATGTCTACTCTGACAATCAAAATGTTCCTTACTGTCAAACATGTTCCTGAGTAATTTAACACATAACTCACCTTTTTCTCAAAGTGTGACCACATGCTTACTCATATTGATGCAGAGACAGAGACTGGAGCAAATTGCAGTGTGGTTTTTGTGTGTGTGATCTATGTTGCTAATCCATTCCGCTCGCAGGCACTTGAAACAATCCAGCAATTTCTCACTGAAAGAGGCTATTTTCATCTGAGCTCTTCTCTTCACTGCTTCCATGCAGGGATGTTCAGATGTAGCCATGCAGCATGGAGTTGATACAGAACAGAGGCTGCAGCAGTGATACAGTAAGCAACATATAACACATACAGTACAACATTGGAAGAGATGCTGCATTGGTGGGAGAGGCCTACCGCTTCTGTGTTCCTTACATCAGTGGTCCTCAAAGTGGGCGTCAGGTCCCTGAGGGGGTTCCAAGGGGTTCCCAGGCAAAAGGGTAATCATTTATGGTAACACTTTCTATGAAGGTCATGTCTATAATGCATTATGAGCACATTCATAAGACATTGTAATGCATTTATAAGGCTTTATAAAACTCATTATTATCTTTATAATCATGCATGGCAACTTATACCAATGTTTATAATATATTATAAGTGGTGGACATAATAATGTATTATAATAAACATCAATAATATACCATACCATAGCATGACTTTGTGAGCTTTATGTAAAGTGACAGCACTATAAGGTTATTAGTAATTCAACATGTTGAATCGTCCGGAAAAGCCGCCGACAAACCGCCGCCAAAGCAGACAAGAGCCAATGATGTGGGACACATCGCAAATACTAGAGCGACTGACTCCCAGACATGGCCGACAGGCAGCCGACTGTTGTTTGGTGTGTCTGGAGCTTTTTCAGAAGACCTTCAGACCATTGAGCCTCTTTCCCTCCTTTGTTTGTCGTACTATAGTTTGTGTTGTCTAGTTATTTTCCCTTAATTTTAGTTAATAAATTATTGTTTTAACCTTTACTTTGGAGTATGACTCCCCTTATATGTTACAACCTGACTCAAGGAAGTAACAAATGAGGGCAGTCACACCAAAGTAAACGTTAAAGCAAAAACTAAAACTAAGGAAAAATATCTAGCCTATAGACAACACAAACTACATTGAACAAATGAACAGAAGAAAAGATGCAAAAAAGAAAGAAAGGAAGAAAGAAAGGAAGAAAGAAAGAAAGAAAACTTTTGTTCAGCATCCTACAAAGCCTGGGGGTGTTCTGAGCGTCTGTGTGCACCACCCTGCGCTGAGTGCGCTGTGTTCCCGCTCACTACACATAAGCACGCTGGCTCACAGGCACATTTTAAATTGTTCTGTTAACAATTTATTTTTGCCATCTCTCCTTTTATAGCATCTCTTCTTTTATAGCATCTTTCTACTGTCTTCTTCACTTCAGCCGATTTTCTTTGACTTTGCCTGATGTGTCGATACCTTACGGGTGTCTCCCAGACGTTTTGTCTCGTCTACTGCAGTAGATGGAACAAAGCCCGCCATTAGACAATCTACCTGGGAACTGACACAGATGAAACAAATGATTGTTCTCCACTTCCACCCATGTCCGTGTGTCTGCTCCGCTCGTTTGCAAGCAGCATTTCTCTTTACTTTCTAACTGTATCGTGCTCGATATTGCCTCAATTTCGCATTCCTCCCTATACAGCTAGAATTTAATTTAATTTAATTTAATTTAATGGAAATTGATTTAAAGGATTACTTCCCTCTCCATTCCTTATCACTGCACTGTAGAGCGGAAAAATTGCTTCCTCCTTAGATAATATTCCTAATCGTTCAGCTTCCCAAAAGCCTCCAGTAAGTCAGAGTGAGAAGGAGATGTGAGGAAGCAAAGACTTTTATCTTTGGTGCAGGTAAAAAAGAAAGAAAATCCCCCATCCCCCATCCCCCATCCCCACAGATTTCTCTCTTGGTCGTTGCTCCACCTCCTCTGCTGATCTGGGGAGAATCGGAGATACATGTGCAGCCGCCACCCGCTTCTTTTCACCTGTAAGTGAGGAGTTTCACTCGCAGGACATAGCCGGTGGGAGGCTCACACTATTCCCCCCAGTTCCCCTCCCCATGTCAACACTCTCTCTCTCGCTCTCTCTGTCTCTCTCTCTCTGTATCTCTCCCCTCTGATCCTGTCTCTCCCAATATCAACTCAAATAAAGCTTAAATGTCAAATACTACTCCTATAAAAGTGTGTGTGTGTGTGTGTATGTGTGTGTGTGTGTGTGTGTGTGTGTGTGTGTGTGTCCTATAGTACATGTAGTTGAAAAACCTGCATTACATTGCAGAGTGATAGCAGTGGACAGTTCCAGTCGGTTGTGTTCTTGATGGGGATTAACGGCCATGGTAACCTCAGTGTTTTGTAAAATGATCCACATCAATGGTGATCCATGACCATGCTGGTGATGCTCTGATTGACTGGTTATCAGACCCGTTAATCGACCATGTAGGGTCAGTCAGTCCTGCAGCAGAGGACACACTGCGCTTCATAACCACCCCGTACAATCTCTTTAATCAGATTGCATTAGTGGACAGACCTGCCGTCATTATATAGCTCTGCTCTCTGGTCGAATGCCCTGCGTTTAAACGGAGTCAACAGCGGTGCTCGGTTGAGGTGAAAGGCCGCTTGACAGGGCGCCCGGGTGGAAACGCAGCGCTGATGAAATCCACTCTGTGCTCTATTGATCTGGCCTTGCGGTTTGATTGATGCTGTCTTTAAAAATTCATTAGGTTGAGGCATGGGGGAGCTGCGGGGCAGCAGGCGCTCCTGTAGGGCACATTTGTCTATGTTTACAGAGCCAGGAGCATTCAGTCAGGAGCAGGAATAGAGCCTGACAGAGCCGCCCAGGGCCCAATGAGTCATACTGTCACTCCGTGCCACACACAGATGAACACATGCTTGCACCCATGTACCAGCCCCCTATTGCTTGCATGCCACAAGCTGCAAATATTCCACATGTTCTTACTAGTCAGGGATCCAGTCACCCAAAATTTGAGAGGACCTGACATGGCATGCTATACTTTTTGTTTGTGTTTTATCTATTCATTTGGACATTAAGGTCCACTGAATGAGAGGTCTGCTCTGCCGGAAACCTCGCGAAAAAAAGTTGTGGCCATTTTTGGATATGAAGCCTTTATTTTTTGACCGAAAAATGTGAAAGAGGTTTTTTTCCTCAAAGTCCTCTGTGGGTTGCGTAGGCTGTCAATAAATTCATCCCAGGTACACAGACCATGTGTGTTGACAACACCAAGTTAAGAAATACACTTACAAAACCTTTCCAAATGATTTATAGCCATTTTCTATTACAAAAAAGCACTCGTTTTTTGAATTTTCTCCATTATTTTCATCTTTACTTTGTTAGTAAACAATTATATCCTGAAATATGACATCAGCCAATGTGTCATTCTGTTCAGCAGATATTATATTCGTTCCACACTAAAGATTATTAAAATCAACCCAAAATCAATGGATCTGTGGTGATTTCATAACCTTTATGCTCGAAATTCCTTGAGACATGTTTTTAGTTTTAACAAAACCCTGTACCCCAAAGACAATACTTGTAACACAAGAAATTCAAAACAACAAAATGATTTTAATCACAAAATGTACACTGGATGACAAGCCAACAAAACAATTATTATACAGCTTAATTTGGATAGATTGTGACCAGTATCTAGAAAACATTAAATTAAACATTAGCTGAACAAAATTATTGAACACAACACATTAAAAAAAGAAAGAAAAAAGACTGGCAACAAGGTCTATAATATAACAAAATTAACTTTGCAATGAACAAAATAACTCAATCACTGTCACTGTCTTCAAGTGTGAGAAATAACTCAATCACTGTCACTGTCTTCAAGTGTGAGTTCAATCGTTGAACATTTGTTGGGGTCCCCAGTGCAGAGACATGCGATGACACACTTGACATTGGCTCTCACACAAGAGCATCCTCGGGCACACATGCTTTTCTTGCAGTGACAGTATTTGGTGTGTTTGAATTCTGCAGGTTTTGCCTCCTTCAGCATCATGGTTGCCATCAGCTTACCACTGACAAGCTCTCTGCCAAAGTCAATGGCAACAGGGTAGGTTGGTTGAGACATGTGTGCTCGCTTGCATACAGCCAACTGATGCAGGGCTCGGCGAAGGTGTAACTGGAACGAAGGCATCTTCGGTAGGTGGAAGGCAACGCATGTCTCCTTTGATATTGCCAAAGAGATGGGCTCGCAGTGCATCCAAATTACCACTGAAGTCACTCCTCTCATACAGTGACACCATGTACCGCCTAGCCGCTGTCACAACATCTTCTTTAACATCCAGGCTTTCCCCAGGGTTACCATATCTGCACAGGGGCAGAAGGTCTTCCAGGTGATCAACGGCAGTTTTGTAGGCGTGCTTTTTTCCTCTTCTGTAGAGCTAGCTGTAGAGATAGCTCACTGTGTCACAGCACAAGCTCAAGGTCCTGGGACTAAACACAGCAATGTGTGACTGGATCCTGGACTTTCTGACAGACCGCCGCCAGGTGGTGAGAGTGGGCAACCTCACCTCCTCCCCACTGACCATCAGCATAGGAGTGCCCCAGGGATGCGTCTCCAGCCCCTTCTGGTACGACCTCTACACCCACGACTGCGTGGCGACTCAAACCTCGAACACCATCGTGAAGTTTGCAGACGACACAGCAGTCGTGGGGCTGATCTCCAGGAGCGACGAGACGGCCTACAGAAAGGAGGTGGAGGCCCTGGAACAATGGTGCCAGGACAACCACCTCTCTCTAAATGTATCCAAGACCAAGGAGATCATTGTAGACTACAGGAGGGAAGGGGGGGGGGGGGGGGGCACCCCCCCCAATCACCATCAATGGCACAGTGGTGGAAAAGGTGGACAGCTTCAAGTACCTGGGAGTCAACATCCACCAGGACCTGACATGGGCCAGCCACACCGACACTGTTGTCAAAAAGGCCCAACAGCGACTACACGGACTCAGACGCCTGAAGAAATTTGGGCTAAGGCCAAAATCCTCAGGGACTTCTACAGAGGCATCATTGAAAGCCTGCTGACTGGCTGCTTCACCACCTGGTACGGGAACTGTACCACCATGGACCGCAGGGCACTGAGAAGAGTGAGGCGCGCGGCCCAGCACGTAACAGGATGTGAGCTACCAGAACTGCAGGAGCTGTACAATCAGCGGTGCCTCAGGAGGTCCCTGAAGATCATCAAGGACACATACCACCCCCACAACAGCCTGTTCTCCCTGTTACCCTCAGGGAGGAGATACAGGGTCCCAAAAGCACGAACAAATCGCCTGAGGGACAGTTTCTTCCCGCAGGCCACAAGACTCCTTAACACACACAAATAAACAATCATGTAGCAGCTGCTACCATTACATATGATAATTATGCCTATGTTATTTGCACCTGTGCAAACAGAATGTTTATTTATGTTTTAAGGTGTCTACGCTAGAAAAGAAAAGGAAAAGTTTACTGTTATTGCTTGCATCTATATGCCCTGTTTTTGCACTGTTATACTGCACTATGTTGTAACGGAGCCTACAGCACAAGAATTTCACACGTGATACTTGTACTACGGAGTGACAATAAAAATCTTGAATCTTGAATCTTGAATCCAGTCAGTATGTAGGTGCTGAGGAGCATGGAGGAAAGATCTGCAGCTTGAACATCATAGTTCACTGCCAGGGCGTCTGCGATTGCATCTTCTTTACCCACAGCTCCTGCAGGCCATCCATGTAATTTTCCGTGATCCTGGTCGCACTGTTCTGTTAAAAGCAGATTGTCAGGTTGAGCTTCCAGAACTATCCTGTGAGAAGCATGAGGAGGCAGATACCAGGATGTTTGCCCACATTGCATACTCATTACAACATCTGCACCACAAACGGGCTGTAGTGGTGGCTACTGACACAGACGTGATCATGATGTGCATATACTACATTGCACACATGGATGGCCTGCAGGAGCTGTGGGTAAAGAAGATGGATATCTACCTGCTCATGCAATCGCAAACGCCCTGGCAGTGAACAATGATGTTCAAGCTGCAGATCTTTCCTCCATGCTCCTCAGCACCTACTGACTGGATGTGACACAGTGAGCTATCTCTACAGAAGAGGAAAAAAGCACGCCTACAAAACTGACGTTGATCACCTGGAAGACCTTCTGCCCCTGTGCAGATACGGTAACCCTGGGGAAAGCCTGGATGTTAAAGAAGATGTTGTGACAGCGGCTAGGCAGTACATGGTGTCACTGTATGAGAGGAGTGACTTCAGTGGTAATTTGGATGCACTGCGAGCCCATCTCTTAGGCAATATCAAAGGAGACATGTGTTGCCTTCCACCTACCGAAGATGCCTTCGTTCCAGTTACACCTTCGCCGAGCCCTGCATGAGTTGGCTGTATGCAAGCGAGCACACATGTCTCAACCAACCTACCCTGTTGCCATTGACTTTGGCAGAGAGCTTGTCAGTGGTAAGCTGATAGCAACCATGATGCTGAAGGAGGCAAAACCTGCAGAATTCAAACACACCAAATACTGTCACTGCAAGAAAAGCATGTGTGCCCAAGGATGCTCTTGTGTGAGAGCCAATGTCAAGTGTGTCATCGCATGTCTCTGCACTGGGGACCCCAACAAATGTTCAAGGATTGAACTCACACTTGAAGACAGTGACAGTGATTGAGTTATTTCTCACACTTGAAGACAGTGACAGTGATTGAGTTATTTTGTTCATTGCAAAGTTAATTTTGTTATATTATAGACCTTGTTGCCAGTCTTTTTTCTTTCTTTTTTTAATGTGTTGTGTTCAATAATTTTGTTCAGCTAATGTTTAATTTAATGTTTTCTAGATACTGGTCACAATCTATCCAAAGCTGTATAACAATAATTGTTTTCTTGGCTTGTCATGCAGTGTACATTTTGTGATTAAAATCATTTTGTTGTTTTGAATTTCTTGTGTTACAAGTATTGTCTTTGGGGTACAGGGTTTTGTTAAAACTAAAAACATGTCTCGAGGAATTTCGAGCATAAAGGTAATAAAATCACCACAGATCCATTGATTTTGGGTTGATTTTAATCATCTTTAGTGTGGAATGACTATAATATCTGCTGAAAAGAATGACACATTGGCTGATGTCATATTTCAGGATATAATTGCTTATTAACAAAGTAAAGATGAAAATAATGGAGAAAATTCAAAAAACGAGTGCTTTTTTGTAATAGAAAATGGCTATAAATCATTTGGAAAGGTTTTGTAAGTGTATTTCTTAACTTGGTGTTGTCAACACACATGTTCTGTGTACCTGGGATGAATTTATTGACAGCCTACGCAACCCACTGAGGACTTTGAGGAAAAAAAACTCTTTCACATTTTTCGGTCAAAAAATAAAGGCTTCATATCCAAAAATGGCCACAACTTTTTTTCGCGAGGTTTCCGGCAGAGCAGACCTCTCATTCAGTGGACCTTAATGTCCAAATGAATAGATAAAACACAAAAAAAAAGTATAGCATGCCATGTCAGGTTCAACCCATTTTCTTGAGCTTTTGGGCCTGTGGATCCCTGACTATACATATCTAGCTACATATCCATCTCTTGTCCGGTAATGATTGTCTGGTACAATTCATTTGCCCTTTTCTATATGCAGCCTGCCTCTTTTTCCTAAGTAGTTTCTGCAGCCCGTGTTGCCAAAATTCCTATAACAAGAATGTGAAGTCTCTGTGAGCGAGCAGAAATTGTGTTCGGCCACAGCTATGCCATCTTACGTGCACTCGCGCTGAATCTTTCAGGAAGTGAAATTAGGTAATTAGGGCTGACTAAATGGGGAAAAATGGCTAATTAGTGGCCAAAATGAGTCAACACAAGTTCAGCACCATGGAGAGCTCCATTCGTTAGCTATACTGATCATGGAGCACACCTGAGTGGAGGAGTTGGAGTCACCGATGGAAGTGGACTACGAAAACCATCGGGGGAGAGAGAGGAGATCGAGGCTCCATGCCAACTCTGTGAGTGAGCAGGCCTCACTAAATGGCCAGAGATTGTGTGCTCCAACGGGTGGAGCAGATTAATGCACTTTTAATGTAAAATCGTTCACAAGTGGAAAGAAGTACCAACATAGATTTTTCCAATATGATTTTTCCAATATGGCCGCAATTTCCACCCCGGAAATACTATTTTGGAGACAACTTTGTGTAGAATTGTCCAATATGATCACAATGAAGCCAGATTTATTCCACGTAAATTTCAAAATAATGGCTGCCATTTTAAAATATGGCTGACATATCAGCCATTTTTTAAACGTAGAATTTCACTGTCCATGGCGATTTTGATTATTCTGGTGTCAAATGACAGGTTTTTATCTATGATTCAAAATTATACACCAGAAATCCTTTTTATATCTCCTGCCATTTACTCTGCCTATTTTTGTTTAATGTAACGTGAGAAATATGGATAAACAACATTGTTAGCAAAACCTTGATTAGAAATTACACAATGTCATCTGTAACCTTAATAATCTGACCATTCGAGGATCAACATTTATGTTATAGAAAATGTGCATGTATAATCAAGTAAGCTATGCTCTACGTTGAAACGGCGGTCAGGTCCGGTGAGCCAGAGTCGGACGCACCCCCCTGTCCCAAACCCCCCCCCCCCCCCCCCCCCCCCCAGCTTCCTTTTTTTCCAAATATGGAGTTCTGTGTCCAAATCGTGGATAAAAAAAAAAAAACAGAATTCAACTGATCTGTGGCTTCAAACCGTGACTCCAAAACCAATGGGTGATGTCATGCTAGCTTGATCCATATTTAATAATACAAGCTATGGCCCATATGCATCCAGCCTGGTAGGCAGCATGATTTATATTTTGGAGCAGCTTGAGTAGGAGGGATGGCTTTGTATGGTCTCTACTTCCGAGCAAACATGTCCAGCCTTGCATCATCAATAGTATCAGCTGTACTGGACCTGTCATACTGTATATCATGACCAAAACCAAGATCTTCATGTCGGCATCATCTTTTGTTGGTCAATCCTACTACCTGAGTTTTCTAAAAACATTGGAAGCCTTGTTATAAACGTTGCAGGTTTGCCATGTAAGCTTTGGTAAATAAAACCATAAACTGGCAGTCCTTCAAGTCAGTTTTGGTGGAGCACGAAGTCCTTCATCACTTGTGTTAGTGGTAAGGAGTGAGTGGTCTTGGTTCAGGCGATGTCTGCCCAGCACTTGGTGGATCACAATTGCTCGAGTGACATCACTGATGACATCACAATTGCTCGAGTGACATCACTGATGACCTCGCAATTGCTTGAGTGACATCAGTGATTGCCACTGATTACTTAATTTGTCCTCAGAGTTGTGAGTCAGTCAGCCTTCTCTTCTAAGTGATGTCACTCGAGCAATTGTGATGGCATCAATGAGTGATGTCATCAGTGATGTCACTCAAGCATTTTGAGGGTTGTCAGTCAGTCAGTCAGTCAGTCAGTCAGTCAGCCTTCCTTCTGACCTTCAGATAGAGCCAGATGTAGGCCGGCAGTGTTTATTTTGGTTTGTTTAATAACTTACAATATAAAATTTATTTTCTTCTTAGTTTAGATGAGCTACAATTGTTATCGCATTAATCTTACATCATTTCAACAAGGTGTTCCTATCCTCACTTTCAAATTCATCTTAGACATGACAACATTGCGCATATCCCTGAAAATACAAGTTGTAAATATGATTATCTGACCTCTATTTCTCCCAAATGCCACTAATGTGATCACTGTGAGTATGTGCGGTATTGATTCTCCATGTCTTTCTTGCCTGTGCAGCTCATAACAGCAACCATAAATCATGGAATAACTGCAGGGAATTTAGCCAAATCGATGCGTCCGTTCATCAGTATGTGTGCAGGGACAGCAGTGCAGTGCTGAAGCCACAGCCCACAAAGAGTTAACAACATCTTGCTCTGTGTGGAAACACCCCGAGTTGATGATTGGGGGGGAGGGATGAAAGTGGTTGGCGGCAATTAAGACACATCGCTAATTACAAGCATGCTCTTCAATTAGTGCTTATTGGAGGCATGTCCAGGCAGCACTTAATGGTGAATGATGGGCCAGCGGGGTTAGAGAGCTTGCACAGCTAAATACCTGCGAAAAGGGAAAAAAAAACAAATTAATGCAAAGAGACAGAGCTCAAATAGAGGGAGAGAATAGACAGAGAGAGTGAGAGGTCGTTGCCTTTATCATCAGGCTGCTGTAATTGCACTATAGTTGTATCATATTCACAGCCTACACCCACTCACTTACTGACACAGACAAATGTCCACACTCCATATGAAAGCAGAGATTGAACAGAAGGCGATCCCACAGTCTGAGCTGGGTCAGTCTGAGCTGTAGCCACTCCCCTACAGTGTGGACTCTGGGTCAGGGTGCTCCATGAGGAGAGGGAAAGCCTTGGCTGCCAGTGACATGAACCACTACTACTGAGCTGGTGTGTGTGTGTGTGTGTGTGTGTGTGTGTGTGTGTGTGTGTGTGTGTGTGTGTGTGTGTGTGTGTGTGCGCGCGCGCGCGTGCGTGTGTATATGTGTGTGTGTGTGCGCCCGTGCATGCGTGTGTGTGTGTGTGTAAAGCAGTTTGCCTCTGCCTGCGTCACCGCTGCTCCTCGCCTACTCTCACAGTGGGGAAGAGTTCAGACACATTATTCCACTCATGGCATGGCTGGCACAGACCCAGAGCCCACGCTTTGCTCCCTATTTGCATATCTATAGTGTGTGTGTGTGTGTGTGTGTGTGTGTGTGTGTGTGTGTGTGTGTGTGTGTGTGTGTGTGTGTGTGTGTGTATGTGTGTGTGTGTGTGTGTGTGTGTGTGTGAATGGGTGAGTGTGTGTGTGTTCGATGAGTGACTAAATCTGTCATTCTTACTGCTATTCCATGCAGTTTGTTTTACATTGTAGATACACTGACATACTGCACGTGGATATTCTGGTAGTATATTGAATATGTCGTGTGAGAAACTGTCCTTGGCTAACAAAATCACAACAATTGCGACTCAGTTCAGTTGAATAAATAGCACGTCTGGCTTCAACATGTTACACAAGAGGCTCATGTGAAAACATGGGAAAATAATGACTTCTCTTTTCTGCAAATTGGAACGTGCATATCATATCAGGAAAAAAACTCTCAAAGGAAATACACATGTCCTCAGGGGAAATAAGTCTGCCTATAAACTTGATTGTGTTTGTGGAGGGGCCAGGGTCTGTGGCTGTCTACACTGGTATACACTGGTCTAGAATAACGAGATCTGAGAATTCACGATTCCAGTCCTGACTAATCCAACTATGCGACTGTGAGCACCAATTCATTTTCTGTTGTGGTAATTAAATATTGGGCCTGAGACACAGCTGTTGTATTGGAAGTTCACTGGCCAATGGATAGCACACCAAGGACACTGCTTTGATTCAGTGGCTTTACACTGGAGTAGATGACGCAGGTAAAGTCTAGATTCTTGGAGTGATGTAGGCTACTGTACAATAGCCCTGGCATGAGTCTCATTCTGCTGTAGCGCTGCCCATTGAGTCACAGATATGTAATCAAGGCAGGTGGTGTCTGAGCCTGACAAGGTCACAACATCACAGGGCCTCTTTTCTTTGATCTTTGTTCCAAAGCGCAGAAGAAAGGGAGTCAAGGATACATCGGCATCTTTAGCCTCGGCCGCATGCTCTGCACTGATTGGAGCTCAGCTGTCATCTCCATTCATGGATTTATTGCTTTTCATTTACTACTCTCTGCGTTCCAGGTTCTCAGTCAATTTGATAGAACCAGGTTTTGACAGATAAGTGTTTGCTCTCCCTGTCCTCATCCGTCTTTCTTTCTAGCTTCCCCCCCACACTCTCTTTTATTTTATTGAGAGATTGGCCCATTTGTCAATATACCTGTTTAAATATGAAGACTAAAATTGTGTGTGTGTGTGTGTGTGTGTGTGTACATGCACTACACCCAGGTGGTGAAGTAAGCAATGCACTACGCCTGTCTTTTTCAGCTACTGCGGCCGTGGGAGGTCATCAGGTGCTCTCGTTGAGTGCTACCGCCACCCACAGGCATAGAAGAGTATGGTTGTGTTGATTTCAAACAAACAATAGAAGAGACAGAGATGCAGGTAGATGTGGTGTTAGAACAACTTACGATCCTAACAACAAAGATGGGTAAATATTTGAAGAGGAAAAAATACAGACTCTGGACATGATCCTCCTGATCAAAGTCCTTCCAGACCTAGTCTGACTGGCTGAAAGCAGGCTGCGGGTCTAAGATCTGCCATTGTCTCCGACCGACTCCGACCATTTCAGTCCCATGTGTGTCGCTCTCAAATGTCTCCGCCGCTTGGTCAACAACAACAACAACAACGCTAACTAGCAAGCTACCTAGCAAGTTAGCGTTGCTACACGCTGAAAATGGCAAGTTTCTATGAAGATTTGGATTGTGCAATAAAGCAGGCTGGCTTGGCAAGGTTCGGTGGATGGTTGTAAAGATAACTAGACCAGAGTGAGAGTAAGAGCAGCCACCCTCTCTCCTGCGCAGGTACAGTGCGAAATGGAGATAGTCTGGGAAGCGAGACTATTCAGACTTAACCTAGATGAAGAGCCACTACAAGCGGGGGTCAAAAGAAAGCAAAAACAGTGAGCTTTCTCATTTTGTAACATTTGGAATGTCGGTGTGACGTGGAAATGTTTTCAATGTCAATAAAAAGGTTGAAAAACACTGCACTAGGCTACATACGTAATGGGCTCAATACGCTACTGATCTTAGCCACTGAGCGTCATTAATAACAAGTACAAGTCACGTTGATTCCATGGTGCAAACGGTCCATTGCTCGGTGCCCCCTCTCAGTGTGTGCCTGCGTGCGTGTGTAGTTGATAATAAAGCAATAATGCGGCTTGCAGCTAAGCTAATATTACAATGGTGTGTAGTTCTCAGCTGTACAAAGACTATTGAAGGCAAGAGAATAAGCTCTTGTGCTTTTTTGACAACAGCGCGGCCGTCATGATGTTGCAGTGGGACAACCTATTAGCCTTCGGTTCTTATGCAAGTTCTTTGGCGTAGAAACAGATGACATACAAATATATAAACATTATAGAACATAATGGATATATACTGTATATATATATAGGCTATATATATATATATATATAATATACAGGAAGGAAAACTGACTGGAGGGGGGCTTTGAGATGGAGGTGGTGCTGGCGGGGGACGTGGGTCTGTGGACAGGCATGCTGTGATAAATCATATCTGCACTGGAGACCTGAGCCTGATGCCAGAACTGAAGTGTGACCAAGTGATGCGGGGAAGAAGAGCTGATCAAAAGGGAGAAGGGAGGCGGAAAATTAAAAGTTAGACTCCCAGCACCATCTCCTCCTCCTCATCTTCCTCCCACTCCTCCTCCTCTTCCTCCTCCTCCTCCACCACCCGGTCTCTTTCTTCCTTTGTCTCTCTGGTTGACAGACGGGGAAGCTCCTGAATGCTTTGGTAAAATGTCTCTCTCTACACAGAATACTGGATAAAGAGAACAGATGGAGCATCAGAGAGTGTTACATAACTTGTGTTTATTGGCTACGATCCCAGATGTTATGAGTACCGTAGCGTGAAATGTGGAAATTGACTGACTGACTGACTGACTGACTGACTGACTCAGGGATACTGTCAAAGCAGCTTCATGTGCGGCGTTGTCTTTGCACTGTATATTCAACATAAAGACACACACACCTTCATATGGTTTGCAAGTTCGATGAACGCTGATTTAGAATGCATTTAGAATGCACGTAACAGCAGCATGGCATGTTCTTCAACTGATTCAATCCAACACATGCTTAATGATGCTGGCACGTGGCTCCACAGGGAAACCGAATGTCCTCTCCGAGGAGCTCGCCGTGGGCTACTAGGGGGCTGGCGGTAAGGTTTATGGGGCTCATCTGACAGGACTCCCCCCTCTTGCGGTTTGCTCTACAATGTGACAGTAGCTGGTGTGAAAGGCATGGCCTAATTGTCATACTGCAGGGCTCGCTGTGCCAGAACACCTAAATTACCAGAATTACTCGCCTATGTTGTCACACTAATTGTGCTCATCGTCACAAACAAAAAAAGATAAATCATATTTTTGAAAGATAAGGAGAGCTGGAGGGCGAGAGAAGAGAGAACAGGAGAGAGATTTACACGTGGGGGAACTCAGCTGTTCGGCTATAGAGGGAATGCACGTGACGTCACGGACGCGACAGTCAGTGCGGGTACGCCCACTCAGGTGCGGTGAGTGTCAAAACGTCTAAACAAGCCAGGTGGCGCCGCCGGGTCACGGTGTTTAGCGTTCAGCTTCCGCGAGAAAACAACGAAAATGGGAAAGTGCTTTTGTGCCATTGACTGTAAAAATAGATTCAACAAGGCGTCGGAGGTATCTTTTTACAGGCTGCCGAAAGCTAATGAAACGGTCCCGGTCTTCTCTGCAGCTATCCAGGGTTTCAATGAGGGCTCATTCATTCTCTGGCTGTGTTTTACCTGCACAGATATAACGTTACATGAGTGACAGTGTTCACTATGATTGAACAAAGCTAGCGTGTGTTAGTGACAGCGTATGCTATATTTTTCTTAATAAAAGTTGTAATAAAATAAATATTTACCTCTCCACATACAACCAGAATATCCATTGCTGTCCTCGTTACTTTAATGTCGCCAACAAATCCAGCCTTGAAGTACGACGCGTATGCTTTCATGCTTTGGTTTGTGTATTTCCCCGGCGTCGATATTAAGTACATATAAATGTCAGGAAACCCTATTCCTGGCCACATGTCTACGTCCATGGACCACTGGTTCTTTGGCAAGCTGTAAGGGTCACATTCGAGTCCAACTGCCTTTAATTTAAGCAGATAATCGTTTATATTAGCCGTGGTTTCACTACTACCCTTGGCGGAAGCCACGTTTGTTTTGGAAATTTGACACTCTGCTCAGTCCGGCTGAGGGGGCGTGTTCGGGAGGGGGCGTGGCGTCGGTGCATTCCCTCTATTGGCTGAACTCTGTAACGACGCAGACATGGGTTGAATTTCTAATCAGGCCGCTGCCACAGAGCCGGTGCTGTGCTGTTTGTGATAATGGCAGAGTATGCGCGTGTTATCGGTTACTGTCTGTACTTAGTGTAATGCTGTATCCGAGGCAGAGCCACAGAGGCAGGAGAGAGGTGCGATGTGAGATGGAGAGTGTTGTATCGCATGAGGTGAGAGCGCGGTGCCCTTGTTTGTGCTGCCTGCTCAGCCATGATCATTAAAAAACTCTCCTCCGCACAAAGTGACTTCCCAAAGGCCAACTTCTCTGCAGTAACTACTGTACCAACGCTCTGGAGAAAGTCACATGGAACAGATGCACTGTAAAAAGTCAGTGGAGTTTAAGTCAAGTCAAGTCAAGTCAAGTTTATTTGTATAGCACATTTCATACACAGAGGCAATTCAAAGTGCTTCACATAAAATGGTTGTCAGGAAAATAAAATAAAAGAAGAGAGTAAAACGGACATTTAAAAGCATCACAACAAAACTTAAAAAAAAGAGTATAAAAAGTGTATTACAGGAAAATAAACCAAAAGAAGAAATAAAATGGACATTTAAAAGCATCACAACAAAACTTAAAAAAAAAAGAGTATAAAAAAGTGCAATAGGCAGCAGGCGCAGCAGTTGCAGAAAGAGCTAAAACTTATAGAGGACTCATTGGGTTTGCATAGTAGCTGTCAGCAGTTAAAGGCGACGGTAAACATAAAAGTCTTTAGTCTATTTTTAAAAGTAAGTAAGGTTGGGGCAGATCTGAGGTCTTCAGGCAATTTGTTCCAGCTAGCAGAAGCATAGTGGGTAAATGCAGCCTTCCCGTGATTTGATTTGATCCTAGGGACAGTTAATAAGCTGGACCCTGTTGACCTAAGAGTTCTAGATGGTTCGTAGCGTGGGAGCAATTCAGCTATGTATTTTGGGCCTAGGCCATTGAGTGATTTATAGACTAATAACAGTATTTTAAAATCTATTCTCTGACACACTGGCAACCAATGTAAGGACTTAAGAACTGGAGTGATATGATCAGCTTTCTTAGTCTTCGTTAGTACTCTAGCAGCAGCATTCTGAATGAGTTGAAGTTGCCTAAGTTCTTTTTTGGAGAAAAAGTTTAGTGAAATTGACCCATCTTTAGTCATCAACTCGGTGTATGTAGATTTGTTTCTCTATTTCAACATACAATTGAATTGGCACTTACACTGTATTTTCAGAATTTATAATCATCTGTTCATAATTTCTGATATGCGTGACCTAAATTATTTAACACCATTTCAGTCATCTTGCATTTTTTGGGCATGTTTTTTAGCAGGGGATCCCTATCTGACCCCAGGGGGAATATGCAAACTCCACGCAGAAAGGCCCTTTCTGAGGACCCTACCTGGGCCATAAGCACTGAGGACATGGAACTGGGGACACACCCTCAGCACCCACAGCAGGAATCAAACCCAGGACCTTCTTGCTGTCAGGCGACAGCGCTACCACTGCGCCACCGTGCCCCCGAGTCAACTTGCAATTTTAAGGCAGCAATGAC
This sequence comes from Poromitra crassiceps, assembly GCF_964638095.1. NCBI lineage: Eukaryota > Metazoa > Chordata > Actinopteri > Beryciformes > Melamphaidae > Poromitra > Poromitra crassiceps. The sequence continues at coordinate 20,271,697 of NC_139644.1, read as the reverse complement.
AGTTATGTTTTTAAAGTGTCGTAACATTTTTTGCAGTGTGGAAGAGGAGGCACTGATCCTTTGAGCCTAACATCGTGGACATTTTGAACAGTGGAGACAGTAGACTGTAGAAGGACATAAAGCATGTTTCTTAATTGATGTTTCTTCTTGTGTATTCTCAGCCCCGGCACAGCATGGCAGCTCGGCTCTGACTGATGTCCTTGTCTGTGTTTCACACCTGGGCCCTATAACGGACATGTTTCCAACTTACAATTCATGTATTCATGCTTACTGGAAGGACAGGTATTATGGACTAACACTGACCTTGTGCACAGAGAATACCAATTGAATACTAGTCATTCACTGTATAGGCATGATTATTGTAAGCGCATTCAATGAATTCAAATTACTTTCACTGCTATGGAAATGCAGTACATCAGGCTCTGCTGTCATAAATCTACAGGACCATCAGACAGGCAGCTCCATTCAGCAGTCTCCTGATCTAAATGTTACAGGGTTAAGCAAAATTACGCCATGATGACGTTGTAATGACATCTTTCAGTGACGTCCAGGACTAGGCCAAATCACAGCCGATATGGGGATGATTTAGACGTATTTTCCATGTCGTCAGGATGATGTCGAAATATGACGTTACCACAACCGGGCATATTCAGTTATTCTGCTATGTACACAGTGTGTATTCAGCAGCTTTATACATAATATATGTCCAGATTAACGATTTATGCTACAATTGAAAAAAAAAGTAAAAGTGATTCACGTTATGAAGATTATCCTGCTGAACACAAATGACCTCTCCCATAAACTTTTGTTAACCACAGACCTTATTTCATGCATTTAAGTCAAATCCACATTCTAAAACACCATTCACTTTTCCCCTGAGGATGCTACTTCCGGACTCATTCCTATGCTATAGAACAACTACAAATCCTCAGCATCCAACCTCCAAGCGGCTTCCAAACTCGCCCAATCTAGTTTACCATTTAATTTGTTCGGCAACTTTTTGGTAAGGTGCTGTTTAGTCATAGTCATCCTATCGCCACCCAATAGCCATCATTCATCCAGCCCTCCCTGCAGTGTTTCCCCTGCACCTACCACCCATTTTGCTGCCCTAAAAATGACCTCCATTGCCATCGTGAGAGCTAGAGGGGATGCATCCTTTCTCCAGATGCTGTGATTCTGTTAAGAAGCTTCTTGAAAATCCACCATGACCACATTTTTAATACTTGTTGGAACTCTGGAAAAAAACACAAAAGCCTCCCACAATAAGTTACTGTAAGTGGCTCAAAGTGAAACGCATTAGCAAGGTCCAAAAATACTTGGTGGAGATCTCTTCTCTCCTGTTTGACTGATTGAATGGTGCCAAATGCTTGTAGGCTCTCAGCAGCCAGAAAAAACAGATGAAGCTTTTAGCGATGTTAACCTATCGCTTTCTATCTAGATATTGACCGCCTCTGCACTGAAGAAAATCAGACCTTTGACATTTGGAGCCAAATTGACAAATGTCTGTTGATATTCTCTTTGGCAATGAAAATCCCGTTTGCTCGGCCGCTCTAGGAATGAACAGTTTCTTCCTGACTTCATGAGCTTCAACAACAATTTCAACACTTCTACTGTGCTTTGTGTCTGAACTTGATCCGGCTCTAGGGACGATGAAGCCCTTGTGCACTTACTACATTTTGCAGCACTTGCCAGTGCACGTGGGGCGGTTCACATCCAGACATAATGTGCAGCATATTGGAATCTTAGCAGAAGGTAAACAAGGGAGGAAGAGAACGCTTGGTATGGTGAGTGAGACCGTTTATAGTGAAGGTAACAGTGACAGACTGGGCAAAAACAGCATGACTACAGCGCCACATTTCCTCTGAGGTGGGGGTGGGAAGATGAGTGCAGCGAGGGTGCGCTGATGCAGACGTTTACCTCCACGCTACTTAAACCCATCTGCTGTCATCTGCATGTACACACGTCCTCATGTCAATTACCGGCCTTCTGAAAGCCCTGCACGCACGTCCACCGTGTTTTACACGTCGACTGTGATTTACAGTAGCCTATCTCTGTGACACTGTGGGAAGAGAAGAGAGAGAGAGGGAGAGAGAGAGAGAGCAAGAGTGAGCAAGAAGCTCTATGTACAGGAGCATACAAAGTACACACAGGAGCATACAAGCATACACTAACACTATGTACACACACGCACGCAAACACACACACTCACACGCATGCACGCACGCACGCACGCACACACGCACACACACACACACACACACACACACACACACACACACACACACACACACACACACACACACACAGTCATCATGACATTAAGTGATGCAACTCCCTTCCAGAGGAAAAACCTCTCCGCTGGCTTCCCAGCTGACAGAGTTACCCAGTGAACCAATAATTTAATTACAACGGTGTTTGCTGTGCAATCCTGAAGAACGGTGTTTAAACAAGGTTCCAGTTTTCTTACCGCTCCCCCGCCCGTTACACACACACGCTCTGCTTATTATGCATTATCTTGGTCTCACGCTTGGTTTGAATTCAGTGGTTTGGAGAAACAAACACACAAAAATGATTATTTCATCATTGTCATGTTTCCACTTCATGGCTTCCGGGATGATTAAACTTTGAAAAGTCAATGTATACCAGCAGCCTCCCTCTTCTCATGTTATTGCATTTCGACGCCAGAAAACACACACACATTTAGACAACTGCATAATGTAACACTTAACCCTGCAGTGTTTTGAGAAGTCCATGGTGAGTCATGCTCTCCACACAGCCTGCATGGTCGCCAGGATCAAATGTCGGCATTGTAGATTTCTGCAATCCACGTAGAATACGTAGCCTACACGTACACCAAAAATACATTGCATATCACGTTTTGTATATGTATAGAGTATCAAAGTTATACACGTCATAAAGTCTGCTATTAAAATAGCTTGGTGTACACTACCCAGTAAGGTTGCTGTGGCCGGGGTTGAATGGAGGATCGTAAACATTTGCCTTTCACAGTGGAGGGCCGTGTTCAATTCCCAGTTATGGTCACAGCCGCTTGCCTAAACATGTTGCCTGTGTTGGGTAGTCCCCCCGTAGCTGGGGATCGAACCGGGAACCTCCGGCATGGGAGGCGGAGGCTCTAGCAAGGAGGCTAAAACCCATGGGCTCCAGCAACTGTCGCTAGAGCATCTCTGAGGCATTGGGGAGGTTTACTGCAGAGCCACCCCACTGTTACAGATAACCAAAGTTGTTAAAGCTGTTTTATTTGCGTTTAATGTTGGAAAGGCAGTGAGGTTTTCAAATTAACGGTCGTTTTGTTCCAAATTTACGTTTATATTGTAGGTTTTCAGAAATGTAAAATGCCACATTTTAAAAACGTAAAAGGCCTCACATTTTGCTTCAAACGTTGAGATTGTACATCCGTGGATTGCAGAAGGTTACAATGCCGACATTTTATTCTGGCCAGTGGGTTGCTCCACACAGTAACGGGCCTGTGTCCACCTAGCGTCTTTTCATCAGCTCCAGCGTCTATTTTCAATTGTTTCCAATGGGGGGAGAGCGTATGCGAGCGCACACGGACGTCTAGAGAAAGTGCGCTGCGTCCAGCGTATATTTTCGGCGTTTTTGTGCGCCGGCTCCCAGCGCGCTCCCAGCGCTTCCAGCTGAAAATATTTTAACTTTTCAGAAAGACGCTGGTGTCGGCTGCTCCTTTTCTGGTAACTAATCATATGGAAAAACTATCGCAACAGAGACAGAACGGCTCAATTGTGGGAGCAGATCGGCTAGACACTTAATATTTCTGGTGAGTGTTGTGCTTACTGCTTTTAATAGCGTAGCCTACCTGTGTTGTTAGAGTGCTAGCTGTCAGCTATCAAGCTGAACTAACGTTACTTGCAGACTGCTTCCTTGTATATTGTGCGCTGGGATCAGCATTCCCCAGCGCACTCCCAGCTTTTAACGTCGGAAAAATAAGCTAGGTGGACACAGGCCCTAAGGACGACACACACCTGAACAGTTGTATTCCATGCCATGAGGGAATCATCGTAAGCACATATAATCTGCACAGGACAACACACACCTGAACAGTTGTATTCCATGCCATGAGGGAATCATCGTAAGCACCTATAATCTGCACAGGACAACACACACCTGAACTGTTGTATTCCATGCCATGACCAGGGAATCACCATAAGCACATAATCTGCACTGGGGCTTATCGTCGCTGCCCTCCTCCTGTTCTTTTGATCTCCATGGATCACCTGTTTCTCAGGTTGAGCCTGCATGAACAACAGCTTGTTTGTCCCTGTGTCGATTGTAATGTTTGTACCAATATGAAAAAGGTCATAGTACGATAACCTTGGCATAATTATCTCAATATACGATATTATACTGGTATTAATATGATGAAATAATAATGTGTGGGAATTTAGCTAGGGCACCGGAATTAATACAACCCTACTCAAAGTGTGCCGATGGGATCTTTAATGACCACAGAGAGTCAGGACGTCCGTTTTTTTACGTCTCATCCAAAGGACGGTGCTCATCTGTCCAGACAGACAGAGTCCCTGTCCCTGCCTTGGGGCATTGGGGAGATTATTCATGAGACAAGAGGGAAGAGCACCTCCTACTGGTCCTCCAACACCACTTCCAGCACCAGACTCCCATCCAAGGAGTAAACACAGCCAGACCTGCTTAGCTTCCCCAGGAAAGCCTAATGTAATGCAGGAGGAGTCACTTAAAAACCTTAAAACCAGTACTGTGATATGCCACAATTACTTAAACACGACTTTATCATTAGCCTGGTAAACCATCCGGTCACATGAACACTCTGTTTCGTTTTGCGGGACCATCTAGCCTCCAGCCCAGGCGGGCGTTTTCAGAAATTACAAAGTCCACGGGCCATTCAGGGACCTGCCTCGTCGTTGACATCATAACCGGCCAATCAGGGACGCCGGCCAAACAGTAATGGCTGCTCCCATGGCTCTCTGGCTCGTGAAGCAACAAGCAGTAATGTCAGTGATTGTCGAGATTACACAGCCGTAAATACAATTATTGCAGAAATAGACCCAATAACAACAATTAAAGAAGAACAGGAGCATGTACCAGCAGACTTTCTTGGCGGAAAAGAGGTTTTTGCCATTCTTCCAAGTGGATTTGGATTTGACTGAATCCGACGCCGATTGGCTGAAGGACTGGATTTGGCGACGCTGATTACCTGAAGGAGTTGTCTGTTAAGGCAAGTACTCTCACACCCAATTATGGAGTCCAGACTGGTAGAGCGAAACAGATTGTCAGATCACGAATCAGGTTGGTTTTAACCAGGCTAATTTATCTTATCAATCAAGACATTTGACTAACTCAGACAAAGAACTATGTAAAAAACAATAATGCTCATTTAGCTTATAAAGCGGCATCTAAAATAAGCCAAATTACTCTCAAAAGGTGCTACAGACCTGCATCCAATTGAATTCTGTCAGCAATATGAATATAACACTTTCTTCAAGGAAAATAAAACATCAATAATGACAGAGTCCTGGGCTGTGATGTATGTTTTAGTTTATTCCCAACAAGCCGGCGGTTATCTGAGGTAATTTACCATGATACATACTGGTTATTGTCCCATGTTCCTAACTGACCGTAATGCACGGATGATAGGAAGGTAAGAGATTTGGCTGGGGATTTTGCTCACTTGTGTTTAGCTATCTGTGAGCATGAGCCTGCGTGACGTGAGGAGGTAAGGTCAGAGCAGCGCTGTCTGCTGTTGTCCATACTGTAGGTAGGCAGTGAGTGGTAATGAATGACGGATCACTCCTGCTCGCCTCCCTCCTGACCTGTGCTGCCCCCGGAGGGCTCAGAGATCTGTGCTGCAGCTTTTTCCCTTTTCCAGATCTCCATCGGAGCATCGAGGCAAAAGGCCAGAGACTCAGGTGCAGCGCCTAATGAAGCAGAGGCTGTGTGTGTGTGTGTTTGTGTGTGTGTGTAGGTGTGTGTGTGTGTGTGTGTGTGTGTGTGTGTGTGTGTTTGTGTGTGTGTGTGTAGGTGTGTGTGTGTGTGTGTGTGTGAGTGAGAGAGAGAGAGTGGATTGTGTATGTGTGCATGACTGCTAAGCCATGCTGCTCTAAATGCTGTGACCTACAGCAGCTGCACTATTTTCTGTCCAACAGTAATTAGCCTTTTTCACTTCCCACCCAATTCACTCATTTTGTGTCTAAAAGGCAGGCAGTAACACAGGTGCAAGCAGAACATTAATGAGGGTTTCCAACTTGCAATTAATTTGGTGATCCAGTACCGGGGGCTTCGTTAATGTTCTGCTTGCACATTGGTTACTTCCTGCATTTTAGACGCAAAATGGGTGGGAAATGAAAAAAGCTGATATTGCATCTTGATAGCGTATTAAAGGGACAGCTCACCCTAAAATCCAAAATACATATTTTCCTTCTCACCTGTAGTGCAATTGATCCCCCTAGCTGTTAGCTAGCTAATGCTGTAGCTGCAGTTTCATGTAGGAACTATAGCGGGAGTAGTTTGGTCGAAAATGCTCACAACAAGGTCTGTGGATTATCTTGGGTAAGTGGGTCATCATTTCTGGAAAGAGACATTGCCGCTGAGTTTTTCAAATGCATCTTTGGGTGCTTTGAACACCACAAGCAAAGTGCCATCCAGTTCCGTTGTATTGAAGTGAAGACAGAAATCTCTACGGTCGATATCTCCAAAAAT